>NC_134460.1:64722081-65379164 GCF_047948215.1 Lycorma delicatula
GTAAAAGGAAAGATTACATGAAGAAATATATCTCAAAAAAATGACAAGATGAATATAAAGAGGAAGAAAATGTTAAGAAGAAGGGAAGAATAAAAACAATTAAGAGAGAATGATGAATATAAAAAGAGAAAAAATTTGAAAACTAGAAAACGTGTACACAAATTAAGATCAGAAGAATTATAACAAACCAAAGAGTGATTAAATGATTGGCTACAAAAAACAAATAAACAAAATGATGATCAACTCCTACTTAGGGAATATTGTCTGACAATATCAGAGAAGTAATGTACTAAAAGATCATCTTTTGATTAAGCATTTTGATTAAGCATCTTTTGCAGTTTATTAAAGACCGGGCATGTATGCCTCAATGTACATGTTGTTCTTGTAAAGGTTTATTTTTCAGTCACTATGTAGTTAACTTTAACGTAAATAAAATTAAACTAGAAAATCCAAAAATAATACGATTCTATATTAATATTTTCAATTAATATTAAATAATCGGATGTTTCACCAAATCTGCTACATATACACATTCATAAAATATTATTTCACTAATAACTTCTGATTTTTTTTTCATATATTTTTTTATCGTTATAAATGGATAATTATTTATTGTCAAAGTTTTTTACGGGTAAATAATTTTTTTATTTTTATTACAACGTTATAGTAACTTTACAACCTGTTCAGAATTAAAATTGAAAAATAAGTAAATAGGCTAAATTTGGAATAAACATTAAGAAGCTACAGACCTAGTGGTTTGTAACTTAAAGGTTAACAATGAAAAGAAATGAAATTGAAGAGGACTTCGTAAAGCTGGTTTATAAAACCACTTAATTGAATCGATATATCAAACCAAGAATATTGTTTCTCATTACCCGTTAGCATTCCAGATTGTTAGTCTGAAACTGTTCGTTTTTTCTGAAAAGGATTCATGAATAGTCCAATCATTCTATCCATCACGTTTTCAAGCATTCGCTTAAATCTTTGAACGACATTCATGAGCCCGTGAAAACTTTGGTTATCAGTAGTTTGTTGAACATAAGGACTATTCATTTTAACATTTTCAGCGCAGGTAGGACCAGAAATATTCAGCCTATTATTATGTTCATTATTATTATTAAGGCTCTGTTTTGGGTGCCCTTCTTTTTATTATTTTTATAAATGATATCGGGGATCTTTTGACGTGCAATTTTCAGATGTTTGCGGATGACGTCAAAATATATTGTCCGATCAGGAATAGTATGGATCACCTGTTGCTGCAATTGAATAAACAAGGTTGTTGAGTGGGCTGACCGCAATTGTATGCCCTGGAATTTTCGAAAGACCAAACATTTGACTTTGCCTCGTAAGACGTCGCGTTCTGTTTTCAGCTATAGGATTGGTACGCACGCTATTGTCGCTGAGACATTGGTTGAGGACCTCGGGATTTTATTTGACACGAAGTTGTATTTTCACGAATATGATGCTGGGATTGTCAATAAAGCACGCCGGGACCTTGGTCTTGTCCTTTGGATTTGTGGACGGTTTAACAATATTTCCACTTGTAACCTGCTGTACAAATTTTTGGTGAGGAGTCGTTTGGAGTACTCGACCGTGGTGTGGAATAGTACACGAGTTTTTGCCTCTGATCTGGTTGAGGTGTTCAGAATTTCTTAACTGCAGTTAAGAAAAAGTCCAAAATCCTAATTTTTCGGGATCTTGGGGTGTTTTGGTCACTTTTGGTCCATTCGATTACGATCAAAAGGACCATTCTGAACCTATCTGAAGAATAGTTGAGGGTTCTTGAACTGGATGCGTTTTAAGTTTGGAGATTGTTTTGTTGGCGCTAGTAGAGAGGATATGTTGATTATATGTTACCCGTTTCCAGGTATTCTGATAGAAGAACGTACTTTGACTTGGTTTTCTTTTATAAAGCTCTGCACAATAAACTTCCGACGCCTTACCATGTTGTCTTGCGGAACCAGGCCAGGTCAGTGAGGTCTTTTAGACAATTTATGACACCGGTTGGTTGCACCGTGTCTCCGATTGAGCGGTGTACCAGTGTTGCAGTGGAGTTCCAGGATAAGCTTAGCTTTTGGGAAGATGAGACAACCTTCATTAAAAATTTGAGAAGGTTACGTGGCGATGGATTATTGTCCTTGGTGTAATGCTGACTTTCATGATTTTAAAATTATTGTTGTTTTTTTAAGGATTTTTGCTTATAACTTGTTTTATTTGGAATGTATTAGTAATATTGTGTTTTTGTATGTTTTCATCTATGTGTTTTTATTATCACTCCATAGCTACGGTTTTTAAAGTTCTAATTATTATTTTTTTTTGTATTTGACTGTATAATTGTTATTATTATTATTAATGTTATTATTATTGTGTTTTGAATATTGTATTTTTAATTTATATGTGGATTGTTGACTTGTGGCTGTTCTTTTGTGATTTTATGTGATATTGTGCAACATACAAAGGTTTCGTGTAACTGTTCTGTTGCACAAACAAAGCAAATAAACAAATTATTATCATTAAACCTACTACTTATAATCATGATCATTGCTACTAGAGTTAGGTACACGAACATTTCTCCTTTTAGCACTCAGATTGTTGTTATTGACATTAGTATAATTGTTATTAGTTGCAACTCTGGAAGATACAGCGGGTTTGGGAGAATAGACCTTAGATACTGTTGATAAATTTTAAATAATTACTAATAAATCAATATATTTAAATTAAAAAAAAAGTTAAAAAAATGATGAAGTCTGATTCGAACCGATGTGCCTTCCCTTGTAAGAACCAAATATTTCATTGATTAAAATTTTATTTGGCTATAATTCTGTAACCAATGAGAAAATAAGTACCATTTATGAATATTGTTGAAAAGATCTGAATGAGAGCTTATTACTGCAGTTAAGAAAAAGTCCAAAATCCTAATTTTTCGGGATCTTGGGGTGTTTTGGTCACTTTTGGTCCATTCGATTACGATCAAAAGGGGAGGTACACAACGCGATTGGTTTATTTGAAATATCTCCCGCCACCACCACATTCGGTCGCCCTAAGACATAAATCGAATGTTTGTGCTACAAACAGCAACTGAGCATCGAACAGTTTAGCAACCAGTACCCTAACATAGCTCCTAGAGCTTACCTAACATCGTGAGCGGACTAAGCGTGGTGACATACACCATCGGCTTACGTGTCGTAAACTCTCACTTGTCACATATTTGCTAAAATGGGTAGGCGCACCTCGTCAACTACTAAAAATAAATATGATATCCATAATAAAATTTATTTCGTCTAGGCAGCAATTCGCTGCCACACCTAGGTCGCTGAATGCCAGCAAGTATGTTTACCATTTTATAGCCCTTGGAGACATAATAATTGGCTGGTGGTCAGCCACACTCAGGGTTAGCTTCCTACAGCAATGTGGTAAGATTTTTTCCCTTAAGCAAATTACGGATGCCGTTTGAACAAAGCAACCGCATCTCGGAACTCCCACACGGTCGGACAATGCGACTTTCGCCACGTAACTCGCCGCTTGTGGTGACTAATTTTCCCCTTGACCTCTAAGTTCCAGTACAGTCCGGTCTCTGTCGCCCCCAAGAGCAGGGCAGTCAAACATCAGATGTTCATTTGATTGGACCTCCCTCCAGACGCACAGCTCATCAGCTGCGAGGCGGAACCGAAATAGATATTGGTTCAAGTAAGCGTGGTTGTTGAGATCTTGGGTACCTGTTGCCCTAAAAAACGAACTCAAGGCATACCGTCCCCCCAGATCCTGTATAAACTTATACAAGGATCTTCCCTTAGTCTTGGTGTCCCATTCCAGCCGCCATGCTTCCATCGTGAGGCTCTGCAGCCTCTTCTACAAGCGAGAGACGGGCAACTGAACGAAATTTATATTCGGTGCATTGTGATCACCGTTCCGCTTGAAACCGCATCCCAAATACCTCGGCCTCCCTGCCTCTTCGCAGTCTTCACATGGCTACCGAAACTTTCACCACTAAATTTAGTGGGACAGCCTTTCTCGATACGATAATAATAATAATTAAACAACTAGATGTTACAACTGTCCTAAATCCAAAATTGCAATATCCTACGGCTAATCATTTTTTAGTTATGCGAGATACATAGGTACATACGCCACGCCGAAACTAGTCAAATTTGATTCAGGAATGCTGAAAATGGATATTTCTGTTGAAATCTGAAAGCTGAAATTTTTCACCATCAGAATACTTCCTTTACTTCGTACGAGTAAAAAACAGTATGTTCTCTTAATACTCTTTGAACTAAACCTTCTGTTGAAATAAGTAAATTTTTATTCTACTCTGATAATGTAATGTAAGTTAGACAGTCTATAATTATAAAGTATGGAATAAGACCTTCTTGAAAAAAAAATGTAAAAATTCTTCATTTGAGCGGCTTTAAAAATGTTTAAATTTGTGTTTAATTTAATATTACTTTTTCTTTCTGATGGTTTAAAATTTAATTTAATTGAATTATTTTTGTTATTAAACTTCCCCAAATAATGAATGACATCAGGAAAAAAATATTAAACTCGTAAAGATATTTATTTTTTATGGTTGCTAATACTTCAAATTTTAAATGCGAATTTATTTTTAATCGTAAAATAAGGAAAATATTTTAAAGAAAATATACCAAAAACTACAAAATTTGTAATTTCTTAAAATATTAATAAATATACATTTCTTTTATTTATGACTGCAAAATTTTCCAGTTGTTATAAAGTGGATCTAATGTTATAAAACTTTTTCCAGTCTCGGCATAAAAAACAAAAAGTCACAAAATTACTCAACGGAGATGTAGTATAAAATTCTATTGGTAGGCTGTAGTTGGAATAATATATAATTCATGTAATCTATATCAATACAGCAATATCTAATACTTTACGAGAGATACAAAATTTATTAACTGGTGAATAAAGGAGTGATAGAGAATAAGAAACAGAGAAGAGAATAGAAAGAGAAGAAATAATGAGAAAATAGTAAGATAAAGATAACGATAGGTGACGTATAAAATTTAAACCAGATTGTACGCGTGCCTTTTTTCTAATTGCCTCAAGCAATAGATAATTTTAGGCATTATTATCTATTATTACATTGTTTACTATGCTTGCCATGTGTTAACGGCAACAATAGTGAACGGTTAACAATACCATACTTGTTAGCCTAAAGCCATAATAGATGAGTATTACTCATTTTACAAACATCAGATCTTTGGCTAGGGTAGAAAATAGCTTGAAATTTTTTGAATTTAATAATAACAGAATAATTGGTTTCTAACGTAAACGATATTATAATCTGTTTATCAGATATGTATAGACAATAGAAATGAAGTTTTTAATGTATAATTTTTATAATGATTTATTTCATTTATTGTCTGGGCATACATAATTTATGAAATCATACAAATTAAAGTTTTTAGCATACTTATTTTATATTTTTGAAGAGGTATGTAAATTGGAGTTAAGTTTCATACTTCCTTAAAATTGGACTACTTAATTTTCCCAATGACACTCAATTTCTGCGCCGCTACATACATTGGTGTCCTCAAAACTGCGCCAAGGCTGTTGATATTAGCCTTTCATTATTATTTTACCCCTTTTTAAATTTTATACCCTGAGATAATATTTATTTCCTTTTTTTATTTTATAATCTTATTCTTAATTAATAAACTCAATTTTAATGAGCTGCATTGCACGCAGGATATGACATATTTTGATGTGCAGTTACTAAAGTAAACCCATTGTGTTGTTCTAATAATGAACTCGTCATCGCAAATCAGTTGATTTCAAAGTGTAGAGTTCTAAGGTTTAAATCCTAGTAAAGGCTTAGTAAATCCTTACTTTTATAAGGATTTGAATACTAGATCGTGGATACCAGTGATGTTTGGTGGTTGGGTTTCATCGACTCAGGAATGGTCTACCTGATTTATACAAGACCACACTTCATTTAAATTCATACATATCATCCTCATTCATATTCTGAAGTAATACATTACAGTGGTTGCGGAGGCTAAACAGAAAAAGAGAGAGTTACTAATGTAAAAAGTCGTATTTAAAAAACCCGTTAATTAGATAAAAATCAGGCTTAGGCGTAGGAACTCAGTCAATCAGTGAACCGCCTTGATTGTTTTAAAACGTTCTGACTGTTCTGTATGTTAGTGAATAGTAAACAGCGTTCATCCAGTTCGATAATAATAAGGAATTAATTAAATATTTATATATTAAATTGCATTTTTTAAATATTTGAACTCAAAAATACATACACAAATGTTTGTTTATGAATATGCATAACAAGAGAGGAGTGCTACAACTTATTTCGAGAAGATAAAAGGACTCACTGATCCTAAAAGTTAGGGAAACACTTACGTAACCAAATTATGTAGAAAAAAGTTTGAAGAAAATATTTCAGTTTTTGAAATATGACAATCGATGATTATAATTAATGTTTCACAATATTTAATATCAATAATCTATGATAAAATCTATTACAGAATAAGATTTGATTTAGATTAAGAATTCTCTGACAAATTATTCCATAGATTTATTTAAGAATCGTTTAATAATTTTTCGCTCAATATATACTCGTAGACGAATTTGTAACTATTTTGGCTTAAGCGTTCTCTTATTCTTTTACCCTAAAAGTCGAAATTTTTAGAATGCCATTCTATATTTAAAAAAAATATTTATTACACTTTTAGTAACAAAAACATAAAATGTTTATCATTTTTAAATACTGTTATTAAATTTCTCCGTCTAATTTTCTTTACACAAATGGAAAATAATAATTTAAATTTATTTTTAAACTCTTTTATGTTTTAAAACGGAAAATATAAAATTTTGTTAACAGAGTGTAAAATTTTATAGACTGAATTTTAATGAAACATAGTTCTATTAAAAAAAATGTTATCCATAAATTTTTTCGTAAAATGTAAATCATGATTTTTATCACATATTTTCATATCTAACGTATTGAATTTTATGATTATATAAATAAACAAAAATATTTATTGTAATTATACATTTCCTAGGTTTAAATATTTTTCTACTATTTTTAAATATTAATTTTAATTAGTTAAAAAAATTTATACGATCAGTAGTAACATTTGAAATGTTAAAAGAAAAAAAAAACCCATATATTCAAAGCTACGTAGGTATACACGTAACCCTTTTTCTATTTGCTGTTTATGTAATTTTCAACTGCTTTATATTGCTTTTCTTGCTGTTATAGAGTCTATAAACTATAAACTAGGCTTGGTTATGGACCTCCGGTCATAACCATATAATTTGACCACTTTCCTCAAGGTACATGGCTATATAACCAAGTTTGTTGCATCACTGCTTTACTAAGCGTATACTCAATACTAAATGATGTACATATAAAAAATGGATTGCACCTGCATTACTTTCAAAATCAATCATATAAATTAAAAAAATTATAATAATAATAATAATAATGAAATAAAATTGAGTAAAGGTTTATTACTAAACTCAACGATATTCTGAAACATTCATAAAAGAATAATATGATAATTCTTTTAAGTCATTATGAATGTAATTTTGAAAATATTCATATAAATCCAGCCGTTTTAAAACAGTTATTTTATCTAATGTAAATTTAGGAGGGAAAAGATCGTTAATAGGAGCTAACTTCTGCAGTAAAACTCCTGCTTTAAGACTGGTATGATTAAAGTTCAAGGCGCTATAAAATCCATTAACTATTAGTTATCCCTAATTAAAGCGCGCGCGCTTTAGTTATAATCATTGAATTAAATAAACAAAAAAAATATTATATTTAGATAAAATGATAAATATTTTTAATTAAGTTGTGTAAGTAATGCATCAGAAACAACCCGTCACGCGGCTAAATCCGCGTAACAGGAAAGTCCTGCAACTGTACTGTCACCTTTTTTATTTGGTGTGTGTGTGTGTGTGTGTGTGTGTGTGTAATCTTCAAATGAATATATGAAAATAATTTTCTAGATTTTTTGAAATTTGACCTTGAAAGGAATTAAGAAAGGTAAGAACATTTTGAATAATGATTGTAAATTTTCCCCAATTAGTTAGAATTTTGTTTTTTTTAAAATTCGTTCTGTTAGAAAGTATTCTACAGAATGAGGAAGTGAAATGGAAGGATACATAGATAAATAGATAGAGAGAAAATGAGAAAGAGTGACTAGTGGAAGAGAGAAAAATATATTGGTTGCATAACTTTATATAGGCAAATATGAGATCCAAATATTCCCTTATCCAATTTTAACAAAAACGTTAATGCAAACTTAATAAATTCTTTTAAACGAAGAGATAATGTATCAAATTTCAAGTGATAAGTAATCTAATCGTACCGATAATTAACACGTACTACATCATACGTTTTTCCAACGTAATATAATCAGATTTTTCGATTACACAGTCACTTACAGGATGAAAACTTTATTTATTTTTAATGGCAAATATTTTCAATGTGTTATAGTTTGGAGGAAAAACATCCTAATGTTCTGGATACGTATATAATTTAGGATGGTATCTACAAGCTATTAAAATAGAATTATTGGATTTACTGCAAAGCGGGTCATGTTTATACCATACAATAATGCAGAGATTAATTTAAAAAAATAAAACTGTGAGTTGGTTTTAAAACTGTAATAAATTATTGTAAATAAATACTATATGTATACATTGTGAATATATGTAAATATGCACACTTCCATCATTACCAAACAAGGATTAGGTTGTATGATTTTCTCCTACAGTAATACTGAAAAGATTTACCAATATCAGGCTTTCCATTTTTGCTTATACGTAAGTTCAAACGTTTGGAAACTTGCCAGTTATCCTCACAACATATTTTCACCATTTATTCCTCTTAGTATATATAAATATATATTTATATGTACTTAAACGTCATATTTATTATTTTTGTAACGAGATCCTGCTTAAGGATTCTTGCTTAATAATCCTTGCTTAAGGATCCTGCTTAATATCCTTATTTCTGAATTAGTCAGAATTTGTAACTCCTTTAACAGCACGACGGAACTGAATTTCAACACTTCAAAAGGAGCGGTAACATGGATGCTTCTCAGCCACATAATATTGAAAATCGCGTCATATTTTTGTACGAGTCTAATAAACTTTTTCTACAATTCTTCTTTTACCAATGGACGGATAACAATTTATTGTTGATTTTGTTATTTGTCCTCGGCACTTTTTTATGTAACATTAAAACCATGATATCTGAAATTTAAAGAAGCGCTATTGACGATAATCATGAGTATAACCGGTTCTTTTCTACAGAAAGATGCTACTTTTATTTTGGACGAAGACATTGACTTTGAAAAGTAAAATAACAGGACAGAATTCATGCACCACTCTTTATATATCAGTAGTTATAATGATATCATTTATATAGACCAATATATTAAGTAAACAATCATCAACCACAGAAATATACACAGCCAACTGCATCCAAATTCGACGTTTTTGTTAATTTTTAATTTAAAGAGGCTGGACAAACAGTAACTTTGAGGAACTCTATGTGTTGTTTGAATAAATTTATTCCCAGCTGTTTCAATTTTCGTTCCATTGTAGAAATTTCAATGATCCACTTTTTTTACATCATTCTCCATAAAAAAGGATGGTGCAAAGGTTTGTTTGTTTGCTGTATGTGCTCACATTTTTATTTTAGCTGCTATTGGCGCAGAGCGGACCAATGATGGTGCACCGAGTGAGTGCGTACGGTGACTGTCTCCGACTCTCTCTCAGCCGACCTTCTCCCGCTAGAAACAGTCCGTTGTCAATTAATTTACAGATTGTTTAATTTTATTTTTAAGCGTAGATTATTTTTACTTATATTTTATATTTGCATCTTTATTCATTTATTGTTATTCATTTAATTTTATTAATAAAAGAAAGGGATTATTAGTTAATTTTTAGTATAAAAAAAAGATTCTTTATTTAGCGGGAGAGAGTCGTTGACGCGCATCCGGCCGGCGCATCATGTGGTCCGGTCTGCGCCAAAAGCTCCAGCTCGACTGGCAAGTCACAATCTCACACGAACACACAAGACTAAAGAAGACAGCGACCCCAAGCCAATTCCCTGTTATCAATGTGGCTAACGTTAAATATATTTCTATTAAAAACTATTAAATTCTATATCTACTCAGTCCTTAAGCCTCTTTTAAATATAAAAATACCAAAATGTCCAGAAACATATTCTCTAAACACTAATTTCTTTTTATTTTCTTAAAATACTTCTGTAAACTACTTAATATTCTCACAAACATGAGGATACGAACGCGTCGAGGATCCAGGTGACAGAGCGCCCTGACCGGGTAGTTTTAGTTCTTATAACTAGATAAAAAGCAACAAGTTAGCTATACAAGATGTTTGACGCTTGACCTGCTTTCCTTTTCTAACCACAAGACTTCAGTCAAGAATCTACGAATTATTACTACGGCATAAATTTTGTATTCAGAATTTAAAAAACTTATCTCCCACTTGTTTTTCAAGCATTATGATCAATATATATATATATATAAAGAAATATTTAATTTATAATTAATTTTTTTTTTTTTTTTAGTTAACCGGTAGGTTAATTAAGTGGTAATAAACATCTTAGTTTGTTAAAAGTTAATTATAAACCAAAGAGACTAGAAAATATATAATTAAGTCGTAATATCTTTTAAAATTGTTAGACAATGAAAATAATGGAAAGAAAAAAAGAAAGATGTAAGTTTCTTTTTCCAGAGGGCAGAAATCTGGTTTTGAACGCGTAATAGAGGCTGCAGGGAAGCTGCCAAAGCTTTTAAGAGCTGCTCCATGCATGTTCCATAAACAGGGCTGAGTGAGTGTCGACTAAAGAAGGGCTTTGGGGGGTGACAGAGGGTGTTAAAGAGGAAGGGGGGAAGAGTCGATGATCAATACTTCAACGTGTGAATGAAAATTACTAAAACCATATTCTACTGTTCATTGCACATACACATATAGCCTAGGTTGAACCCTTTCACTTCTCTCCCACCTATCTAACACGCATACACTTACTAAAGCAAACTCGGTATGTCTCTTTCTTTCAACTTATATATATAGTCAAAACATACATAAGATTACACATAAATATTAAAGGTGATACAAAAATAGAAAAAAAATTATGAATTCTCTTGCGTGCATACTTTCCATCACTTTAAAATTGAAATTATTTATGTGTGCGTGAGAAGTAATATACATATATACGTTCTTATTACTATTATAAATATTACTTGCTGTTTGTAAAAGAAGAAGAAGGCAGAGTATAGCAAAATAAAATATAAATTAAAATGTCAAGGCAATTAAAACTGTTCAGTTAAGAGACGAACCCCATGCTGACCCAGTTAGAAATTGTACTTTACACGTTTTGCACAGTAGGTAAGAAATTTTAAATATATACTTTACTAGCAATAAAGTCATACAACTCAGTATGTGGTATTTCTAGTTATTTAAAAATTTAAAGAATTACTTTACAAATATTTTTTTACCTTTTTCAATTTACTGTTATCATTTAGAATTTAATTTAAATTTTAAATTTCTAATTCCGTAACTGATTTACTTCATTAGAATAAATGAATATTAAAATACTTAATTTATCCAATTTATAATCATTTTTTTTTTTAAATCTTAACTTTAATTATAAAATTTTTGTCGTTCATAATGGATGTGTTTAACAATTATAACAAAGATTTAAATCTATAGACATACATTGTTTTATTTTTTTTAGTGACTTATATCATCTTTATATACATAAAGCATCACAAAGCAAAATATAAAGAAACAAATTTTAATTGAACCAGTGAACTATTCATTAAGATATGTGTAAAATTACATTTAAACAATGAATCTGGTGAAGTTACAACACTATCTAAGCGTTATTCAATTTATTAATACAAATTATTTAATCCTATTTAAGGCAATCTTCGAGCTGGAGTGGTAGTGTCTTTGATTTTCATCTGGAGGTTCTGGATTCAAGTTCCAGTCAGGAATGGTGATATTCACCGGCTAAAAAAATTCATTCCATTATCAGTTGGCGGCTGTTACAGGGTAGAATAGAATAAACGGAATATAATGAAGTTAATTGCTGTTGGATTTTATCTCCTTCAAATCAGTTACAGATATTTTAACACATTTATTCATTGTTTCATGAAAACAGACAGTAGACAATAAATTGTGTTAAAAAAACCTGATGTGGACACCACATGACTTTATTGTACGCCTACTAAACTACATATACATATTATTTTTTTAAATGAAAAGTACATCAAATTTTATTTCATTAATAACTTCTGATATTTTTTCACATTATTTATTTTATTTTTATTGTGGTTATTGAATTATTTATTTATTGTAACATTTTTTTTTATATTAAGAGATTAATAATTATTAATAAATCGATATATTTAAATTAAAAAAAAAAAAGTTAAAAAAGGAGATGAAGTTGGATTTGAACCGATGTGCCTTCCGCTCGTAAGTCCAAATATTTCATTAATTAGAATTTTGATTGGCTATAACTCTGGAACTAGTGAAAATAAGTACTACTTATGTATTTCGTTGAAAAGCTCTCAATGAGGGCTTATTACTGCAGTTGAGAAAAAGTCCAAAATCCAGATTTTTTTGGATTTTGGGCTCTTTTTGGACACTTGGTTCATTTGATTGCAATCAAAAGGGAGGTGTACGTAGTACAAATGTCAGTCCGAACCTAGCCAAAATAGGTTCAGGGATGGTCAAAATGGATATTTCCGTTGAAATCTGAAAACCGAAATTTTTCGCGATCACAATACTTCCTTTAATTTATTTGTTTAATATATGGGTCCCTGTCGATGTTAACGATGACGCCACATTAATTCCCTTAAATAAGAATCCAGCATAGATCTGGGTATATCACATTCCTTGCAATTTTGTCTTTTCACTGTTACCCATAAGCTCTCCACTGTGTTTGGCCCCGGTAATTGGAAATTCGAAAATAATCGAGTTATTCACAGTTTTATATGTAAAATTGTAACACTGTAGATTAGGTATATCATCTTAACTCCATCTACAATCAGAAATTATGTCGTCTTAGGTCTAATACACAAATTTAAAACAGTTATTAAAATGTCTTTCGTTCGATCGGGAACTGCACACACAAAAAATTCTTTTATTTATCTACAACATCCATGCTAAGGGTAAACTGATCCCATATTGTACTTTTGTTTTGAAAAAAAAAATCGTCTATTTCCACATTTCGATCATTCCCGCGTATTATTGGATTACAAAGCAATATGTCCGCACGCACATACTTCCCTTACAACATCTTTCCAGTCAGTTACAACGGCTTTACCCAATCCAAATATTCGTTACAAAACTTAGAACTGGTACATTATCTTCTCCATGCGCACAAGTAAATAAACAACCATTCCAGTTTTAGTCTTGACGCTTAACGATACAGACATTTGTTGATCTAGGATTATGTAAAATTCCTTTGGTTTGTCAAAAATGAACATCATGCAGTTTATCTAGAGTCTCCTAGATTAAGTTGATCAAATCCTTGTCGGATGAAAATAACGATTAATGATTATTACAGCAAAAACACGCATTACACGATTGAAATAATTGACTACATCGACTAGTACACAGCCAGCGATAAAACTATGATAAGGTAAGACGTTAATATATAAATTCAACAACGATAAATAATATAAACATTAGAATTTTAATATTGTATATTATTAATTAATCCAAAAATAATTTGAAAAACGATATTAGTAATTTAGAAAATGAAAATTAAGAATTGTTTTCGCTATCGGAACAAAACCAAATAAATCGAACCTTCGCAAAAATTTATTAGTTTCTCTGTGAAGAATCCAGTAGAAAGTATCTTTCTAGAGTGCATCTGAATTCAATCAGTTACCGAAATGACAATCTATTAGTTTAGATCTATAGCTGTAATTCATTAATATGGTAGATGCAATAAAATAAATAAATTACACGTGAGACTTTTGATTGAAAATTAAACTTTCGTGAAGCAGAAAAAATTCTATTTTAAAATTTTTGATGGACATGTTATTAGCAAATAAAATTTAAGCGGTAGTAAAATTTACATCCTTTGAACAAATCTTTTAACTGATATATACATCGGTGCTGTACATAGCTGAATGTTCATTGTCCATTGTACATCCAGTTGACCTATTTGTAACTAACAATACTCCTTTAGTCTCTTTTGTATTGCTAAATATAAATAAATCAATATGATACAACAACAAAAAACAATAAGAACAATGAGAAATAACTTAATAATAATAATAAAAATAATGAACAATTACAATCCTACTCGGTTCTTCAATCACCTAGCCACTGTATGATGAAATAGATTTAAATATTGATAACGAATATAAAATGAAATAACAGAGAAAATAAAGACGAAACAAAGAATTGTAAGTATAAGATGTTAACCAACTTACAGTGTACACTGATACATATATGTAATTGAATATTCATTAGGATTAAAATGAAATACTATACGTAGAATGAAAGGTTACGTTGTTATGAAAGCCACGACTCCGTTATGAATCATTAATGAGTTTTGTATGTTTTGTTGTTACGTTACTGTTTACAGTTATATTACACGACTGTACACAACCTATGCATATTGTTTACATGTGTTAATACAATTACTTTAACAGGAAAGTTATCATTCTTTGATATATATTTTTAAATATATATATATATATATATATATATATATATATATATATATCATTGATATATCATAGACACATTTTATTTACTCAAATATCAGTTCTAGTAGATTTATAAATAGGCAAGAAAAATATAAAGCAATGTTTCCGAAAGTTTTTGATAAGAGTTTCACCGAGTGTTCTTGTAAGATTTTTATGAACTTATTAAGAATCGTACAGATAAATTTCGGGAACCAATTAACCTATTTATTAAATCTTTTTATTTAATTTAATTCACCCTATCCTTACTCATTACAATTGTTGTTGCATTATCTGCCGTCAATTGATAGAGATGGCGCCATCATCTAACCTTCAGCTAATTCTTTTTTTTCTGTCTAGGCAACATTAAAATCTGTTTAAAACCAACTGAATAATAAGTAACTATAATAATAACAACAATAATAATAATAATAATAAATAGTAAATGAATGGTAGTTTTAAATATAATCATATATATATATATATATATATATACAACTTTCAAGTTATACACATACACACACACACACACCCGATTAGCGCCACACCCATACGGTAATACAAATTCATACAAAAGACATGTTGTATTCAATATTCCATTATATATTGGTTAGCAGTAGACATAAACAGTGCAGAATACGGTAATGTTGACATTTTTGTGCTGTGCTAAGTGGCGCCGTATTTCCGATAATAAACACAATTACTATTTTTCGCCCTGCAAAACATTGTGATCACTAAAGTCTCTAAGAGCCATTATATATATATATAAACACGCGCGTGCACGGTTATATACGTGGGTTCATATTTTCTGAGTTTGGATAAAAGTAATCTACAGGCTTGTAGTAGTAGTAAGTCTGTATATTGACACTTGATGAACTCAATGTTTCTCTCCCAACTATGCTTCATTCTTCGGTACAAAAACTCAAAACAAACTGCTTCTTCCACGTTCGTCTTCCTCGATTTATGAAGCTCGAATGGACTACTATAACGCTTGCTCCCTGCATGGACGTAAAGAAACATGTGTAAAATGCGTTCAATGATGGCCATCTGCACTTAGCTTTAATTTAAATATAATAATTTCGTAAATAATTATAATTAAATTTAAGCAATGTTTTAAGACCAGATTTTAATTCAATTTGATAAATAATTAATTTATTTTATTATAATATATAATATTCTACATTGCCAGATTCAGTGACAAAACACAGATGTGTCTGAAATTTTTTGCATTCAGTTGAAAACAACTGAAAATGTATAAATTTCTTTAAATTAATAAAATCCTTATATTACATTTCGAGATATTGTTTCAGTATTTATTAAACATACTCGGGTAAGTGTCGCCAGTGTTTTAAATATAATAAACAAATTTAAGAACAAGGAAAGAATCCATATCCTAAAAATATCAGCGAAAATTGTACAATATCAGATTACTTTATAGAAACTGCTATTAGATTAAAAGTTCACGAATTTTTCAGCCACTGAATTACCAACGATTTCTACCACTGACAAAACTTTGAGAATCGTAAAATAAATTTAAAAACTAGCCAAATTTTTGTTTACTACTTTTCACAGAGTATTAAATACCCCTTTAAAACTTTATCACAAAAGAAAAATATTTTATTGATTTTTTATTTTAACAGAAACAAATGGCAGTTTTATGGCTTCGTAAATATATCTGATAAATTTACAAATTTCCGAAACAAAAAGATTTGAAAATGTTTTAAGTATGAAAGGACGATATTTAGAAATAAGTAAGGGCTTTTGGGGGAGGTGAAAACACATAAGGACACCTTTTTAAAGTTGTAACAACCGACCTAAAAAACAATTTCTTCTGGTAAAGAAATAAGGCTAGTAGTAATATGGTGCCTCTATCACTAGGATTATGGGTTTTAAAGTAAAATTACAAGATAAGAGTATCCCAATGAAATGACGTTTGAAGAGTAATGGAAAAAAAAAATACATGTTTCCGTGAAAGAGCGAAATTAGAGAATGTCAACATACTCCGGATAATATTGATATATACCAAATACATCCATGAAAGACCAAAATAGTTGTTAATTTTTTTTTATAAATGCGGTGAATTTGATTGATTAATCGCCTTCAATTTTGGAGAATAATATATATAATTTTTATATTTAACATTACTTAGATGAGGTTAACGAGCGAAGCGAGCGTAGGTTATGTTTGGCTTAAATTTAAATTTCCTCTTTTTTACCAATTTTTCTTGCAATCTTACAGACTGGAATTGGGTGATTTTTTTTTTATTTCTAGTTTTCCAATTAAATCTAAACAGAAATGAAACTAATTTTTTTTAAATTCAAGAATTTAAATTGTAAATTAAAATTAAAAATTGCATATATATAAAATATGAAATCATTAATAAAATTAAATTAAAAGACAACATTAAAATCAATAATAAAAACAAAATAGAAATCCGTGTATACTAGCTAGCCGAAGTTATGTGACTCACATATTTTTAATTATAATTAAAAAAAATTTAGTTTTATTTGTGTTTAGATTTAATTGGAAAAGGATCTTTTAACAATTTTAAATCCCATATATCGTATAGGGTTATTAATTTTAATGTATAATTTGCAACGAACGATTTGAAAAATTGTAAAGCAACTGATGATGCGAAGTGCACGCGAAAGCCCTCTTGCTTGAATTATGGAATAAGGTAGGTGTCATCCTAATTTATTTTATTTTATTAATTCTGTAGTTGAGTTGATCGGATTAATATAATATTACCCTTTTATAGGTATTATCCTGCGACAGTAGATTCTATCATTTTAGAACGGAAACAAAATAAATGGAAAAATTATAATTTATATAAAAAATATGTAATTAGTGAAATACGCGTACATAAAAAATATAAATCCATGAAATCGATGTTTTAATAGTTTTTTCGGCTCAATATTGCCCCAAATTAATTTTTGGAGTCCACTTGTATTACTACTGCATAGGAAGACAAAAAAAAATTCGGTTAAAAATATGCAATAAATAAAAACATAGTTTATTTCGATTTCTCAGGAAGGAGGAGAAATTAGGGAAAATTTCTTTTACGTGGTAAGATAAGCATGTACACATGTACTTAGCTTTATATAAAGTATTAAACAAAATAGTAAAGTATTATTAGACTTATTTTGACAAACTTTTGAGAAAATTGACCCCAAAAAACTATCTACCCCACCCCGGGAGGATATTAATACCGAACTTTTACCAAAAAATTACCCGAACACACTAGTCTCTGTGCCAAATTTTGTCAAAATCGGTTTATTCATTCACAAGTTATTAAGGTTCAAACACGCCAATACAAAATATGCATAGTTCTTGAGCTACGGTACCAGGAAAGTAATTAATAAATAATTAATTATATACTTAATTCTGAGGATAATTTTTTTTATAGATTTACCATTGTTTTAGTTAGACATTTAATTTAACAACGTGAACACCGTTGATCATTAGATCTGGTAGAGTTAAGCTCTGGCCTCATTCGTTTATATATTATTCTTTTTTATTACACTACTTACGTGTAATTAAATTGATTAATAGGTAGTTATACAATAAAAAAAAAAATAATTAAAAAGTACTCTAAACAGACAAAACAGAAATATAAACGTAGATTAATCTTTGTATTGTTATGTTTTAATCTGTTGGAATTCGACTTGCTGTTATCCAATAAATTTAAATCTGAGTAATTAATAATTATAGATCTATTTTTTATAACTATAATTAATCTTGAATATTTTGAACATCAGATTAATTGTATACCTGTTAAGACGTATTTATCTTGATATAATTACGGAATATTAAAATCCTATAGTATTCAATTTGAATATGATATAGGTGTAATCCTATAGTATAGTGATATGAAGCATTAAAATAATATATTACCCAAATCATTAAACATTCCTTAAAGTAGGATACTGAGTGATAAAGTAAATTTTAATAGGTAGTTACCTATAATCAGTTAATGAAGATACATCTACGGTGATTTTTATAAAAAGGTTTCAATAGTTTTAATATTTGATGGTTAACTACAACTCGCGGGAACATATTTAAATTTAGTTTATAAAATGTTCAGGCTTTTAACTTTTATTTCAAACTTATTTTATCCATTGATCGAAAAAAAACATAAAATTTCAAATTTTTTTACTATTGTTGAATAATGTGTAAAAAAATTTATATTTATATCAGAATTAATTTTATGTTGAATTCATATTGCATTAACTTATTATCAGTTTAATATAAAAGTAAAACTTACCTTTCATTTTTTTTTTTTTTAATCCAAAAGCTTAAATTTTCCTCGCTACTTTAACCATAACCTAACTTAATCATTTAATAGTTAGTTGTAAATTTATATCTATTATTTCCTTGTTGTGCACTTCCCCTTTTGATTGCAATCGACTTGACTAAAAAAGTCCAAAATACAAAAAAATTGGATTTTTTCTTTGAAGTAATAAGCCCTCATAGAGAGCTTTTCAACGATATATCATAAAGTGGTACTTATTTTCATTGGTTCCAGAGTTATAGCCAAATAAATTTTTTTTAATGAAATATCTAAATATAAAACAAATAATATATTAGAATTTTTTTTTTAATTTAAATATACTGATTTATTAATAATTATTAAACCTATGACTGTAAAACAAAATTACAATAAATAATAATTCAATAAAAAAAAAAAAAAAAAAAAAAAAATGAAAAAAAATCAGAAGTTATTAATGAAATAAAATTTTTTGTACTTTTCATTTTAAAAAATGTGTGTATATAATTTAATAGGTGTACAAGAAAGTCATATGGTGTCCACATCAGATTTTTTAATTAAAATAACAAAAGAAAATAATAATATTAAAACAGAGAAGTGAAATAAAGAATAAAAAAAAAAAAATTAATTTATAAATCAATGTACATGTTGTACAAGAGTAAGAAGAAAAAAATGAAAGGAATAACACTTTGTTAAACGTTATTTACTTTGTTCATTAGAGGTAACACGCTAATTTATTAAAGGAAGCCGTCCTTCGTTCTAATCGATGTTGTATCTAATTAGCGGAGAGGTGTCGAATAATGTTATGGTTGAATAGTATTAACATTAGAAGATAATATCAAAAACTAATTAACTAAAGAAAAAATAATTATGAATACTTTAATAATTGATTCGTTTTAGAAAAAGAAAAAATAATTTCATTAGTGAGCATTTTAATGTAATAATATTTTAGTTAAATATTATGTTGAGAATTACGGTAAAAATATTTTATTTTTTATAAATGTTTATCAAGGTAATTTTATTTAACCACATAAATGTAAAATAAATAAATAAACAAATAAAATATTGTTTATTATTTATTTACTTGGTAGTATAAAGCATATAGCCAGTAACAGTATATACGTTTTTTATTTGAGATTAAGATGTAAAACAAATTTATATATCTGATTTTATAATATATATCAATTTTCTTCAAACTCTAATAAACATTTTTATTAAAATATTTCATGATTAAAATAAATATTTGTATAAACAAAAAACTATTACGGTATTAATTTTTTAATATACATTTTTATTTAACAAGACAAATAAAACAAAATCTTAGATAAAATAGCATTAAAAATCTGGTGTGGACACTACATGACTTCCTTGTACGCCTATTAAATTACATAAACACATCTTTTTTAAATAAAAAGTACAACAAATTTTATGTCATTAATAACTTCTGATATTTTTTAAATATTTTATTGTTATTATTGAAATAATATTTATTGTAAAAATTTGTATAATTACACATTAATAATTATTAATAAATAAATATTTTTAAAGTAAAAAAAAAAAGGTTAAAAAAAGGAGATTCGAACCGTTGTGCCTTCCCCTTGATTCACATACTTCATTAATTAAAATTTTATTTGACTGTAACTCAGAAACCAACGAAAATAAGTACCACTTAGGGATATCACTTTGAAATCTCTTATTAATCAATGAGGTCAGTTAAGAAAAAGTTCAAAATCCAATTTGTTTAGATTTTGGGCTTTTTTGATATTTTTGGTTGAGTCGATTGCAATCAAAAGGGGAGTTGCACAACTAAATGCTACAACAGTCCTAAATCCAAAATTTTAACATCCTACAGCTAATCGTTTTTAAGTTATGTGAGATGCATACGAACGTACGTACAGATTTCACGCCTAACTAGTCTAAATGGATTCAGGGATGGTCAAAATGGATACTATTTCCATTGAAATCTGAAAATCGAAATTTTTTCGGAATATTTCCTTTACTTCGTAAAAGGCAATAAAAATGCTAGATCATCAAGGGTAAACAATAAAAAAAATTACCAGCTGTTTTATTTAAAATTTCAGGAAAGTGATTTTCTACTAAACAACCTTGCTTGATTTTTATTTTTTTTTTTAAATTTAATGTGTTCATTCAATAATTATAAGTAGAATATAAATTTTCAGGCATCTGTAAAATTTCATTAAAATATTTTTTTAGCGTACACAAAAATTAAAATATTTCCATATCAAAAAACTGCGACCTTCAAAAAGTAAATTAAAGCATTGTTTTATCAAAAATCGATTTAAATTAACTGCAGCAAACCAGGAGGACCACTGTTCCTTTCCAGTAAATATGAAGCAATGTTAACAATAACGTTTACCTTCCTTGAATCATAGCTCAAAAAACCCTATAACAATCTAAGTAAAAAAAAATTGTAACAAGCAGAAAAAGAGAATAAAAATAAAATATACCTAAATCTTAATCTTAAAATAAAAATAACTAAACAAATTTCAGAAATTAAATTCATCACATAAAATCAGATATATTCATTATAGAAAACAAAATCCAAGAAGGAGGTATATAATTCAAAAGATCTTTTACAGTAAAAAAACTACATGTACCTAACCGATCATAAATAATATCAATTAGATAAAAAATGACCAGAAGAAAGAAATCCATGAGCAACGATAAAAGAAACAGAACCAACATAAATTAGTACATCAGAACTGTATAAAAATAGCTAAATCTTCATCTAAAAGATAATAAAAAAATTTTCATCTTAAAGATTAGGTAAGATCATTTGGTTTTTTGTTTGTTTTGGCATAAGAGCTGTGCTGTAAGAAGAGAGTATGATAATCAATCAAAAAATGGGGTATAGGTTTTTTTTAATTTTTCGACTTTTCATGATCCAGGAACCCTAATAAATAAAAAAGTACTTATTTGTTGGCGTGTTTGCATCTTAATAACTTTTGACTGGATATACGAATTTTAATGAAATTTTGTACAGACTCGATTACACAGGATATTTTGGATTAATATCACCAGTGTGTGGGAGATGATTGGGGGCCAATTTTCTCAAAATTTTGTAAAAGTTACTACTCTGTATATTAAGCTTAGCAATAATATATATACAGATAACAGATAACACAAATAACATCAAGCAATACATGCTTGATGTTATCTTACCATTTAAAAAAATATTGCTTCAAAATTCCCATCTTTCCCAAAACTCGAAAAAAGCTATCTTTTTGTTTATTGCATCCACTTTTTTATCCGAATATTTTTAATATATTCATAGTAGTAATGAAAAAGGCACCGAAAATATACTTTTATTTTTGTGTAGTCTATTGTCTGGGTAGAATATTGGAGTTGGAGTAGCCAATCAAAATTTAAAAAAAAAACCGATTTTCTAAATTTTTTAATCTTTTTTTTAAACTTTTAATATTATTGAAAGTTTAAAAAATAAAATTTAGTAATAATATTACAATAAAATTTCATTATAATTCATCCTGCACCTCAATAAAAGGAAGATGATTTTGTAGGGGAAGCAGAAAAAAATCTTCTTTGTATTTAATTATTGAATCCCACATTAAGTACCTTTACAAAGCAAAGACAGATGTTTAAGGTACTGTTTTACGACCGAAGGGGAACAATTAATCCGCTGCTTTACATTTCTAACCAGTCTTTATTATGGTTATAACCAAGTAATGTACCTGATCAACAAGAAACACAATTCAGAATTACTTTCTTGAAGGGTAGTTTTCACTAAACAACCTGTTCCTTCAGTAAACTACCCACTTACAAAGGTGTATTTAGTTTGAATCTTGATGTTTTGATGTACAGAGTACGTACTAGAGTGTAATATTTCCTTTAATGAGCGTATCAATTGGAAACAAGTTCAGTTTCATTTTCACAGTACAACTGGTCTAGGAACTTGTTTGTAAACTGAATTATATAATTTTAAAAGAAAATAATTGAAATTTTTTGTTAATATATTAGTTCGTGTCTGGTGGTTATCTATTCTAATTATGACATCTTACAAACAACTAATAAAACCAAGAAACTGATAAACTAATCGGCTCATAATTCTGCACAAACATAAACACAACACACACACACACACACACACACTCACAAGTATGTGTGAATTTGGAAAGATTAAAATAATCTCTATACGTTCTACAGTCACAAGGTGGAATTTTGTACAACTGGGGTTATGAAAAAAAGTTTCCAGTCTGTAGGAAGGGTATCACCATCTAATAATAGATATATCAAGGAAGCGTTCTTCAAGTCTCAGTAAACTTAAAACGGATTTAGTAAACGATTTGAAAAAACCTACAGAAATACCACCCGAAAAAAGGAATTATTCGTAAATTAAAGCAGCGAATTATGAGTTATAGACGATTTATAAGAAAAGGAACTTCGAAACAAGACATTTCAATTACAAAAATGAATCCTTTTCAGTAAATATCCGTTCCAGGCAAAGGCAACCATTCTCCAAATCTCTGAAATGGAATACCTTTACTCAGGATGGCAGTTTACTTAACAAAGATTTTACGTCGATAAGATTACATATTTAATATGCTACAATATTCTTATTCCTATAAGAATACAGCTATCTGAAAACGGGGTTCAGGTTTTTTTTAAGGAATGTCCTCCAAATTATCCACAGAAGGTAGGATCACTGAAGTTTTCAGCTAAAAGATTAACCGAACCCGTTTAAGTAGATGAAAATTAGAGGATATATATATGGATACTTTTATAAAAATTTCATATATTCTAAGAAGTGGATTCACTATTAATATCTTATAAAGATGTATGACCCAAATTAAGATTTAAGAGTCGTTTGTAGGAATTACATAAAATATTATTTTAAATTTTCTTTTTCAGAAAAGTAATGAATTTGTGAATTGCTGACCGAGTAAAACGCGATCTCCTTTTAAATAGACCTTTTAATAATTGTCTGCGTTTTTATTCTACGATCCATTTGCAGTTTTTACATCTTATTACGCAATTTTGTGGTACTATTCCTTGGTATTAGGCTTATTTATAATAATTTTTCAAAAAACCTTTTGTTTCAAAATAGCGGTTTGAAGTAAAGCTCAATCATTGTATACATCAGATGGGTTGCTGTTTATAAGTATTTACTTTCTTATACAAGGAAATACTTATTTTTACCGTAAAATGTATTTTATATTTATTTAAAAATAACTTTGTAAACACAGAACCATGGACATAAAGTAGAAAAACCTCCTTAAATATCATAAGTGACTGACTTACGGTATCCAAGAAAACAGTACTTAACGGTATTGTTGACAGAATAAATCGGTTTTTAACACTAGAAAAATCGTATAATTCAATTAAGATCAATCATTACATTTTGTTCTCTGTTTTAATCTACAAGTTTTTAATTAGATTTCATTAATAGCTCCATTTGTTATACACAGTAAAAAATGAGCTCATCAGTTGTTAACATAATTTCTAGTAAGTGGTGTGCTTGATATGAAAAAAAAACCCAATGTTTTTCATCAACATATAATTACTTTTTTATGTAGATATAAAAGAAGTACCTTGATATTAATAAAAACAAACATGGCTGCTGATTCACCTAATAGAGGTTACGATAAATTATGAAGTACTTAATATTCCACTACGGTAATAGCAAGAAAATAAAACACAATTTCCTTTAGAATTTACTATTAAAATAAGTATCAGAACATTAAAAATAAGTATGCTAATAAGTCATTATTAATAAAAGATGTAATAGATTGTAATACACTATAATAAAATTAAACAAAAAAAAATTAAATAAGACAAAGATGATTAAATTAAAAATAATTTGTATAATATTATCCAATTAACATTAAATTAATTCTTTAATAAATAATGTATTGAGCATAACTTATAGTTCCGTAAATAAATTATGATAATAATAATAATAATAATAATAATAAGAAATTGCTATAATAATGAGTTA
Organism: Lycorma delicatula; assembly: GCF_047948215.1. NCBI lineage: Eukaryota > Metazoa > Arthropoda > Insecta > Hemiptera > Fulgoridae > Lycorma > Lycorma delicatula. The sequence continues at coordinate 64,747,049 of NC_134460.1, forward strand.
TTACAGTAATAGATTATCATAGCGTATTATTATTGTTATTATTAATGGAGATGAATAAAAACTTTTTTATTTATCCACGTGGTAGATTAAAATACGTCTGAAATGTTAAAATATTAACAACTAATATGCTTATATAAATTAATATGATTTATAATTTTGATTCTAAAACTAAAACCATAATAAAAAAATGCTTAGGAATAAAAGAAGCATAGGCTATCTAAAACATTAACTAAAAAGATAAATAAACATCATAAGTTTTAAAAAATATATAAAATAAAATAAATGTTTAAGATAGTTAAAAAAAACTTTTAGTTTAGATTGGAGGTAAAAAATATTATATTCCAGTATAGGAGACAACCTTAGTTCACGCTCGGTGTTAATTACTTAACGTCTTTCTTTGCATTCCTTTTTGTTACTTTTACCATCTTTCTTTCTTTTTTCTTTCTTTTTTTTTATGCGAGGGCTTTTTTTGCTACATTTTTTTTCTACAACCGCCTATTAAATAAAAATAATTTATTATTATATATTTTTTTTTCATGAAAGAGCAGGAATCAACAGCTATGGTCATTAGCCCGGTGGAAATTGACAGCATATGAAAAGATGCCATGCCAGACCGGAATTCGAACCCAGAACCTCTGCACGAGATACCTACTCTCTCAAAATTAAATTAAAAAATAAAATACATTTTTTCTAAAATCAGTAAACCAAATTCAAAGCAGGCTCAAATAAGTAAAAAAAAATAAAAATAAAATTTAATTTTTCCTTAAAATTCGAAGTTTTGAAGTGCATATCAAATTGTGTGTTGTTAATATTAGTTTATTTTTAATTTGGTGAATACTTGAAGAAAGACGAATGTTTATTTTATTACATGCTCCAAAGATAATAAAAGTAGTCTATATCAATTTTCCGTAATTTCAATTCTGAGTTAAGTTCAGTCGTTTAAACCATGGAAAAATATTTTTTTAATATGATGATTGTGTATATGTGTAATATTTGACTATTTTTTTTAGGTAATATATTTTTCATTATGCTAAGTTTAATTTTTACTGAAGGAATGATCTTAGATTATATTTTTTTTTATCGTTAAGTACTTTTTTCTACGATGGTGAGAAATATTTTAATTAAAGAAATTATAACCACAATAGTATATAATAAAATTATTTTAATTTTATTTATACCGTAAAGAATAAGATAAAATTTATAGGATGAATATCAGAAGAAAACGAAAATATTGTTCATAATGTTGGAGACAGCTTGAAATCTTTTTATTATATGTTTTTTTAAACGCATCGGTTAAAGTGATACATCTAAAATGTAATATGAATAAAAAGAAAGAGATCATTCAGCCCTTGCATACTTATAAACAAACGCTCATGCAGTTTATTTATGCAAATATTCCTTTTTTACCAAGCTAAATCAGGTGGTGGATAATGTATTCGTATATTCCCCTATAGTATTAGAACTGTTTTATATCGATTTTCATGAAACGTCAAACAATTTGTTGTAATCATTATTGAGTGTTGATGTTTACATTCGGTACGATGAAGATGAGATGAGATGAAAAGGATAATGAAAAAAAAAATGAATAAAAGAAAATAATGACGAAAGAGTAATGTTTAAAAATTAAAACACATTTAACAAATTTACTTAATAAAAAAGAAACTGTACTAAAAATAAAAAAAAATCTTGTGTAATTCTGCGCAAGATCAATTCTTTGTTATTTTAATTTTATAATTTTTTTACTCAAGAAATAAAAAAAATTAAAAATTAAATGAGAAAACTAAAAAAGGTACTTTTTATATTATATTTAAATAAATATAAATATTATATTTTTTATTTAATATTATATATTTCCTGTTTATCAGAAAATTAAATCATTATAACCGTAATTAGATGGAATAATTAAAAATAACGAGTTGAATTTACACACAATAGCACATACAAAAAATACATACGAGTTAAGATAACCTCAAATTGAAGTTATGTTTTTTATTATTATTATTATTATTTATATTTAATGAAATGTGCGGGCATCAAGTGCTATGATCATTTAGCCCTAGTAGAAAATTTGTAGCTTATGAAAAATGCTACAAAGTAATCCCTGACCGGGATTCGAACCCAAGACATCCGGGTGAAAGGCGGAGATGCTACCACTCGCGCCAGGGAGGCCAGCGCCTCCGTGGCGCGAGTTATATAGTTTGCTATTGACCTTAAATTGAGCGTAACTGATGAACGGCTCAACCAGACTTCATCAAACCTTTCACATGCAGAACTTCAAATACACTACAACCATATATCTAAATATCAATGAAATCGATCAAGTAGTTTTGCACATTTTTCGAGCCACAAAATTTTATACATGAATGGTATTTTCGTAACCCTCACATTTGAAAACGTAAAGAAATTTTCATCCGGAGAATCCTACCGTGCGACCGAAAGTAATTCCGTACTTTTCTTTAAAAAGTCGGTAAAAAAAAGAAATGAGTGCTTTTTATCTTTTCTTTTGATTTTTTCTTTTAGAAACTGGCTCTAAATAAAAATCAAACAAGTACCATTAAGTTAGTAATCCCTATTTGACCCTCAGTTCAAAATACCTGAATAACTGAAAAAGTGTTATCTTTTAATTTTCTTGAATAATTTTTAAGTCTTTTTTTTTAAATATATTTAAATTTTTTTTTAATATAAAATGAAATATGGCTATACCAACAAAACGTTCTGCCGGTACAAAACAATCTGCTTGCAAAATCGCTTTAATCCGCTTAACCCGCTTAAATCCGATTTAAAAAATTTCGTCTTAAAAACGCTAGGAATTGGAAAAACGATCTAAAGGAACTGCTACCAGCTTGAGCAAATGTTTTGTGGAGGGCAATATAATTTTCATAAACCTTAACGTGAAAATATTTTGAAAATAAAATTAAATATTAACCATTACTGATCATAAATAAAGAAATAGTAAAATTTTTCAAACACTCGAGTCAGAAATGTTTTACAGTGAAACCACCAGGTTTCATTACAAAAAAATCTTTCAGATTTGTCTAGCTGGTTTAATATAAGTTAATTACTCTTCTAGAGAAAAATAAGATTTAACATATATTAAAAAAATATAGATCGTACTATAAATTTATATTTTTGTTAAACCTGTTAACTAATAAATTTAATAGTTAACCAATCGTGTTCCACTATTTAATAATTTTGTGGGATATTGCTATTGGGCATATGATTTGTACATTTTTCACTTATTTCGTGAAATACATAAACAACAATTTCTTTCAGATAACTAGCTCTTGTGTACATTTAAATTCACAGTTATACACAGTTTTATAGGTGTAAATAGAAGTAAAATAAAAAGGCATTATTGTATATTAATAGATGCTAATAAAATCTAATTATAGAATGAAAATTACAACAAAAAAAAAACTCAAGTACTATTGTAAAGCTGAGTAATTCTAAATAGTATAAGTAATCCTACAATCTTAATAATTACGCATTATTGTTCCAGATTTAACGACAAATTAATTAAACCACATTTGAAAAATAGCATGCAAAAATAAAATTCGGGAGTCTTGCCGGGCATTGTTCACCATATTTTACTTGTAGATATACTTCATTTCAGAACTTCGATTATACAACATTTTTAAAAAGAAAAAATCTTGTAATTTTATATTTGCGCGCGTATAATCACAAACACATTTATGAATACGTACTTGCTACTATATTTCCACCCACTATTTTCTATTATAGATTACGACATTTTTTACATTGCAAAAAATGTATCAGTGTATTTTATTTATTGTTAATATAATATAAAAGTGAGATAAGAATAAAATATTTAGAAGGCTTAAATGCAGTTAAGTAGCCTAACAACTGAAAGAACAATGAAATAATAAATAATCATATTACATGTACGATATGGCTAAGTTCCTTACAATTAATGTGTACAAGACGCCCGTCATCTTAGTATTAGTCTACACGATGTTCTATTTTCGATAATATTTCTTCATTGTTTATATTAAACGAGATATAGAAAAGGATAGAACAAGAGAATTTTTAGTATGAAAGGGAAAGAATAAATATAAAGAAAAAGATAGAAGACGATGGGGGGGAGTTTGTGTGAGAGAGGTGAGCAGAGTCGGTAATATCTTATAAAATATCATCATATAAATTACAGTATAAGAACTGGAAGAAGAATCATGATAGAACCAGAGAAATAAAAAAATAATAATAATAATTCTCGGGATTATATGCAAAATAAGTTAGCAAAACAAAAAAGCAAACGACAAAGCTAAAATAGAATATGCATATTTCAACACTGTCTTCACATCGAGGGTATACTCTGTTTCGCTGCAAAATGGGCTTATGCTACATTACATTAATGCTTTTTTAACGGATTAGGTTTTCGTTTTTAATTGAAAAAAGACACGTTTTTAATTATGAACTACCTGTTAGTGTAATCTCTAAAATAGAAATGGATGTGATTCAGAGAACTCAAGTTCGATTCCCAGTGTAGATAAACACTAAAAAAAATAATTATTTTTTAAAAATGAAAAAAAAAACAATTTATAGTTTACATATTTAACAAAGAGAAGAAACTATCTGAAAAATTTTAGGAGTTTATGACTGATTAGTGAGTAGTTTTGTATTTTGTATTTTACCGTCTGTACTATCTGTACCGTGTTTAAATGTTTTTGTCCTACAGAACAAAATTTCTAGTTCTGAAATATATTTGTTATTTTCACTAGAACTAGATAAACTCTTGATATTTCAGTTTAAAAACTAAATAACTTAAGTTTAGTCCTCAAATACGTAGAAAACAAAATATATTAGTTTGACGTCATTAAATATTTAATATGTGAAAATGAGACAACTTTTTCTATCTGGTTTTAAAATTTAAAGAATTAAAAATGGAATCAAATTATACAATAAAAAATTTTCAAAAATTTCTATTAAAACGTTTTATTATACGATTTGGTCTTAAATAATTCGTCAGTAAACAACAAATCGTGATATTTGCTTAAAACATAACAGTCGGTTGTCATATGTTACAAAATTATGTCAACGTAAACGTCCTCTCAATTTAGTGGTCTCAACTGTTGTATTTTTTTTATAATTTACGTGTGAAGTTTTAATTAATATTACAAATAGGACAAATATGAGAGTTCCTGAAGATGGAATTTTATTTCGAAAGCGCTTGAACGCTTCGAATTCAATGTTGGTAAGCGGGTTTTTGTATATTAACTTTAATTATACACTTATACTAACAAGCCACGGTTAACAAAATTATTATAAATTTTTTTTCGTAATGAAAAATTCTTTTATTTCTTTAAAAGTGCAAAAAATTGTATTTAAGGTAGCAATATTTATTATCATTTTGTAAAATCTTTTTACGTTTTTTATTTACTTATTTTTTTGTAAATGGAAAGTCAATATAATACATAACATGTGACCAAACCTAGGTATGCGTAGTTTATGTAATGCTACCTTATTAGTAATAAGTAAGTGTTTTAGGTATTACAAATACCTAGTAATGCATTAAATTTATGTTCTAAAACTGTCTAATTAGATTACTTCTTTAGATAAATAAGTATATTGTATTTATCAAAACAGTTTTCTTTTAATCAATCCTTACTTAGTAAATAAATATAACTTAGTTTCCATAAATATTTCTTGAATAATATTTTTCTGAATCCAATATATATATTTCTTGAAATGTTTTTTTTTTTTATTTATTTAGAAAACGTTATTGTTCGTTTTCACAGATTATAACTGTACAAAAAAACCATTTAATTAAATCATTCATTGTTTAACTTTTAATGTTTTAATAAGCCTAAAATTACAAGGTTATTATAAGGGTGAAGTCCGCTGTAAACGTTTATTTATAAAAGTAAATATAGATTTACGTTTAAATATTTAGATCCGTACATAGTCTCATAAAGTTATACCAACAGTTAAACTAGATATTCTTTCGTTTCATCTTTACCTTCTTTATCACTCCTGCCATTTTTTTTCATCTGCGCGCGCGGAGACTCATGGGAAATATTCAGTGTTCTGACGACAGGACACGATTTGACCTCTGAACCCCTCTTTCCTTCTCCGCCGTTCAATGGTTGAATGTAAGGGCTGAAATATTGTAGAAGACTACGATAACAAAACAAGCGTTGCACTCCTGGTGTGTGTAGCACGAGTAGTTCGTCGTACAAACAGCAAAACGTTACAGAATGAAAAAAACAAATTCAATTCTTCCTCTTATCTTTAATCATGGATGGATAAATAAAAATAATGAAAATAATAAAATATATGTATATATATATATATATATATATATGCTAAACTAATTTAACTGTATAACAACATAAAATTTTAAATATCATGTTAACTAATTAAATAAAGCAGACCTACTTCTAAACTCATTTCACATAACTTTTCATAAGACTATAACGTTATATATATTACCGTACAAGTAAATTTTCAAATACAGTTCAAGAAAATGTTTTACTTTCAAATACAATATGAAAAAGTATAGTATAAAATACTATATTTCCAACTGAATGAAGAAAAGCAAGCAGCGATGTTGAACGATTGTACAGTGGTTAAAATAGAGTTCTTCTCGTAATAAATTTAAATATTATTATTAACCTCTGTACTTTATTAATTAGTAACTTCCTTTACATAATTATAAAATAAATCTTACAATGATTTTTTAAACAATTACAAAACATCAAAAGGATCAAAAAAGATGGTTTTGCCACATTTTGCTCCTACGCCATTCTATATAAATTTTTCTATTTTAAAAATCTGAAAAAAGTAATAAAACGTAAAAGAAGTAAGTACTTTTACTTTAAAATTCAGAAAAATAAAATACTCAATACTAAAAATTAGGTCGCTTCTTTAAATTTAGAAGTGGGATAAAGTATTTTGATTTGGATCGAAGATAAACGGACGATAAAAAATTTTCTGGTTTAAGATTATAGTTAATGATCCTAAAGTGGCCACTCCGTACTTTCGTTGAAACCCCGGTATTTTAATTTTGGTGGTGAAGAGGTTTTTTCCTTCTTCTTCTCCCCCGGACTGGATCCTGCAGTTAAGTATTACACAGCTTTTACTCTAATGGGCCTCCACGTCTCGGCCCGCCGATCGGATCTCACTTTGCGCCCGCCTCAGACCCCCAGAGTAGGATCCACCAGGCCCGGCTATGCCGTACCTGGGTCCCCACTCCGGGAACCGAGATTCGATCTTTATGCCAATGCCTCTAACGGTGATAAGGAGGTTTAAAAATCTTTTTTACACTTTTATCAATAGTCGTACCCAAAGGTTTCTCGACTAATCGTCGAGTTATAGGTAAATTATCCTAACTCTGATCTATTTACACGAAAATTAGATTAATGGTTTGAGGCCTAGCCGAAACAGTTATAAAAAAATAATACTAACAGCTTCTTTATACCATTTGTATCATTGGCTAGAATGTAATTAGGTTCTAATTAACAACATACCTGGAGATCCATTGGTGTAAAAAAAAAAACAGGTACATTCATTATACAAACAAGGTACGTATTGGGTTACGAACCAAAGGCAGCAATGATTGGTTATTCTAATTGGTTATTCTTCTAAGATATATTAATAATAAAATTAAGCCAAAAAAAAAATTGATGTGAACACCACATAACTTCCTTGTACGCCTATTTCATTACATGTACACAATTTTTTAAAATGACATATACATAAAATTTTATTTCAATAATTACTTCCGATTTTTTTCATATTTTTTTTTTTATTGTTATTATTTATTGTAAAAAAGTAAAAGCATTATTTACGACACAAATTATAAAAATATTAATTTGTTTTGTTTTAAATAATATACAAAGTAATTTATAACATATAACTAATTTGATTTTCATACAACTTCTTAAATATCGTTTTTCTACAATTGCTCTGTTATTGGAAAAAGAATGTGTATTCTTCAATTTTCTCGTAATACAATGTTTAGTTTGAAAAAATTGACAGTCTAGACCGATGTTGGGGAAACATGGAACTATATCTATCTTAGTGGAGTGATAATGAGATAAATACGTTCTTCAGAAACGTTTATTGATTTACTTATTGATGTTTACTGGTGCAGATATATTTAATATATATTCGTGAATTCACATGTTTTAAACTGCTTGGAATCTAAGTTCTACAACGCACTGTGTGTTTACTGGAGTAAAACGATCGCACTGCAGTACATGGTACTGTAAGATGCATATCTGTGAAAACTCTAGTTATGGTTCAGCAAATAACCGAAGAGTGTTTTTTCCTCTTTTTTTTAGTAATTCACATCTCTTTTTGCTTGTACAAAGTGAATGAGTCTGAAGGTCATTCGCTAAAGCCTTATAAGAAGTGGAATAATCAGTAAGACGAGTAGCAAAGTGAATTTTTTGAACTACATACTTATTTCAAAACCTTTGCTCAGATATTCGATTACTAAATGTAAATTTTCTTCTAATAATAGATAATTATTGGTAACAATGGTTGGATAAAAATATTCATCGGAAAAACTGATGCACCTCTAAAAAAGGCTACAATATTAATTAGTATTGTGATAATATATTATCATTATACGGCTTTATTATGTTATCAGATAAAATGATTTACTGTTGTTTCCAAAAATCTTACAAAAATAACTGTTCTAAAAAACATAATGTTATTAAGGTTAGAATAATTAAAATTAACAACATTTTTAATTAATAATTTAAAAAAAAATTCTAAACACGGAATACGCAATATAAATTAGGAGCCATGTTTAAATTAAACAAATTTTTTTCGTCTGCGTATAAATATAATCCTGAATTATTAAATAAAATGATTAGTATAATATTAATTACTAATGGTAAAAATTATTAGTTAACTAATCAAAAATTAATAACATAAAAATAAATATATATTTCTTTTTAAATTGTTAATCTTGGTATAATGATTCAAATCTGATAAACAAAGGTCTTTTTTTTGTTTTATTTGTTTTTTTAACCAAGCTCTTAAATAAAACGCAAAGGGAAACAAACAAGGGTGATTAGGTTTTGAAGAACAAAAAGAAAAAAAATACAAAGATAAAAGAAAGGGAGTATTTCCATACTGCTGGTCTAATTGCCTTGATTCATTCAGTTCAAAAGAACCCTAAATTAATATATAGTGTCCTGATTTTATTGCATTGTTTTAATGTATTTTAAACGCTTATATTACAGATTGCAGATTTATAAATCCCGTTGTAGACCAGTAATGAATTATTTATTAATTAATTTAAAAATCCCATTATATTTATAATTACTTATATCTAGTTACCAAACAAAATTAGAAATGAAATATTTACACAAAAAAATTATTTTTGTTTTTTTTTCATGAAATTTTACAAATTAATCCAAAATAAAACCTTTTTTCTTTTCTTGTTTAGTCTCGGGGAATTACTGTTCAGGTATTACTTCAGAGGATGAATGAGGATGATATGTATGAGTGTAGTCTTATACAGTCTCAGTTCGACCATTCCTGAGATGTGTAGTTAATTGAAATCCAACCACCAAAGAACACCGATATTCACGATCTAGTGTTCAAATTCGTTTAAAAGTAACTCTCTTTACTAAGACTTGAACGATGGCTTCCAAATAAATTGATTGGGAAGATGCGTTCACCACTAGGCCAACCCGGTGGGTCCAAAATAAAACCTAAGAATAAGTAAGAGCCTGAGTATTTATTTAATTTTTCAACAAAAACTAAACTTTAATTGAAGTATTTCAATAATATGATGTATAGTTTAATAAAAAACCTGTTTGTGAGTATATTTAAGAACTGATAATGATTAGTATAATTGAATATCAGATTAAATAAACCTGTAATCAGAAATCTAACAAATAAGTTAAAAACAGAAATGGATTTTGTTTGTCAGGGTTTGTTATAATTTACGATTTAATTTTGATATACTAAGCCAAATCAGAATATTTTTAACACATGAAGAAGTGTTGCTTTTTATAATTGTTGTAGGCAGATAAGTAAGAAATAATTTTAACCTAATGTGAAATTTTATTATGTACTTTCTTTACATATTATAAACTAAATTCCTCCTATCTATAAGCGGCTTGTAGGTAAAATAATTAAAAAAAAAAAAAATCCCTTTCGGCATGTCGGAAGGCGGAGGTAAATTTCACAGGTGCTAAGTAGGGGATAAGAAGATTTTCACCTTAAAGTTAAGAAAAACTTCAAATTTACTCAGTACAACAATGGTTGCTTGTGAAAAAAAATTTCACTTGTTTAGCATACGACAAGCCTCATTTTCTTAAAATTCCAGCAACATTTTGGTATCCCTTGCCGTAAGGGTTTGTCATATCAAAAACTGTTTCAAACAAAAGTTTTAGGTAATATTTAGCGAACTAACGACCACTTTAAACCGATTCGATACTTTGCCTATTAAGAGAAGTATGATTCTTTTTTTCTTCGAAACCCAATTTTTTCCAACCCCTGGGCCAATGGTTGGTGGCATTAAAAAAATTTACTTAGATAAGTTTTAGGTCCTTATCCAAAGAATAGTAGGAACATTAAACGAATTCAATATTTTACTTAATAAGAAAGTTATTGCGATATTTTTTTTCGAAAAAGCCCCCCAATTTCCACCCCCATGGTTTGATTTTGGCCTTTACGTACTCAATCGAGATTCTAGGTCGAGTTATTTTTAAGGAAAAATTTGAAAGTGATTAGCGCAATATTACGACAGTTATCGTGTCCACAAGAAAAGGAATATATATAGTTTTTCCTAACGAATTAAATATTGAATAAACAAAACTTAATAAAAGATTGCTCTTTATAAATTCACTTAAAATTCGAAATTATAATTGAGTCATCATTAAAAAGTGAGTCAAGTATTATTCTTTTATGTTTATAAAAAAAAAGAAGTAAACTTTTTTCACTACAACTGGAACACTAACATTTTAACTAATATAGATATGGCAAATAATTGGAAGATTGATTGAGTAAAAATATTCTTGCCGTGGACTGACAAACCTCTGCATATGTTATCTGTGTCTTAATACAACCCTTAGCAGCATAAGAAAAAAAAAAACATTGCCAGAATACAAATAAACAGTTTAATAGATTAGGTTGATACGTAAATTGATAATTTAATAATACTCGAATGTATCGCGCTAAGAATTTTTATTGACTTCAAGGGTACTGACCACCAATAACTTAGTTGAGCGTTTGTTTATGTCAGTTACAAACCTAAGTGAAACGGACAGGGTGCATGTAACTGTAAGATAGTTATTTTATATGATAGTCATAATATATGATATGTCTATCATAGTATAAATATATATATTGAAAAGTCTCTTATTTCATAAAATAAATTATATACACCTCTATCAACCAGACCCAATACTATCAAAATTCCTTCATATGTTTTAGTTTAAATTTTTAATAAATTACTGACTCATTTAAAAGAAATCTGTCTTTAAAAATTTTTTGTACAAAACCAATTAATTTTTTTTTAAATTAAAAAAACTTTTTGCACCTTCATTTAACGTGTAGAAATACGTGCTCAAATTATTAAGCTCTTCTAAATTTTTTTTTGTTTCCAATTTTCTTCATTTATTATTATTATTTTTTATAATTATTAATTTAAATTGAACCCAATTAAAAAGTATCCATTTCCCATAAGACATGCATAATATAAAGGCCTGTTAGATGTTTTAATGCCGTAAAACATTCCGCTTTCTAATATACATGCTTGGCCACTTCTGTCCACCTGGGAAAGGTTTGAATTGAGTCCAAAATCCAAAGAAATTTGGATTTTGGACTTTTCGTAACTGCAGTAGTAAGCCGTCACTGAGAGCTTATAAACGATGTATCATAAGTGCTACTTATTTTCATTGGTTTTAGAGTTGTAGCCAAATGAAATTTTAATTAATAAAATATCTTACAAGGGGAAGGCACATAGTTTCGAATCAGACTTCATTTCTTTTTTTTTCAACTTTATTTTAATTTAAATATATTGATTTATTAATAATTATTAACCTCCGATTGCAAAAACATTTTTACGATAAATAATAATTCAATAATAACAATAAAATATATATATATATATGAAAAAATATCAGAAGTTATTAGTGAAATAAAATTTTATGTACTTTTAATTTTAAAGAAATGTATATATGTAATTTAATAGGCATACAAGGAAGTCATGTGGTGTCCACACTAGATTTTTTATTTTTAAGAGTGGCTTACCAATCAATTCCTAACATGATTTACTCCACAATATGTAATTATTATTTACCGATCAGAAAATAATATCGTAGCTATTTTATTGATTTACTTAATACAAATTTTTTGAAAAAGCCTACAGGCTTATCTTATAGTAAACTAGCGTACTCCGTCGCGACTTCGCCCACAATGTAGCTTCACTCGCAATGCTTTTTTAACAACAAACTTATTTTTTTATAAATAAAAAATATTTAATCAACAATATTACATTTAGATTTTCATTAAATCCTGATAAAACAGTAAATACAACTTTTTGTGAAAAATACTGAAGGAATATACGATAAAAAATGAATTGTTGCCAAAAACTTAAAGGAAAATAAAAAAAGGAAGATAAGAAAATTGAACAATATTTGTTAGACCAATCCATTTTATGAATGAATTAAAATAGTTCAATATGAAAGTCCAATAAAGATAAAAAAAAATGTATTAAAATCCCAAATCTAGCATCCCCACCGCGGCTTCACCCGTGCTCTATGGTTACTTGCGCTTCCTGTCACGATCAGAGGATCATGGCTCGCTTCGCTCTCCCTTCCCATTTTCTCCCGTTTTCCTTTCCTTCTCCCGTTTCTCGTTCCCTTATTTCCCTTCCCCCATTCCCTTTCCCCATCCTCTTTTCTCTTCTTGTTTCTTTTTTCCCTTTCCCTTTTCTATTCCCCGTTTTCCATTTTCCTCTTCTTCGTTTTTCCCCCTCTTCCCTTTTTTCATTTTTCCCTATTTCCCTTTTCCGATTTTTCCCTTTCACCCTTCTTCCCCGGTTTTCAATGTCAGTTGGTTTTCGATGAATTACGGTATAGGTTCATTTTGCCGCTCAGCAGAAATCATGGTAAAATTCTTTGTTATTCCTAATTTAAAAATAAAGCCTTTTCCGGACACATGTTTATTATGAACTTTTTTCATTATTTTAAACAGAGAAATACAGATGTAAAATTAAACGGCATTCTTCTGGAGCAGTAACACACACATTCTGTCGCTCTGCACGCGCACACGATGTATTAGTATTACTTATTTGACAGATGTAATGAATTACTTCATTTCCATGCTCTACCTACGCTTTTAATCTCAACCAATTTTTTTGCAGCTGATCTCATCTATTATTTGCTTTACATATTCTAATTTTTTAATTTCATTTTAATTTAATTATTTATTTATTTTAAATTTAATTCAATATTATTTTATTTAATTTTAATTAAATTAATTTAATCCCCTTCCTCTTCCACCATTTTCCTTTCACCCTTCCTTTTTCCTCTTTTCCCTTTCAGTTTCTTTATCCTGTTTTTCCTTTTCCTTGTTTTCCCCCTTCTTTCCTTTTTACCTTCTTCCTATTTTCCTTTTCCGATTTTCACTTTCCCATTTCCTTCCGCGTAAATCGGTCCAGTAGTTTTTTATTCTATAGCAAACACACATATCGGAAACATTGCAATGGAATCGTAAAATATTTAGTATAGCGTATGTTGCTTTTACGTCCAGCAGATAGCGCTGTTAACACTAAGTATAGTTTTTATCGATTTAAATCCTTAAAATCAAAATTTCGCAAAATCCTTTCTTAATGCACGCCTACTTAAAGATAAGAAGGTACCCTGAAAATTTCAAGTCTCTACCTATAATAGTTTAGGTTGTACGTTGATTATGAGCCACTGAATCAGTCAGGACATTCTCTTTTGTATAAGAGGTTATAAATATAATAATAATAATATTGTATTTATTTTTATTTAAGGGGAAGACGAAATTACATGATTGCTGATCGCTCATCTTTGGCCTAAAAATGTGCTTATCGGCTTAAGATAATTCTAAAAAATAGGTTTTGTTACTTTAATAATAATGATAATAATTAAATATTATAAAATAATGAAATAAGAAATCAAATTACATTGGATATTAGTAGAAACAAATAATTTATTACAATAAAAAAGAAAGTGCACATATAAAATGAAAAAATAAATAAATTGAACTACTAAAGATTGTTTTTCAATGTTGTAATTTTCTGTTGAAAATAAGTTGAAAAAGTTTCTCGCAGTTTCAACAACGAACTAATAGTCTCTATAAGACTTATATCTGGCAGGTGAAGTCTTCTGGCAGAGGATTTGCCGTAGAAATTGATTTAAAAGGCGACGGTTCGTTTTTAGGTCAACGTTATATACGATTATAAAGAAGGTTCAAAAATCTGTTTTATAAAAGTTTGAGAAGATAATGCCTTGGCAATATCTTAGGAGGTTTTTTCTTAATGTAGAAAAAGAAGTTAGGAGTTACGACTATAAACAATGAGGGGGAAAACAATGGGTACAAGGGAAGTTTTTAAGAAAAGAAAATTCCATTCTTTTCTTTACAAAATTTCATCATCCGGAGCTTTAATGAGATTGTTCTATTATGATGTATAATACTTCCCATTATTCTTTATTTTTTTTTTCAAGAAGGGTGTGTTTTTATTTAAAAGAAGGGCTAGGAGTGAGGGGGAGTAAAGATTGAAAAAACAGTAGGCAATTAATCTCTTTGTAGGAAGGAAAACACGCCTAATTACTTGAAATCAAGGTTCATAATCCCTTTTTATTGTAATTAAACCATGGTGAGAAGATATTTATTCTGTTATTACTTTCTTCCTTTATGTTTTTTTTCTTTTTTGTATTCATCTTTCCGCTATTTTATTTTTTAATTTATTACAAAATTAAAAGTTAGACCTTATAATTCATTTTCATTAAATTTATTTTCCATTAGTACGGATAATATAATACGTCTTTTAATTTTTTTCTTGATGTAAAAGTAATTTATTTTTATTAATTTTATCAATAAAATATATTAAAATAAATTTAATAAAAAATATCTTTTATAAATATTTTACAAAAAAAAATTTAGATATAAGATTATTGTTATTTTATTGTATATTGTTTATTACTACTACAATGCCTTCTATAGATTTCGGAATTGTAAAAAGTATTTTCTTAGATATTGATACATACGACAGCAAAATGTGAAGAGAAAGAAAGCAAGAAAAAACTGAAATTTAAAATTTATTAAATATATTTTTATTAATGAAATTTTTTTATAATTATGCTTTAAAATTTTACCTTTAATAGGCTAAAATGTAAAAACAATTTAAGATTTAAAAAACGCGTTGGAAATTTTATAATAGCATTTTAAATCTTGTATTCACATCTACTCCTAAAAATTGTTTTGTAATAAAAAAACACTTCTGACTGATATTTCCATTATCCGATAACTGAAAAAAAGTTTGTAAAAAAATGTTCTAATCTAATCAGAATTATTAGAACAAAACAATGAGAAAAGATTAGTAATTTCAGAATTTTTTTTAGCATTTCCTATTAACGTAAATCCGTGTTAGGCTAAAAAGCAGTTTTACACTTTTTAAAGATATATTTGAGAAATATAGAAAAACAATAATTGTATGTATTATCAGAAAGGTGACTGAAGGAATGATATACCACGGGTCCGATTTTTTATTTTGACAAAGATACAGTTGTAATACTAGTTTGTAATCATTAGAACATATCTACTAACGGTAAATTATTCCTTCGAGTTAAGTAGATAGCGTACCGTTAAAATGCTACTGAAAAAAAAAATATATATATATATATTTAATATATGAAGAGTGTTCATTTAAGTATCACTTTTTGGATCTCTAAAACTGTAAGAGCAATGTTTAATCAAGAAGTTCAATTATTTTTCTCTCAGAATTTAAGATACGGTATTGACAATTCTCAAATCTCTTCATTTTTTCAATACGCAGAAAAAAATAATATTTAAAATAAAAAGCAGTAATTTTTTCCATTATTTGAAATGTAACATTTTAAAATGTTTTTATCTTTGGATATATATTTTTTTTAAATATAACCTCCAGAAGCAGTTTGAAAAATAACACGCTCTCGGAAGAGTGGCAGTGTGATTTAAATTTAAAATGCGTTATTGAATTGAGTATAGGCTGCCTCATTCGGTGAATGATGGTAATGATTTTTTTTCTATTTTTATTTATTCACCATATAAGATAGAATACTTATGGCTTAGAAATATGAAATGGAAATTTTGTACCGTAAGAAAAATGCCATACCTGACCGGAAGATTCGAATCAGAAACCTCCTGATAAAAGCTTGAGACGCTACCACTCAGCCACAGACATCGGTATTTGAAACGAAGAGGCAAAAAATTTAATTGGTACCCAAAAGGAAGCACTATACAGCTTTCGGGGGGGGGGGGGGGGGAAGGCATATAAAGTAAACGACGATTTGATATATACGTTAAACAAAAATTTAAATGAAATTGACACTCATGAACTAGCAATAAGAAGTTTTAAATCTTTTAATATTTGATTGCATTCAGTTAATTCACTGTTTGTGTACAAACAAAGGAATATCATTATTGTAATGCTGTATAGATAGAAAAATCACATTTTTCGAAAAAAATGAGTTTCTTCTAGGTTTTTGTGGATGGTTATGATTTTATTTCGAAAATTATAACTGTGTAATAAAAAATTATTTGTATTTTTAAAAAACGTAACAAAAGGAATAGTTTATTTTCATGAACTGCATTAAACCACTTGTCAATATTATTATATTTTATACAAGCGTAACGAGATTGATATAGTATATGTATGGGTTGAACATGTAAAGTGCTATAAAACGGTAAAAAGAAAAAAAATTGCATACTATAATCCATTCCACATAAAAAATAATTAAAAAAAAAGTAAATTTGTATCACTTTTGTAACAAAGTAAACGAGTACATAGATCCAACTGGTGATCAGGTAAAATTTCATTTTGTGAAAAACACCGAAGTATATAAAAATATAAAAATTATATTTTCTATTAGAAAATTGCATGAAGCATTCGAATCAAACTGGAAAAAGTTAATTGCCAAATTGGTTTTACATTTGAAAGTCTTTAGTTCCTGTACGGTTGCACTTTGAGAAACATACCCAAGAAGAAAAAGACTTAAAATTATGACTTTTTATTTAAAGAAAGTTAAGTTGGCCATCTTTTTAGAAAATGGACGTATTTTTAAATATCATACTGCATTTCAAATACACAGGAAAAAATAAGTTAAGTCTTCTAAAGTAGTTTTTTGTACCTCTTACAGCTACAAAAAAATAGGCCATTAGATCATGGTGGACTGATTAAAATAAATTTCCTATATATATTTATATATATTAGCCGGCTCTTCAAACCAGAACGTGAACCCTCAAAGGTCAGACAAGCCCAGGCAAAACCCGGAGCCAAATTAGGGCTCTACGGGGTCTTCCGGGGCCGAAGGGACTACTTTATGGCCACAGACCTTGCTTTGCTCGCCATTCCCATCTACTCAGTGGTTCCACTCCCTCACTATACGTTATCTTCTTGATTATGTAAATAATACTGATAAACAATAATTATAGTATTCGTTTACAGAAACCTGAAAAAAGAACTAAATTACAAAAGATAGAATAATAGTAACTATGAAAACTAAAGTACATACAACTTTGACGACGAAAAATTCGTAACCTATTTCTTTGCCATGATGGCAGAAATATAATAATGATTTAAAAGGATTAATCTATTTTTTCTTTAATGAATATCTTTAATTCACAATTCCACTCTCCTTAAGGACGAAGAAATAATGAATATTTTTAATATCTTAACCTTCAAGGGAGCTAGGGCCACGGTTAAGGGCTTAAAATCTTCCCTGGGGATACAAGAAAGTAACCTGCAAATTTGAAAGTAATCGGTCAGTTGATTCTCGCGTGATGCGATAACAGACAAACAAACAGATAAAATTTATATACCTATATATACATTTCCAAATAACTGCGATCAATTAGATCGAGAGTGTACCAGATGCATGCAAAAGTTAGCTTTCAACCTACTAACAAATACACCGTTTGAATTTTGAAAATCGACGATTGTTTGAGAAAAATATAAGAGAAATGTTATAAAAAAGATATTATATTTCACCTCACAAAACAGTGTCCTAGGGACCCCCCGTTTTTTACCAGTTGTTGGTGATGATTGGTCCAGCCTCCCACGAGGTGCTCGCATACTTCACCACTCTAGCCTTATATGCAGTCCCCACGGGAAGCCCATTATTTTTAAACAGAAGTTTTTTAAATTTATTTAATATTATTTTGTTTAACGTAAATTTAATTCTATTATTTTTGTTATATTATTAATTCGATTGATTCGAATAATTCAGTTCAAACCCAGCCCATATAGTGATAGAGACTCAACAGTTCATTATAAAGTTTGTGCTTCAATCGGAAAATTTCCACTACAACATAAATATATATTTACAAGATTTTCCAGATGAAATATATGTAAAAACTTTCTCAGTTTTGCCAAGAAGCATGGATAAAAATTTGATTGCGACTAATCGAGTAATTTTTTGTTTATCCCGAACAAACAAAAACCCTCTTCCTCATTATATAATAGTATATATATATAATCTATATATATATGATAATAGAAATGTAGTGTCTTAAATTTTTTGATATCAGTATCGTTTTGTTAAAAACAGTTTTATTTATATTACAGAAATTTTTGTTTTTTGAGCGGAAGAAATGATATCTGCGAGACTCTTACCGTACGGTTTTCAATTTCATTGTAATATGTTTTTTGGATATCACTGCGTTTTGTAAAATTATTCTTTTATTTTTTTTTTTATGAATTACTTACTGATCTTATGGATTAATTATTAAAATTTATTGCCTTAGAACAAACAAATTGAATTTCAGGGCCAATTTTTGTTGTTGATAGTCATATCATTCACTTCATACCATATTTTTCCTTTTTAATAAAACTAGTATAATCACCTTTACGAATCGAAGATCCGTGATGTTATATTGTACTTATTACTAGTAAGTATAACCCTCGATTTTTATCGTTAAATTCTATTTTACCAATCGAATTTATTTCTGTTTTATTTATTCCTTTTTTAATAAAACTAGTAATAATCTTTTGTTAACTAATACTTTTTATATTTTTTAAAGAAGTGATGGGAATTAAAAAAATTATTTCATCTTCAGTACTTTCATTTACGTAACAGAATTTACTATTAAAACAAGCTGTAGTGTATTTTCTTTTAACCTTTATTATTTTAAGTACATTATCAAGTTTTTGTACGCTACCTAGTACTACCAAGTACTGCTATCTAGCGGCGCGATTCATAAAGTAACCGTAAAAAAATTAATAAAATGACATGTTTGTGTCCCGCGGGTCATCAAATGAGAAAAAAAATTATCTAACTAAATTCAAGGTATTTTTTGAAAGTATTCTTTATTACTACTCTAATTGAACTGAAATATAATATTTCACACTTATTTTTTCCCCCCATTTTCATTTCACTGTTAGGTTAGGTCATATTTAGAACTGTAGACGTAATTCGTTGATTCATCGCCTCTTACCGACGAAATTCTAACGAATTCAAAACTGACAAAATTTAAATTTATATATTTTAAGAAATAGCGTTATAAAATAAATATAACCCTTTAAAACACCTGCTCGATGTAAATACTATAATATAAATGATAAATAGATCATTATATGATGGAATATGATCATAATATTGAGTATATGATGGAATATTGTTAGTATTAAGTATCAGTAGAGACAGTTATTGAGTATAAATCCATTCCACTTATGGAACTGATATAAACAAACGCTCTTCTTGATTAAATGAGCTGTGTTACTGAGCTCGCTCAGAATGATCACCGGGATTATCGGATATCAGTATTATTAATTTGAACATATATAAGTTAATAAAGATTTATTTATTTATATATAATAATATCATATAATTATAAAGTATGTAAAAACAATATATTAAAAAGTAAAGTTATATAAACATAAACTAAATTGTAAATTCTGTAAATAATCGGTAACTCTGCTAAAGAACGCTAGCTAAATCACTTTGATTACCAAGCTTCACCGATTTATCCCAGCGAAAATGTTGTAATACGAACGTAAAATATAATTTCAAATGTTTTAATTATAAATTGATTATCATAATTTTTTAATTGCTGCTGATGCCTGATTTTGTCGAAAAACCGATTATGTATTTAGAAGACTATCAACCACGGTTGGAATGATTTTTGAACAATTTGTTTACATCGGTCCAATCATATGGGAAGTGGATTATACAAATAATAACAGTAGAGGACATAATGGTGCCACAATTTATATGTTTACCATGTATAGAGCAGCAATACCGCTTTGACTACGCATAGGTTTTTTTTTTTAACTACCATTATAGCTAAGGTCATAAATCTGTTTTCAACGTTGCCAAGTTTAACATAAATGTTAAAGTTGTTCCATCTACATATTTTCGTTCGGTAACATTATGATACTTTAATTTAAAGAAGATATTTTTAATATTTAAAGAGTTAAATATTTAGTAGTTAAAAGTAAATTTTTTGTGTATGACAAATTAAATATGGATTGGACTTCCTTATTTTAGATGTTCTTTAATTCGTAGGGAATGCAAAATATTTTAAAAAAATTATTAAACATTAATTTCATAAAGAGTTTGAATATTTTTCATCGAGAATGAATAACGAGACAATAAGAAACACCTTTTCAAATTTACTTTGATTAAATTAGACTTGGTAATTTAAAAAAAACCCATATAGTAGCTTCTTTTTATGTTTAAAAATTCACCCGTTTCTTTCTTTTCTTAAATATAATCAATACCAGCGTAGAAAATACATCTAACTCAGAAATACTACAGAAGATATTTCCCTATTAGGTGAATGATAAGGAGGGAAGTAAAAGAGTCGAGAAAGTAAGCAGGTGAAAGAAGTTCATTCAGTAAGAGGATATAAAGATTTACTTCTTTCAGATTGATGTTAATAAAAGATTCTATCCTCTACGTCCGAGAGGTGTGACGACGATAAGTAATGTGAAAGAAGAAGAAGAAAAAAAAGTAAAAAAGAGAAGGAAGAGATGTCCGTCTACCCGTAGGCAATCTAAGGCTTGATCAGTCTGAATGTGAATTGAATCGTCATATTAAGGGTGGTGATGTTAGAGGGAGGAGTAGGAATTGAAGTACAGGGATCGGTTGCTGCTGGACGTTACATCCTAATGGGATGCAAATGGGAGGGTCCGTCACGGGGATATATGTAAGTATATATATATATATATATATATATATAGAAGAACTAATCTGTCTCGCAGTGAAAGATGAGACCATATCAGAACTCCTGCTGATAAAGATATGATCATCCTACCTAAATATTGCGTCAGAAATTCATGCTGCATTACTAGGCTATAAATAGCGCTATTTCATTTTTTTAGACCATCTTATATCTATAAACTCTTAATCCTCTTTATTAAATAAATATAAAATATGCTTCGTATTAAATAAATATAATATTTTGTATTGTGTGGGTGCATGTGTTTGTGTGTGTGTGTGTGCGTGCGCGCGCGCGCGCGGCTGCTCACACGTGCGTATGAATTAATACATTTGCATAAGAAATCTTTTTCTCTATGTAAATCAGTCTATAGCAGCACTTTAATGACAGATACGCGTCCTGTGCTGTTGAATTATCTCCAGCAAAATACAAGAAAAACTATTATTATTACCTATATTGTATTTAATTCTTATGTTACAATTCTGTCTAAATTTACTTGATGTTTTTTCTTAAAAATCTTATTTCTATTTATTTTTTTTTTAATTTTATTATTTTTACATTTTTTAATGATTAGTTCTCTACATATGGTCAAAGCTTATGTCGTGAGAATATGAAGTGGAAATTTTTAAGCGTATGGAAAATGCCGTATCTGACCGGTATTAGATTACGTGACCTTCGAATAAAATACTAAGGTTGACCACTTTGCCACGAATATCAACGGATAAATTTTAACGAGAAAAATTAAGTAATTAGATTATAGGTGGAAAAGTGTTTACTGGAAATTGAATTGGAAGCCATGTGTTCCAGAAACTTCAATTATAGACATAGCTGGTTTATTTCATATGCCACAAAACTTTTATAGTTTAAACAAAGACTAATAAGTCAAACAATTTGGGTGGTCCTTAATTATCAAAGATTTGAAAACCAGATCGTGGATACCGGTGTTCTTTGGTGGTTGGGTTTCAATTAACCACACATCTCCGGTCGACCTGAGACTGTACAAGACTACACTTCATTTACATTCATACATATCATCCTCTGAAGTAATACCTTAGGGTGGTTCCAGAGATTAAATAGAAAAAAGAAAGAAAAGAAGTTATCATGGAAGCAATTTGTATAACCCAAGAAATAGAAAATGACGGAAGGAAAGATTTAACGTTTGTATAATTTTTGTTTAGATAGTAGTTATCGTTCAGTTTTACTAAATTTAATCAATTTTTATTTTCCAACGGCATTGAAATCATAAAATGTAAACTAAAGCAAAATATGAAACTAAATTCTAATTGTAACTGGTTGGAAAAAGGATCAATGAAAAACTTTAGCCAGAGCAACAACACAAAGAATAAACAATTTTTAATTAAGAAACAGAAATAATTAAATCCATATTAACAATTTTAAATAAAAGAACATGAAATAATATTGGAGTAAACAGATGACGATACTAAATATATAACTACAAAATAAATGACGTTTCAGAAAACGTTAATAAAAATTATTTATGCACATATAAGTTGGACTATTATAAAGAAAAATGCATAAAACTTAGGTGTTTTTCATCTTATAATTAGTATTTAAAATTCATCGAGAGAATTGATGTGTTTATAAAACTGTGTCTAATTTACGAGTTAATGTATTCATTGGAGTGTTTATTTGATTTAAACATAAGACGTAACATATTTTCATTTACTAAATTTTAATGACTAGTTGAAGAATTGCATCCGAACAGCAAAGTATTACTGTTGTTAACTTTTTACATGTAATGCTTTTACTTTTTTCTTCGATGTTTAATACTTTCAAAGATTTCTGTACTTAATTACAACTATATTTACTACGTTGATACTACACGCAAGATTTTCTTTTGAGGTGATACACAACATATTTTTGGATAATTTTAACGTTATAAAATATATTTTCATAAAAAAAATTCTGTTGAAATCAAAGCTATCTCTGTAAAATAGATAAAAATTTAACAAAGAACTAAATTAGTAAAAATTGATTTTAAAAATATTTATGACATTTTATGTCCGAATCTTTTATTGGACTGGGAATGTGGTGAGAATGTAAGCTTCATATAGCAATACCTCAATCGCAGTAGTTAGAGAAAGTATATCACCGAGCATGAGCAAATTAAAAATGTGTTGTAACAAAAATATTTATAAACCCTTTTAAGAGTTTTATGGATAATACCTCAAAATATGATTGTGCTTTTATCAATGTGTGAACAACAGTTCATACTTAGCTAATATACGGGTCTTTCATTTTCAGCACAAAAAGTAAATTTGCAATAAAATACAAAATATATCTAATATCAACCAAACGTTTTATTTATTTTGAATCTTACATCATTACATTATATTTGAAAAACAATATCATCCACGGCTATGGCGTCCACGGATTTGCTTGACATAGCCAAATATCTATCACAAAAATTTTACATGACTCATAAAAATTAACTTGAATTCCACTAATAACGCGTCGAATATTTGCTTTCAAGTTATAAAACTTCATAGTTTGTTGCTATTAACCTGTGACTTAACATAATCTCAGAAAAAAAAAACGTCTACGAGAGTCAAATCACACGATCTTGGTAGCCAATTGACATTTCCATTTCGTGAAATAATTAAATCACCAAACTTTTGACGTAATAACTGAATTTTTTCAGCAGTTTTATGGTATGTAGTACCATCCTGTTGAAACCACACCACATTCAAATTAAAATCATCCAAATTTGCAAACAAAAAATCATGATCATAGTTTGATAGCGTTCAAAATTTACTGTAACAGCAACTCCTTGCTCATTTCCGAGAAAAATGATGCAATGATGCCTCCAGCCGCTGCGTACTCTACACCAAACACTAATTTTTTCAGGATGTAATAGTGGCTATTGAATCATTTGTGGATTGCAATCATCCTACATACGGCAATTTTTCTAGTTTACTAGTAAAATTGTGCAAATATTTGGCTTGTTATACACACCATAAATATCGCAGAGCGCACGATACTTAGCTGTAATCGACTCCATATTTCCATAGTAAATTTCTATGATTTGTGAACGTTGTTATGAGAGGAGTAGCGATCGATGATGATGCTTCTTATTTACAAGCGATGGATTGTTCAGCCATCACGTGAAAGATAAGAAAAGATAATTATCTGAAAAGATAATTTTTTGATGAAAATTTGGATTCCCTTCGAGCGGCGTTACAGTTCAATCAACAAACCGTCGACGCAACGAATGGTCCCATGGTTTTAATTCTTGAGTAAGTTAAGCCTTTTACGGGTGTAGACTAAGATCTTTACGCAAAATTCGCTATGTTGTTGTTGTTGAAGAAAGGCCCAATTATTGTCAATGATGTGAAACTGATAAATTTCGATTTCACGAAGATTTGCACTTTTTTTTTTTTAAAGACGTGGGGAATCCATTTACGGACGCCTAAGCAGTGTCCGGGCTTGCTAAGAAGATCCGCAAGATGGAGTTACCTGCTTATGTATTCCTGCGCACTACCGACTTAACCACCACCCCTGGCTAACCACTTTCTCTGGAATAGTCAACAAGGCATTTCATCAGGGAAGGGGAGCTCGCTCACACACAAAACCATACGCCAAGCAAACTACAAGTACTAATCCTATTACAAAAACATAACAATTATAATAGAGTAATCAACATAATACAAACCAGTACTTAAAAATAAATCAATGTAGAACATCATCTATATATCAAAACCCGGCACCCTCGTGCAGAAACAACTAGAACATTATACAATTGCAATATACATAATACAACCAGAATAAATTTATGCTAAGTACAACAAGGATCGCCTACGAGCAGGACTAAGACATGTGGATCATAAAACAAATCACAAACCATGATGCAATCCAAATACAAACATACTATATAGAGCAACAATTACAGCAAACTATAAAACCGTATATCATAATACAAACCAAACATACATGATCACAGAACAATGCAACACTATCTATACATATATGCCACGAACCCTTGTGCGATAACAAACTGAAACACCATATAGAATCAAATAATAAAATAATACTTCTAGAATCAAACTTGCTAAGAATAACAAGGGTCACCAAAATAAGGACCCTGGTCATGACCCCTGGGTCATGATACAAATTACAAAACAACGATACAAACCATAATACAATCATTATACAGAAAGGAAAACAAACATCAAAATCAATATATTAGACATCTATTACTAAAACAATAATGATATACAATAATACACAGAAAACATGATGTACATATCACATGTCATGCCAAAGTCACACTAAAGAACCACCACGAACTAGTCGCAGCTAACACTCATATCCCAACCATAGTGCACACACTTGTCACGCTAACTACCAAGGCCGCCGTCCGACATATGAGCGGAGTGTCCGCATCTTCATTACGCCAAGGCGATTCCCACACGTTTCCCATAGGCGCTCAACCGAAGGCCTGTCCGCCCACGTACCCTCCGACACTTTGCTCTTGCACAGGTCTCTTCCCAGGTTTTTAAATCTTGCATGACTGCCCTTACATACTCGTAGTCTGCAGTAGCTCTTCAATTTCTCCCTGGTGCAGTAATATACCGTGCACTTCTTCTGGTCTGAATACATCCTCTTTATGTATGGTTTCTAAAGGCCTCTTATCTCACGTGCGTATCGTGTGCATCTAAAAAAAAACACACGTGGTGAGCGGTTTCCTCTTTTTGGCAAACAGGGTATTCATCTGAGTGGTCCAGGCCACTGAAAAGCTATAACCTGAAACCACAATGGTCCGCCAGAAACTGAGCTAGGAAAGAAAAAAAACGAAGACTTGCACGTACAACAGTATTATTCTCTTGACTCCTTGCATTTCTTTCATGAATTCGTAAGTCAACATCAAGCAGAGCAAGTTTTTAACCGACCTATGAATTGAGATAGTGTTTGTCCTATTATAAACATCGTAAATATTACGAAGCGCTCGATAAGTAAGCTCTAATCGATGCCATATCACGATAATAAATGTTTATGATGTGTGCACGTTGTTTTGAGATGAGTAGCCTTTCGTGATTTTATTTTTCATAAAATAAAATAAATAAATGACGCTTGAAAAATTACAAAAAACTTAACTCGGCACCACTATCTGTCTATTTTTTAGCGCTTAATTTGACAAACAGCACATAACAGCGCTGTTACAACAATTTGACAGCGCTTGATAACAGCAGAGACGTCCGACGGTTGAAACGAACCAATGTACTCGACTTAGCGTCTGCATAACAGTTTGGAATCTAACACCGTCAAGTTTATTGGTGTCGTATCTAATTTCTTGTAACTTCTCTTTCTTTTTCTTTTTTATTAATGTTTGTTTTTTGGACTATATGGTGCTGAAATTAATGGTTTCTGGTTTATGACTGAGCTTGAAATTTCATATTTGACTTTAAGTTTGCTTGCAACTGTTTATTGTGTTTTATTTATTTTGGGGGTTCCTTAAGGACTTTCTTATCACGTGCTTTTGTCAGGAAACTTACAAACTTACTTATAACTCCGCAGGAGAGCCGATTGTAATTATAATTGTTACTGAGCAAAAAAAAAAGAAAAAACAATTTGACAAACCTCTTAGATACATATATAGTAATAAAAATTGATATTTAGTACTAAATATAAATGTTTTAAATTGATTTTGTTTTTAAATACGAAAATAAATTATTTATTTTATATTCGTATATCTAAAATTATATTATAATTTCTGTAAAATATTCCATAGTTTAATAGCAATTAGCCCTTTAATCAATAACAAAGCAATTGTAAAAATTAATATAATGAACCTGTCTTACTCAAATGCAGGACTGTGGCATTAAATAAATAACAAAGTAATCGTAAGGATAAGCAAGTTTTATAAATTTTATCACGATAAATGATGAATTAAATTTTTAAACGATTCTAAGGCTTTATTTATTATCATTAAGTGTCAGATGAGTAGACTCGTTATGTAGTACTTTATATACCGAGATGTATTGCAAAGAACAATGAAATTTATAGAAGTACAGTCTCTTAGGCGAGTCAGGGAGGCGGCTTCAACGACTCCTTATATATAACTTAAAAGAGTGTAACAACGTATACAGTTTAAGTTAAGTTACTTGATCATTGTTGTACTTCCCCCAAATCAAAAGATCTTAGTTGGGTGTGTTAATTGGAGCTAAGCTTCTGGTAAGGCAGCTTGTTTTGTATCTTAACAGACGAGCCGCTCTTATGTGGCAGTTTACATAAATAACACCATTGTCAACGGAGACATTAATGTGAGACCAACTCTACACAATGCAACTTCTTAAGATATCGTAATACCAACAACCCACCTACCAGTTGAATTAAAAGTATGTAATGCAATTCTGCACTGATATTTAATTCAAATTATTATAACTAAATAATATATTAATTTTCAAATACTATAATTTTATTATTATAATCGTATTTATAAGTTTTTATAAATTAAAAATTTTTAGATCACCTATTTACTGATTACACTATTACTAATCTAACTAAATCAGTTTCCCAATCTTCTTCCTATAATTAAAAAATACTTTTAATTATTAAAGGAAAATCTTTTTGGAAAACGTACTAAAAATTACACTGTAGTTGTATTAAATAGGATTTTCTTACTGTCCGAATTTAATTTTATCAGTTCATGTCCTCCTAAAATTTACACTTTCCACTTAAGTTATGTGGAATACAATAACTTAATTATTCTGCATAACAAACAAAACCATCATTCTCTGTTCTAAATATTAAAAAAAATTAATACTTTTTTTTTTACAAAAATGATAACTTGATTGCAAAGTCTTCCCAGATATATTAAATTACAACATGGATTAAAAAACTTTAATTTTTGAAAATACTCCTGGACTGATTTTAAGAAAAATTTAATGTTTATTTCATATTTTAAAGGAAAAATAAATAAATTCTAGAGCCAAATAATCTAAAAAAAGAAAAACTTTTTATTAAATATATATATTCTTTAAAAAAAATATTACATTTAAAAATTCCCAAATTAGGAATTACATATAATAATAGAATACACACCAATTTAACTTAGAAAGATAATTTATGGATTAAATATTATGAAACATTTTTTTAGTTTTAACGGTAAACATTCCCATATTTGGAAAATTAAATTTCCATCTTTAAACTCAAAATCTTTCTCCTTTATATAGGTGTATATTTTTCTTTCTTAATTGAGTATTTATCTCATTTTAACAATTTCTGAACGAATCATCTCTTAGCAGACTGAGCTAAGAGCGGTAGTGAAAGACTTAATATTTAATAAAACATTGTGTATGATGTCATATCATAACGTCCTTATTAATATATTTAATCTATTTAATTACTTCAAATATACGTAAATAATTTTTATTTTAATAAATTTTCTGTTT
Organism: Lycorma delicatula; assembly: GCF_047948215.1. Lineage (NCBI taxonomy): Eukaryota > Metazoa > Arthropoda > Insecta > Hemiptera > Fulgoridae > Lycorma > Lycorma delicatula. The sequence goes on from NC_134460.1 coordinate 64,775,836, forward strand.
AGATTTTTTCAAAATATTTAATTTTTAAACTTTTTTACACTATTATTACTTTTCTTATCTTTATTGATACCTTTTTTCAAAACATGTATTCATAATTTGAATCTTAAATAATAATTATGACTTGCTACATTTATTAATGCTAAGAATTTTAGAGTTTATTTTATTATTTTAAAGATCATTTTAATTTTATTTCTTAATAATAGCTGTTAATTCTCTGTATAGAAATATTAATACTCGTTTTGGATTGGTGTCGGGGATAAACAGTTTATTTTTTTTACTCGGACTGTAAATATTTTTCCAATAGGAAAATCGCCAGTAAATAATCTTTTCATGATTTTAGGTTCCATTTTAAGAGGAAATAAAAAAAAATTAACGATGAATAGTTTAGTGATAAGTAATTTGAAGGAATACGTAAAAGGATGTAGTTTAAATTATAAAAAGCAAGTCATTTTTATACATTTAATAGGATAATTTGTTATTCGAAAGATTTTGAGTTGTTATGGATGAGAAATTGATTACTGTCCTGGTGTTTCTGTACTACTTATCAATCAGATATCTTATGGATTTCAGAAAACTCATAGAGGGATGGATATTAAATGTAGGTTGATATATAATAATAAAAAAAATTGTAGCTGACGACTACATAACCTTATTCGTGAAAATGGGTTATCCAAAAAACTTATCGGTCCTTAAAAAATAAAAAAAATCAGTCTATTTTAAGTTTTAGTAGTATTTTTAAATACTAAAAACAAAATAATATATTGAGTTAGTCTGTTTAATGCTGTTTATCTATTGGGTGGTAGACTACAGAAAAGCTCAGTGGACATACCTAACCAGTTACCCAGTCGGCATTAAGGTTAGCAAATTATTCAACATTCTCCGCCAACAGACTACGCTAACCCTATCTGATGTCCGACAGGTGTTTTACTGCAGTATAAATACAAGAATTCATTCCTATTCATTTTATTTTATTTTTTTTTTTTTTACAACAATAACAAATCATTCTATCGACGATAAGTAGTAACCAACTACTTTATATATATATGACATTGTTTGATTAAATGATTATTTTAAAATTTAAGACACTGGAACATCGGCTTTACTTTTTTTTTACATAATACACATACCGCGCGCGCACACACACACACACACACACACACACACGCACGCACACATACACACACACACACACACACACACACACACACACACACAATTTAACTTAACACACACGATCTACATTACCTATTCCCCCTTTTTAAATAAGGCTATAAATTTTAAAACACAGAAAACAAGTTTCGTAGTTCATTCTCTACTTTATAAAATTAAAAACAGATATTTTTAAAAGTAATTTATAATATTGTATCTTATTTTCAATTTTTTTTTTAGAAAAGAATGGAAATGAAAAAACTTAAAAAATATTGAAATAGAATAGTAAAGTAAACATTAATAAATATTGCCTAGTTATACAGAACTATATATATATATATATATATACAGAGATGAGAAAATATCGATGGCTCATAAAATGATAGATAGCTCATACTAATTCGACACAGCTAGGTATAATATAATATATATATATATATGTAGAAATAGAATTGTAAAAAGAATGTAAAAGTAATAATTTCGTTTTATTGTAGTAGAAATTCATTATTTCTGAAAAGCTATAATTTTTTTTTTTAAAAGTGCCTCTTTTTACATTGTAGAACTTTTTTATAGTGTTTGAATAATTTCAAACAGGTTTTGAAATTCTGATGAATATTATAACAAAAGTGAAACTAATTAAAGGCAATATTTTAATATTAAATAATATTAAACGGTATTTCTATAATAATCTTTCCAACATAAAACTATTTTGTTTGTATCCATTAGTATAACTTATTAAGTAAAATTTTTCATTTATTTTTGTTTGAGAAAATCATAAAGTAAAATTTAGAAATTTCATGAAGCAGAAGTCCATCCTTCCGAGTTCGAATTACCGAGAATAAAAATTACAGAGTAATAATTGATTTCTTAATGAATTTATACAGTTTTTAATTCACTCCTAACAAAAAAAAATGTATACATCCTTATTACTAAAACACTGTAGAAGATTCATTACAAAAAAAACCCTAAAAACTCAGCAATGTTACTTCACTTTCCTGAAATTTGAATTAAATAAAAATTTAGGAATTAAATTTGTGATTTAAGGCTTTTTATTATTTCCTATTCTTAAATCTTACTTATTTTATTATTTGTTTAAAGATTTAAAAAAAGTAAATAAAAAAAAATATTTTATCATGACTTGTAAAACCAAAAAAAAGGAAAGAAAATTAAATATTATTATTTATCCAATATTTTATTAAAGAGCTTATTCCCAAGATAAAATAAAATGCTCTAATTAATAATTCCCAACATGGCTGAACTTGAAAATATATATATTACCGTCTCTTTTTACGCTCTGGCATAGTTGACAACAGTTTCCAGCACGTTAAAGCATTGTTTTAAGAAATTAATAATAATAGTTTAATTGATTGAAAAAAAAAGTTCTATTACCTATTTTTAAGGTTTAGGGTTGTTTCTCAGAAAATAGTTTCGATTCTAGAGATTAAAACAACTTTACATAAAAAAAATTAATATATGCATTTTTTTCAAGAAAACTTTAATAAAATTATTTTTATTTTTTAAATTCTAATTATATAAATACATACACGTACAACAATTACTTTATAACACCCCATCACTTTTCACACCAGTTAATAAAGTTTTTATGCTAAAAATGTAATAGTATTAATCACCCAAACACATAAAATCCATGTTATTTCGTGGTTACAGGTTTAATAATTTTTCTGATATAAGGACAAATAGACCACTATAGAGAAACATGTAACCAAGACTTCAGTATTTTTAGATTCATGGTCATCAAAATATTAAGAAATATAAAACCTGAGTTAGAGATAATTCTTTGAGAAAGGCACAATCTTACTTAGGATGGGTAGTAAAACGAGGCTACATTTTTTTATTGTATATGGTATTGTTTTTAATTAAGGAAAATATTCAAGTATATAAAATTTGTTTTTAAAAGTTTATACATTTTAATGAAAGTTTTACTTGATAATGTAAGCATATAAAAATAAAATACACACGTTTAATCCCGAACTAGATACATTCATTAAATAAAATACTAAGTTTTTCTCGAGTCTAGTAGAACAAAGAAAGACGGAAAAATATTCTTGGTAAATATTGGAATAAAAGTTTATGTAAATAGTAATGCCTAGGAAAGAAAATTACTGAAAACAAATAAAGTGTACAGTTGGAATCTGGATCTTTAAAAAAAAATTACTATACGAATCTACGTCCCTTACCAACGAGATAATGTATAAGAGAAAGTAGAACTTAATTTCTTGTTTTGTACTTTCCAGTCTTTTCTTATTGCTGTAACGCACGTAAACATCGGGTACAAGAAGTAGCAATTAAAAAGTTGATTTCTCTGAGAGTATGATGTTTATTCTACATTTGAACCTGTAGTAAGTGGAGTAGTTCACTTTAGGGCTGAATATCAATCGTATTTCGTTGAGATTGGCATGTTGATTATAACAATGTATTTGGTTCAGAAAGTTAAGGAAAAATCATTCTCAACTTTCCTGATAAACTGGAAGGAACGGAATTCTTTTATTCTTCACAGTATGTGTTTTCGGGAGACTTCCCATTCCTTATGTAAGATCGACTATAACCGTTACGGTATGTTATGTAACAAATAATATTCTGAAACTATTGCACTATTTTACCCCTTACTTGTTTAAAGGGGTTGAGAGGAGCAAATATAATAAATAGAAGGGGTAAAAGGCTACATACAGTACAATGTTTTTATTAATATGAACATTAAAGGAATTAAGTAGTTACATCGTTTAAACGTTTTAAAAAAAAAACACTAAGTTTCAGTTTACTCGATTTTTATAAATGATATACAGATACAAAAATCTGATGTGCGCATGACTTCCTTGTACGTATCAAATTACATTTACATATTATTTATTTCATTAAAAAGATCTGATATTTTTTTTATTATTATTTATCGTAAAATGTTTTTTACATTGAGTGGTTAATAATTATTAATAAATCAATATTTTTAATGAATTAAAAAAATGAAATAAAGTCTGATTATAACCGATGTGCTTTCCCTTTATAAGATCCAAATATTTCATTAATTAAAATTTTATTTGGCTATAACTCTAGAACAATGAAAATAAGTACCACTTATAATATATCGTTGAAAATCTTTCAATGAGAGCTTATTACTGCAGTTAAGAAAAAGTCTAAAACTCAAATTTGGATTTCAAGCTTTTTTGGACACTGTTGGTTCAGTCGATTGCAATCAAAAGAGGAAGTGCACAACTAGATGTTACAACAGTCCTAAATCCAAAATTTCAATAACCTATGGCTAATCGTTTTTGAGTTATGCGAGATACATACGTAAAGTCGTCACGCCAAATCTAGTCAAAATAGATTCATGGATGGTCAAAATAGGTATTTCCGTTGAAATCTGGAAACCGAAATTTTTCGCGATCACAATACTACCTTTACTTTGTAAGTAAAAATGAAGGCATTTTAAAATTTCTATAAACCTTAAATTAAAAGTTTCTTTATTAAAAAATTCACTACGCGTGTAGTATGAAATAAGATTTTTTTTTATAGGTACATCAACCATTAAAGTCATTTAATTGCGACATGTTAGTGTAAAGTAACTGTAACGGTGAATTTGTAGTCTTGAAAAAACACAGGTCAACCATTCCTGAAACGTGTGGTTAAATGAAACCCAGCCCACAAATAACATCGGTATCCACGATATAATATTCAAATCCGAATAATAGCACTATCTTCATTAGGATTTCAACCTGAGAATTCTAGCTTTGAAATTAGCTGATTTTACCACTAGACCAATCCGGTTGGTCTGTTTTAAATTTCAGATTTTCAGTTTTTAATTTAATATATATTTTATACGTTATATATATATATATATATATATATATATATATATACATGGATAAAAATGTTAACTTAATAAAGTTAGTTATAACTCTTTTAATTAAAGATTAATTAATCAAAGTTATTAAATCATTTTATTAATTTATAACAAATTAAAAGATTAATTTATTGTATATTAAATTAAAAAGGTTTGCAACAAACAAAATACTTCTTCTTTTTCCTGTTTAGCCTCCGGTAACTACCGTTTAGATAATTCTTCAGAGGATGAATGAGGATGGTATATGAGTGTAAATGAAGTGTAGTCCTTGTACATTCTCAGTTCGACCATTCCTGAGATGTGTGGTTAATTGAAACCCAACCACCACCAAAGAACACCGGTAGCCACAATCTAGTATTAAAATCCGTGTAAAAATAACTGGCTTTACTAGGACTTGAACGCTGGAACTCTCGGCTTCCAAATCAGCTGATTTGCGAAGACGCGTTCACCACTAGACCAACCCAGTCGGTTGCAACAAAATATTAACTAGATACATCTTAACATTTTGTATTTTAGAAACACAAAATCATTTTTCGGTTAACCTCTTCGAAATTATTATTTTATTCTCTACCAGGTAAATTTATTTGTCAAACACCTTCGTACAGCTTCAACACTGTTATTTTGTATATTTATTATTTTTTTTACTTTTTTAAATACAAACTATTATTTATAGGTTTTTTTTTATTATTTTGTATTTTGTTATGTTGTTCTGATCAAGGGTCTTCCATGGTCCTTCTAGAAAAATAAATATTAGAATAGTTTGTAAAATAGCACACCTAATTATCATTGAAAATGATCATTTTTTTGTTTTGAAAAAGCACCGAATCAGCAGCATTAGACCGGTGGATATTTTAAAATTTTGAAAAGATGCCATGTCTAATCTAAATTCGAACCCGGGATCTCCACACGTTACCTACTCAGGCCACGACGTTACCTATTAAGCCACCGAGATCGGCAAATGATAATTTATATAAAACCATATTTTTATATTTAAAAGCAATTAATTTTAAGTTAAATTTATTATGGATTTTATTTATGGAAATGTTTTCAAGAATTAATTTTCGGAGAAACTTGAAAACGTTCCATTGAAAGAGTATTACAGCGCCTATTTCAAAACTTAACAAAAAATATATCTAAAGAAGTTATTTATGTTGTGTTGTTATTTTTCGTGCAGGAGTGGGGGAGTCGGGGCGTATCCGGTGTTGGCATGAGGAACCCTCGAGGGTGAATGGTGGAGGGTCCGGCAAAGGGTATGTGCAAGGCATGCCTGGAGCCAGGTAGGTGAGGACCGGGAAGGGCAGGCTCCCCGCTGAGGGGTTTTTTGGTCGTCCTGAACAGGTGGTCGAATTGCTCCAATAACGTAGGGGAGATCTCGATGGGTTAAGTTCTACGTGATAATTTATAGGGGGAGGGGGGCAGTCAATTGCCACTGCATCCTAGGGAGGCTGATGTGCTTTTAACGGCAGTTTCAGTTGCCTCGTGGGTCTTTAAAAAAAAGGGAAAGATAAGATTTCTATGGATATGGGCTTTCTGGATATGAATTCTATGGATATGAATAATGTTGGTATTGTTTGATTTTACACCCTGAAAATGTTCTCAGTATTTGTGCTTAAATCTTCTGTATTGATAATTTTGGTGTTTATAAATAAAATTGAAGGGCCCTTTACACCCTTACATATGACAAACCTGATGGTGATTCAAATCTTTTTAAAGAATGTGACGAGGGCTAATGACCATAAAAGTCGATGCCCATATATCCTCCCCCACTAAAAAAAAAAACAATAATAATAACAATGCGGTGAGGTAGATAATTCCCACGTCCGGAACACACCATCTACGTTTCACGTCTAGGGCGGCAACAGCTGTACATACGTAAAATACATATAGCTGGTTAACGGTGCTCCTAGTGTTTTCCTCGGTAATGTGATCTTTTTTACTTGCTATCACCTTCACGTCACTATGTCGGATTGGATTTTCTCGGCCATCTGCAGATCATGCACATTGTAAATGATTGGGAAATGGATTTTAATACCACATTTCAAAGACCTGGCGATGTGGCGGCCAGGGTCGATGTTACAGGTGCAACGGAGACCCTTCCGTTGTCTACATGCCCTCTGCGATGGCAAGCATGTAGCGAAGGTATCCATGTATGTCGGTGCATGGGAGCCCTGAAAGCTTCGGTGAGTAAAGGATTGGAGTCAGTGCTGAGATTGCACATCCGCTCTCTGCCAGGACATATACCGGTTCCACCGGAATACCGGATCGGACTTCCAAGGTTAGTAGCCCTGGAGTGGGAATGTACCCTGGCAGCTAGCCTTGCTACAGAAGGGATCAAATTTAATGGAATATCTTGAACAAGTCAACGTGGCAGAAGGTGCACGTAAACACCCTGGTTTATAAACAGCCGATTCGTAAAACGAAGAGGAAATGCAGTAAGGAATCTGAAAGGATTAGGAAAGATACTGATAGAATTAGGAAAGACTTGCTGAAAGCTTTGTTTAGCAGTAATGCGCCAAAACATAGACATCTAGTGATAACGATAGAGAATGGAAACTGCCAGAAAGTCGATTTTTTTTTTTTTGTTTCTTAATTGCCCGAGAAATTACAATTGATGCTCGTGGTCCTGTCAAAGAGATTCGCAAGACTTTTAACGGTTTATACATCGAAACTGTAAACGACAGTCAAAACGAAAAGAGGGTGGTGTGGCGACCGGTAACTTCACAAGTCAAAGCGTAAAGCTTCAAGTTTTAAAGAAGATCGGTGAGTTCCCTGCGTCTGTTCAACCACACCGTACCCTAAAGTCATCGAGAGTCGTTGCTTACCGTGATCTTTTTAATTGCACGCAAGAAAAAATCGTGGAAATATCAAGTCAAGGAGTGATCCAATGCCACAGGCCGACCATGATCAGAAACGGTGAAGTTCTTTCTTCAGCGTCGTATGTGTTGACCTTCAATAAGCCTGAAAAAAGTAAACTAAACTGCCTGAGAAAGTACGTGCTGGCATATATCGTCTCGATGTACGCGCTTTCATCCCGCAAACTGTGCGATATTTTGCGTATCTGCTCTACTGCCGTCAGGTGCAAAAGGCAAGAAATCTGCGTGTGTGGAATGGAAACGCATGAAGGCGATCCGTGTAAAGATCCTCCAGTTTGCATTAACTACAAAGGACACCACAATTGCCGATCAAAAAATTGCCCGGTGTTTAAATTGGAAACGACCATTCAAGAAGTTCAAACGCTGTAAAATGTAAGCTATCCTGAAGCGAGGAAAATTGTTAGTAACAGAAGATCTCGACCGACAACGACTTATGTAGAAGCAGCTGCCGCCTCTTCGTCATCTAAAGTTAATGTGGAGCAGTTACTTACTACGCTTGCACCAAGTCTTGCTACTATGACTGAGAAAGTCATTAACACTATGTTTGAATCTAGTGTGCGAAAGAAACCATTAAAACCCGTGAAGACTCATCATCCCCAGAAGGACATCGTTGACACAAGGATTGAATCTTCTCAACGAAAAGTAGCAGCAAAACCCGCGATGATTAAACAACCAAAAGATGTTGTGCGTAAGGATAAGGAGACACCTGAAAAGGCCAAAATCACTCTTCCGACCAGTTATAAGGCGAAGGAGGGTGTGTCTAGAGCGCAAGAAAAGCCTGAAATTAGTCCGATGGCGGTGTAAGTAATAATAGAAAAAGGAGCAGAACTAGACGCTATAGAACTCGCACTTATGGAACCTCCAAAAGCCAAGAGGAAAGCTAAGGAAAGGGCGGTAACTTCAGCCGCCCCAAGTATACCATTGGAGCTTTAATCGCGTTTGGATTCAGTAACATCCGTGCTAACCACTCCATCTAAATTATCATCACCTAATGTTAATCGCAGAGCATCGTTGGTATCTGAAAGGAAGGAAGATGCCATGTCCGAGCCTTCAGACACATTGTCATCCGAAGTAGAAGCTGTAAGCAGGATGGAATAAAGTTGCAAGAAGGAAGGGCCGAAAGGCAAGCCTAGGAGGTAAACCAAAATAATATGTTCAACAATCAAGCTTTTCCGTGATTTTATGTCTTAGATTTGTTTTAATTTTTTTTTTCTTTTGATGTGAAGGGGCTAATGGCCTTAGCAGTCGAAGGCCCTAAAACTTAAAAGAAAATAAGAAAGTAATAATACAGGTATAATGTTTTATATTTACGTATAAAACATTATTTGCCTGCCTTTTATTCCTTTTAAAATATTTTGTGTGAAATCATAAATAAGATACTTAATTATGGGATAAAATAAGGTGTTTCACCAAATTTCGTTAAAATCAGATAGGCACATGATAAGAAATTGAGATTACAGGTTGTTTGATAAAATTAAATTTCTTCCTTTACTTTTTGAAAATTATTCTAAGAAAATTAGCCAAAATATGTTTTATGTAAACAAACAACGAAAAACGAGAAAAATAAAAAATATTCCAAAAAATACTAAAATGTTTCAATTTTTAGAAAATGTTTAACCGGTTTATTCAACCAAAACTTAATTAGAAACAAAAATTCTTATATGAATTTGCTTGTTGTTGGTTTATGGATTTTTTTATTATTATTGTAGTTAAAAAAAAAAATAATTTCAATTTGTATTCGGTGATGGTAAATATAACTACATGTATGAATCTATCTGTTGCAGGAAACATGAGAAATGTGTTAAACGAAGGAAATGCTGCAGTGTTAATATCCAGTGTACATAATTTACAACACAGGTCCACAGGCAGGCAGTTAAGAGTGGTACAGCAGCATTGGTGGTAACAGTAGTAGTAGTAACAGTAGTAATACTAGTAGCAGCATTGGTACAGGGATATTTAGTAAAGAGAGATATCAATATCAATAGAGCGCTCAAATGGCTCGGAAATTCAATCTGCTAGCGGAATATTAAAATGTACATCCGTTAAATGAATGACACCGGGTCGACCTCATATTTCACATTTCATACCGGATTCAAAACTCGGGTCCATTCTATTAACACAATAACTACAATCGCTTTCAAAACAGGAAATTCCCTTTTCCTTGTTTTCTCACTAAAAACGTACTCAAAACAATAATAGTAATAATAATAATCATAATCTATTCGTTAATCCAACCGTGATTATAATGTTTCTAGTTTGTATTAATACTGTGATCGAGGGTTGAATATTACACCGGTTGGTTTTTGTGATGAAGTGTTAGAATAACAATAAGGGTAGAAAATAACGATATATATTTTCTTCTCATTGTTTACTTTTAAAAAATTACTGACTCTAAATCATAAATGAAATTTCCTTATACACTTCCGAATATAAATAAAAATAATTATGAGACTTGTCGGAGAATGCTATTATTTAATTTTTTTTCTTTTTACGTTAAACAAGTAGAAAAATTTTGGTTTTGTGATACTATCTATGTATTTATATTTTTTAATTATAAAGAGAAAGAAACATAAAGTATGATTATATGTTCTTCTGGTTTATCTATCCATGTTTCGTTGTCATAAACCGATACATATATACTAATTGATACGTTTGATAACAGTTGATGTTTGTTGGCTCTCTTGCTACTAAAAAAATTCATTTGATTAGGGAGTTAAATGAAATCCATTTTGGAAATAAATTATTTATTAAAACCTATGTGTTAACAAACGTTTCACGATTTATTGTTTTAAAAGTCTATCCTATCAAAATAAACAATTATGTGCTGATTAATTCTAAAGACTAATATTTCGATAATGGATCGTCAAACGTTTACGTTCGTTATACAAATTTTAGCCCTTTCTGTTATACATGTAAAACTACTTTCAGTATTATTTTTGTTTCTTTTATTATTTTAGTTTGAGATAATTGTTTTTTTTTTTGTTTTTGTTTAATCTCCGTAACTACTGTTAGGCACTGTTTCAGACAATGAGATGAATGATCTATAACGTGTGTAAAAATACCTTGCCTGACCGGTATTCGAACCCGGAACCTCCGGATGAAAAGATTTTGAGGTAAATTAAAAAATATTACCAAAACTTTAAAGCGAAAATTTATAAGACTATTTTGGCTGAGTGTAACTGTTAAATTCCTTAACAAAATTTCTTAAATTTTAAAGGGTTGTATGTTACCGGTTTTTTTTTAACAAATCTGCCAAATTTAAAATATTTAACTTTTCCATTTTTTATTAAGTCTTATTAATAATGTAATAACAACTCTCAGAGATATGTGACACATCTTAATCGATTCATTTCGAGTTCAGTGTAGCATATAAAATATTTCAGATAAACTTGAGATAAGGCAATTTTTTAAAAATAATTTTTTTCTCTAATAAATACGGATCTTTCGGCGCTATGGTAGGTCTCAAAGGGGACATGAATTTGTTAAATTCTTCGTAAAAATACTAGAAGAATCATAATCTAGCGGGAGTCACTATTAAAATTTGGGGAAATGATGAACATGTAAGAATTTTTATCAAATTTGCAATTTAAAAATGGGATTCACTTTATTTTTTAGAAAGAGATGGTGGTCGGAAAGTTTCCCGCGCCAAGGTACTGCTACTGAGTGAGTGATGACGAGCCTCTCACCAACTTCTTGGGCAGTATGGGGTGTTCAGTTCTGGCACCACAACAGAGTAGATGTATTACTTCTAGTTTCAACCACCATACTACGATCTAGGTAAAACTAACTTAAACACAATCAGTTATAATTAAAATTCCGTTTTGTATTTTAATTTTCAGTTTAATTCAGTTTCGTTTTAGCGTTCAATTTGTGAAATATACTCCCTGCCCATATTCCTTATACTCTTAGAATATATAAGAAAATTTCTGGAGCGAAATTAATTAGTTTTTTGGATCATCTGAGAGATCTCAATTTTTCTATTCTTACGATAATTAAACAGTATCTATGACTGTACCTAGATCTCACATACTTATTATTTTCATTATTGTTAACGTTTTCCAATACTCAAGGAAAGAATTTTTAGAATTCGATTGTAGTTTGAAATATATGGCCAAATTAGTATAAGAAGATTTTGGAAGGAGCTAAATAGAACTGATGATCCTTTGGGTTTTAAAAAAAGATAATATCCTCTAAGGAAACATTTTGAAAATGTTATCTTCAAATAATATGCTCGTATAGTAATTCTTTTTCATTTTTTCCGGAAAACCAACTTAGTGAACGTAGGTGTAATAAATTTTAAAATATATTGGTACTCTTTAGTCATTACTTTTTTTAATTTGTTGATAATAAAAATTAGTTATGAATAAAATAACGTAAAACTAAAAATTTAAAAGAAGAAATAAGCCCCATTTTTCCAGTATGGCATCCTGGCTTGGCTCTTGTAGCAATTATTTCTTTGCTATTGATGCAACTTTAAGTTTATTTTGGATGTAGTTCTTTAATTAAATATTGCAGATAAAAATACTCTATCTTCAAAATTAAAACCCAATGTAACATAGAATAATGTGATTTTCTTCAAAATAATAAGGATTTTCTAACCATTTTAAAACATTCGTTTTTTAAAAGAAAAAAACAACAGTATCAACTTCTGTGCGAATATATATGAAAACCTATTTTAACTGAAAAACTGATTGGGATTTTTATTGTAAAAAGTTAACTTTTAGAAAAACTTTAAATTATTACAAAAAAAATGTGGTAAAAGTTCCTTGAATAATGAGAACTACATAAAAGTTGAACTAAAGTATAAATATTTTAATTTTTTTCATTTAGAAATTAAACACTTAATTGCAGTTATCTAAACTAATATATAGGCATTAAAATATCTTCCTTTATCATTTATCAAATGAAACTTACAATATCAGCTATACTTTTTTGCTGTTAAAAGGGGTTAAAATTTGCTGCAAAACAGTAGAGCAAAAAAAGTTGAACAGTGTCGTTTATAGATTAATTATATCGAACGAATTTTTATAACAAGAACATATATGGATTCATTTTTAGTAGCTAATCTTTTAAAACGGTAATTAAAAAAAGTTATTTAGATTTAAAAAAAAAAAGAATATATAACGATATAATAAATAGAGTAAATACATAAAATATTAACTTTTAATAAATCTATTAGAAAATGAATTTCACATGAATGATTGTAAACAAACAAAAATATTAATAATTTATTACATTCTCTTCATATTTTATTAATCGAATTTATATATTAAATCGTAATAACGATTACATCATGACTAAAAAAAAAAAAAAATAACAAATATAATTCGTTTTAGTTTAGTCTAAAAACAAAATAAATACTTTTCTATAGCAAAAATATTAAAAAAAGTATTTTAAAAGACGATCATCTTTCAAGAAATAAATTTATTGCTGCTTTTAAAAATTATTCCAGTAAGGCGGTCAATCGTATAACGTTAACTTGGTTATTTATTACCATTGTTTTGCGAGTGGTAACTAAGAAACTGTTGTAGAAATACTATTACTTAAGTAAGTAAGTCACTTATTACGCAAGTTGACTGACGACTTTGTAAAACTGAGATGAACAAGGAATAGATGACTTTAAGAAGGAAGAAGCACCAATTTCGATGCCCTTAACCATTTATCCTAGTCGAGTAAGAAAGAGTCGGGGTGGCTGATATTTCTTCCCTTTACCGTTTGAATGAAGAATGGTAAAGAGGGAGTCGGGCCATTCCTCTTTGTAACAATTATTACTAAGTTAAACGAAGTAGGAGTTAGCCACAGTAAAGGGGGATAACTGGTAGTAGAACAGGATTATGAGAGAGGATGTAAAGCGTTGTTTAACGCCATCTCTTAATATCCGTAGAGCAATGCTGCAGGAAATGGAAACACCGCAAATCAACGCAACACATTTCCAAACTCGCCCTCGCCGGAACTTTTACTCTCAACTCCATTATAATATACAGATTCACAATGCATTCTATCGGTACATAATGTACTATAATTATTAGCGCATGACGAAATCAAACAGGAAAACTGAAGCACTACATCTTTACGAATTCCGTTTTAGCACAATGTATGGACACAAGTTAGATTCAAGAAGTTACTAAATTAAAGTAGCCTATATTAATTAATTTAGTGAAAAAGTTTGAAAAATTAAAGTAATTTTTGTTTTGATTGAACTGAATGAACAGAAATAATTTCAAAAATATCATGTTTAATCTCCTCTATATCGAAATTTTGAATACGATTCGGTAAATACAAAGAAAGGGCCGTAGCCACTTCCTAATAACCATTCAGCATAATATACGGTTTTTGTTTTTTTTTAAAAAAAAAAGAATAGAAAGGAAATTCTTTAACATGATGTACATTTCGATTGTTAATCGAAATTATCATCAGTAGAAGATATAAAGTAATCCTGAAAATGATTGTTTAACAATAAAAGCTCACACAGGTATAAATTTTAATTTTTTTTTAATACGTTCTTTAGCATTTTCCTTTGTTGTTTTTAAGTCTCTTTATTAATAATAGGAAAATATACAAGACTTCAACATTTTAATATATTAGAACACGAAATAATCTATTTTACTTTATCAGAATAACAATATTTCATTTTTTTATAGTGAACAGACAAAATAATATTCTAGAACTGTCAAAATTAAAAATATTGGTATTTTTCAGGTATGAAGAAAAATGGATAAGGTGTTAACGTTTGTTTAAAAAAAACGTTAGGATTGAGAGAAAATAATGAAGAGAAAATTATAATTATGAGGTTAATATGCCTTTAACTTCTTTTCCTTTGTGGGATACTACACTTTATTTATAGGAGAAAAATTAGAGTTAAATTAAAAGGTATTCAATTACGACAGTTTTCTTTAATTTTTCTGCAGCTATTTGAACAAAACTTTTCGTAATGTAATGAAATATTAAATTTTAACAAAAAACTGACTTTTCCTGTTTAGCCTCCGGTAATTACCGTTCTCATAATATTTCAGAGGATGAATGAGGATGATATGTATGATTGTAAATGAAGTGTATACACTTCACTATGAGTCTTGTACACTCTCAGTTCGACCATTCCTGAGATGTCTGGTTAATTGAAACCAAACCACCAAAGAACACCGTATCCATGATCTAGTATTCAAATCCGTGTAAAAATAACTGACTTTAATAGAACTTGAACGCTGGAACTCTCGACTTCCAAATCAGCTGATTTGGGAAGACGCGTTTACCACTAGACCAACCCAGTGGCTTAACAAAAACTGACTGGAATAAACTTAAATCACACATTTGGTACATTTTAGTATGAAACGAGTTAGTAAGATTCAATAAATTCATTTACAAAAATATAACGCAACTAGAATAAAACGATGTCATACATATGTACGGCAACTAACCTACTCATATACATAGGCTTATATACACATGATGTATCTATGGAAAAATATATATTTTAAATATAAAGTGAAAGAAGAAAATTATTCAAATATTGATTGTTTACAGCCAAATCCTTGTTTAGCTGTAAACAATAAATAAAATAAATCAAGGAGATATTTTTATAGACGATGGTTTTTTTATTTAAAATAGGATAACTAACAAATTTTATTCAAAATAAATTTAATTATAAAGTTATAAATTATACGTAATTAATACATTTACTGCGATGATGAAATTGTGTATAATGCGATATAGTTATAATGATGAATCTAACTAAAATTTGTCAGTTATATGATCAGGACTTTCTTAGCCTTAAGTCAAGTTCTGTACAGAATATTAACTCAGAATATTAACAAACAGTATAGTAAGTGTACTATATACAACTTGAAACTTGAAAGTTGCCTTATTAAACTTGGTCGACGATATGAATAGCGTAATTCTGAACCTACGGTCTTCATCCTAGGCTTGTCATTTCCCCATCCCATTACAATATAGTTATTATATAATCCTCCAACATCTTGTACCAGAAATAAATTGCATATTATAAATTTATGATACTAATTTTTCCATCAAAGTAATTAATTTTATTTCCTAATATAATATTTGGATATTACATCGTACATATTTTGTAATAAACCATAAATATTTTTTTTTATTAATTATTATGATTATGTTAATATTCATTGAAGCTTATATGATTTGTATATTTTAACTTGATTAGAATCATAACATTAAGTTGTTATTTTTTTTAGATTATTAATATTTTAAACTAATTAAGGGTTTATAAATTTTAAGCAAACGAAAAACTGACTCTAAACAGTTTTTTAACAACTCATCGGTCAGGGGAAAGTTTATAATAGTAATGTATCATATTTTAATGCTGATAGACAGCTCAGATTTCAGTTATAGTTTTTTTAATGAGACTTAATTACTTCAAAATCAAGCAGAGAGTGAACGCTTTCTTTTCCGTGTTGAATGTAGATAATATGAGGCTCGATCAGACTAGTTACTTGATATTTTAACAGCTTTTCGATACTCCGTTCATCATTCTATTTGTTGTTATTTAATTAACAAAATCCTACTCTGACCTGGATTTATTAGTAATTACAAACAAACTGTATTATATACCTGAAAAATCATAGGATACAATTACTGAATCAAATTTAATCTTTTAATTAATGGTTCATTTATTTGTATTTTTTTTAAAACGATTTTTTTAATATGCATAATGCTCTATATTCTAATTTGAAGTAATCGATTATTATTTTTTGAAAAGATCAGGAGTAGAAATTAGAGAAATTATATTAAATTTGAGTTGGTTTTACTTTTCTAGTTTTAATGGTATACATTATACAATAAATCGTTTAAAATAATTGCTAGGTCTAGTTCATTATTTCTTCCCCATTAATGCCTCGAGTGCTTAATTTCTATTCTAAATATTTTTTTCATGCGGTTCTCCGATTCCATAAATAATAAAATCTTGGTTACAATGTAATGTATACAGTATGATGCAAATGTTATGCAAATGTATGTTTGGATATATTTATATGATGAGAATATATATTCTTTTTTATCTCTAGAATAATTTTAATTTTAAATTTAAAAAAAAATTAACAATTGTTTTGTAATTTTAACTAACCAGTTAAACGGGTTGATATTCTTAAATATTATTATAAATAATAAATTATTAAGTGTAAGCAGTTTAGTTGTTTTTGACATAATTTTGATTATGTTTAATTATTTTTGATAATAAAGTTATGTAAAAAATACCTATTTTTTTTTACCTGAATCTGAATTTTAAAAAAATGGAATTTCGTTTTGAATTCTTTATTTTGAAAAATGCCGCTTATTTTCACTCATGCAGAATATGTTGATATGACTTTTGGGTACGGTTTTTGCGATGGATGTGCTCTCCAGTGGATGAATACCAATATTTCCTGGACGAGCAGTTCCAAATATTAAAGTATTTTGTAGAATTTTTAATAATCTTCGTATTTACACTTCCCAGCACTCATGTTTCATCTGAAAATCAACGTGAAAGGGAAAAGGGAAAAGGTAATGAAAGGGAAAACATTCTTCAGGTAGTAAAGGTTAGTCCTACAACGAGTATGAAAGAATTTCTACGCGACTCAATATTCCACAAAGTACAGAGCGGAGGATATTACATGCTCACGGACTACGTCCTTGTGTTCAGAAAGTTTAACACCTCTAGTCGACTTCTTTTAATGGGTTAACAATAATTGCCACTTAATTCCGTTCATACTACATATGGACGAAGTTACTTTTACCTGAAGTGGCATAAATGACACAAAAAATTCACGTCGGTGGTTTGCAGTAAACCCACATAATGTAGTTGAATCAAATTTTCGGCAAACATTTGGTGCGGTATGATGACAAACAATTAATAGGCCCTTTCGTATTAGAATAACGTGTCACAGGGAGAAATTATCTGGCATTTTTAAACAATGAATTTCTTACAGTGCTTGGAAATTTTTCATTGGTGAAAAGAATTGAAACGTACTGTCAAATTGATGTAGCACCAACAGATTTCACGAAAGAAGTAACACAATTCTTAGTTGAAAAATTTACTGATAAGTGGATTGGAAATAGAGAGCCAGTAAATTGGACACATAATGCATCGGACCTTACTCCCTTAGATTACTGTTTATGGGGATGGATGAAATGCGAGGTACTTGCTGTTGCCCTCGTCAAGGAACGCGAAGATATCATTAGGTTGGTGATAGAAAATGTAAGAAGACTAGTTGAAAAAAGCGTCGATGACACTGGTTGAATTTTTTAACATTTATCGTAAATTAATACAGTATAAACTACAATGAGTATTTTTCTAAATCAAATTTTACTTTTCAAAGTTCTATATTTATTGTAAAAAATAAAAAATAGCTGTTTATAATTTTTACAAATTCATAACATTTTCTGTAAAGTTTTATTTTTATTAAAAAAAAGTTCTTTTTTCACACACTTCATTAAGTAAATATTTTCAGAATTAAATTCTCTACAGAAGATATTACACTTTTGTTGATACTACACTTGAATTTTTCTGTTTTATGATGGATATCATGAAAAGTACGGATGATACAGTTTCGGGACCTCTTTTATTCGATGTTCCAATTCAATAAACATAAGAAACCATCAAGTTTATGATTCATGTAACACCTTAAAAATTTCAGGATAGCCTCTTTCACCCTGGGAACTGAATTCCGGCGAAATTTTTGGCTAGCCATAACTCGATAACGAAACGTTTTCGGACATATGGTTGTATGAAATTTTTTCCTGATTCAAGCTGTAGAGTCAATTTACAAATATCTGCCTTTCCTTCTGAATCAATTTATGTAATAATTTATTTAAAGTTCAACCACATCATTTCCGTCTTTATATTTTGTTATAGATGCCTAGATCAACTTTACTCTAAGCTTTTCTATGATACAGCATTTAATAGAACCAAAATAACACAATTACACAAGCAAAATTTGAGATTTGAATCTAATTAAAAGCAGAAGTTTATATTTATTGAAGAAATTGAACTGGAGATAGGTGTTTTTGGTTTTGTAATTATTTTAGCATTTAAAATTACTAAAAAAAAATAAATCTCTTATTCTACTAGAAAAGAGGTGAGCCTAAGACCCGCCACAAAAATTTTACAAGGTTTATGTTTCATTACACATGATTTTGTTATAGGTTTTGCTAACTGTAACTAAGTAAAGTTCATGAATTTAGCGTACTAAGCATAACAAAAACTTTTACAAAAAGCTTCAAAATCCTGAACAATTTTAGCTGTTTCTTGAGTTGTGATTTTTTAACACAGCTCTAACCCCAATTCATTCCATTTTATCCCCAAAACAAAAATATAATTTTAGATAAATCGTTCATATCAAGACGTATAAATCATTTGAACGAATGAATCGTTCGTGCGCTGCGCGTAGCCGCCCGGCGCATTATCATTGGTCCGCTCTGCGCCAATAGCAACTAAAATAAAAATATGAGCACATACGACAAACAAACCCACGCACCATCCTTTTTTATGGAGAATGATAAAGGATTAGCAAAGTAAACCAATTTTATAAGAAAAAAAAATCTTTGTTTTTAATCTTTGATTAAAAAACATATCTAACCATAACATGCAATGTTACAACTACTCAAAATATATTTTAAAATATATTTTTACTCAAACTATATTTTATTTAATAATATATTATTTATATTATTATAAATATATTATAAACTGACTTATTTGTTCAGTTAAACGATACGTGAACCAATAAATCCCTCAAACAGATCAATTTACAACAATAAATTAACTGAATTTATTGCTACAAATTAATTAGCTTAATTTATATATTATAATTAAATAAATCAATCTAATAATTATATTAAACTAATAAAATTTAATTCAAATTAAATACTATTATTTTTAATTAATTTTTATAACATAATTTACATTATTATTTATTTGTAATAATGCGATTTTTCAACTCTTTAATTTATTGTCTAAATTCTAAAATTTAGTTTATAATGGTCTTAATCAATTTAAAATAATTTTTCAGAGCCTCTTTTTTAGAATAATCACAATTAGCTTCAGTTAATTTTCACAGCCAGTTAAGCACAGTTAGCTTCAAACTATCTAGTTATTTTTTGGTATAAATAGTTTTTCACTGCAGAAGAAACTGATAAGCTTAGTCACTTATGCTTTATGTATATATTTTTTCTTTTCATTTAAAGTGTGTATACAAAACTGTATGAAGTTTATCTATGTCTAATTTGTACATTTAAAAAAAAAAAATATTATTATGTATAAAAAAATCAATGTAAATCAATTTTTTATGATATTATTTTATGGAATATTAATTTTTGGTTAGTCCTATCTGATTACATTTACGCATATAAATAAAGAGACCTCTACAGTAAGAAATAAGTTTTTATTATTAGATTTTAATATGAATGCTAATAGCGTAATAAAGCGTTATTATTCTGTTCAATTAATCGCAAAATTTTAAACAAATAATAGTTTTTTATTTGAAGATTTTTCCCTAAGAACTAAATAATTATTAAAGATTCGTTTCCTTTTATTCAAATCATTTATGCGTAAATAATAAAAAGACGAACCTGAGTTTCTTGGATACATCATGAGTTGTAGATAGGATAGAAAAGGATGGGAAAACAGAAATAAGTAGAAGAAAAAGTAAAAGGCAGAAGAAGAAGCAAAAAAAAGGAAGCATATGATAGTTCACGAATGCTAACTCATGTAGAAAAACAAATTCCATCCCACTTCTATTCCATCGTTTTCTTCTTCTTCTCCGTCTTGTTCTTCATCTTCCATTGGGGATACAGAACAGTCCACGTCTAAGCAAAAACACTGCAACGGAAACTGAATTTGACTTGCTAAAGGATTTCAAAAAATAATGGATATCATATACTTCCCAACAAGAAACTCTCCGTACAGTAAAAGTATAAATTAAAGTTTCCTTTTGGCAAACTTATAACTTACATATGACCCTTATTATTCATTTTTAACATGTACATTTAAATTTACAAATATATTTTCCCTTGAAATTGATCCAAAAATATTATCGAATCTGAATAAACAAAAGAAAATTACATAAATAACTTATTAATTTTTATGCAAACAGCATAATTTTTCATCAGTTTACCCATATGATAATAATAAATCCTCCAACATGAATAAAATTACAATATATTACTAGGATACAAATATAAATAGATTTTTCGTAATGGAAATTTTAATTAAAAATTATTTCACGTTTGCCTGTTTTATTGAATTCAATCATAAAAATATATTTTTAGTTTTTAAAAAATTCCGGGCAAGTTAGATTTCAAAATCATTATGAATATTTCAATGTTAAAAAAAATTCTTGGTACGAAATATATTTTCGTTTTAGTATGAACTGGCTGTTATAACACAAACCGAACGACTATTGAAAATAATTTTCACTACTTTTTTTTCTAAGTTTTAAGATCTCTTATCCGAAAAAATCCCCCAAAAATACTCATTATATTGATGTGTATATGTGTAACAGTGCAAATATGGGTTGGCAATTTCGTAGCTTAATACCTATATAATTTAAAATAAATTCGGGAGGGTTAGTAAGATTATTTATGCGTATAGGTAAACTTACTACTCAATTTTGAATCTGATCTGAAAGAGGTTTAAAACTGAGGGTACTAAAGCTTGAAATAATTGATCGTATGAAAAATATTCTTAAAAAAATGGAAATATTATAAATAATTATAAAATAAATTATTTATATTAGAATTTTAATATAATTTTCAAAGCTAATGGATAAAAAATACAACTTTTCTGCCTAATTAATTTTGATTTTTTTGAAATTATTTCGTAATAAAAAAATGATTTCACAAAACTATTGTCAATTTAATAAATAAAAAATATATATTAGGAAATAACTTAAAAACAAATACATAAACAAAAAAAATAAAAAAAGGAAACGAAATTTTTAATTTGATAAAAAATTCAGATCAAACATTTATTTTATAATCAGAAATTTTTCATTTTTTTGTTGATATTTTCTATTAATTCGTTAAATATTTTATGTATCAGTGCTCTCTAATTGTACCAGAATTATTCATTTTTACTTCCTTTTATGAAGTAAAAGAATTATTGTGATCTCGAAAAATCTCGGTTTTCAGATTTCAACGGAAATATCCAGTTTGACCATCACTGAATCCATTTTGACTAGTTTCAGCGAAACGTCTTTTGAGAAATTTTCAACGATATGTCATAACTGGTACTTATTTTCATTGGTTCCAGAGTTATAACCAAATAAATGTTTAAGTAATGAAATATTTGGATCTTATAAGGGGAAGGCACATTGGTTAGAATCAGTCTTCATCTTTTTTTAAATACATCGATGTTTAATAATTATTAACTTCTGATTTGTACAAAAAATTACGATAAATAATAATTTAATATCAACAATTATATTAAAAAAAACATATGACAAAATATCAGAAGTTCTTAATGAAATAAAATTTTATGTACATTTCATTTTTTTTTTTAAATATGTGTATATGTGATTTAATAGCCATGCAAGGAAATATGGTGTCGACATCAGATTTTTTAGTTTTTCCAAAATAAATAGAAATTGTACATTAACAGAAATCGTAGTAGTTTGACTAACTGACTGTCTAAGCGTATTAAACCCATTTAATATATTTTAATTCTGTTCCCTTAGTCAGTTTACAAGGATTAGAAACTTTTAATTAATTTTTTTTTTAAAGTCACAATATAATAGCATAAGTCGGGAACCTTTGCCATTATCTGAGAAAGGGTTCAGTATCAGTTATATGTAATTGTTCTGAACTAGTTTTTTAGAACTTGTCTAGTGATTTTTTGACTTAAGAATACAAAAGGATATGTTGGAGGAAAAAACAAATATTGGTTTCGAAAATGTATTTTTATTTTCTACAGCGTAAAATTTCTTTCTTACTTTCCGTTATATTCCTTTTTTTATCACCTATGCAATTTTAAATTTCTGAATTACTTAGATTAACTTAAAAAAACTTAATTAAATTTTTTTTTGTATATTATTTAATCTTTTTTGGTTGTTCATTACCAAATATATTCAATCTTTTCCAAATTACTATTACAAATCAGGAGATTTGTTTTTTTATTAATGATGTAGATAGTACACGTCTCTAAAACCTATTAAGGCATTCGTGAACATCAGTTTTTCTTTGGGTAAGTAACTAATAATACATCAAACTAAGCTATATGAATCACTACTTTCTATTAATCGTCTCCGCTTCCACAGGAAACAAAGATACACAGTTTACGTGTGTACTACTATATTTTTCATATATACGATTCTGAGGACCATACAAATACCTCTTTTTAGTTTTTGTGGTAAGTAGTTATCTAAAACGTTAATGTCTTCCTTCTCTTAGAAAAAAATAGACACAGATTCTCAGTCTTATTAGTTACATTTTAAATAACTTAAACGGTTCCTTATACTGTCTTCCGACCATTATTCTGTTTTTGAACTTAATTAATACAAACTTAACCTAGCTTTCTACTGATTTAAAAAAAATTACAGATACACTTAACGGAACAAGGAATTAAGTTATTTACGTGTTCAGAATCAGGAAAGTTGTACTTAATATCTGAAGTATTTTGGAATATTGTATTTCTGCATCAGACAATTTTCTGATTTAAAGCTATTAAATTTATATATTGATAGTAATTTTATATTTTTTCTATGTAATTTTTATCGGTGTAAATCTTACGGTAAATTTGTTAATCCGGTGATTATGCATAATTACCAGTGAATTTATATGATTAATTGCCTCCAATACTGGAGAATTTAATAAAATATAGCAATTTATTAAATATACCGTTCATTTTACATATTTAATATATTTTATTTATTAAAATAACAACTGGTATGGATGTGTTCGGAGAATGGAGAAGTATAGAATGGCCTAGGTGGATGTTGGAATGGAATCCAGGAGAGAGGAGGAAAGGTGGACGAGTTCCAAGGCAGTGAGTGGATGTCTGGAGTGATGGAGGCGATTAGAGAAGGAATTTGACGGAGAAAAGTTGGCGGGATAGAAGAGTTTGGCGGTTGGTATGTGAGAAAAGGCCTTTATAGCAGCTGTAAACACTTGCCTAGAGAAATAAAAACTCGACTATAAGCAGTAAATACGTAATTTATTTTTTATTTTTTTTTGCTCAATAACAATTATAATTACAATCGGCTCTCCTGCGGAGCCAACAAGTAAGTTTCCTGACAAAACCACGTGAAAAGGGAGTTCTTAAGGAACCCTCAAAGTAAATAATACACGTAGCAAATAAACTTAAAGTCAAATAGGAAATTTCAAGCTCAGTCATAAATCACAAACCATTAATTTCAACAACGTATAATCCATAAAGCAAACATTACTAACAAATAAAAAAGAAAAAGAAAGAGAAGTAATAAGAAATTAGATACGACACCACTAAACTTGACGGTATTAGATTCCAAACTATTACGCTGTTATCGAGTAGATTAATTGAAAAGTGGTTTACATGATTCTCAAGCCTCTGCAGGTATTTGACAATGCGCTGTTGTGCAATCTCACGAACCGACGGGAACTCCAGATAATCGTGAATCTCATCATTCCGCGTGAACCACGGCGTATCGGCAGTTACCCTCGCTACATTGTTCTGAAATCGTTGTATAATTTCCACATTACTATTACTAGCCGTTCCTCACAATTCTACACCGTACGTCCAGATTGGGCGCAGGATAGCCTTATAAATTAAGATCTTGTTGGATAACGTGAGACCTGAGTTCCTCCGTAGCAGCCAATGAAGTTCCCTGTACCTTCCGTTTAGCTGTGTCCTCTTCATTCTCACGTGATACTTCCAGGTCAAACGCCGATCCAGGTGAAGTCCCAGATATTGCACAGTCTCCGTTTGCGGGATCCAAACACCATCGAAGTACACAACGGGACAGTCACCGCTCCGCATGGCAAATGTGACGTGCCTCGACTTACCTTGATTAACCTTAATCCTCCATTTTTTCTGCCACACGCAGACACGATCTAGCGTTATTTGTAGGTTCTGCGAGGCTAGGCCAGAGTTTTCGTTAACGGCCAGGATAGCAGTGTCAGTAGCGAACGTGGCGACAATGCAATCATCCACGAGGTAAGCGAGGAAAGCGACCACGGGTTATGTTTGATTAGAATATGTTGATTCCGTGTACTGACGAGTTGTATATATATCAGTATTACCTAACCATACATAACCTACACTTTTTTGCTCGCTAACGTCGTTTAATTAAGGGTTACACCCAAATTATATGTGTTCTTTTTTCTTCTTTTGATCCCTAGCTGCTGTCTGGGTTTTATCGACTCCTAAGCCCGTACGCTGCAGTTTGTGCGATGGTTGTATGATTTCATTAACAAGACGCTTTCTTGCATGACGATCCACAGCCGTTGTCCTGGCCTCATTAAAGTTTAGCCTGCGGTTTTTTATATCATTATCGATCTACTTGATCCACGGTTTTTTTTTTGGAGCTGTTCATTGAACTCTCCAATGGGCGAGTCGTTCATGCCAGGGGAATTTGTACGGTAGTCGGTTTCCACTCATTCTGCAGATATGGCCAAGCCATTACAGTCTTCGTTTTTGAATCTCTCTCGTTTTTGAGTATCTCGATTGTTTGCTGTTGTTCGCGGCGATGGAGGATATCCTCATTTTGGATGCGATCGCGAAGTGAGACTCTGATGATCTGGCGAAGTCTTTGTATTTGAAACACTTCAACGTTGCTTAGTTTGTCTTAAAGTAGTGTCTACGTTTCTGCTCTATACAATAAAATTGGCGGGATCGGGGTCCGGAAAAGACGAATTCGGGTCTTCAATTAGATGTTAATTTTTTTCCACAAGCACTACTTCAGGGAAGCAAATGTTGCGGTTGCTTGACCAATTCGACTGTGGATTTCCGCCGTAATTGCTACTTTCTTCTCCTGCACCAATGACCCCAAATATTAAACGTTATTTTCCAACACTGGAAGCGATAAATCAAATTCAGTAATTATGCATAATCACCGGATTAATCAAATTTACCGTAAAATATATAATGTTAAGATAAATTTGTTTAATAAACTCATTAAGAGAAAA
Organism: Lycorma delicatula; assembly: GCF_047948215.1. Classification (NCBI taxonomy): domain Eukaryota; kingdom Metazoa; phylum Arthropoda; class Insecta; order Hemiptera; family Fulgoridae; genus Lycorma; species Lycorma delicatula. Next base: position 64,801,819 of record NC_134460.1, read on the forward strand.
CTAATTTCTACGATAATAAAATCGGATATAATCAGGAATTCATAGAGATATTATAAATACTTCGGTATTTCGTCTTAATCTACTTTTAATAAATATTTTGTAATCCACGATTCATATTTCAATGATTTTCCTTTGTTAACGTTAATTAATTATATTTTCTAAACTAAAAAAATATATATCATTAAAACTCAAATTAGATTTATCACGGAAGACAATTCGATTCATTTGCCGAATTATCCAATCTATTAGAATTAAAAATGATTGGTTATGTAACTGTTGTAAAATTAAATGGGTAAATAATCTAAGTTAATAAAAATTAACATAATCATTAGTAATGAATTATTTATTAAACAAAAATATATGTTTTTCTGTCGTAAATTAGAGAGAGGTATATTTGTTGGCATTATTACTTCAATAAAAAATAATGAATATCAATTGATAATATAACATCCCTTTACTATGCGTATTTAGTTTAACGGATATTTAGAAAATAAAAATAGAAGAGTTTTAAGCTTTTTATAGCGAGATGGATGTCGTGGAGGGGCACATCGGATTTATATTTTAAGGAACATTTGGACAGCATTGTAAAAAATGAGTCAATCATTTTACATTTTCCGGTAATGCCGCGTGCGTTAGAAAACATGGTAGATTTAAAAGAGTAAGGGGAAATGTAGGAGAAGCTTCTCGGTGTGGGGTATAGGACCTTAGATGTAGAATCGGGTGGAGGGAAGATAAAATGTAATACCAAGTGCTTTTAAGAAGACAGGACTGGAGAGAGCGAGATGGTAAGATTGCGAATTGCTTTCACGAAAAGGAGAAGGAGAAATGCAATAGGAATTGGTTCGTCGTCTTATGCAAAGAGGAGAGAATCAAAGCAAGCCTGCTCCATTCGTTTGAAACCCTTATCGCATTCTGCGACGAGAATTGCTTTACTTCGTCAAGGGGGCGCAAAGCTCTTAAAATATAGCTTTCTTTTGGTCCTTCTCATTCAGATTCTTATTGAAAACTCTATTATCACTTTGCAATCCGACCCACCGCTACCACCGCCGACAAACTTCACTTAAAATCGATAACAGGTGCTTATACTAATTAGCTTTATATCATATAAAACCCCTCTAACCGCCTTCATCGATTATAAAAATGTGCTCCACAAAAGAGAAATCTCCAGAAAAACAATTCACTATAAAATTTCTATTTACTTTCTTTGCATAAAACATCTGCAAACTCAAACAATTCGATGATTTTATTTTTATTGTAATCAGCCGACACTTTCGTAAGCTATTCAATTTAATCTTAGTTACGTAAGTTATATTATTTAATACATATTTTAGCGAACGTTTAAAATTAAAGGTGTATATGCTAAACAACTACAAGAAAAAAAAACAACAAATAACCCTAATTAACCAAAATAGTTAATTACCTGCGAATTTCTTATCAACAAAATTATAGAGTAATAGGTTGAACTTGTAATATATTCTGATCTCAGGTTTGATCATACATGGATACTGATCTCAGGTATAAGATTTAAACATACATTTCACCTAAAATTTCATCCAACAAATCTTTCTTGTCAAATATCTTTTAGCTTGGTTTGTTTGACATTTCTCCCGCTACTACCCCATTCGGTCGCCCTAAAGCACAAGACCGTCTGTACCACAAACGGTTACAGCTCCTAGAGTTTACATAACAGCGTGAGCGGACTAAGCGTGGTGCCATACACTACTTGCTTACGTGTCCCAACCGCTCAATCGTCATATATTTACTAAAATGGGTAGGCGCACTCCATCAACTACTAAAAATATATATGAAATCCATAAATTAAAATTTACTTCGTCTAGACAGCAATTCGCTGCCACGCCTAGGTCGCTGAATGCCAGCAAGTACTTATCCACCATATTAAAGCTCTTGGATCCTTAATTGGATGGTGGTCAGCCATGTATATCTCTAGATTAGCTTAACACAGCAGCGCAGTAAGAGTGTTTTACCTTTCAGTAAACTGCTGATGTCGGTTGAACATAGCAACTGCATCAAGGAAATCCCACACGGTCCGAAAATGTGCTCGCCACATTGACTCGTCGCTTGTGAGTGGCCAATTTTCACCTTGGTCTCTAAGGGGACTCTGTCTTTTAGCTTAATCATAATTAATTTATTTTCCTTGTAATTAACCGTCTGACTTTCAATCACATTGTATAATGAAAAAATTAAATTTTTAGCATATGAAAAATGCCAATCTGACCGAGATTCGAACTCAGAACTAACAATATTTGTGATATAAAGTCAATTCCCGATTATCTGAAAATAGTTTAAGCACGTTGTGGCTTAACGGAGATGCCTCTAGGAAAAAAATAAAGTTTTAATATCGTATACAGGAGTTAAAAATGTAAAGTTTTTTCATTATTACGTGATTGGTTTTATTTTCCTTCATTTATTTGATACTTGATTGTGTGTTTGTTCTGAATATAACGCTATAACTTTAGTTCATTGTGTATATGATAGAGCGATAGTTCACTGTGTGATATTATTATGCTACGCAACTAAGAAGTTCAATTGAAGGAGAAGAAGAGAAGAAGAAGAAATTGTTTTCTGACACATAAAACAACAATCATGAGTCTTATATATATATATATATATATAAGAGTAAAATGCACAGTTTATTCATTTTTTTTAATGTCTACGTATTTTTTTATCGTTAGCTATTTTAGTTTTGATAAATATATTTTAACCTCCGGGATCACCGTTAAGTATTGCTTTAGAGGATGAGATGAATGGATTGCAGCGTGTGTGAAAATGTCATGCCTGACCGAGTCTCAAACCTGGGACCCCCGCATGAAAGTCCGAGATGACATAAAAAAATTTGTTATTGAATTATATAGTTCATGAACTACTTCATGTACAATCTATTTACGTACTTTTTTTTTTTTTCTTTGTTTAACCTCCGAGGCCGCAGTTAAGCATTACTGTACAGAGGATGAGATGAATGATTTGTGGCGTGTGTGAAAAATGCCATGCCTGACCGGGATTCGAACCCGGGACCTCCGGGTGAAAGGCCGAGACGCTACCACTCGCGCCACGGAGGCCGGCTCTATTTAAGTACTTTTTTTTTTTTTTTTTTTCTCTCAGCTCCCCTGGGCCGGACCGACTTGGTATTACGCCGCCCAGGGGAGTGTCTTTAAACTCAAATAGGCCTCCCCACCTACCGGCTATATACCGGCAAGGCAGGTCGGCCTACCGAGTATTCAGTGTGCTCTTGCCTGACTGTTACCCGTGGAGTCCTTGGTGGCTCATCAGTGCCAACACACCGCAGCATGCTGGACCTCACCAGCAAGGCTGTCCACCCAGTCCTATTCTAGCCAACACCTTGTCTTCTCTCATCGGACTATTTCTGTAGAACAACTTGTCTAACAAAACTAGCAAAATTATTCCAGTTTGACTCGCTTCTTAGCATGTAGTCTATTGTTGTCTCTGGAGTTATACCTGTGAGTGCCTTACTATGTCTAAGTGTGTCCCACCTATTGCACTCAAAAAAGGTGTGCTCAGCATCATCTATCTCGTTGCAGTAGTTGCAAATTGGCTCTTCTCTCTTGCCTATTTTGTGCAGGTAGTTATTGAAGGAACCATGTCCTGTAAAAAACTGCGATAGGTGATGATCAACCTCACCAAATCTTCTCGACAACCATGGCTTGATGTTGGGGATGAGGGTTCTCGTCCATCGACCCACAGCTTCCTGCGACCATCTTTCCTGCCAGATATTATAAACGGCATCCCTGACCTCTTGTTCTGGCTTGCCTTGTGCTCTCTCCACCCTCTTTTTTGCGATTAGGTCAATAGGAGGTGTACCCGATAACACGCACAGGGCGGCATAGGACACTGTCCTGTATGTGGACACAACACCTAGGAGCACACACCTGTGCGTCCTCGCCAGTCTCTCTTTGTTGCGCCTGATGGCGATAGAGCGTCACCAGGCCGGGTTTGGCATACATAAGCGAAGACACGACGGTGGTCGCCAGTAAACGGCGCTTTGAGGCCCGAGGGGCATTCTGCGATGACATAATGATGTTTAGACTTTTTATCATCCTTTCTGCCTTGTTGCATACATTGACTATGTGCTCGGTGTATCTATCGTTTTTCTGGAGGATAACTCCTAAGTACTTGATGTTATTCGCTTCTTCTATAGCATGACCGTTGATGGAAATATTGAACGGTTCTAGCACTCTTCTACCCGTAAAGGCAATACACCGGCATTTTTCCGTAGACAGTTGCAGACCCCTGGACCTCAACCACTCCTGTATAGTGTCGATGGCCGCATACACCCTCTCCCGCACCTCCAAGACCGCCCTTCCCTCTACAAGGACTGCAAGGTCATCTGCATAAGCCAGCACCTGAACGCCGACAGGAAACTCCTTCTGAAGGAGTTCATCTATAATCACCAGCCACAACAACGGCCCCAGAACAGAGCCCTGCGGAACTCTACCGTGCATTTGAAAATGTACTGTTTCTTCCTGTGCTTCCACCAGACATCCTCTGTTGGACAAGTAACATTCAATTTGCCTACGCAGGTACGGGCTGAGGCCCCTAGCCGCAATTGCGTCATTAATATGACCCCAACCAATAGCCCCGAACGCGTTTTTTATGTCTAGTGATAGCATCAGTGGAATTCTCCTGGTTCGCCAAGTGCCTCTCTTCACCTCCTCGGCCCATCCCGAAATTCGGCAGATAGCCTGCACGGTGGATCGCCCCCGCATAAACCCGTACTGGTTAGGACTGATTCAGCCGGAAAGAACTAGAAGAGGGAGCCGCCCTCTTCTAGTTCTTTGATGATGCGGCGAGCCAGCATCTTTTCTACTAGCTTCCCCATCATGTTAAGGAGGCTCAGGGGTCTATAGGTTATATCTTCCTCCGAAGAGGTGCCTTTAGGTAGGAATACCACTCTGGCCTCCTTCCAGCAGTCGGGGAAGTCTCCGTTCTCCATGCCATGGCTGGCAATCTCGAGCATCTCCCAGGGAGCCTTCTGAACCAGCCCCTTGATCACTGCCGCGGGAATCTTGTCCGGGCCAGGGCTCTTTTTGGTTGCCAAATTCCTCGCCGCAAGTTGTAGCTCTTCCATGGTGAATCTTCTATTGTCGCAAGGTGTGGATCTCACGATATCAGGCACTGTATGCGGGAACAACCTGGCTACCTCCCTTGCAACACTGGTCTTATTGAGGATAGGCATACGTCTCCCGAACTTTTTGGTCACAATACGATATGCCTGGCTCCAGGGATTGCTGTCAAGCTCTTCGCAGAGCCTGATCCAGCAATCCTTTTTACGTCTCTTAATAGCCTTATTGAGCTTTCTTCTTGCCTCGAGATATCTATTGGCTATTTCCTGGTACCCTTTGTTATTTCTAAGAATACGTTGTTTCCTTCTCCTAAGGGACTGGAGCTCTTGTCTCATTGCTTCAATTTCAGCAGTCCACCAATATACGGAGCGCCTCCTTGTATTGTTAGCTGCCATTCTGTCCATTTCCTGCTTTATTATATTAGATAAAGCCTCAGGTGATTGTTGATGTCTATCAGACAGTCTACTTGCAGTCCTGTTGACGATTTGCTCTATTTGTACTGATGAGAATCTCGGTGGGGGGGAGTGCACTTCACGCCTGAAATCTACGTCTTTCAGATCCAAGATAGTGGCGCGGTGATCGCTCGCTATATCTTCTGAGAGAACCATCCACTGGTACTGATCTACGTACTTGTATTACTTGTCTATTTACGTACTTGTATTAGTTCAACTACACTTACAGTTACAGTTATGTTAGTAATAATATCTTATATTTTAATATGTATTTTCACAACACATATTACGAAATTTAATATTATTTTTGAATCTTTCCATGATTTTGGATAATCTGCGATTCGCTTCCCAGTTATTATCGCGGATAATCGGGAGTTGACAGTATTAATGAAACAACTGTTTAAAAGGACTTGTGATCAGTATTTTGAATAGTATTGCATAATCATATGTACGAGTATAGCGTGATCGATAGTTTTGACGATAACATGGAAAAATAAATGGTAACATTGTTTTGGAGTCATCAGTCGTTACAAGAACATCCCATTCCGAAGTCTACTATGATTCACCAATTATTTAAAAAATTTCTCATGCTTTTAATAATCTGTAATATGTGTTCAATTTTTAATACAAACATTTAATTTTGACTATTTTTATCCTAAAATATCATAGATATTATACTATTAGTATGCAATGTAACATTCCCTCTAATACTACATTTAATGCCGAGACCGACTGCGGATTATCGGTTGATTTTTCGTTATCCTCAGTTCTGTTTTGATAATATCTTTTAGCTTCATAATATTTAGCCTACTTCATCTTAAAAATTATTTCTTTAATATATTATACTCGTTGTATCCTTTTATATTCTTTACCTTCTTTACATCACTCCTTTATCACATTATTAAATCTAGATGTCGTAATACAACTCACCGGGTTGGTCTAGTGGTGAACGCGTCTTCCCTAATCAGCTGATTTGGAAGTCGAGAGTTCCAGCGTTCAAGTCCTTGTAAAGTCAGTTATTTTTACACAGATTTGAATACTAGATCGTGGATATCTGTGTTCTTTGATGGTTGGGTTTCAATTAACCACATATCTCAGGAATGGTCGAGCTGAGACTGTACACTTCAATTACACTCAGGCATATCCTCCTCATTCATCCTCTGAAGTATTATCTGAAAGGTAATTACCGGAGGATGAACAGGAAACAGCAAGAAAGATGTCGTAATACAGGTTTTTAATTCATGCTCAAAAATCCTACAAAAATTATTAAGAAAATGAAGAGGAGCTTACTATTTTTACATATTAGTATCAATATGGTCAACATTTTTAAGGCAAAAGTGATGTTATTTCATGGCTTAATATCAAATTGTATATCATTTGATGCAATCAAATTGATGGTATATCATTTCTATATTAAATCATCACTGTTATAATGTATGAGACAACATTAGTACTAGTAAAAAAATGTTATTGACTAAGTAGTAAAAGAACAAGGGCATTATATTCTAAGTCTTCTGTCGCTTAAATGATCTATTAACTCTTCGGAGATTATATGAGGTTAAAGGGTACATAACCATAAACAATAAAATTAACAAAATAAAGCATCTAATTCTGGAAAAAATTGACAGAATTATTCATGTTATACAAGAAATAAACGTGGGAAATGCATTATCAAAATATTGTTAGACAAAATAGTGTTTTTTAGACAAATACTAACAATGTATAAGATGAATTTTAAAGAATCAAACGGTTAGAATTCTGTAATAAATTTTAAACTTAAAATTTATAAATTCTTTTATAGTTGTGGTTTACAAAAACAATTTCAGTTTTTTTCAACTTACTAAAATACTCGTAATATTTTTCGAAAGTAACAAAAATTTTTAGTAAGTTATTGTTTTTAGCGTCCTAGTATTTTAATAATGAGATAAAGTAAAGAATTTTTTACCATATAAACGTAATAAATAAAATTGAAGTAAACGTAACAATAAAAGTATTCATAAAAAATATAGAAATATATAGTAGTTGGATTATCAAGTTGTGAGTGATCCGGTCACGTAAAGTGAGTAAGTAACATTACAAATTTTAAATAAAAGTATGTTAATAAATAAATATTGTTTTGTTTACAAATACAAATAATATTATAATAACAATTTACAGTGCACGACTAATGTGGTTATAACATAAGCAACGTGCGTGTTGTACCTATTGTGTTAGTAGGAATGAGTCAATTTCAATATGACTAGGCTGTAATTGCACGAGTTCAATTTGTTTATATAAAAAAATAAAAGAATATTTCAACTATTTCAAACATTCTGCCACAAATTTCTCTCCTCCCAATTTGTCTTAAGGCCCTTTATTTCCAATTCCATCAACCCACATAATTTTTAACATCCTTCAGCAACACCACATTTCAAATTCCTGCACTTTTCCTTTGTGTTTTTTTTTCTATTGTCTATGTTTCACTACTATAGCGCGCTTGCTACATTCCACGGAAATGTTCAACAAATTTCTTTATAATTTTTTTATTTGTATTTGAAATCAGCAAGTTTTTTTTTTCATAAAAACTTTCTTTGCTATTCTGTTTGATACTTACTTACTTTGTCCATCCATGTTTTTTTTTTTTTACTTCTTAATAAATCAATTGTTTAACTTTTGGTCTATTATATTCATCTATCCTAATATTTAATTTCTTACTACCTTTCTTATCCTCTCATTTATTATCATACTAAATTTCTATTTTAAAAACAAATCCATGCCATTTAAGATTTCTTTTAATTCATAATTTTATTTCTCGAAAACAATATCGCTCATAATTTTTAATTTTTTTTGTGAATAGTTACTTCACTCTCAAATTTTTCTCAATTCTTGAATTCCTTCTATAAAGATATTGGAGCAATGAGAACAGACTGAATCATTCCTTTCTGAATTAGGATATGCTTTTCTTTATCTTCACTTTTATCACTTCTAACTTTATATAGATTGTATGAAATTTTTCTTTCCCTATCCCAGTTTAATTTATTTTTCAAATTTTAAAACTTTTCTTCCATGTTATAGAACCAAACATTTCTAAAATAAATAAAAAAATTGTATTTAAACGCTGCTAATAAAATGACAAAGTGATGTGATTGGCAAAACGTTTTACGTTTAATTAATGTTTACTTCGATTAAAGGAAGTCAAATGATTTATTTGACTTAGGATATAAGAATACATTATATAGAGCATTTCAGGGATGTTAGGTTTGATATTTTATTGAGAACAAAACAAAAGCGGTCTTGCGTTAGGCTAAAATGATGAAGGAAACGGTGGAAAAAACATGATCAAAGCACTATACAAAGTATCAAATTTAATAAATGAAAAAGAATAATGTAACAGTCCATGTTACTTTTAATAAAATCTTATTTTACTTTCCTTTACAAAAAATAAAGAAAAAGCTTATATACGTAAATCATACGTGTAATACGTCTAGCAACTACCTATTTTATATCTAACGTCAATAATCTGCATGCTTTAAAAATTTAAAAAACTATTTAAGCAATTCGGAGTCATAAGATTACAAAATTCTAATTAATATTTGATTAATAACAAATAATTATATATATATAATAACCTGAGTTTGTTTTGAAAAAACTCAGGTTGACTACTCCTGAGACGTCTAGTTAATTGGAAACCCAATCACCAAAGAATACCGGTATCAATCTAGTATTCAAATCAGAACAAAAGTAACTACCTTTATTAAGATTTGAACCTGAGAACTTCGACTTCGAAATCAGCTGATTTATGACAACGAGTTTACCACTAGACTAACCCGGTGGTTAATATATTTTAAAACAAACAGTAATGTTATAAAGTTAAAAGTTTTCAATCTAATTTTATCGAAAATCAGTCTAAAAGAACTGCAAAATATATGGATACAAATTAATTAACTTACAGAAACGTACTTCTATGTAAAAATGAAAGAACATTCGAGAATATCAGTAAACAGTAAAAATTTAATTTTTTACTCTTATTTATTTCCTTACTTTCTTATTTAAATAAAACTATAGGTCTATTCATTTAATTATTTAATTAAATTTTTTAAAGTATAATTAATCATATATCATGGTATAAAATTACCATTAATTGTAACTAACCTACAGTCGCCGAACTTTGCGCAGTGGCGATATCGTAACCAATGAAGTTCATCTGAGGTGCGATTATTGCTAGTTGAAAACTTTTACCAAACCTACAGTCGCCGCCAAATAAACGCTAACTTGCTGTGAGACGATTACTATCCAACGTATCATGCGTCATATTTATACTATTAAGAGATGACTAATCGTGGTGTGCCAATATTTCAAAGAACAGCAGTATACCAGTGACATACTCATCCAAGCTGCCGTTACATAGTGGATACAGTACACCATTTCGCGTTATAATTCAAATTTTATACTAAAAGATAAACCCACCGGGTTGGTCTAGTGGTGATTGCGTCTTCGCAAACCAGATGATTTCGACGTCGAGAGTTCCAACGTTCAAGTCCTAGTAAAAGCAATTAGTTTTATACGGATTTGAGTATTACATCGTGGATATCGGTGTTCTTTGGTGGTTGGGTTTCAATTAACCATACATCTCAGGAATGGTCGACCTGAGACTGTACAAGACTACAGTTTATTTACTCTCGTACATATCATCCTGATTCATCCTCTGAAGTAATACCTGACGATGATTCCCTAAGGCTAAACAGGAAAAAAATACTAAAAGATAAAATTATTTAAATTAGTGTAAATTGATCGTTGTAATAAAATATATCATAATACATTGTAGCTTTGTGTTTTCGTTAATAGAAAAAAATACTATATAATACGGAATTTCATAGTACATCATTGCATATTATTTACAGATACATAGCAACGCTTCCAGTATAAAACCGGTTTTAGTTATTTAGTCGCTAATAATCAAAATAATCAATGCTACTTATGATTGACAAAGAAAAAAATATTCAATCATTTCAGTTTTCCATATTACCTAAATTTTAATATAGGACTCTGTAAATCAAAATACAACAAAAAAAGAAGATAAAATTGATTAAAACGTATAATTTATTAATGAATATTATTACATATTCTTGCGTTAAAAGTTTATGATTGATATCATATAGATTTAATTTTATAGGTTTATTTATAATATAGGTTTAATACCGTTGCGTTTTATTATTACTTAATTTTCTAAAGAATTTCATAAATGATGTCTATGATTTATAGTTTAAAAAAATATAAAACGATTAATGAGTTATTAAATGACATTAATTAATAGCTTTAATGTTTATGCAGCTTTATATTAAGACAACCCTTTTTCCTTTAGTATTTTTAATTACTCATTTCATTTTTCCGTTGTTCATATGACAATCTAAAAAAATCAAATAATTACCCTAATAACTATTATTTTTATCTTCTTGTAATTATGTTTACGTAAATTTCTCAAAATAAAATTATTTTCTTAATTACCTCATAATTATTAATTTAAATGATTTAAAATACCACTTAATCCACGTCGTATTAACGATTATTTTTAATAACTACATTCCTTCTTTTAACTCATTTAATTGAAAAGAAAGTAAGTTTGCTTTTACAAAGAATTCATAATTGAATTAGCAATTATCCTGAAAATCATATTCTAAAAATATCTGAACTAAGCGAGGAAAAGGAGAAATGATTTTTTGTTTGCCAGTTATACATATTTTTTTTTTTTTTTTTGCAGATTTTACATGATCGTAAATTCCATTATTTAAAAACTAGTTAATAATTTTTTTAAATTAATTTTTTTTAAAACAAAAAGGTAAATGAAGTGTTGAAATTAGGTAGAACAACAGAAGAGTTACTAAGGGACAAATAAGATCCTAATAGATTTATTTTTACTTCCTTGTACAAAGTAAAGTAAGTATTGTGATCACGAAAAATTTCGGTTTTCAGATTTCTACGAAAATACCCGTTTTTACCATCCCTGAATCCATTTTGACTAGTTTCGGCATGACATCTATACGTACGTATGTATGTATAGATGTCATGCCATGCAAGATGATGTATGTCATGTATGCAAGATACATATCTTGCATAACTCAAAAACGATTATCCACAGAAAGTTGAAATTTTGGATTTAGGACTGTTGTAACATCAAATTGTGCATCTTTCCTTTTAATTGAAATCTACTGGACCAAAAGTGTCCCAAAAAGCCCAAAATCCAAAAATTTGGGTTTTGGACTTTGTTAAATGCAGTAATAAACCCTCATTGAGAGCTTTTCAACAACATATAATAAGTGGTACTTATTTTCATTGATTCCAGAGTTATTGCCAAATAAAATTTTAATTAATGAATTATTTGGATCTTACAAGGGAATGCAGATCGTTCCGAATCAGATTTCATCTCCTTTTAACATTTTTAAAAATTTATTATTTTTAAAATTTTTTTAATTTAAATATATTGATTTATTAATAATTATTAACCTGTGATTGTAAAAAAAAAAATGTTTACAATTATTCTGTAACAAAAAAAAAAAATTAAAAAATCAACAGTTATTAGTGAAATAAAATTTTATGTACTTTTAAAAATGTGTGTATATAATCTAATAGGCATATGTGTATATGCCACATATACACATATAATACATATAATACACATATGTGTATATGTAATAAATTTGGTGAAATATCTGATTATTTAATATTAATTGAAAATTATAATATAGAATCGTATTATTTTTGGATTTTCGAATTTAATTTGTGTTTAATTTTATTTACGTTAAAGTTAACTACATAGTGACTGAAAAATAAACCCTCAGAAGAACAACATGTACATTGAGGCATACATACCCGATTTTTCATAAATTGGAAAAGATTCTTATCTTTTAGTTCATTACTCTTCTGATATTGTCGGACAAATTCTACCTAAGTCGGAGTTGATCATCATTTCGTTTATTTCTATTTTGTTGGTAATTATTTAATCCCTCTTTAATTTTATATAATTCTTCTAATCTTAATTTGTGTATACTTTCTCTAGTTTCGGCAATTGTGTAACTGTGCACTTTATTAAAGAATTGGCGGATCGTATCTCACTTTAAAATGAAATAAGTTTAAATGAAGTGCAGTAAAAATGTGTATATGTAATTTAATAGGCGTATAAGGAAGTCATATCATGTCTACATCAGATTTATTAAATAAAAGTTATTATGCTTGAAATGTTAATCTAGCAAATTATTACTCTTCAAACTCATCGGCAAAGATAAGCTACAATTATGAAGTTATATATAAAATAGTAATATTATCTACTTATCTTTTTCATTTATAAATTATATATTTTGTGATGTTTGTTTTTGTTGATGTCATTCGAGAAAAATTCCAGAACAGTTATCTGTGTGGTAGTTCATCTGTCCATCCCTGATATATACCATATAATATGTAATCACGTACTCAAAACTGGATGAATTAAATGAAAATATCGTGCAAAAATTCACTCAAAGATTAAATTTATAATAAAATTAAGATAGATTTAAAGTTATTCATTATCTTTTAATATCTTTACAAGACTTTACAATTTTTTTAAACAAATTTTTCAATAATTAAAATTGATAAAAGTAGGACTTGTTCAGAAATATAAATGTCCACGATTTATTTTAATTTTTAAAAATTCGGTAAGTAAACAACGTGTATGCTATTACACCGCCGCAGCTGACCTGTAGCTATATAGATCAAGCTCACCGCTATATACCTACCTTAATTGACATGTAATAAGTTTACGTAATAATTATGTTAATTACGCATCCGGAAAATATATTACTCCAGAGAAGAGGTAAGAAAATATTTAAGAATTATTTTAGGTTTAAAAGTTTAATTCCTCTGTATTTTTAATATTGATATTGAAATATATTTAGAAAAATGAATAACTTGTAGTTTTAAAAAACTATATGAGTTCTTAGAATCCTTTCAATTTTTTACAAATCAACAAAAATGTTTAAAAACTGTCCAGATATTGTTAACGGGACTGGATTGGAGCTAAAAATTTGAATCAAATTATTGCATTCAGTTTCTCAAGTACATTTGAAGTTTATAATTGTATTTTTTTAATGATAATAATTATAACATTTTTGTTACCACTGATAAAAATGTTTGTTATTTGTTGGCTAATTAGTTCTTGTGGAACATTGAAATTGATTTTGCAGCATAAAAATAAAATCATATTACTTCGTCTTGATGTCTGTTATAATTTTTTAATATTTATTACCTGTACTTATAATATCCCTGACTGAAACATAACATTATTTATTGAGTCAAACTCAAAAAATACAAGACAGGAATGAGCTGAGGGATCAGTTTTTTATGTTTATTATAAATGATAATTATATATAAAAATATTTTAGTAAATTAAATCCTTTAAAACTTCCGTAAGTTTATTTTAAAAAACTGTTTCCCTTGCTTAAAAAAAACTGGTAAAGTATTGCACGACTTTCCCGGATATTAATAATAAAAATTAAAACCGTTAAAAGAGCCAATAAAAAAAAAGCAATATATATATTTTTTAGAGGAGAGAAATAAATTTTAAGAAAGGTTTTTCTAAAAATATTCATATATAAATTAAGATTAACAAATTTGCTTAAGTAAAGTTTTCTCTTTACTAACACTCTCTTCAATAAAGACTAAAATAAGAAAAAGAAAATTTTCAGAAAGGAATTTCTGAATCTTAGGTTCGGGTCTAAAATTTAAAAAGTATGTAGACATTTATTGATAACTTTATGTATGAAGTGTAATAAAGACTAAAATAAGAAAAAGAAAATTTTCAGAAAGGAATTTCTGAATCTTAGGTTCGGGTCTAAAATTTAAAAAGTATGTAGACATTTATTGATAAACCCACCGGGTTGGTCAAGTGGTGAAAGCGTCTTCCCAAATCAGCTGATTTGGTAGTCGAGAGTTCCAGCGTTCAAGTCCTAGTAAAGCCAGCTATTTTTACACGGATTTGAATACTAGATCGTGGATACCGGTGTTCTTTGGTGGTTGGGTTTTAATTAACCACACATCTCAGGAATGGTCGAACTGAGAATGTACAAGACTCTACACTTCATTTACACTCATACATATCATCCTCATTCATCCTCTGAAGTATTATCTAAACGGTAGTTACCGGAGGCTAAACAGGAAAAAAGAAAAAAAAAAAAAAAAGAAAAAGACATTTATTGATAACTTTATGTATGAAGTGTAAACTTAAAAAAAAATCTCTGAAAAATATGTAAACCGAAGAGATAGAACAAAAGGATAATAAACATATATTTTGATTTTAAGAGGCGAGTTTTGATTTTTTGAAAAAAACTTTTTGTATTATTTATGTACGCATTGTAGGTAACAAATTTGCTTTAATAAAGTTTTCTTTAAAACCCCTCTGACGAAAATCGAAATTTTTTTTCGCGATATCCCTATCATCCCCTTAACGAATTTGAAAAATATGACTAGTGTTCTATATATAAAAATATTTGAGCTAAATTTGAAGAAAAACAGTTTGGTATATCCTAAGATATAAGATCAAAAGCAGTGTAACATACGTACATTCATGTACACACATTCATACAGATGTTATTTTGGTCTAGATAAACTAGTTGGACCCAAAAACATAAAGATTTGCAAAAAAACCCCGATACCCCAATTTTGACATGATCACCGTAGTTTCCCAAGCTATTCTATTCACCGGGAAGGAAAAATAAAACAATCATTTATTTTTAAAAACACAGCAATACTTCCATCAAACAGGATAAGTAAGTAGAATATCAGTGAATCACAGCAAAATACTATGACTTAAAATGTAGGACCTCTTATGCTTTTTTTACCATTTGTAACAAATTATTTTTAAAAAACAATCTTCTCGTCTACATTTTTAAAACAAAATTAAAATAGTTTAGCCTATTTTCCTTAACGTATACGAGTATAATTTTTCTGAAAAGTTTTAAGATAAAATCATGGAAAAATTAAATTTTCTACATACTCGTTTAATGTATTCAGGAAATATGCACTCAAACAATTTCAATTAAAACTTTTCAAGATTTTTATCTTGCTTTGTGTCTACAATATTTATTTATTTTCTTCACATGTTGACTTTATTGCTTTTCTCATATATTTATTATTTTATTGAAATAACTATTGCTCAGAGTGTAAAAGTTTTCACTGCCTCGATACAATCTAAACTTACTGAGTTGATAATATAGAGAAAATGTTTCATTAAAGTTTTATAGTTAAATTGGTGATATTTTATGTTGTTTTTTCTATTTCATAACATGTGTTCCCTTACTTCTGTTATGTACTACATATAATTATTTTTTTATTCGTGTTATTATTATTTTAGGTAAATAAATTAAATTTATAGATATAACATAGTAAATTTTGTTTTTAAAAATGGTAATGGCCTTTTATTTTATTTGATTATATCCAACATTTTGTAAATTATAAATCGATACAGTAATAAAAATAACAAAAAAAAAAAAAAATAATAATAATAATAAATTCGTTCTTAATATTTTACGTACTGAAAATAATCCTTCCCTACACGAATTATATCAGGACATACCTAATTTTATATACAGAATATTTCAATTTACGTTTTTACGTTTATAGAATTGTAATAAAAATTAATTTTTTGTACGACTAATTTAAATGTTTTAAAATTATTTAAACATCTTATGATTTAAAAATGTTATTAATATATATATATATATATTTTAATATATTTTTTAAGCTTTCTTTATTATTATTATTATTTCATTTTATATTGCGGCAGTTGCCGAGATTTATTCATAGCATTGCTTAATCGTTCCTGGGTGACGCTTAGATAGTTATTTTTATCCGTAGAGTACTCGTATTACACCTATCCATTCGTGATATAGCTTATATAATTTACAATTAACCGATTTGTATAAAATAATTGTTTATTTACTCAGCGAAATTTACAACAAATATTGTTTAAAATCGTACAATTATTTATTCTTTTATTAATACATATAATAAACCTTTAATTAATAAAATTAAACTAATATTTAATTATAATAATTATCTTAAATTAATGTTATTAATTTTAATTGCTTCATTATAAAATAAATAATACTTGAGTGTTAAAAGATTAATAAGGATAATATTTACCACTATGGTTCCCAAGCAATCATAAATATATAAGTTACTTGTTGAATTGTTAAGGGGGACGAAGTTAAAATGAAGATTACAATCATACATAATAACTGTCTCAGAAGCATTATGCAATGTATATGGGGGCCACTCCATCTGGGCTAGTTGATTTAAATTACTCATTTCCTTTTATAACCAACATCTCCACCTTCCGTTCTCGCATACTGTTTGTTCATTTCATATTGTCTCTTTCTTTCTATTTCTTCTTCTTTTCTTCATCTTATTGTTATTATTATTATTATCATCATCATCATTCCATATCAATGTATATATGGTTATTTATAAATGTATATAGATATATACTACTGTAAAGGGATATAGATGTTTTGGTAAGACAGTGATTCAATATCATGTAGTCTCGAAATCGTAATATATTAAGAAATTTTAATAAACTATAATGAGAAAAAATTTGACTTCTGTGCCAGATTCTGAAGAGGTACGATATATGCACTTAATAAAATATTACCTCCTGAAACAATACACTTCATTTTAACTTCAGATGTATCCTTTTTTTAAAGAAGTAATAAATAACACTTTGAAGTAAAAATAAATTCTAAATGTCTCTCGACCAATAAGTAGTAACTTTTATGTATATAAACGTAGGCTCATTTTAAAAATTTGATGGGGTTCACTTTGGAAAAAAAAACTTATTCATTTCTGCTCTCACACTTCACTCGACTATAATGTTAAGACTAGGCAAAGTCCGACCGTTTAGCTGAAGAAAGACTCCCCACCAAACTATATTGAGGGAGTGACTTTAAAATTGATAAATGGAGAGGCCCACCTTAGGCTTACATATATATATATATATACATATACATATATACATATATATATAAAATTTGATTTCTCAGTTGTGTTGACTAGTTTTTATTGCATAATGGTCTGCTAAAGAATTACCATTTATAATATTAGCATATTTTGCTCATGATTATTATATATAAAATTTTTGTAAACAAGTAGTTTTTAAAATTTGATCAGAAAAAAAATTAAACAAATAAAATAATCGAAATATATGTACGTATATGTTTGTAAAAAAATATATTGTTAATCAATCTCTCGTTCAGTTAAACTTTGTTATCGTTTACTGTAGATGTTTATAAGTAATATAATTATAATCATATAAATGTAACCATGTTAATAATTTTAATTGTAGTGTTTGCTAATTAAAAGCTTTATCGATTAGAAAAAATCAATTAATGTTTGTCACTTACTGAAATTATTACAAAGAAACAGCTGGGTAAACGGCTATTAAAATAATTATTTTAGTATAATTAATAAATATATTAATATAATTAATAAAATAATGTTTTAGTATTATTATAATATATAAATATAAAAAAAATTATAACAAGAGTGGGTCACTCATCGCACAAAAACTACTGGACAGATTTTAATAAAACTTGCTGATTTATATCTTAGAGGCTTGGTCGTTATCTCCAATTAGAATTATCACGATATTCCTAATGAGAGTTAACATATTAAAGATATTCATTAAGGAAAAAATTAATCCTTTTACTTTATTATATTTCTGTTACCATGGTACAGGAGAAGGACTCTGAGTTCAGATCTATTTACTAATCATCTAACCTAATTGCAAAATATTTAATATTTTATTATTATTATTGTTTTCCTTAACTTAAATTAGCACATTTAGCGAACTTTTGAATTTTGATTGTTTATTTTGGCTGTTAAAACTGCATTTTCAAAAGTTAAAAAATATGCTTTCAAGAAAGAAAAGTAACATTTTTTTTAGAATTGATAAAAGCTAAAAGAATCAGAGTATTTCAGTTCTCTGAAACAGTTGAAATGCGTGTTTCTCGATTAGCTGCTGTCCGAGAGCGCTACGCCCAAACTCGAGCTGTAGCTTCGTCTATAGCAAGAGCGTATCAGTGCGTCTACTTGAAGAACGAGGGAAATGTAGGAGAAAATAGAGATTTTCAGGCTTTAATTGTCATTTATTAGTATTAATTTCATAACCATGGGGATAAAGAGCACAGTGGAGTCTAGGGAGGCAAGGCCCTCTAACTAGACGGGAAGGGCTCGCTTCGCTCGCCTTGACCGGGCTATTTTTGTGTATATTTTTATTAAAACCATTTAATTACTTTTTAATTAATAAAATTATGTAATAAAAATGCCTATTCTTAATTGGTCATGATGGGGAACGGTCAAAAAATTTTAAAAATGTAAAATAATATTATTACAAAACATAATTTTTAACACACGTTAAAATAAATATATATGATATAAAAATTTAAAAACACCTATTTTAAAGGTAAGAGCTATTAAAATCCGTTATATTCGGTTTCTATAGTGTTTGTTGAGCTAATATCTTGAACTGATTTAAATATAGTAAAAAATAAATAATACTGAACAATTACGGTTGCATTCATAATTCTGCCTAAGATTATTTTTTAAATACTTTTTTTTAAGAAAATGGATAGTTAAGGTAGTATTTTCTCGCTTTAAAGCAGTAAATATAGTTTAAATTATGTGTTCTAGATTGCTTTACAAAAATAAGAAGTCATAAAGCAAGATGAATTGAAAAATGTGTGAAGCAGACAGTGGTGGATCAGTATTATGCAAGGTATTCTGTATATCAATAATCTTTACACATAAGGTATTGTAAATTATAATAATTATAATGGTAATAGAGATGATGATAATAACAATAATATTAATAATAATAATAATAAAATCGAAATATGAATTAATAAATGGGATCATTTTAATAATTCGTAATTGGGCACATCATTTAAATTTTATCACTCACCCTTTGTTCATTATAAATTTTGCAATCCTCCCGAATAAAATACAAATGAATGAATATGAATGTTGAATAAAATTGTAATAATTGACATCTGTACTTAATTATGCAAAGATATTATCATTAAAATGTTATATGTGGTTGAAAAGTCGCTATTATTCATTATGATATTTCATTATACTAATAAATTTTAACATGATGTTCATAAATGTTAATATTATATCAAAATTAAATGAAGTAATTTAATTAATTTAATTATTTAATGTTTTCATTCATTTCTTTATAAAGAAATTTTATGGAGATGTGCATAAAGATTTAAGAACTGTGACTCTTATTTTTTTTTATGGTTCTCGCAGTGGCTTTTCTTCAAGGAATAATGGTAATTAAGTTTTCATCTGGTAATCAATTCGATGTAAGATTTCCTATTTTTAGTACAGATTGAACTGAAAGAAACTTCAGATTATTATAGTTTCGAATTGGATACCTGATGAGATTCACAAAATTGCTATCGGCTAAAAAAACACTTACACCAAAATTTACGTAATTTTTTCATTAATAACCTTCTTACATTTATATACTTCTATAAATAATGTTTAATCAGTTTATTAGTGGAGTAATAGGGAAACATCGTGATTAGAAACTAATTATTGTAATATATGGTTTTTCCACATATTTTAATGAATACTTTTATCTAACCTTTTTACTTCCTTGTAAGAAGTAAAGGAAGTATTGTATCGCGAAAAATTTCGGTTTTCAAATTTCAAAGGAAATATCATTTTGACCATACCTGAACCCATTTTGACTGGTTTCACTGTGACGTCTGTAGTTTTGGCGCGAGTCTGTATGTATGTATCTCACATAACCCAAAAACGATTACCCGTAGAACGTTGAGATTTTGGATTTAGGACTGTTATAACATCTAGTTGTACACCTCCCCTTTTGATTGCAATCGACTAGACCAAAAGGGTCCAAAAAAGCCCAAGATCCAAAAAATTTGGATTTTGGACTTTTTCTTAACTGCAATAATAAGTCCTCATTGAGAGATTTTCAACGTTATAAGTGGTATTTATCTTCATTGGTTCTGAAGTTATTATAGTCAAATGAAATTTTAATCAATTAAATATTTGGATCTTACAATGGGAAGGCCATCGGTTCGAACACGACTTTATATACATATATTTAAAAAAATAATAATTTATATATATTGATTTATTTACAATAATTAACTTTTGATTGTAAAAAAAAATTACAATAAATAATAATTCAATAATACCAAGAAAAAAATATGAAAAAAATCAGACGTTATTAGTGAAATAGAATTTTAAGTTCTTTTCATTTTAATTAAACAATTTTTACAAAGGTTAATAATTATTAATAAATCAATATATTTAAATTAAAAATAAAAGTTAAAAAAAAAATGTATATGAAGTCGAATTTGAACTGGTGTGTGCATGGGTAGGGATCCAACTCGTTCTTACTCACCCACGTAACTATCTGAGCGACGCGAAATAAAATTAATATATAAACCACCACAATAGAATGCTGATACGGACACCACAAAAAAGGTGATGTAATGTGGTGTCCGTCCACCACAATTAAATTGTTCAACTGTCCATTATTAAAGAATTACAGGATCGTATCTCACTTTCAAACGAAATAAGTTTAAATGAAGTGAAGCAAACAATGTGTATATATAATTTAGTAGAGTACAAGGAAGTTATGTGGTGTCCATATCAGATTTTGTTTCTTGATGTGTTTACAAGTTTAATGGTTGCTAATCCTAGCTGTCATTATAATAAAAATATTAATAACCGGAAAATACTTATTCAAAAATATTTTGAAATAATGAATTTTTAAATTTTAGGAATATTAATTAATTTTTAATTAAAATAACATTCAAACGAAAAAAAAATAAAAAAAATGATTACGCTATTCAAATGATTCTGAATGAATGAATACACAAATAGGCAAGTCAGACATCTTTACTAAAAGCGTATATAATAATTATCATTACTATAATACAAACTTCATAAATAAAAATTAAAAAGAAAACCAAATACACACAATATTAAAATATTGTAGTATATACTCACATATAAATATTTCTCTAAAGTTTTTTTCTTGATGATATTGTTACATAATCTTGTCCGTGGGATATGAAAATAGAACTTTGTAGCGCATGAAAAATGCCATGCATGACTGAAATTCGTACCCGGGAGCTCCGGATGAAAAGCCGAGACGCTACCACTCGCACCACGGAGACCGGCAATTATGGATCAAAGAAAAATAAAGAAAATTTGTATGATTATTTCTTGCCCCCCTCCCCCAAATACAAAGAAACAATATACATAAATTTTTTAAAAACACTCAGGTTGTCCGTCTTTCTCAGGAGGTTTTTATCAAATTGAAAAGAACACAAGTCACTTCTCCAAACGACGTAATCATTCCCAAGATTAAGCGTCGTATCATGGCAATTTTAAGATAAAATGAACAGTTAATTATAATATTCAGCCCAAAACGTGCCATCTTAACTCCTTGTACTATAAGGATTGAAGGCATTATGAACACTTACTCAAAGCATTTCTGATTATTATCTATTTATCGTAATTTACTTTTCTTGCATCACAGTCATAAAAAGACTGGAAGATTTGTATAAAAAAAAATTCAGATGATTATTGTTTTAATATCTTACTTTTCTCTTCATAATTAAAAAATAAAACAAATTTTTAGTGAATTTTCAAATCGAATCTATTCCAATTACGTAATTTTTTTATTTGATTAATCATTGCAATGGAATTGAATAATTTAAAAATAAACTATTAAAATGAAAAGTAGAAACTCAATTCTAATATTTAAACAAAAGAAAAGAATATTTTTATAGAATAAAAACAATTTGATTCTGAGAAGTCCCATTTTTCCAGAAAACAGAATTTATTTTATTTAATTTCTATTTATTAGTCATAATTTTATTTTAAGGATTAAATATGTAGATTAAAAATAAATTATATTTTTAATTTAATTACATTAAATTATATCTTTTAAATTATATTCTGAACCTCTGAAACAACGAAATGAGGTTGATTTAACTTATCAAAACTTTCTAAAATCAAATTACTTGCCAATCACAATATTTTTAGTTTTTGCATTAATTTTCATCAGATAAAGTAAGTAATTTTTCTTACACCAAGTAGTGCCCATTTAAATTAGAGGAAGGACAAAGAACAATTGGAAATTTTGTAAATATCAATCCTGATAAATACGGGTAGAAAAGCTCTCACACAGAAAAATAAAGGTTAATTTTACCATTTTGGTCCAAAGTTTTTATCTTTTTCCAAAGTTATTTTTCAGGTTTTTTCATATATATATATGTGACATTTATACAAAATTATAAATTTATTTTACACAACGTTTAATAAATTTATATATATTTAATAAATATAAAAGAATATTTAATTATAAATGAGTAAACAGATTTAAAAAGAATGTATTCATTATTTTTCTTATGTCAAAAATTGTTATAAATTTTAACTGATGACGGTGGTATCAAAAACATATTTTTAACTACATATTTTTTTTTATTTCACAAATAAAAAAATTGAAATGCAATATTTCTGCTTAATACCTCGCAAAAAAATGTGTTAAATAACCCACCGGGTTAATTTAGTGGTAAATTGTTGTAAATCAGCTGAATTCGAAGTCAAAGTTTTCAGGATCAAATTCTGATAAAGTTACCTTTGCTCGGATTTGAATACTAGATCGTGGATACTGGTGTTGTCTGGTGGTTGGATTTCAATTAATCGCACGTCTCATGAATGGTCGGATGGTCGGCCTGAGTTTGTTAAAAACTATACATTTGCCGGTACAATTACATCATACTAATGAGTCGCTAATGATTTTAATTGTTGATGCGATTATAAATAATAGTATTAAAAAAAAAAAATGTTACAAATATGTAATACAATTTTAATCATAAATATTTTAATTAGTTTATATTTATTTAAATCAGGGTAAGCTCAAAGAAATTTAGTAGAGTATTAAATGTTTAATAAAACCACGTTCAAAATTATTAATCATTATTTATAAGTTAATATTATGATTATTTGTTGAAATTTTATTAAAAATATTTTCAGAAAATTTATTGAAGAAATGAAAAAAAGCAAAACCTATTCTTAACTGTTAAAGAGTATAAAAAAATAAATTTATTTTGTTGTTTTACTTTTTAAATTCTTAATAAAAATTTAGAAATAGAGTAAAATAACAAATACTATATTTAAAATCGATTTTCATCTTTGTTTCGATGTATCGGTAGTGCAATCAAGTTGGTCAATGGGTTGTTTTCCTCCAGTCCAAGTATGTCTCACTCTGTATATAGTCTACTATATACATATCAAGCCGATCCCCTGTGAATTAAAGTAATTTCAAATTCGATTTGATCCGACCCCCTCTCTTGTTATATATACTCCCACTAAACTCTTCTTCCCCTTACGTCCATAGGCGTTAGCTTCATCCCACTCCAATCTTCCGAGACAAATAGGTTTTCTTGGAGAAACGTAGGATTTGCTATTATGTGAATATCTGAACAGTTATAATACGTCTTATTATTTTAATGTAGAAACGTTATTCAATTATACACGTTTAGATTAACGGACTAAGTTTTTATAAAAATATATTCTTAATCATTTGTCATAATTGCTTCTACATATTAAAGTAATTATTACTAATTTAAATATAATTAAAAATCTGTGTTATCGGATTTTATTATCCAAAAAAGCTTCATTATAATAAATTTATAAACAAGTCTAATAAAGAAGAATGATGTAGCGATGTTGTAATAATTATTTGTACATAATAAAAATTAGAGTAAAATTACAATTTTATCTTAGCCTAAAGACCAAAGAAAAAAGGTATGGACTATTTCTGGGCTCTAATTTAAATAAATAAGAATGAGAAATATTATTTATGGTGAAACAAGTTTTTACTTCCTTGTACAAAGTAAAGGAAGTAGTGTGATCGCGAAAAATGTCGGTGTTCAGATTTTAACGGATATATCCGTTTGGAATTCAGGAATTTGACAATTCCTGAATCCATTTTGAGTAGTTTTGGCGTGAGTCTGTATGTATGTATCTCACATAACTCAAAAACGATTAGCCATAGAATGTTGAAATTTTGAATTTAGGACTGTCTTAACATCTAGTTGTGCACCTTCCCTTTTGATTGCAATCGACTGGACAAAAAGTGTCCAAAAAAAGCTCAAAATCAGAAAAAATTGAATTTTGGATATTTTTTAACTGCAGTAGTAAGCCTTCATTGAAAGATATTCAACGATATATCATAAGTGGTACTTATTTTCATTGGCTCCAGAGTTATAGCAAAATAAAAGTTCAATTAATGAATTTGGATCTTACAAAGGGAAGGCATATCGGTTTGAATATGATTTCATCGCCTTTTAACTTTTTTTTTTTAATTTAAATATATTGATTTATTAATAATTATTAACATATAAAAAAAATGTTTTACAATAAATAATATTTCAATAATAACAATAAAAAAAAATTATGAAAATTCAGACGAAATATGAAAAAATCAGAAGTTATTAAGGAAATAAAATGTTATGTACTTTTCATTTAAAAAAAAAAAAAAAATGTGTATATGTAATTTAATAGGCCTACAAGGAAGTAATCATGTGGTGTCCACATGAGGTTTTTTTTTCATTTTAGAACAAATATTAAAAAGATTAAGAAAACTTAAACTGATATTTCACATATAGTACAATATATAATAAATAAAACTTTATTAAAATCCTTTAAAATAAATTATTTAAATAAATGTACATACTTAAATCATGTAAAATATACAAAAATATACCAAAAATGTATATTAAAAAATTTTAATATTCCATTTACTCAATTTAATATTTCATCTCTGGCACACGAAAGGCGCCACAATAGTTTTTTTTTTTTTAATTGAATCTGGTTTTATTTTCATAAATAAATAACATATAATACACTATAAATCAAGAAGTGAATTAAAAAAAAAAATTAAAAATGGGTTAAATATTTATTATTGAGCCAGTTTCAATAATATCAAATTTACAAATATTATAGAAATAAATATCTATAATTAGTACAAATAGATTGGAATATTAATTCAGAATATTTATGGAATTTCATATTTACTTAAACGAGAACTCCAGAATTATAAAAAGTATTCACATTTAAAATATATTTAAATATATTAATAAATATATTTAAATATAAATAATAATAATATTTATTAATATATTTAATAAAAATATTCAGATGTCAAACGGGTACGTTACCCGTTTGATGTTAATGCGGCGCAGATGTATTAGCTGAAATAATAATAAAATTAATGAATCCTTAATTATTTTTAATTAATTTTTTTTTATATAAAATATATAATAAAAAAACCGTATTTATTAAATATTAATTTATATTGAATTTTTAAATAATGTAAATTAGAAAGAATAAAAATATTACTGTTTATTCATATACATAGCTAAGGAGTTAAGAAAAATTAAATTATTCTGGCTTTCGGAAAGGAATTGAGGAAAGAGATCATACGAGTATGGCCTCGTATAAAAATGATAGTGTAAGAAATGGAAGGGGAACTAAGGGACAACGTCCACTGTAGAAGACACGGTGTTTACAAAGTATAACTAAATTGTTACAATATGGATATTATGTTATCCAAAAGATGTCCTACTGCCACACTACATATAAACTACACCACACTACTCCCACGGATATCTCGATGATCAATGACAAAATCCACTACCTTATAAGTTACATCTAGATATTACTTTCACTATATAGATTCTATAATCTATTCTAATATTTTTTTTTTACATTGCTGATTTTGTTTTTTGTAGGATGGCTGAATTCCAACCATGCTGAAGGAAACTAACTAATTATTTCGATATCTGCTTGTATGTTTTTCATATATTTCTCCAACTAGGTTTCCAGCTATTTCAGGTCTGGGTATGTCTCTCTCTCTCTGCGTGTGTATGTATGTAGGTAAATGTAATTACTGCTACCGGCTAGCCAGTCCTGACGTAGTTGCAGATGTAAAGCAATGTAAGTCTAAATGTACCGGTAAACATGCAGTCAGGAACTGACTCAGATCCACCATTCCTGAGAAGTGGGGTTAATTGAAACCCAGTCACTGAAGAATATATGTATCCGCAGTCTACCATTAAAATCTAAATGAAAACAACTGCTTTCACAAGGATTCCAACTTTCGAATTCTCGATTTTGAAAATAAGCTGATTTTGCGATTTTTTTTCATACTGTGATTAAACATCTGAAATAATTTTAAGGAAACTTAAAAAAAACTAACTCTTAACTTCAATTGAAATATTAGTTACGACTAAAAAGAATTAATAATTCTTTGGTTTTATTTTTATCATTACAACGTAGGGAATATTTGAATGAAAAAATTAAATGAAAAATTGTCCAAACGTTTTAGGGAATCAATTGAATGATAAGTTAGTTTGTTACCATAACACCAATCGACAGGCTAGTTATATAGGGAATCCTCCGGTTGAGAAATAATCTGTTGGCATTTACTTACAGAAAAAAGTTAAATGAAGGACAAATTAAAATTTATAAAGGTTTGTAGTATATATTTTAAATATTAATTGAAAGAGGATGGTACCATTCCCATTTTTGAAAAAACTTGTGTTTTTCTTAGATTTATTTTTATTTAAAATGTATTAAGCTGCTCTTGTAATTTTTTTTCTTATAAGGCTTTTAAAATTAAAAGAAAATTACTAAAACAAGTTTGTTGAAATTTCCAATTTGGTCAACGTAATGGATATTTTGTTTTTATTTAAACAACGCAAGAAATACATATTTATATTCTTGTCTCACGAAATTTTAATTTTAAATTTAAAAAAAAAATAATAAATTTCATATTATCAAAAACCTTCTCAATATTTATTATTGTCATACGGTTAATTTTACTCGCTTGCGTGGAAAAATTAATAAGAATGCTAACATGGCTTCCTTTTTATCCACATTCCTTGAAAATGGAATAAATTTAATTGATTCTTTTTTATTACGAAGGCTTATGTAATTCTCTCAATATTTTTCTATAATACCTAATTATTTCGTAAGATAATTTCTTTTTGTATATTCATAAATTTTCTATAGATCAGTATTTTTAAATTGGACTAAGCTTTCATGTTATAAATTAATTAGTATAAGCCGTTTAAAAAATGTAAAGTAAATATAAAAGAAATTTTAATTAAAATTTAAGAAAGATTTATTATTTTTAAATAACTTAGTAAAGAATGCGAATAAATTAAAAGTTTAACTTCGCTTGTGTATTAATTAAATATTCCAATTTCCTTTAATATTAATTCAAACGATATAAAAGTGGAATAATATAATATATATTCATAAATCTGTCATTAATTATTTGGTAGCAATAATTAAAATGGGAAAAAAATAAAATTGATAAAATAAAAATACGGAATTTTGATCATTTATACCTAAATTTCTTGTTATTTGTTAAAATTAAAATACTGTATAAAGTAATAAATCATGAAAAAATACTACTACTAGTGATTAAAAATGCATAAAGATTAAAAAACATTTTTAACAAGTTATTTTAAAGATTCACTAATATTTAATTAGAATTTTTGTGGAAGTGTAAATCAAACCTAACGTTTTATAAGAGAAAAAAAAAACAGTAAAAATATACACCAGATACATCAATTAGGGAGTAAGATTGTTAAAATGCCTTATTAGCATCCTAAATGATTCTTCCGCCCTATTCAAATGGAGGCATTTTATTTATTTCGCAAAGACCTCACGTCGCTTCTCTTCTCTTTTTCTATTTAACTATGTATTATATTCCCTCATTCATAAACCACATTTAAAATAGAGAAGAATTTATATATATACTATATAATGTTATTCAGACAAATCATTAAGATTTATGAGAGCGTATTTATGCAAAATATATATATTCAAAATAGCAAATCATTTTATGCTAAAATTTATGTTTTCTTTTTTTTGTTATACATGACATTTTAGTTCTAATCTATTTTATTTATTTGTTTTAATTTACATTAAAAATAATCTTTTTCATTGTTTATGACAAATAAACTCAAGTATTGAAAATTAAACTTGTAAGATTCTTTTTTTTGCCTTACACGTGTCGTAATATAAAAAAGAAAGTTAAATAAAGAGGAGATTTTGTAAGTATTAAGAGACCACCAAAACTTGTATAATTTAGGTTAATTAGATATACATAAATGTAATACTAAAAAATAAAGTTATGATACAGATTTAAAATCTGGAATTTAATTTTTTGTAAGGACTGCGTCATCAAAATGCATGTAAACGTAAGTTCCGGAATGGAACCCACATATTGGCTGATTGATCCAACAAAATTATTGAATTTTTGGATTTTTTTATAATTTTGAATATTTTCTTTTCACACTGATGTCAGGAATAACTATGATTCTACATTCAGATGTTTTCCTTAGGTTAGACGTTGATAAAGAAAAAGAAATTCTCAGTCCTTCGTAATAAATAATAGAAAAACTGGGAATCATAACAAAGTTGGAGAGAGATCGAATTAAATTTGGATGTTTCTCTTAAATACCCGGATAATATTAATAGTGCAATCCAGTGTTTGACTACGGTCTTGTAGGAAACAGCTTGTGTACAATACCGGAGGAAAGATATAAGGGGTGGGGAAGCACGAGTACCCAAGAGATAATATACTAAACGAAGAGACTATCTAAGAGAGAATATTTACTAAACGAAGGCTAAAAAGAATATGGCAATGTTATAGAAATTCTGCAGACAAAGCAGTTTTAAACAGAACTTCTGCTAAATTGAAGAACCTGTTACAACCAATTAAAAACGAAATTTTTAAAAATTGCCTTGAAAATCTTTCTCCTTCAAGTAAAACCCATTATCACTATGGAAAGCCACAATAATATTCAAGCGACCACCACTTTCATTTCCATCTTTAAAGGTTCCAAATGGAATGTAAGCTAGAAGCGACGGTCAAAAGGTTGACCTATTTGATGAGCATCTAAGTGTCTTACACACACAATATAAGGGTAGATGACGAAGAAGAAATAAGAAGTACTTGTAAGTAGAGATTCTTCTGTCTCATCCTATAAAATCTTTTTCATCAACAGAAATTTTGCACAAAATCGAAAACGATCGAAATTTAAAAAAAAAAGGCCCCAAGTTTTGGGTTAGTTAAGCCTAAAATGCTAATTGTGTTACCATTCAAGGGAATCTTATACATAACGTACCTATTTAACGGCATTCTTCGCACGAATTAATTTTAATTTGAGTGGAATGTGACACAGACAATGATTCCAATATTGGATAAACCAGAACACGAGATCACTTCGTACAGGCCTGTAAGCGTGTTACCTGATTCTCTCTAAAGCTTTCAAAAGACTCTTTCTTTGAAGATTTAAGCGTAATTTCGTGGAAGAACATACTTTTGCTGACCATCAGCTTGGCTTCCGGAGTGGTCATTCAATTATACAACAAACCCAAATTGGTAATGTAATCATCAGATATTTAGAAGGACAGAACTTTGTTCAGAAACATTTTTGGATGTCCAGCAGGCCTTCGATAATTTTTTTTATTTTGGTTTTTTCTGGGAGAAAAACGTCTGATTGCCTGGATTACTTTATAAATTAAAATTGAGTTTACCTCAATCATTTTACCTGGTTTTGCATAGCTACTTGGGTGAACGTTTTTCCAGGTTAAACATAATTAAGAATTTTCTGAAATTTTTGACATGTTCCTCAAGGCTCAGTTCTGGGAAAGTTTTTATACTCTATCTACACTGGATATCTTCCATCTTGTAATGATGTTACTGTTACCTCGTTTACTGATGACACGGCGATCTTGGTGGTCGACGATGACCCAACACTAGCCTTAGATAAATTACAGTCTGAATTGAATCAAGTAAACGGGTGGTTAACTAGGGGAATACATAAATTTACTTCAACGAAGTCCAGTCACGAACATTTACAATGAGAAAAGAAGATTAGGCAGTCTTCTTTTCTCATCTGGATGAGAAAAGCCTTCTTTTTCCAGTTCATCTGGATGGTATTTTTATCCACCACATACTGACCATATAAAGTATCTAGATTTACATCTGAATCTTCATCTGACGCGGAAACACTGTGTAAGAGACAAAAAGGAAGCAGCTGAGTATTAATTTTAAGCAGATTTGTTATTGGTTATTAGGCAGAAGACCTCATTTATTGTTGTCAAAAACAGCTTTGCCAAAGTACTTCTGATACCGGTATTGTCCAATAATATCCAGCTTTGGAATTCGACAACTAAAATCAACGTTGGAATTATCTAGCGGTCATCTTTTTCGGATATCTACACTCTTCTGTCCTATATCGCTGCCTTCTGAACTAGCTAACCGAGTACGCGGAAGCACGAATCCCGCACCTAGTTCACATCTATCTGACTGTAAATGTTACTTCGTAATTGAATGAGTTTAAATGAGCATTAAAGGATACCACAAAATGTGTTGATCGCAAACAACGGTAACTTGATCCTAGTTCTTTTAGTTAATCGCAACTGATCAAGTTTGAACCTCATAAATTTACTGCAACGACTACGGACTCCGGTCTGGTCTACCAGCAGTCGAGGACATACCTCCTACTTCTACTCGGCTCCATCACAGAGCCCCGCGTGACATTTACTTTATCACATTCAGAGACCGCCCTCGGCAAGACAGTGCTACACCTCACGGCTGCTTGGTCTACAGTGCCCAGATTGAACTTACATTCCATGTAATGATATAAGATTTCTTTTAATTAGAAAAATACTTTGTCATAGTGTATGGAATTAGCCTCAGCCGTATATAAAAACGGAGTAGAGATAATTTCAAATATAAATATCTCAACAAGGGTTCATAAGAATTTAGTATTTACTTATAAATAATTTTCATTTTTTATAATTTTTTTTAATCAATCATTAAAAAGTGTAAATAAACTGTAACAAAGTAAAACTGTTCCAGTACTTAACAAAAACAACATCCAATAAAATATGTACAATGAAACGTTAAAAATAAATGGTTTGAGGTTCCGAAAATTTTCTGGATCTATTTAATCTACTATGGGTTAAAATTGAACATTTTCCATGCCCATTTTTCATGAAAATTTAGTACAGGAATATTTTTCCATAAACAAAAATCATCATACCAAATTTCATGATTAAAAAAGTACTTACACTTGTTCGATATATGTTGAGCAAAATAAATGACAGCATACACACATACGCGAACAAAATACATTTTTAAACTTCTACAAATACGCCCTGGTTCAGTTTCCTTTAAAATTTTTAAACTCAGAGGACCTTAAAATATTAAGAACTGAAAAAAAAAATCAACTACACTAAAGTTTTATTCAATATTTCAGTATTTTATACAATAATATTCAGTATGTTAATGGTCAATACAATGACATCTTCCTTGGGAGGAGAAATTACTCCTTCAACAAAAAATTACAAAACCTTCCATAAAAAAAATGAAGTAAAATTTAGAATTAACAGTAGAGAAAAAATATTTTTATAGAAATAATGATAAGAAGAAAACTGAAATGAAATAAAATAAATTCTATTCTGATCAGTATATAATAATTTTTTTTATTATTTAAAGATTACATCGTGAATGAATAAATTTTTCACTCGAAGGATATCGAAAAGAATTACCATTGTATTTTTCTAGATAGATAAATGGGAAAACCTGCTAAATCCTTGAACAGCGCATCAGAAAATAAACATTTATTAAAAAAAAA
This sequence comes from Lycorma delicatula, assembly GCF_047948215.1. Taxonomy (NCBI): domain Eukaryota; kingdom Metazoa; phylum Arthropoda; class Insecta; order Hemiptera; family Fulgoridae; genus Lycorma; species Lycorma delicatula. The sequence goes on from NC_134460.1 coordinate 64,834,150, forward strand.
ATAGTACTAATTAAAATCCATATTGAGAATTAAAAATTATAAATACTAGAAATAAACATTTAAAGATACTAGATTAATAAAAATCTACAAATAAATAATATATTCAGAAGGCGTTAACGAAAATTATTTGTACACATTGGAAATGCTGAAATTAAAAATTTTAAAATTTATTTTTCAGTTATTGTATTTAAAAACGAATCAACATAATAATATTCCTGTAAAACAAAACGATGTGTAAATCTTTAAATTTATTAAAAATTAAAAAAATTTCAGTGGCAGCATAATTTCTCGTACTTCAAAGAAATGATTGCATAAACCAGTTCTACTGTTATTAGAGGTAGAAATTGTTATTTTTTTATGAGTAAATGACTACTTTATTTTAGCAAAGGTTACATATCCAAAAACATAAATTGCATGAATAAATTCAAATTTATATTATTTTAGATAACGGTCACATGATTCATATTTATGAGCACCAAACAAGGATCTAGTAGTTAATTTTTGTATCCTGAAAACTCATTTTGACATTTTGAGGAAGTCAGAGAGATGATTATAATATTTTATCAGGAATGTACGTAGACATATTTAGTTTTTAATATCGATGACAAGTTTTATGATTTATTAAACCGCTTTAAAGTAAACAGTATATTTTAATTTTGTTGAAAAGGAAATTAATTTGATCTTGAATCAAATTAATTCTAGAGTTTGAAACAGGCAGAAACTTAAAATTAATTCTACATACAAATGCTATCGTTACCAGTAACTAGAATACTATCCATACGATTAGCAATTTTCCGTCTACTTGAAAAATATAATGTTTTACGCACATTTAAAGTTATCGTTATTATGTTCGATCATGTGAGTCATTTATAAACTGTTAAAAAATAATATTTTAGTGCTGTTAAGCAACTATATTTGGAGATACATATGGGCCCATCAAAAAGGGTAACAATGAATGTTTTAAAATGTTTGTCATACGATTCATATATAATAAACAGAGCGAGAAACCGAAGACACTTCTTTAGCACTCCGCATTTTATATCTTGAAGTAAAGACCTATATTTTATACGTATATTATTATAGAGATGAAATTTTAAATTGTTTTTTTACGGTTTTTATGGTATAATATTAACCGCTTTTGAGAAATTCCGCGATCATATTAATTAATTTTTTTCATCAGAAAAAAATGCTTAACTAAATTGAATGCATTATTCTGATATGGTAAAAGATGGGAAGAGATTTTTTTTGCTGTTTGATTTTTTTTTACTGACTTTTCGAAGAAAAGTATGTTGGAATTGTGGGATGAAATTGAAAAATCTTTACGTTTTGAGGTATGAGAAGTACGAAAATACCATTCAATTAAAATGTAATCCGATTATTATTTATAAAATTTGTGTAAATTTTTATATTTTATAAAATTTGTGACTGGAAAATCTCCGAAACTATTAGATGAATTTCAATGAAATTCAGATATGCTGTAGTAGTATATGAAAAATTTCATGAATATTGGTTGAATCAATCTTCAGTTACGCTGAATTTAAGTTCGATTACAGACAACATAACCTCAACTTGAGGGTATGTTGACGCTGATGTATTTTTCATACGCGCTTATGCAGCAAGTCACAGTGATAAGTTTAATCTCGGTGCATATGTGAAGCGTCTACTCATTAATCAAATTATGCAGTTCACTATACTTTGAAAATCAGTGCGTTTTCGACTGCGAAATTGTGAGGGCGTCGGAAACGAAAAATCGGCCTTCTTGCGCAGAACTGCGTTAAGTGTTTTTTAAACTGGAGACTGGTTATGTCAGAAAACTATTTCCTAAAACCATGCTGAAGGTTTGACAATATTTTATATTTTTCGAGAAATAAAAAAGTTTTTTTTCATAATTTTTAAATACTTTATTTTAAAATTCGGTCAATAACGATACTGCCTTATAATTTTATAGGTTCAGAACTTTTCTCATGAAGAAGAATAATAAAATTCATCTGCAAAATATCGATTTTTGAAGGATTTTTAGCAAAATTTAAAAGAAGGACAGTAGTAGCGGCTATAACCTCATTTAAAATTGTAGCAGAAATTTCATTAATACCCACTGAATGTTATTTCTTTATATTAAAATATTAATTTTGTGGTAATCGGTGGGGAAATAAAAATACCGGCAGGATGGTTCTGTAGATCCATTTTTTTTTTTTTTTGTTAATTTAATCTATTTTGTATAATAATAACTAGCAAACCCGGCAATGCTTCGTTATTGCTAGATTTGAGTATATGTATAGATTTAATCAACACAATTGAAATTTGATAAAACATTAACAAAATGAACATTACGGAACTTCACAAAATTTAACCTTTCCCTTTTACCCTTTCACTCCTTTCCCCTTTCTGCCTTTCCTTTACCCTTTCTCCATTTTCTTTTTTTCCATTTTCATTTTTACCATATTCCCTATCCCCATTGTTCCCTTTCCTCTCACTTTACTTTCCCCCGATTTCCCCCATCCCTTATGTCCCTTTCCCCATTTATTTTTTTCCTTTCCATTTTCTTTTCAAGTTTTTCATTTTCCCCTTTTTATTTTTCCCATTTTACCTTTTTCGATTTTCTCTTTTCGTTTTTCCCCTTTCTCCTTTTTCTCCGCGCGTAAAACGGTCCAGCATTTTTTTAGTCTATAGCGGACACACATATCGGAAACACTGAAATGAAACCGTAAAATATTTATTATAGCGTGTGTTACTTTTACGTCCAACAGATAGCGCTGTTTTTCAAAAGCATGTTTTTACCTGTCACAGGTATGACATCTATTTAATAGCAGGTATATAAAAACACGCGCGTATTCGAATGCAGCGTTACGTCAAAATTCAAAACAATCGGTGAAGAACTTTCGGAGATTTAAGATTTTGAACAAACGAACATTTACATTTTTATTTATATAGATGAAAAAGCAGTTAATATCAAATTACTTCAAAAAATATTATTAGGCTTGTTAGAAATTTTAACAAATGTTTAAGAAGTTGACTAAAAAATAAACAAATATAAGAAATGTAGTACTAAAAATTCATTGTTCTATACAAAGGTTTTTAATTTGTTGTAAGGTTGTAAATTATTTATTAGATCTAAAAATCTGTAAAAAAATAAAATACTTTTCTTAAATTAAAACAAAGAAATGAGGACTTCTTTGAAAGAGAATATTAAAATATGGAAAAATTATGTATTATAAGTTAGGATATTTTTAAATAAAAAGTAAATATAAATAAATTAAGATAAGTAATTCATTTTAACAATTTGTTTTGATAATAAACGTTTATTGAAGTCAACTAAATGTTAAGTTTTGTTTAAACGTATAATTTTTTTGTTGTTCTTAACTAGTGAGTCCTTACTACTCCGTACCGTTATTATTACAAACTAATATTATATATTTTTAAAAAAATCAGTTAAAAACCTATTTCATTTACAACACCTCTCACCACCAACCATCTTGTTTCTCTCTTTGCTTTCCTACCGCACATAAAATACCTGCTCAAAACCTACTTTCAGTCATTCCAGACGTTCTACTGGACAGATCGAAGTAATTTTTTTTTAATTTGCTCGGACTAGACCACAGATACGTCATCAACCATAGATTTTCCTTCAAAGTGATTTTCCTGGGAGTAATAACCTCAGAAATTTCCACAAGTTCCAGATTCTTTGAGGATTTCTCAGAGGAAACTAAAGTTTGGGGTCCGATGACGCTTGATGACATATCTGTGGGTCATTCCAAAAGGAATAAAGAAAATCAGCCCGATCCGTCCAGTAGAACGGTCAGATGCACTGAAAATAGATTTTCAGCCCAATTTTTTATTATATTTGACAATGAACGATCTTTATACTTAGTTCAATTTTGTTTTACACTTATTATTATGTTTCTAGTACGAATTTTTTTATATATTTTCAGAGATTAGTTAAGATAAACACATTACTAGTTTCAAGTGCTTTTCATTTGGAGCCATTCGTTTAAAATATAGGTTGAAAGGACTTTATAAATTGCTCTAATATAAGAAATAGTCCGATAAAAATCTATTAAATAGACAAAAATTTAACATTAATTTAAAATACTCTTCGTAGAGTACTAGAAAATTACAGGTCTGTGGAAATATCTTGTTTAAAATAAAAGAAATTGGAAGTTACAAAAAAAGTTTAAAAAAATAGTAGATACAAAGTTTACTGTAAGATACAATAACTAATGGATACCAATGTTCATTATGTTACATTGTATTTTATTACACAAATGGAACGTTAAATAAAAAAGTTATTAAATCTAATTGAGCGAAGAATATATTAAGGTCTTTTGAAGAAAAATAAAATACTTTTACATTACCGACACCCATTTTTATTGATGTATTTAAAAAATAATTTAGGATATTTAGTTGTTTGTTAATGGCTGTAGACAAAGAATAGAACACCTGTGTAGATGATATCAAGCAAAGACACGTTAATGGTTGGTTATTTGTGGAGCCTAGTAGTTTAACGGCGCGTCGACTTGGTGACAACAGGAAGTTACACGGTAATTAATTTGTCCCGTTTCCGGTTTTACTGTCCGTGTAATGTCCGTTTAACTTTTGTTACCCTCAATTAAATGTTTAAAGCGTTTTTGAATAATTATTACTAATTTACATACAAAGTATATCTTTGTACACTCAGCTGGAAAATCTTTGATGATAATTGAACATTTTTATTTTTATTACATTTACAAATTGTTTTTTTCCTTAATAATATATTTATAAATGGGTTGTGTTTTTTCAATTAATTAACATAAATTACAACAATGTTGACAACAGTCATTACTAAAGAAATAAAACCATGAGTATTAAATAAATATAATTATAATAATAACAATAAAAAAAAATAATAATACATCCATGAAACTTAATATTCAGTAGAAAATACTTGCTCACTTAACCATAAACGGACCATGTAAATTTAAAATAAAAGTATATTTTACATTTTGCACATTTTATACATTGATTTAATACACATCTTAATACAAACTACAATGACATAAGAATGTTGACGTTCATTTTCATAAAATGAAAACGACTCATTTTTGGTCCTGGACTCATTTTAATAAAATCTAGTCGGGGATTAAACCCACATCTTCAGTATAACAGGAAAGTATAATACTGACTGTGCCACCATAGTCATTGTATATTTTATGTAAGATACTCATAATATTTAAGGTTGAATAACGACTGAAAAAGTAATACCTAATATTATTTAATGGTACAACGAATTGCCACTTACCAAATTTTGCCTTTTAGCGATCGACAAGATAATTAAAGTGGTGCCACAGTTATGGACATATAACATTTAGGGTAGAAAATGCCAGTAGTATCCCATGTAATTGTGTCCGAAAAATAATGATCAAAATTGTAAATAATTATAATTTTAAACAATAATAATCAGGAAAATAGTATAAACAAATAAAAATATCTCTAAATTGGATATTGCTTAAAAAATATATTTTATTGGACTGCTTATTAAGAAAAAGATAAATGAGAAATATGAAATTACTGCACCGAAAAAAAAGTAAAAAAAAAATTGTGTTTATGTTTAATTCGGGTCTTGAATTCAGGTTAAATTCAGGATCTTCAGGTCTTGAATTCAGGATGTTTAATTCAGGTTATTTAACTATGTGAGTGAGTGGGAATGATTTGAAGGTATACACAGAGTAAGCGTGATAAGATCGATTATCGAAGAAAAAAACCTGGCAAAGAATCATATGATTTTCCAAATTCATATTAATAAAAATTAAAAGTTAGACCAAATAAACAAAAAAAAGAATATATTTTTTTAGAGATGGGGAATAAATTTTAAGAAACATTTTTCTAAAAATATTCAAATTTAGGTTAAACCTAACAAATTTGCTTGAGTAAAGTTTTTTATAAACCTATTATCCCCTTCAATAAAAGCTAAAATAAGAAGAAAAAAAATCAAAAGTTTTTTCTGCATTTTAGGCTCAGATCTATAATTTAAAAAAAAAATTGTTAACATTTCTCGATAGCTCTACATATGTAGTATAAACATTAAAACAAAACTGAAAAATATTTAAGTAGAAGAGAGATAAAACAAAAAAACAAAAACCATATTCCAATTTTGAGAGGTTGGAGTGGATTTTTTTTTTGTATGTAAAGCAATGCGACACATATACGTACATCCTATATTTCTTTGGTTTATATGAATTAGTTGAATCCTAAAACGTAAAGATTTTGAAAAAAACTGATACTCCATTTTTGATAAGATCACCATTTTTTCCCCTTTAGTATAACTATTCCTAGCTATATTATCCGGGAAAGAAAAGATAAATCTCACCAGTATAAAACAACCTCAAGAATAAAAGTTGAACATCGAAAAAAATATCTACATACCAATTATGAATTTAATAATTGGTACTGAAATAGAGTAGCAAGTTGAATTCATACAACTAAAGTGATTTAAGATAATTTCTTAAGTGTTTTGTATAATATACATATAACAAAAAAATTAGCAGATTATTGAATAAACGATCAAGAAAGGAAGTTTCCTCGTTTTTACGGTTTTACAGCTATTGTAAAAATTGAAATTATACTAATGATAAAATGAAAAAGACTCCAAAATTCACTCATAATTCAAGATATAAATTAAAAATAATTACTTTTCTACGACTTTTAACTTCCTGTTAACCATTTAATTTTTTTCTTTTTCTTTTATATTAGGTTTGTTTACTTGGTATTTTAAATTTTCAACAAATTTAAGTACTAGATTCCATTTTTTTCTTAAAGGACCTGATAAAGGAATCCCCCATATCAAACGGATTTCTTTAACATTATTATCCAGATCTATTTTAGAAATATTTTATTTTAAATACCTTTCCATCGAATTCAGTATGCTGAAAAGAAAATTAAATTATCCATAGATTTGTCTGAATAATATTTTTTCAAAAAAGTAAGTATTCATTGTAATATCAGCCTGATCATAACTGTCAATGATTGCTAGTCAATAGTTCATCCGCAAGTATTTGTTAATTTATCATGAAATAGTTTTTTTTGAATGTAAATATAATGTTTCAAATAGAAATTAAATTGTAATTCTAGTTACGATAGTTTCAGAAATTTGTCGATAAATGGAAATTATGAAATTTATTTTATTATTTACATTGTTTTAAATAAAATACAAATTTTTTTGGACAATAAAATTAATTCTAATTAATAATATTTATTTCGATTTTTGATTAAAATTATTAATATATAACTTCTTTTCTTGATCTATATTCTAGGCTGATATTTTATTATTTTTGTAAAATAGGACGATCATTTCCCCAGTACAATAATTAAGAAATTATTACCCTAAGAAAAACTATAAGCTTAGTACGTATGTATCGATTCGATGATACTTTTTTAGAATATTATTTTTACTAATACTAATTTTTATTTATTTTATTTTCCTAATGTGTACGTTACTATCTGTTCAAGTAGTGACTAATAAACTATACCCTCCACGGCCCAATGAGATGAGGATGATATATGTGACATGCAAATGAGATGTAGTTTTGTACAGGCACATGCCAACCATTCCTGAGACGTGTTATTAATTGAACCCCAACTTCCAAAGTACCCACTGTCTTTAGTATTCAAATTTGTACAAAAGTAACTAACTTTTACTGGATTTGAACATAGAACCTACGATTTTGAAAATCAGCTGTTAATTGATTTGCGACGATGAGTTAACCACTAGAAAAGCCCGGTGGAATGCTGACACTGTTTATGATACTATTTATTATTACTGGTACGGACCCAGGATAAAATTAACCCCATAAATAAATATTAATATTTTAATTAGATTTTCTTTTCGGGGATAATTATATCAATGAAGTAAAAGCAAATTTGATTTTCTAAAGAAGAATTAAAAATATAATTTTTATCTTATTTATAAAACTGAAAGAACATTTATTTATCCCCTACTATTAATAAAATGAATACAGAAATCATATTTCTGCAACGTAACAATACCTCTTCTCATTAAAAAAAAAAAACTACATCGAAAAAATACTGGTAATTTATTTTAAGAATTGTAAAGGATTAAGAGATCTTAATTTAAGAGTTATCATCTCCTTGTTAGTATCATAATAAATAATACCAGAAATTTAAAAAATAAAAGATACAATATAATATTATAATAAATAAGAAGCCTATTCAATGAAGAAACTCATAAATAAAAAACAGAAAGTTGTATTTCATTGCTATCAGATTATTATATTTTAAAGTTGACTAAAAGCGGTATGTTTTTCTATAAAAAGATATTTAAAAAATGATAATAAAAAATTCTTCAATTCGTATGTGTTTGTATTATAATAACAATAGAAGTATAATAACAATAATAATGATAATTGTATGCTCGAATTAATGCAGGAATATTTACTGACTTTGTTAGCGGAAACGTACCTATATACTATGAGGGACAACCAAGTTTAGCCAGCACATGTTCTAACAGGTTACATCTGTTGTTAACCGGGGCTCAGCGTGAAACGTAGTCCCACAAATTGTTCCTTAATTTATAATATTATTTAATGACTGTCGCCTTATATTTATCCGACCTCTGAGGTTTTTTTTTCACAATCCACCTGCTGCCGTTATATGTATATTTTTTGCCCCAACTTATTTACTAGTAATTTATAATATAAGTTAACTAAGTTACTTTTTTATTTCTCGCTTCGAAGGGGGTAAATATTAAGGTATATTATATAAACACGCAATGGTAGTCGTTAATTTAACTGAAAACCCAGTATTTTTTTGATCCTCTTAAAAAAAATTTGATGATCACATATGGTCGAAATTAATACTGTATGAATAACAAAAACTTATTATTGAAACAGTAATTCTAATTTAAATGATGTAATATTAAAAATAAAAAATATATAGGTTATAGAATGAATTTTTGTATAAGTTTAAATAAACCCCTAGGTTTAACTCAGAAGAATTACTAATAGAAAAAAAATAATAAATAAATTAAAAAATTAAATACGCAATTTTTACGGACGTACGTTTCGATTCGAAAAACGTTATGTATTTATGATAAAATGAGATTTATGACATAGTGTTTGTAAATAAAAAAGTTGAAAACAGTTATAGGACTTCCCTGTCACGCGGCTGATGCCGCATTCCGTGAAAGTCCTAAACTATCATTTATTTAATTCAATGATTCTAACTAAAGCGCGTGAGCGCATACCGTATTTAATTAGCGCGGGTGTGGCGGGAGTAGCGGCGACGGTCGGCACTAACTAAATTAATGTAATTTTCAACTTACATAGAAAAAATTTTCGATCGATCGATTTGGAGATCCAGCCAGATCGAGTTACTTTTTACACTTCAAATATTATTTATTTATTTAATTCTACCGCTCACCTTTAACGTCACAACATGACAGACGATTGCAATAGGATTTTTTTGAGGTGGAGGTGCGATTTTGCAAATATTGTTATTTTTTAACTGTTAATAAATTTACCTAAGAAAAATATGATTAATTAGGCAAAATCTCGAAATACTGAGCTGATATTCCTCTACAGTCTCACTTCCTTGACCTTTTAAGTTGAAAGTTTAATAGCATCAATGCCCTATATATAGAAGTAATCTGATCAAGTTTGGCCAAAATCGGTCAAGTAGTTCTGGAGATATAAGGTGACTTAGAACCAACACCAAACACAGTACATAAGTTTTACATTAACATCCAGAAATTTCTATTTTTTGTTTTGTTTTTGGAGTTCCTTAGGTGTCAAAATGTCAAGATCCGGTAAAAACCGCATTCTCCCAAATTGTACCGATTACAATGCTTTTCTTTCTAGAACTATAGCTCTGTTATAGCGCTATTTGAACACTTTTTATTTTTTTTAGAACTGCATAAAAAAATATTACAATTAATTTACCTAAAGATTTTCTCACAATATTATTTATTGATTCATTGCCTTGTCTATCTAGAGACATTACCCTGGAATTGTAAGTATTAAAAAAATTTGATGTGACACTACATTATTTCTTTGTATGCCTATTAAATTACATATATTTTTTAATATATATATTTTTTATTATATATATTTTTTATTACACTTTTTTCATTGTTTTTATTGTTGTTATTGAATTATTATATGTCGTACAAATTTTTTTACAACCAGAGGTTAATAATTAATAAATAAATATATTTAAATTTAAAAAAAATGATAATAAAAAAGGAAGTCGGATTCGAACCGATGTGCCTTCCCCTTGTAAGATATAATATATTATTTTATTTATTAAAGTTTTATTGAGCTATAACTCTGGAACCAATGAAAATAAGTACCACTTATGATATATTGTTGAAAAGCTCTCAATGAGGGCATATTACTGCAGTTAAGAAAAAGTCCAAAATTCAATTTTTTTTGGATTTTGGGCTTTTTTTTGATACTTTTGGTCCAATTGATTGCAATTAAAAGGGAAGGTGCACAACTAGATGTTACACTATTCCTAAATCCAAAATTTCAACATTCTACGAGTAATCGTTTTTGAGTTACACAAAATACATACGTACGTACGTTCAGACGTCACGCCGAAACTAGTCAAAATGAATTCAGGGATGGTCAAAGTGGATATTTCCGTTGAAATCTGAAAACCAAAATTTTTCGTGATTACAGTACTTCGTACAAGTAAGTAAAAAGAGAAATTATAAACAGTTGTTAATAGAAGATGCTGAAAATCCTTAAAGTTAAAATCTGAAATAAGATACCTATTTCGGTTGGAAAAAGATCATTATTTGTTAATACTATAGAATTAGTTTAAAAAAGGGATGGAAGTTTGAAAAGGAATGATAAAATAATAATAATTGAAATTAATAACTAAATAAAAAGTACTTATGAAACGCTGCAAGAAAGTGCTTTCCCTTACATTTATAAAATTATAAATCTCTTTTGATTTAAAGTTATGTACACTAACTTATTAGAAAGTCCCAGTCAAATCCAGAAAATTATCTTTGAAAACATTCCAGATTGTTTAAACCTATTAGGTTAGATTGTTCATCCCGTCTTATTAAACGCCCCTTATATAGAATAAAATAAAATAAATAATATCTCAAACATATTAAATGAATGATTTGAGTCTTACACTTGTATATATGTATGTATAAGTACTAAAAAATAAAAAGGAAGATCGGTAAAATGAAAATAAAGTTAGCATAAGAATAGGTAATACGGTAAAGGAAGCATAAAAGAGAAAACTTATATAAAAAGTTTTTGAATGGCTTTAGAGCATAGAAAAAATATAATGTTAGCTGTTATACAGTTGTCAGATCTAAAATTCTAAAATCCGTAAAATAGCGATACAAAGAGGATATAAAACTTGCAAATATGAAAAGAAAATGTGTAATATATATGGTCAAGAGTTATACTAAGAAACAGTAATAAACTTACTAATTAATTCTATTTGACATTTTTGTACCTTCGAGTATGAGTATCGACTTTTTAAATAGTATAACGATTTGTGAGAAAAAACTATTTTTATTGAGCAGTAAATAGAAAAAATATTTAAATTCTATAGAACTATTCGAAAATCGTAAAAATTATGTTCGTTTAATTGAAGTCGGATCTGGGCTAGTAATTAATTTTAAACGAATGAATTTCATTGAAACGTAGTAACGTTTCAATGAAATTCATTCGTGAAAGGAGTACCTTTCACTGCAGTATAGCATCAATGTCTGTAATAAAATTCAACGCTCAATCCTCTTTTCCTTAAAGAACCTAGTTTTCTTATTTTAATTGATTTAGTTATAATTAAATATTATATTATCTTATATAATATAATTATATTATATTATCTTATATAATATAATTATATTATATAATAACATAATGCATTATAAAATTATATTATATTACAATTTCTTATTATAATTAATTTAATGCTGTTTTGTGATCTCATATTAACGATTTTATCAGTAAAACCATTATTTAATCATCATGAGCTTTAATTTTTTTTGTGATTTATGTAAAGAAAGTTTTAAAAAAATAAATATTTATAAAATCATCCAAGTTTCAGTTAGACAGATAGGAAGCTTCACCAAAAAACCACTTCCATCTTTTGATGAAAACATTTCTTGTTTGAAAATAAGAAATATACAAACATCTTAAAACAGAGAATTAAATAAGATGTTATACGAAAAAAACCGCATTTCTTCATCTAAAATACTTTCGTTTGTATAACTTATATTGTACTAGGAAGGTCCTGCTATCAACCTTTTTTACGCACTCCTTAGATTACAAGTTGCTACTACTATTTATAACATTTTAGTTCAAAAAGCTATTTTACAAAAGAAAGAAAGAACACAGAATACTTTTCCCAATATATTTAAGTTAACAAATTTAACTTTCCGTAAAACGCAAATATTAAATTTCAGATTGAAAATAGCAAGCTGAATTTTTGTGCACCGAATTAACCAAAATTACTTGATCCTCGTAAAAAAAAAAAACCAGTGTTAGATGATCGTTAATGATTCACGTATAACTAGATTAGATTTCAAATTCATCTGTTACTTATATTTACTTGACATATTGATGAAAAAAACATACGGGAAACAAAGTACAACCTTGCGTAACTCCTTAAATTATGTTACTAATATTTTAATGAGTATAACATCTCTCTTTGATATTTATTCAAAGACATTAGTGCAAGCTCTTTATTATCCAAATAATTTTGTGTAAGAATCTATAACTATAATTTTGATATATAAACTATAAATGCACCGATATGTGTTACTGATGAGTAATGGGATGAATTGTTTCATAACAAAAAGGAGTAAATTAATTTAACGCTTTATACAATCTATCCAGTCTCTTTTTTGGCTATAACTCATGTAAAATATCTTAGGTACAAGCAGCACTAGTCAGAGTCGCTTTCTTTTTGAATAATGTTGTCAATAATGGGTGAATCGGAATCAAGGAGAAACCGGATACTATATCACAATTGTTCTCGGGCCACGGAAATTTCCAGGCGAAATTTCTTCCGATTTGGCTTGAGAAATAGCCCCAAATGCATGTATTGTGAATACGAGGATACGCCTGAACACACCATCTTCAGATGTGTTAACTGGTATGATGTGAGATTACGAGCTGGAATGTCTGACGTGGAACCGGAGCAACTTGCTCGATTCCTCCTATCTTCTGATGAAAATTGGAGGAAATTTGAAAAATTCACCTACACTGTCATGAAGGAGAAAGAAGAGGAAGGTAGAAGAAGGGGATACTAGCAATTTGTCACTTTAATGGCATAGGACATCGGAATTACGGGGAATAATAAAGTTAAGACCGAGACCCGGCCTCGTAGTTGGGGTCCGTAACGGCATAGCCGGGGCGGGCTCCTCGTCTGCGAGGTTTGAGGCAGGCATAAAAAAGAGCGAGACCCGGTCCCTGGGGTGGGGCTGGGGACAGCTTTGCTGGACTTGGCTTCGTACCTGGGGATTTGAGGCAGGCAAATAATTAAAGTAACAAAAGATCTGACGGGGGGACCGACCTGCCGTGCCGGAATTATAGCCGGTGGGCGGGAAGGCCCTCTTAGAGTATAAGGACACTCTCCCAGACCGAGTATACTTAATTGGATAACCGGTCTGGGGGAGAAGGGGAAAAAAAATGTCTATAATACTGAGGTGAATAAAGGCAAAATTTCACAATTGTGTTGAATATCAATTACAATTAGTAATCTACGAATCTGCTTTTTTTACGATGAGATAGTAATTTTGAAAACACATGCTAAGCCTGATTAAACCAAGAATCTTCCTGATGAAAGGCTGAAATGTTACAATCCCGCCCCGAGGTCAGTGGAGATTAAATATAAAATAAGATGATGCTGTGACAAATACGCAATCGTTGAAAGATCGCTGTCGGTGAAAATATATAACCTTCTGCGCTAAAGAACCTCCACTTAATTTCACTCAATTGCAAGGCTATTATTTTTATGTAATTTTATATTCAGAATTAGATTAACTGGTTCTCCAAAAATTAACTAAATTAATTTTATTGGGTCATCAGGTATTTTTATTCATTACAAAGTTAGCTTTATAAATTAACAACATTTATTGTTTTAAATCAAGATTAATACTAAGTATTTAATTAACTTTATCCTTTTAAAATTTTGTTAAAATTGTTTAAAGAACAATCTTAACATAATGCATTTATTTATATACGTGTATAATCATTTCCCAAGTGAGGCATTTCGGAAATAAATATGTTTATCATTTTAGGAGAAAAGTTTATCGACAATTATTGTGTTACTCAAAATAATAAAAATATCTCTTTAAAAACGTTAAAAAAGAGCAAATTTTGTTGTAATTATACGTTACAACAGGATACATGATAGTATATTATTTCGAAAATAGGCAACGTGCATAAAAAAAAAATTAATTAAATTAAATGAATTATGCTCATGTTAGTGCAAATATGCGCATGTTAATCCTAGTATGAATAAGAATGAAAAAAATTAATTATATTATGGAAATGAAATGCGTTTAACTGGAGAAAGTTTCTTTTTTCTTATTAATCCAATACTTGAAAAATAAGATAAGTATTTTCTCAGATGGATGGATCTTCTCATCAGAAAGAGAAGGTAGTATTAGAGTATTAGTAAAAGCAATGGTAGGGATGGTTTTGGGTGAGTTTCAGTAAGGGGTGTGGGAGTTTTTGTGGAAGGGGTTTGGGTGTCCGAGATGGCTTGAGTAATGGCGGCCCATTACTCTGTATTCATCTGGACGGTCCCTTATCGGAGCCCACTGTTTGCATATCTTGCCGCCGCGTCGTCCGTCCACTACCCTTTCCGCGCTACTCCTTATAACTTCAAGCTTTGCCTTAGGAAATCGTTAGCGTTACTTTGCTATTCTTCTTCTTCGTCCTCTTTCTTTCGTATCACATATCATTGGCCATTGATCTTACCGGTTGTTGGGTATCATTTTTTTCTCCTAATATCACTATTTTCCTTGAGCGTTCTGTTTCATAATTTATTTCGTAAAAGAACTAAAATGTAAGTAGGAAAATGTAATTCTCAGTATCATAAAACGTTCGTTTATCAAATATTAAAATTTCTCTCTTAATTTTAATTAACTATTAAATTTAAATTTTATTATTTTAATATGGATACAGTCAATTCATTATATAAATAGGTACAATAATAAAATCTTCCCCGAACATGTTTTCTTTACGTATATGTATATACAGGGTCCCATATATGTATAAACGCAACCCAACCTTACTTATATTGGTAGGTATTGAAATAATAAAAAGGCACGTGTAAATGTAAATGTAATTTTTATTATTACCTTAAATTTAGAGTAAATGTTGGAAGTAGCCGCCATCTTCTTGAATACAAGCTTCAATTCTTTTTACAGCGTTTCTTGCAAATTTTTTCAAAGTTTGTGGCTGGATATTTAATACAGCTTGTTCAATATTGACTTTCAATTGTTCAAGTGTTCCTGGTTTGTCGCTGTAGGCTTTTTCTTTGAGGTAACCCCGTAGAAAAAAATCCGCCGCAGTCAAATCTGGAGATCTTGGTGGCCACAAGCCTTGACCGATAACACGATTACCAAAGAATCCCTCGACGAAATCAGAAGTTGTACCTGCGTAGTGCGATGTCGCACCGTCATGTTGTAGCCGGCAGTGTCTGTCTTCCTCTTCCAAGAGTGCGATGAACTGAAATAAAATATCCTGATATCGTTCTGCATTAATGGTGTACTCGAAAAAAATAGGACCGATTATTTTCTTCCGCGATATCGCGCACCACACGCCCAACTTCTGCGGGTGTAATTGTTTTCGTGATAAACGTGGGGATTTTCAGCGCTCCAAATTCTACTGTTTTGGCTGTTTACGTAGCCATCCAAATGAAACCGTGCTTCATCTGTGAAAAATAATGAATCCATAACATTAATTATCTCACGCAGAAATCGACGGAACCGTTGACAATATTGTAGCCGTTTTACATTATCGCGCTCAAGAAGTCGATAAACCGTTTGAATGCGACAAGGTCGTAATTGTAATTGTTTGGTCGCCCGATGAACAGTTTATTTTGACAAATTAATTTCAGCAGACAAACGTCTGATCGATTTATTTGGCGAGGCGAGTAATCGGTCTTTGATTTCAGTGACTGTATCTGTATTCAACTCTGACGCAGATCTTTTGTGTTCCTTGTTATTAACAGAACCGGTCTCTTTAAATTTTGCGACTAACCTTAATACTGATGTTTTCTTAGGAGCTGATTTATCTGGGTACTTATGGCGAAACAAATCTTGCACTGCAACCGCTGATTTCGTACTGAAGTACGACTCGACAATGAAAACACGTTCATCTAGCGAAAACACCATCTTGTCGCTAGCAATACACTGAACGTTATGATTGCATTGTTGTTACTATCGGTAGTGTTCTACTGCGTCGCGGCGATGTTCAGATGTTGGACGAGTCCATTTCAGTAACGAGTAGGGGAGTAAGCTTGACTTTTGAAATTTCATGGATGAGTGATTGATGGGTTGCGTTTTATATGGGACACTCTGTATATTTTATATTATTATACACATTTTGAATTCTTTTAATTAATAATACCATAATATTGTAAAATAGTTGGATTTACCTGAAGAATTATAACATGGAATACTTGTGACCTAAATATTTTATCTACGTATTTTTATATTTACTATTATTTGCGTATTTACTTATTTGGATCTGAATATTTTGTGTTATTGTTACAATATACGATAATATATAAAAGCAAACACAAAGTATATATATTATTAATAATATATATATATACAAAATATATATGTTAATAATTAATTACATTTTACGGTTTAATTAATGTAATCATTAAATATTTTGTGTATCTAACTTTTTTTCTAAATTTATTTTATTCCCTTACTAGAACGCATATAATTATCCCAATGTAAAGCTATGTTGCGTAATAAACATGAACTTTTAGAATAATTTAGATATGTAAGGATTAATCCTAAAACGTAATAGACTACTACGGAATAAACTAAATGTACGTACTCAAACAAAACTAAATCTTAAAAAATTTTACATAATTCATTTTAATTTAGGATCACTTTTTTGCTTAAATATTATGCAAATTAGACTGAATATCATTTTTAAGAACTTATGTTTTAAACTAATTGCTTTCTTACAATTCTCATAAGAAACATTGTATGAATAAAGAATTTCTTTACTGATTTAGATGTAATTTAACTTGATTGGGAGTCAATAATAATTATATATTCCTTTATAAATCACTTTGGAGTAATTTTGTATCCCAATATAGTAATTTTAAATTTACAACAAAATATTAATTGTCATATCTGTGTAAACAATATAAACAAAATCGAAAGATTGTCTATTCGTTTGTAATCGCATCACATCACGAGAGAACCAACCAACTGACTGCTTTAAAGTTTACATCATGCATTCGTGTTATCCCAAGGCCATAGATCAAGGCCCTAGCATCCTTGGGGTTGAAGCTGTGAATTAAAGATAGTAATTAAAGAAAAAAAAATCTGATGTGGACATCACATGACTTCCTCGTATGCACATTAAATTACATATACACATTTTTATTAAATGAAAATTTTATTTCACTAATAACGTCTCATTTTTTCGTATTTATTATTATTATTATTCATTGTTTGTTTGTTTTTTACAATCAGAGTTAATAACTAATAATAAATCAATATATTTAAATTAAAAAAAAAGTTAAAAATAAGGAAATGAAGTCGGATTCGAACTGATGTGCCTTCCCTTTGTAAGATCCAAATATTTCATTAATTAAAGTTTTATTTGGCTATAACTCTGCAACCAATGAAAATAAGTACCAATTATGATATATCGTTGAAATGCTCTCAATGAGGGCTTATTACTGCAGTTAAGAAAGTCCAAAATCCAAACCTCCTGGATTTTGGGCTTTTTGGACATTTTCGATCAAATCGATCGCAATCAAAATGGAAGGTGCCCAACTAGATATTACAACATTCCTAAATAAAAAATTTCAACATTCTACTGGTAATCCTATTTGAGTTATCCAAGATAAATACGTACATACGTACGTACAGACGTCACGCTGAAAATAGTAAAAATGGATTCAGGGATGGCCAAAATGGATATTTCCGTTGAAATCTAAAAACCGAAATTTGTTCGCGATTTCAATACTTCCTTTACTTCGTACAAGGAAGTAAAAAAAACATTAATCCTTTTACTTCTTTATTATATACCTGTCACCATAGCAACAGAAATAAGTTATACATATTTCGTCGTAAAGGTGTTTGTTAATTACTATTATTCTATAGTTCGTAATTTAATTTCTTTTTCAAGTTTTTCTATACAACTTGAATACTTTAATTGTTATTAATCAGTATTATTCTCAACCATGAGGGTTACGAACTCTGCGGGATCTAGAGTGCGGATCCCTTGGGCGACTGAAACGAGTTCTGCGGTCCTAGTGTAGAAGTCGTGGACTCGTGTGGTCCCGGGGTTCGCCTGGGCCGACCTGGGCCTCGGCGATCCAGTTAAATGGTCGGACGAGCAAAGTGAGTCTCCACTGGCTAGCATATATATATATAAATTAATTTTGCAATAGTTAAATGTTGCTAAAATAATAAAAATATCTTATGAAGCAATTTAAAGAGTAATTTTATGTGAATATAATATCAGAAATTCTATTTAATGAGCTTTAAAATGAGGTATATATAAGACATTTATTATTTTGTATTATACTGTCAGCACAAATCCATAAGTTAATAATTAAAAATCATTAAAAACATCTGATAAAAACAACAATCTGAAATATTTTTGTCAATATTTAACAATTAAGCAGATTAAAATTTAACAAGATCTAGCAGTTATATAATAGCTTGCACAGCAAAATAATTGAAAAACATTATGAATTTAATTAACATCTAGATGCATTAAATACATCTAACAAAAATATTTTATTTTCACGAATGTGTTTATTAAAATAGTAAAGTGGATAACAACTGATGATGAATGAAAGGAAATATTGCATGAGGCCTAGTGTTTGATACTGTTGAAAACCAAACGGTTCAGTCTAAATTAATACCTGGTGTATTTTGTGAAATACTGATTGATTGCCTAAGTCAATCGAGCAAGTCTAGTGGTTAACTTGTCGTCGCAAAACAGCTGATTTCGAAGTCGACAGTTCTAGGTTTCAAATCCCAGTAAAGGCAGTTACTTTTATGCGAATTTGAATACTAGATACCAGTGTTCTTTGGTGGTTGGGTTTCAATTAACCACACTTCTCAGGGGTGGTCGACCTGAGACTGTACAAGATTCACATTCACATTCATACACATTACCCACATTTATCTTCTGAAGTAATACTTTACGGTGGTTCCGGAGGCTTAACAGAAAAAAAAGAGAATCAAAAAGAGATTCATTGCCTATTAAGAGTAAACATATTAGCAGTTTAAAATTTTTCGAAATAACATATTATAATCTTTAATTTGCAAATCAGACATATAATTTAATGTATTTTAAACTTTTAGTTTAAATTTAAATTTATTGACAGTTAAGACCAGATTAATTTAAAGTAAAAATAAACAGGCAAGATGAACGTAAGGTTATAGAGCCATGCGACTATAGGCATTTTTGTTAATAATGATTGCACTGTTGCGTTCTTATGCTCTTCATTTTAACTGCTTATATTCTAATTATTGTAATCTACTACATACGCATGAAATAGTGCAATTCATAAAAGATAAGTGCTGGACAGAATAATAATAAATTACTTTATTAGACTTAATTTATTTCTTTGATGTAATGCAATAGTCAAAGTGTTTTAAAACTTTCCTCTTATCTCTAAAGAATGAAGATTTTGTAGGAATTTCTCAAGAATTTTTATTACATATACTATTTTTTAAACTTATTACTTATAGTACTAAGGGTGGTAAAAATAATAATACGAAATTTATAAAATAAGTTATCATTGTTATTTTTTTTTTAATGTATGTATGAGTTGGTAGCTATTAAAATTCATAAATATGGAATTGCTGAAATCAACATTGTCTTAAAAAAATAAAAATTCTATCAAAATGTTTGATAAAAAGTTTAAAATATTTTGAAATAGAAAAAATAAACAATTTTACTTTCGCCAAAGTGTTTTCTCTGTTGCAGAAAGTTAGAAAGGAAAATCGGTAAATTTGTGCTAAAAACAAAATGATATGGACACCATATGACTTCCTTGTACGCCTATTAAAGTACATGTACACTTTTTTTTTTAATGAAAAGTACATAAAATTTTATTTCATTAACTTGATATTTTTTTTTTATTGTTATTGAATTATTATTTATTGTAAAAGTTTTTTACAATCGAAAGTTAATAATTATTAATAAATCAATACTTTTAAATTAATAAAAAAAGTTAAAAAAAAAAGGAAATGAAGTAGGATTCGAACCGACATGCCTTCTCCTTGTAAGATCCAAATATTTCATTAATTACAATTTTGTTTGGCTATAATTCTGAAACCATGATAATAAGCACCACTTATGATATATCGTCGAAAAGCTCTCAATGAGTGCTGCTTATAACTGCAGTTAAGAAAAAATCAAAAATCCAAATTTTTTGAATTTTGGGCGTTTTTGGACACTTTTGGTGCAGTCGATTGTAATCAAAATGGAAGATGCACAACTAGATGTTACAACAGTCCTAAATCAAGAATTTCAAGATCCTACGGCTAATCGTTTTTTGAGTTACGCGAGATACATACGCACATACGTATGTATCGTGACGTACAGACGTCACGCCGAAACTAATCGAAATGGATTCAGGGATTGTCAAAATGGATATTTCCGTTGAAATCTGAAATTTTTCGCGACCATAATACTTCCTTTACTTCGTACAAGGAAGTAAAAATCACAGTCCTACTAGCGTAAAAATTGATGATAAATTAAAACTAAAGATGTAAAGGTATCACAAAAACAAGTATATTCCGTAAAATTATTTAAAAAGCTTCCAACTGAAACCTAATAATATAATAGATTATTAATATTCTTTTATCAGGTTTGTCCGAAATCGAAGAAATCCATCCACTTGTCAATATTTTTCTATAGTCTTGATACATTGGATAACGCGCAAATATTTTCAGAAAAAATCCGATTAGGCAAGAAATTTTTAACTGTAAAAAATAAAACAGGTAAAAAAACACATAAATACTTATTGATATTTATTATTCTGATCAAGTAAAATGATTAAGAATTTTCCAAATATACTATTAAAAAAAAAAAAAAGGTTTTACCTTAAGGACGAAATTTTCACGGATAAAAATAGATGTAAATTAAAAATATATAATTGTAATAAAATAAACAAATAAATTTAAATGATGCATCGATCTTATTGACTTGAAAAATCCAGTTATACCCGATGTTATAGAGTTGAATTTGTTTACTTTTAATTCATGGAAACGGAGTTTCTACTTTATGTTATTTAACCCATTTTTTTCTTTTTTTTCCCGTTTAGCCTTCGGGAATCACCATCACGTATTAATTCCGAGAATGAATGAGGATGATATATGATTGTAAGTGAAGTCAGTCTTGTACAGTATCAAGTCGACCAATTCTGAGATGCGTGCTTAATTGAAACCCAGCCACCAAAGAACACCTGTATCCACGATCTAGTATTCAAATCTGTATAAAAGTAAGTGCCTTTACTAGGATTTGGGGGTTGGAACTCTCGACATCGAAATCAACTGATTTGCGAAGACACGGTCACCACTAGACCAACCCGGTTGGTTATATTTAACACAACTACTCGTACATTACTTTAAAAAAAATTAGGGACAAGATTCAAATAACTTTTACTTCCTTGTGCAAAGTAAAGGAAGTACTGTGATCGCGAAAAATGTCGGTTTTCAGATTTTAACGGAACTATCCATTTTAACCATTCCTGAATTAATTTTGACTAGTTTCGGCATGACGTCTGTACGTAAGTATGTGTGTATGAATTTCGCATAACTCAAAAACGATTAGCGTTAGAATGTTGTAATTTTGGATTTAAAACTGCAGTAACATCTAGTTGTTCATCTCTCCTTTTGATTGCAATCGACTGGACCAAAAGTGTCCAAAAAAGCCCAAAATACAAAAAATTTGGATTCTGGGCTTTTTCTTAACCGCAGTAATAAGCCCTAGTTGAAAGCTTTTCAACGATATATGATAAGTGGTACTTATTTTCATTTGTTCCAGAGTTATAGCCAAATAAAATTCTAATTGATAAAATATTTTGATCTGACAAGAGGAAGGCACATCGATTCAAATCCGACTTCATCTCCTTTTTTTCAATTAAATATATTGATTTATTAATATATATTAACGTCTGATTGTAAAAAAAGTTTTACATAAAATAATAAGTCAATAATAAAAAAAAGAAAAAATTTCAGAAGTTATTAATGAAATAAAATTTTACGTACTTTTCACTTAAAAAAAGTGTAGATGTCATTTTATATGCGTACAAGGAAGTCATGTGATGTCCACATCAGATATTTCCTTGTATATTGCTGAAATTAAAAAAATATATATACTATAATTACTGATAATAACTGACATGTACTACTGAAAATCTGATAATAATCTACAATGTAGCTTCTTCTTAGCTGAATCAACATTTCACGTATTCACCGCACATACATGTCAAATATTACGTATGAGTTAAATATTACATAGTCATTGCAGCTCGAATGAAGTATAATTCTGTTCGTTGTTCACAACTGTATCAAAATTAGCAAATGCAAATTGACTCCGAGAATTACTTTTCACACCCCACTTTTCACCCTTAATTCTTGTCATGAATATTATTACGCTATATAAAACTGGGCAGACAATAATTTCTTTTTGACTAATGTTAAATATTTATTATCTTATATTTTGGAGTTCTAAACCATTATTTAATTTTACGATTCTAATTTTTTTTCATTTTTCTAGTGAGTGCGTTGCAATTTGTTCAACTAATGAACAATTATCAACCCACTCAAGGCCCAATGAGACGAGGATGATTTTTAAATGAGATATAGTCTTAATTAGTCGAAACTGTGATGTAATAATCTGACGTGAAAATAAATAAAAAAAGTTGTATTGATCCAAAAAATCGATATTTTAATTCTTGATCGGCTCCCCCAGCGCCCAAATTTTTTTCTATTATTATGCCTAGAAAGTTATAAAAAAAAAAAAACCATGAATGAAAAGAGTGCTTTTTGGACTTTTGGAGAAGGGAGAATTTTAGGGGCAAAACTTTTTAAAAAAATTGTAAGATAAGTAGTATATACGTATGTACTGAGCTTAATATAAAGTGAGGTTATGTTTGATTAATTTTACATAAATGTAAAATTTAACAAATTTTACATGAATGTAAAATTTATCAAACATATAAAACATTTATCTTACCATTTAAAATACGAAAATTTTCCCCAAATTCTCCCCCTTCAAAAAAATCGAAAAAACTATCTTTCTGCATATTGCATATTTTTTGACAGAATTTCTTGAATTATTGTTTAAAATATTTATTTAAAAATATAAATTTTTTACATCAATAAGAAAGGATGTTTCCTATCTCCGTTGCTTTTTAATATTTACATGGAACTAGCAGTTAATGATGTTAAAGAAAAATTTAGTTTCGAAGTAACAGTACAAGGTGAAAAGATAAAGATGCTACGATTTGCTGATGATATAGTAATTCTAGCTGAAAGTAAAAAGGATTTAGAAGAAACAATGAATGGCATAGATGAAGTCCTACGCAATAACTATCGCATGAAAATAAACAAGAACAAAACAAAAGTAATGAAATGTAGTAGAAATAACAAAGATGGACCACTGAATGTGAAAATAGGAGGAGAAAAGATTATGTAGGTAGAAGAATTTTGTTATTTGGTAATAGAGTTACTAAAGATGGACGAAGCAAGAGAGATATAAAATGCCAATAGCACAAGCAAAACACGAGCCTTCAGTCAGAAATATAATTTGTTTACTTCAAAAATTAATTTAAAGGTCAGGAAATGATTTTTGAAAGTATATGTTTGGAGCGTCACTTTATATGGAAGTGAAACTTGGACGATCGGAGTATCTGAAAAAAAAAGATTAGATGCTTTTGAAATGTGGTGCTATAGGAGAATGTTAAAAATCAGATGGGTGGATAAAGTGACAAATGAAGAGATGTTGCGGCAAATAGATAAAGAAACAAGTATTTGGAAAAATATAGTTAAAAGAAGAGACAGACTTATAGGCCACATACTAAGGCACCCTGGAATATTGGAGGATTTAATATTGGAAGGACAGGTAGAAGGAAAAAATTGTTTAGGCAGGCCACGTTTGGAATATGTAAAACAAATTGTTAGGGATGTAGGATGTAGGGGGTATACCGAAACGAAACGACTAGCACTAGATAGGGAATCTTGGAGAGCTGCGTCAAACCAGTCAAATGACAACAAAAAAAAAAACAGACTTTAGAATAAAACATAAGAATAAATAAAAAATTCCAGGAAAGTTTTAAAAATTTTTTTCAGTTTTTTCTAAATAAATTTGTACTTGTTTACCGATTGTTATAGTAATATTTAAATTAATAAAATATTTATTTACGGAGAAATGAAGTTTATTTTATTTGTATACACTTTGAAGGAATCAATACTCATCTTTAACGCAGTCAATATAAGTAACAAATGCAAATAAAAAGTTTTCCTGTTATTAACATGATTTTTGTAGGATAATTTTTCTTGCTTCTGTATTTCTTAGGCTTTTCTGAAAATCAAATTTCATCCTGGGGGGG
This sequence comes from Lycorma delicatula, assembly GCF_047948215.1. NCBI lineage: Eukaryota > Metazoa > Arthropoda > Insecta > Hemiptera > Fulgoridae > Lycorma > Lycorma delicatula. Next base: position 64,858,960 of record NC_134460.1, read on the forward strand.
TACTCAACTGCTCTATTTCCTGTTCACTTTTAACTTCATTGTATGAAACTGAAGTAGTTTGAGACGTTACTGAAGAGGATATGAAGTTACTCCCGGAAGATATTAAAAAACTGTATTAAAAATATTACTTAATTTGATAACTTCTTAAAAATTAAAAAAGATATTAGAATACAAAATATACCTGTATATTTTGAACCATAATATTTTATTTTCTAATTTTTCAACAAATAAGCGTACGTTCCTTTTCTTTACCAGGAAAGATGCTCAGCAAACTTAAAACTTGTTAGAAATGTAACAAAACCTCCAATTCAGATTTCATACTTAAAATTTATTGTATCAATCAATCTAGTCATAAGAATTTTTCACCTAAAATACCATAGTTGCTACAAATGAAAAAAAATCTAATTTTATCTGAAAAAAGATTTTCTTTTATAAATTAAATATATTTTCTGTTAAAATGACAAAATTAAGAAAAAATATATAATTCATAATAAAAATTAATACTAGGCATTAAAAGAGTTTTTTAAATATCATAATTCAAATAAAATCGATTTTACGATAAATGAAAATCATATTATGAAGTCGAGTTGTATTTAATTTTTTTAATATCCAAGAAAAAACTCGCAAGGAATATTTGATAAAACGAATGTAACAAATATGATTTGAAAGTAATTACTACTTCAAATGAAAAAAAGTTGTTAACATTAATTATATTATAAATAAAAATTATGATACTGTGTGTCATCTCTGGACATTTAAAAAAAATCCTAAAAAATTAAACTTTTACATGTAAATAAGTAAAACACGATTAAATTGGCAGAGTTAAAAGCATATGAACGAATGAATTAAATTGTGGAATGAATTTGTTTCTAGTTTAAAACAAGAATGATGATGCAAGATAAGACAGATGATATTTCAGATGGAATGAGAAGGGTTTAGCTAATATAACAGAAGTTCTATATAGTGAAGAGATAGAATGGAGGGTTAGCATCAACCCTTTCCCTGCTGTGCCGAGGAAATGGTACAGACTATCTACAGGAAATGATGCCTATTATTTTGACATGGTCATTAATACAACTAGTGATGCGTGATATCTTAATTACGTCGACTTGTTGAGTCTGAAACTCAGCAGCGCAGTATTCATTGGTGCTTCATTTGCATTGTTCCATTTCAACCCTTCTATCTAAACCCTTTTGCTTCATCCCTAAACTTCTATTATCTTTCTCACTCCGCATAACAATCCATTATTATTTCTCTTTCTATCTCTCTACTACTATTGCATTCTCTTTTCCTCCCACGCGTCTAAACACTAATTTTGTTGTGTTAATTGCTATTCTTGATAACCCTTCCAATAAAATAAATTCCACAAACCGTTAGCACAATTGATCGCTATTAAATGCAGATTCCTTCTTGCTTCTTTTACACGAGAACACCCGATGTTTTACTACTTAGTATATTGGTTTAACTCAAAGATTAATTTGAGGCTAAATATGATGAAACATTTTTTTAAATGTTTCATCATATTAGTTTTAAGTCTAATACTATTTATCTATACGAATTTATTCTAATTACATAATCTTAAAACCCGTTCTTAACACTGTTGCTGCATATCAAATTCAGTGAAATTAAAATGATATTCAACCATCCAAGTGATCAAGTGGTAGCTTCACTCTTACTAGTTATTTAAGGAACACCAGTACTCTGATAGAAAGTAACTCCGACTGAAGGCATTTAAACCTCAGATGCCTTATAACCATCACAGCTATAATCTGAGAACGACTGAATAAAGCAACAAATTGAACTACATTTTTTACGAAACAACTCGCTGCTGCCTTCATTGCTTTAATTCAGAAGAATTGAATTTCAATTCTAGCGATAAAAATGTATGCAGGTTTAGAAATCAGATTATAATAAAATAAGCTAACCGGAAGAAGTAAAATGTAATGCTTATTCAGTGAAATAGTGTATGTAGTGAGAAAAAAATATTTGATTAAATAGATTTAATATGTGATGAATGGTATCTGATTTTGTTCTGAAAACCTTTGAATATAAAAGGAAATTTTAAGAATCAATATGAACAATTTTGAAGCCTAGGGGAAATACCTACGTTCTTTTCTTTTTCTGTATAGCCTCCGGAACCATCGTAAGGAATTATTACTTCAGAGTATGAATGAGCAAGTCCTAGTAAAGCAGTTATATTTACACGGATTTGAATACTAGATCGTGGATACCGGTGTTCTTTGGTGGTTGGGTTTCAATTAACCACACATCTCAGGAATGGTCGAACTGAGACTGTACAAGACTTCACTTCATTTACACTCATACATATAATCCTCATTCATCCTCTGAAGTATTATCTGAAAGCTAATTACTGGAGGTTAAACAGGAAAAAGAAAGAGTATGAATGAGGATGATATATATAAAAATAACTGCCTTTACTAAGATTTGAACCTAGGAACTCTCGACTTTGAAATCAACCGATTTGCGATGAAAAAATCACCACTAGACCAGCCCGGCGGGCTAAGACCTAGGTCCTTTTCTTTCTTTCTTTTTCTTGTTTAGCCTCCGGTAACTACCGTTCAGATAATACTTCAGAGGATGAATGAGGATGATACGTATGAGTGTAAATGAAGTGCAGTCTTGTACATTCTCAGTTCGAACATTCCTGAGATGTGTGGTTAATTGAAACCCAACCACCAAAGATTATCGATATCCACGATCTAGTATTCAAATCCGTGTAAAAATAACTGGCTTTACTAGGACTTGAACGCTGGAACTCTCGCCTTCCAAATCAGCTGATTTGGGAAGACGCGTTCACCACAAGACCAACCCGGTGGGTTAAGACCTAGGTCCTAGATTTCCCATTCCACACCCATTTTCAGTAAGGAACCATCAAATTTTGCATACATTTCAGATATAAACTCACAGGTTTTAAAAATAAAAAAGTCAATAATTCATATATAATTATAAGATAGTTTTGCAGACGGGGCTGATATTTCCAAAAGTCTGCCTTTTCAAGTAAGGGAGTCTAAAGATGTTTAAGAAACAATATCTACAAAAATTTCAATACAGTTATGATATTGTTATAATTTAGTTAACGTTAAATTATTATAAATCTACAGCTGCTTTGTGGTCACTAATTAAAACAATACATCTCTTAGTTCATGAATACATTTAGTATCAGAAGTATTTACTCGTAAAAAAAGCAGTAGGCGATTATTTATTATTACAAAACATCAATATAAGAAAAGATGTATTTGATGATCCAGTCAAACGTGGTATTATAAACATACATCATTTTTCAGGTATGTTATGTAACATTCGGTAACGATAGTTTCATCTTTCAGTAGGATTTTATGGTAGAGTTTTGAACGAATGAACAGTGTAATTAAAGTGATTAAAGAATTCTAGAAAATTAAAGATAAATTAATTCCTATATAACTTTTTTTTCGAAGCTAGTTAATTATTTATTGGAATGATGCAATATTGTCAGTCACTATTAAGGTATGGGTGAAGAATTAAAAAAAAAAAAAATTATTCAAGAGGAAGATTGAAGAAGAAAGCTCTTGATAAACAACAGAATGTTTGTATGTACACCTGAAGATATAGACGCCATAGAGTTACAGTGCTACAGAACTTTGCAGCTTCGTAGCAAACCAAACTGTCTGCCCATCGTCAGACAATTGTAAATATGACTTCTATATTTATCACATAAATTTTTATACAAACTCATTTTTATTTAGTATGGCAGACATCAAATATATTCTGTTTTTATCCATGTTTACTGGATTATTTTAGTCAATAACAGCAGCAATTTCTATTATACTTTTACTCAGTTAGTTTAAATCATGAAATTTCACGATTAAAAATTTCACTTTTAGAAAAAATTCAGTACTGAGAAATCTAAACTTTAGGGTGACCTAACTAAAGTAGAATTGTACATTGTTTTGTTTGTAAACAATTTGACCGTCTTTTCATCAATTTACAGTAAACTATTTGAAGTTGAGTAATGTTGATAGAATGGTTGTTAGCCATGACATTTTTTTCAACAAAGAAAACTCTACAATGTTTTTATAAGTGAGTCGGACTAGTCATGAACTTACATGGAACCTCAGGACAAGTTCATACTATCTCATTTTGTTGTCCTGTACTCGAAATGTGGCAATTATGTCAATTCACACAATCGATGAAAATGTGTAAATAAATATTGCCCCGTTTGTGACTGTAGTATGTTTTAAGGAATTTTCATCATCTACCTTGCCTAGAATAACATTTGAAAACTAGAAATTTTTGGGTTTGTATTTTGCGAGTCTTAATCGAAAATTGTTAGTTTAATCAAACTTTATGCTGAGGAATAGCATAAGTAGTTGATTTAGTGATAAAAGCTTCAGACACTCAAGGTGGAAGATTGATGTAAAAGGCTCCTAAAGCAATACCATGTACAACATACCTTTTGACAGACGTATTAACCTTCTAAAGAATTTATCCTTTACTACGCATAAAATTTCTTTTAAGCTTTGAAATGACGCAATTATTATACAGAAAGCTTATATTTAAACATACGCTGAATAGTAAAATCCAAATTAAATTTCGTGAAACATTAGAAATACTGATTTTTCTTACACGTAAACCATATCCCCATGAAACAATAAAAATTCTGGCGAAATGTAAATGAATAATATTTAATATTGCCGACTTAGATATGATAATTTATTTTTAGTATAACTAAAAATTACTTTCTACTCTCTCTAATTTCACGTTTTGCAATATTTTTTCAGTTTTGCTTGTTGATCGGAAATTTTTGACTGATAATCAACCAAAAAATAAAAATTTTATTTTATTTTTTTATAAAAGTGTTTTTCTAAAACTTACTGTAAAATAGTATTTTAGCAGCCATACACATGTTTGTCTGTTTATCTGGTGTAATCACGTAGTACTTATTTTTTAATAAGAATCCTTTCCATTTTTGTAAGATTCTCAATACATATTATTCATTTTTAGCCATTAAATATGACTATGAGAAGACCTTAATAATCTGCCTGCACACGTAATTTATAATAATGTACACTTAAAACTAATAATATATCATACATTAATAGTGTACATTCAATGTACACTAAAGTATTATATACTTTAAGGTATATTTTTGTTAAATACGAGGATAATTTTTAAAGTAATAATCGTTTGCGTATGGTAATAATCCAAGCTGATACTTTTGGAAACCAGCTTGATCGGATATGAGTCTTAACTTGGCTGCGACGCTGTGTGAATTCCAAGCTCTTCAGTACACAAGACGTTATTTTTTTTATTAACTACACTACCACTAAAATTACTTAACTATGTTTTTTTTTTATTCTTATTGTATAAGAACTCAAATAATCAGAGGACTTTTTTTCATGTACTATTCGTATTACAAATACGTAAGAGAATATATATCTTATCAGGGATAAAGACTTAGTTGTTTATTTCATATTATACGTTTGAAATAGAGTATTGTACTTCAATAAATTGTAATGTAAGGACACGTATAAAAAACAATACAATTTAAAAGAACTGATGATACTTTAGATTGGTACAAGACGATTTATGGCATAAAATGTTTAGTATCTAATAACGATTGTTAAAGAATAAATAACAAAACTCCTAGATTTGTGTTATTATTTCTAGAACTTGTATTTAAAAATTAAGTTCAATATGTTGTAATAGCGTTACATGCTATGTATATATATATATATATATATCTAAATGTGTGCGTGCATGTGTGTATATGCGTAGTAGTGGAGTATTACCTTTGCATTGGTATATTTACTAAGTTTAAACGAAATAAATTTATCGATATAAAAAATAAGTGAGAATCGAGAAAAAGGTGAGCTTAAATCCACACGTTCGTATGTGTAAAAGGAAGACAATTTTATGTATTCGAACAAAAAAATATTAGATCACCAACAGAGAGACCTTTGTATCCATTGTCCACGCAGTTCTATCTTTTCTAAAATAATAATAAATAAAAATAATACCATTTCATAGTTAGCAATTATATAGCGGTCGGGACGCAGTATATAATAACGGACAAACCTCTCTCGGTTGTTCAGATCAGATGGCGGCGGCCTAACCATTGTACCTGCTAATTATACGGAGTTTGTTGCAACGTTTGTCCGATTTAACGCGCACACTGTTCACTTGTTAGTTCATTAAATCACCTTCTACTTATATACTTCTGTGTCGTTTTATTTTTAAATCGAGTAAAAAGAAAAAAGGTACAAGTAACATAAGTATTGCAGCTAGACTATACCAACAATTATCCGGACAAGTATAAACTGTATAAAGGACAGTGTCAAATTGTCTTATCAGTTTGTTAGAATCCCACGCAATGTAAAATGTAACGCTATTCTATAAAATAGTCTTCCTTAAAATGGATAACATATGGATAAACTTTATGGTTTGTAACCGGTTTACCTTCTACATAATCTGCTTGTATTATACGCTATGTCATTTTTGAATATCAAATTTGTTTTTAACAGTTTAATAATCCGGTCTGATTAATTTGCATGTGGTAAAAACTTTATATAGTACTGATGTAACAAATTCCAATGGAGAAAATAAATTTTTACGAAAATATTCATTAATACAAAGCAGTCTTTAAATTCTTATATATTTTTTAAATACTCTAACTAATACATTAAGACATAATAACTAACTATCTTTCTCTCTCTCTCTCTCTCTCTCTCTCTCTCTATATATATATATATATATATATATATATATATATATATATATATATATTTATATATATTGAATGGGGTAATTTTTAAAATAACATTCGCGTATATAAAAATAGAAATTGACGCTTTGTTATTCAGTCTGATCGATTACATGGCTTAATTTAACTGTAATACGTTCAGTTAATTCCAGTCCCTTGGATACATCTGACGTTGTTTTTTAGTGTTTAATTAACAGTATCATTTATCATTTTACCGATCGATTATTCCTTTTGTAAATTTAAAATATACGCAGCTGAAATTTATTGATAGCTAGTTGATGTAAATGGAAAAAGAGAGAAGACTGTAGCGTACATGCGGTAATAGCAACTAATAATGCGAAAAATTCTCCGTTTAAACTGAAGTAATTTTTACATGCATTTTTAATCACAAAAATAATACCGTTAATTTTTAATTAAAATATCTGTAATTAAGATTACATAAAACAAACTAAAATAAAAATTATAATTGGAATAAAGGATTGCTTGGCTCATTTAACTGTAGATAAACAATTTAATAAGATGAAGTCCAACATTTGCTGTATTGCTAACATAGAGGTAAAACAACAACTTTAGAAAATTTACGAAATAAAAGAAATTACATAGTTGGACTTACTTCTTAATAATGTAGAAAGTTCATTGATATACATCGATAAGAGGCATTCATTCAATACCTTTTTAATTCTAAATAAATTTATTAATAATATTTTTATGATAGTTTTAAGTAACAAAAACGTCAAACTCGCCGTTAAAGTCTTGGAGGTTTAGATGTTTTAAAAATTTAATCTAAAATTTATACTTATCACTTAACCTGACTGCAGCAACAACAGTTGTTATATAATGTTCCGTAAGTACTTTTTTATTTGTCAATTAATTATTTTTATCATTAGTATTTTATATTAATATTATACTTCTTCAAAAAACATTTTGTTAATGATTTTTTTTAAACATAATAATACTCCTTTTCAATAACCGTTCAGTACTTTTAGATACTTTTTATTTGTACTTAGGATTTCTTAGGATTTTTATTATACTTTTTCAATACAAAATATGAGTTTTACCTAAATTCATATTAATAAACAACTTATTTTTACTTTCCCGCCTAGCACTATAGCAGAGCTATAGCTATAGAAGGGAAAGGATGATAATCGGTCCAATTTGGGCATATGCAATTTTTACCGCATCTTTACGTTTTGACACCTAAGGAATCCAAAAAACCCAAAAACCGGATGGAAATTTTCCAGATGTCCGTATGTACGAGTGTGTGTTCGGTGTTTTATGTCGCACTCTAAATCACCTTATATCTCCAGAACTACTCGACCGGTTTTGACCAAACTTTCTCAGATTACTTCTATATGTGGGGCGTAGATGTCATTAAATTTTCAACTTAAAAGGTCAAGGGTGGCGAACAAGATCACTCTCAGTATCTCGAGATTTCACCTAATTAAGGTCTTATTTTTCTTAGGCATATTTTTAACTAAAAAATAAAAATATTTCCAAAAATAGTTTGAAAAATAGCACCACCTCTCCAAAAAAATGCTAGTCTCAAGGAGAGCTAGTGTAGCACTGGGTGCTATAGTCGTCTGATATGTTGTAATATAACAAGTGAGCGGTAGAATTAAATAAACGAATAATATTTAAAGTATAAAAAGTATTAAAAGTGGTCGCTAGTACTGCCACACCCACGCAAATGAAATACGGTATGCACGCGCGCGCTTTAGTTAGAATCATTGAATTAAATAAACAAAAAAATATTACATTTAAATGAAGTGATAAATATTTTTAAGTAACTTGTGTGTGTGTGTGTGTGTGTGTGTGTGTGTGTGTGTGCGCGTGTGTGTGCGTGCGCGTGTGTGTAAGCCATGTATCAGAAAAACTCGCGTGGCGGGAAAGGCCTACAACTGGGTTGTCACCTTTTTTTAATACAGTTAATTCAAAAAATTTGACAAATTATTTTTTTTTTGTCATAAACGTCTGCTACAATTAAATTTTTCTCCCACTGTTGTTTTTCATACCAACAAAAAATAATTCTTTGCCTTGAAATCTGAACTAGTTTTGTAGATTAATTTTTTCTTATTCGGTTTGTGAAACGCAATTCCACATAATGGCTTCCTGAGAGACCCTAAGAAAAAAGAAACCGACAGGGTGAGTTGGATATATCAAAAAACATAACAGCCTAAATTTTCAGTGAATTCAAGTGTTTATTGTGAGGTATCTGCATAAGAATTATTTTGTAGAAGACGGGTGCACAAGAATTATTTTATAGGAGACGGACACTTTACTAAATAAACCGAGTCATTTTTTAAGTATCACAGACTTTTTTTTTTTCAAACGTATCCGTTATATCACTGGCTATTGAGAGAAAGCGATACTTTTAAAGAAATTTTCTAAAATTTAGCTATTAGTATCAAAAAAATTGTTAAATTTTCCAGATGATTTTTATGTCTTGAACTTTTTCTTAATTGGAATGCTATTACTCCAGGAATATAGATGAATTAGTCAAAAGTTACTATTTTTTTCTAAAAATTCATAGTCTTCATTGAATTATTTTTTTTAGAATTTCTACAAACATGAATCCTAATTTCTGTGATTATCAATAAGCTGTATCGAAATATATCTTGCGATAGTTCAGCTTGTTTTGAGTAATTAAATGAACTGTATCAAGACCAATGTGAACGATCTAGCAATGGTCTTCCGGAGAAAGGATTTTACGCACTGGGGGAGTGTGCTGACAAGTGATCTGATGATATTGAGTGATTACTTCCGTAAATGAAAATTTCAGCCTAACCCAATTAAGATTGAGGTTACTGCATTCTGTCTAAATAATAGAGAAGCCCAGAGGAAGCTACATGTGAATTTCGACGAATCTAAGTGCCCCACAAATTAAATCCAATATATCTGGGAGTCATTCGGGATCGGTCCTTGACATTCAAACAACACTGCATCAAGTTATCTAAGAAACTCGCAAGATTAGCGGAAGCAGTTGGGGTGTGGACGCCAATACTCTACGCTCTGTTGCACTCGATTTGGTGTATTCAGCTAGAGAATATTGCGCCCCTGTTTAGAAAATAAGCGCCAACACAACAAAGATTGATGTACAGTTTAATGAAGCCATGAGGATTATGACTGATACAGTTAGATCTACTCTCATTCAGTGGTTGCCTGTCCTGGCTAATATTGCTTCGTAGGATCTAAGGAGGAAAGCGGCTATGACAGACTTGTTCAAGAGGTCACTTCTCATAAGACCTCTTCCTTGTACGATGCCCTACAATATCTGCCAACGACTCGGCTAAGGTTACGCAAACCACCTTGTGCTGATTTAGGAAGTATCAATTCTGTTGATGTGGCCTCCAAGTGGCGACAACGCTGGAATGAGTAACAATGAAATTTAATATGTTTTTTTTTAATTTCTCGGTAGCAAATAAAGTATCAACTTGATATTTTGTATGCATAATATTTACGTGAATATCTAAAAATTAATTTTTAGATTTTTTTTTAATTTCGTCTTTGAAAGTGGTGAAGAAAAGTAAAAAATCTGAACAATAACAGTAAATTTTCCCCATTTCAAACTATACTAAACCAGATATTAAAAAACAGATTTGAGCTTGCAAATACTTTTCAGATAAATGTCTTAAAACCATTTTCGGATTTTTTCGAATTTCGATATTTTAAGGGGTGCAATGATGTACGGCGTAGTGGCTCAATCAACACAACACTGCCACTGTTACTTACGTTTGACGTGATTGGCTACACCTGCCTTTGGTTACTTGACTAAAAATAAAATAAAAAACATTGACTGCGACGAGAAACACAAGAAACCATACAATGCGGGCGAAGCCGCGACGGGAATGATAATATATATATATATATATATATATATATATATATATATATATATAATATATATATATATATAAAATATATATGAATTTTGATTTCAGAAATCAAACAACAGAAAAAGTGAAAAACCATTAAAATATTTTAAGTAAATTAAGAAATTAATATTAAAGGATTTCTAATTTACATGCGTTTTAATCTCTTATTTTCTAGAAATTGTCTTATGGACAGAACATTCATTAGAGAATTTTGTTAATTTATAACACGATTGTAGGTTTTGCTGTATTGTAATCTCTTTAAGTCTTTTATTAACATTACATAAATTTCTAAGTATACTGTAAGATTACTTACATAAATGTATACATCATTTTGTTTTTAAAATAATGGTATATTAGTTGTTTCCACGTTAATTAACCACAAGTCTTTTTCAAAATTATGAATCAATATACCTGATTCAAGAGATTTAAAATAATTGAGTTATTGTTTATAGTTAATTATTATTTTAATTAAAGAAAATTACAATTATTACTGAAATTAATATATACATTTTTTTAATAAAATATCATGCGTGGATGCCGTCTTGTTTAAAATCATTTAACCTGAGATTCGACTTATTTAAAATTAATATTAATTTTTCTCTGATTTTAAATATTTTTTCTTAATTTGTATTAAATTTGTCAAATTTTAAAGTGATATATACAATTTAAATATTATCAAATATGTTGAATCCAAGCTGTTTGATTTTTAAATGTACTATATAATAAATAGGGCTTTTTCCAATCATTCAAAATTATCTAGTCGGTGATGAAAAGTCTAACTTTTAATTAAAATAAACAATAATTGTTTGTATTTAAACTAATTAATAATTAAGTAATTATTAATCAAGTTTAATTTAATTTTTTTTTTACGTACAACGTTTTTATGAAGTTGGAACGAAAAATGAAACGTAAAAGTAAAATGTAAATATAGCTTTATACGGGATTCTAAAATACTCGAACAATAGTAATGGTCATATATTCACAGGGTAGAAAGACTAAAGGCAACTCTCATTAGGGGTAGACACCCTCAACAGTTTCACCCTCTAATATTCACCATCATTAAAACTGTTACACATTTTCTGTCATGTTATTACAATTCATATTTCCATAATAATTATTGCCGTCCATCTACTACAGTGTACGAATCATTCTAATAACATCAGACAGGCGTTCGAAGTATTATAACTAACGTTAAATCCCATGTGATTTGATCTTATACTCAGTTTTATAACACGAAAATCTTTTTTTTTCAAAATAATTTAAAATGTTACTTTTTATATTTATTTTACAAATCTAGAGATAAAAATTTAGGTTATTTATCTAAAAGAAAATCCTCAAATTGTAATTTACCTTATAAACGTTTTTTTTTTTTTTTTTAAAGTATAACGTGTTAAACAAAGATGGAGGGTATTATTAGGATTTACAACAAAGCACTATGCACGATTTGCGCTGCTACAACTGCTATGCTCCAACTGCAGTGTATAATTTCTTTGTTTTTTAGTTCAATAAGCTTATAAAAATTTAATGAAATGAATAAAATATTTCATAAAAATTTACAAGAAAGTAAAACAAAAATAATAATTTAAACTTAATATCTATTTGTAAATAGTTAGGACTAGTATAGAGTCGTATCACATTAGGGTTTTTCTACATTAGTTAGGTATATCCTAACTGAAAATTTAGATGAATTTAGAAAGATAAATTTTGCATATTTATTTTTCTAGAATGACAATAACCAGATCACATATTAAAAAAAATATTAATAAATAAGAAATGTTTTGTCTCCACACAGGAAACATTGCATAGTACAAAATGCACGTTCATATAGAAGGTAAGAACGGAAATTAATATATCAATGTCAAAATGATTCATGTACTCGTATGCTGCTGAATAGTAAATAATTTTGCAATAAAATAATTTTCTGATTGAAAGGATATATTTTAACTTCTTTTTTTTTATGTGTCTGCTTTTATAATTTTCTGTAAGTCTATTTTTAATACATCACTCAAACACGTAAAACAAATCGATTTTTTTGTTTGTTAAATCAATTTATGGAGCTAACTGAAACAGCATAAATTTTCATAACAATGTTTTGAAGAGGTAAATGTTGTTAAGTGAGTATTAACTCGCTTTGTTTAGTTCTTTTCAGATCCAAACTATAAAACTAAATATTATTTTTTAAATAATTCTTTTACGCATTTAAAAATTAAAAATAAAGAAAAAACAATTTTTCAAAAAATATTTTAATGGAAATTAATAAACTGAATTGTATTCATATAAAAAAACTAAAAATTCTTAAATTCTTTTAAATATAAAAGAACTTTAATTGCTGCTTCTTTTAATCTTTAAAATTTATGAACAGTTTTAAAAAGAAGCAAGTTAAAAGGGTTTTGTATTAAACTGATTACAATACATAGAGTACAAGAATTTTTGGTTACATAGTTTCAGGTTTAAAAATTTTATCCAAATCAATGTATGACTGTACAACTTTCCCATAAAATTATTTAAACCAGACACTTAAATACTGAACTGCGTAGTTAACATTCTTCTGATGTTACAGATAATGAATAAAATCAATTGATAAGAATAATAATACTCAAATCAATCTATTAATATGAATTATTAGTTACAGAATAAAGGAACGATTAACTAAAATTTAAAATCTGATCGAACAAGTGTATGAAAATATTTTTAAAAATCTAACATTAAAACAATTTTATCCTCTTTACGATTATCTTCATGATTATTTTAATATACAATTTAATTAATTTTCTTTGATTTTTTGTAAATTTTAAATTATAGTGGTTATCATACACAAAATCATAGGAATATAAAATTAAGATATCTAAAATTTGATTCATATAGCCTAAAATTCTTTTTAATGAAAACGTGATTCAATTTATTTCTAATATGATTAAATGATGTATTTATTTTTACAAAATTAAATAGTAAAGAAAAATTTATTTAAAATTAAACAACTTTGATTTTATTAAGGAGGCTTATCTTTTGTTAAACATCCACGTAATTGTACAAGCCTTTCTAAGGTTCACCTTCTTTCTAGCAAAAAATTCAGAATAATACTTTGTTGGAGTAACTACATATAATTCTAGATTATTTTAAGTAAATAGAAATGCAGTTTAGGATAAAATTTTTAAGAAGCGTAAAATTTATTTACCAAACGGAATGGTTTTTCCTGAATTGAAAATAAAATAATTTTTTTTTAATTTTAAGAAAAAGCCAATTTAGCCAAAAAAAATCTTCTCTACAATTAATTTTGTATCATAGAAATAAGAAATAAAATATTAAAATAACCTATAATTAACTGAGAATTAAATATTTTAAACATTTCTTTACGAGTCAAAAATTATTCGGATTTTTATGATGGTATAACTTTTTCTTATTCTTTGATTATTTTTATAAATTAAAAAAAAAAAATCATCTGGGTAATATTTTTCTAAATAAAACTATGAAATACAATGTTTGTTTTACGAGTCAAAGTGCCAGTACAATGTTTGCAAGACAGCTGTTATGAATCCATTTGATAATAAAAAAAATTGTGGGTGGCGTACAGGATTAGACTGCATGTGAGTAATTATGACTGTTGGAGTAACGCTGTCTGTCGGACAACGTGGTAATTACTTGACTATTACTGGCGCCTCCCACCCCTCTAATAACACATTGTCGTTGGGTTGCTTGTACTCTCGTGCTTTTTATGTTCACTAATGGTAGTGGTACCAAATGACATTTTACAAATTGTACATCTCTGCTGACACCTTGACTCGAACAGAAGCCACACTTTTCCCCCTATCTAATTATTCGAGCGATCTAAACTTACCTCTTTTTGTATCTTAATAAAAAAAAACTTTTTGGTTTACCGAAGGGTGGCTACTATGATAATTTTTCTTTAAATATGTTCAGGTTATTTCTACTTAATTACATAACGGACTTTTTTTTGCTTCGATTAAAGCAATTTCGTATTTCTAAATATTAATAAAAAAAAAAAAAAATATCGTAAATTTACTTTTTTTTCTAACTATAATTACTGGTAAGGAAAATCTTATACAGTTACTTAAAAATAATTATTATGCTTTTAAATTAATAATATTCACAAAATTTGATTATTTATCCACAGCCAATTATAAAATTATTTGAAAAATTATTTTAACAATTAATGAATAATTTTATTTGATACCTGGTAAAACGTATTGAGTTATTATGATATTCAGAACTTTTTAAAATCTACACTATTAAATCATCTCTCAACTATTTCATCTCACTATTTAAATCATCTCAAGATCATAGATATAAAATAAAAACTATCAAAAATAAAATACTTTGTGTTTCTATGAATTACTATATTCTCATTGCTGCATAATAATATAGTAACTACCAGAATATTAATCAGTGATAATGACCTTTATTTTTTACGATATCAGTAATAAAAGATACGTCATCGACTAAATCCACTGAAAACCTGTAAATTCACTTAATGAGATAAAAAAAAAATCTAATGTGGACACCACATGACTTCTTTGTACGCCTGTTAAATTACAAATACACAATTTTTTTTAAAGGAAAAGTACATCAAATCTTATTTCATTAATAACTTCTGTTATTTTTTTATTTTTTTATTGTTATTATTGAATTATTATTTATCGTAAAGAATATTTTAAAATCAGGTTAATAATTATTATTAAATCAATATATTTAAATTAAAAAAAAAAATCATTTATTAAAAAAGGAGATGCAGTCAGATTCGAACCGATGTGTCTTCCCCTTGTAAGAACCAAATATTTCATTAATTATAATTTCATTTGGCTATAACTCTGGAACCAGTGAAAATAAGCAACACTTGTGATATATCATTCAAAAGCTCTCAATGAGGGCTTATTACTGCAGTTAAGAAAGTCCAAAATTATAATTTTTTTTTTTATTTTCGGCTTGATAGCAATCGATTGCTATCAAAAGGGAAGGTGCACACCTAAATGTTACAACAGTTCTAAATCAAAAATTTCAACATCCTACCGCTAATCGTTTTTGAGTTATGTGATATACATACGTACCCACAGACGTCACGCCGAAACTAGTCAAAATGGATTCAGTGATGGTCAAAATGTTTATTTCCGTTGAAATCTAAAAACCGAAATTTTTCGAGATTGCAATACTTCCTTTATTTCGTACGAGGAGGTAATAATGTCAAAAATGAAAAATTAAGATCGGTGAGTTAATTGGCCGTATATAACTTTCAATTTAAAGTTTTAAAATAACCGAATCTAACAATAAATCATAAGAATATACCTCAGCAGAAGGAAACTAGGGCATGCATCTTGATGAACTTCTCACACGAAAGAAAAATATATGGATACGAAAATAACTTGGAATAAAATTATGTTATATATTTTAATGTGAGATTTAGCAATAAATCATTGATCTTAGAAAAATAAAATTTTTATATAGAAGATAATATTAAAGCGGGAATATAATTCTTGGTAATGGTTACCTTATTTACTCTGGTAACATATCGACGTTTTGACTTAAGATTCTAAAGAATCTTTACCGATACCCGTTCATATGTCATAATGAAAATTGTTGCAATATCCTAAAAAAAATCTCTAATTACATTAAAAGTGAAAAATATTTCCAAAATTTAAAAACCTAGTAAGATCCATCTAACTGTAAACCTCATGCATTAAAATCATATAAATATAATTGATTTTGATATAACATTTATTTAGAACTAATCATAATTAAAATTAAATAATGAAGTATCTGTGTTAACAAACAAGAACTAGTATTTATTTATAGTTATTACTTCAAGAAACATCAGACATTCCATTTTTGCTGAAATTTTATATACACAAAATAATTTAATTTTTTTTTATTAATAATAGTATAGTTTATCTAACTACCACCTTCGATTTGTAAGAAATTAATGTCTTTTAAATTTGCCTACTTTAGGAAAACTGTAAAATAAGAATTAGAAAATTTGTCTTTTAAATATAAAATACAAATGACTGAATCGAATTTTTTTAAAAATAAGTAGAAATGTATAAGTTAGAAATGCTGGAAAGAAGAAAGGACATGCTACGGAGGATTGAATAGGACAAACTTAAATGGTTTGGCTACATACGGAGATTGGTAAATGTAGGAATATCAAAACAAACATTTAATTTAAATATCTAATATTAAGGAATAATACTTAGAAAAAGGCTAAGAGTATGGTTGTTAGATTTTTTCTCTTCTCCCCCGGTCCGGATCCTGCAGTTAACTATTACACAGCCCAGGAGAGTGTCTTTTACTCTAACGGGCCTCCACGTCTCGACCCGCCGGTCAGATCTCACTTTGCGTTCGCCTCAAACCCCCACAGCAGGATACACCAGGTCAGGCTATGCCGTCCCTGGGTCCCTACTGCGGGACCCGAAACTCGGTCTTTATGCTGATGCCTCTAACCGGGACACCCCGAATGGAGCATCCTTGCCGGGACTCGTGCTTTTTTGCTCGGTGGTCCAAGAGTACCCGTGCCACATCGGTACCGCCCACTCGTGAAAGCACGGCAGCTCCGCAGAGAGCTGTCCCTTATCCCCTGATTCTTCTCCTGAAGAACCCTTGCCACGAACCCTGCAATCAAAACTCTTGGAGCTCCGCAACATGGTGGCAATGATGTTCTCCACGCTGAGCGGTCCGGTAATCGCCGAGCAAGCTAGGCGGTATTCATCCTACTGCGGGCATCAGAACACCAGGTGTTCTGGGGTAACCAGGTCGCCGCAGTAAGGGCAGTAGGGAACATCCGCCCTCCTACCGCACAGGTAGCTGCGGAAGACTCCATGTCCAGTCAGGAATTGCGTGTGAGCCAGTAGTTCAGCTCACCAAACCTCCGACTGGCTCACGGCTTTATATCCGCGATAAGGCGGTGAGTCCACCTGCCCTTGGTGGATGCATCCCATCTAGCTTGCCAATCTCAGAACAGGGCCGTATGTATGTTTCCATTGGGAACTCCCCACTAGCACAACACTCGAGCATTTACCAGCTGCTGAAGAGGTGGCTGCCCCGACCTTCACCAGCACCGCCTGTGTCGACACCGAGGCATATACTGATGCCACCTTGAGGGCCATGCAACGCTGCACTCGCTCTAGGATTCTCCTGTTGCGCCCCACGGCCATGGCCTTCTTCCACGCCGGAACGCCATAGAGAACTGTGAATACAGCCTTCTTTTCGATGCTCGTGGACGCACTTTCGACGCACTTCTCCCTCGATTTTGATCGCGATGGGTGCCAGCACCCTCCCAGCCAGCGGAACGAAAACAGATTTTCTTCTGGACAGTTGCAACCCCTTTTCCGTCATCTATCTTATAATAAATATAATTATATAATATTTTACGGTTTTGTTAAAGCTGGTACATTTTATTTTATTCCTATTTTTTTTTCGTAAAATTATTTTATATTTTAATAAAAATATGAATGACTACAAAAAAAATATTGGCCAGAAGTACGAAAAAAATGTTGTGTATTAAAAACGAAAAAGGTGAGAAACATGTATCTTGATAAGAATAAGAAAAATAATGCTCTAAAATACGATTAAAATTAACAACTATTAAACGTGAATTAAATGACTACATAGATTTCGGAGTTTTTATTTTTTCTACCAAAGGTTTTTAAACTAACTTTCTAAAATCTTCACTTAAAAATGCTTCAGATATGGAATCCAACATATCATTTTTAAAAACAATAATGAAAAAAATAATATTTTTTATCGAAGTAAGATTCTTACCAGAAATACTAAAAGAATTTTCTCTAAAAAAAAAGAATCATTGAAATCGGTTCATGTACAAAATCGTGTACCTACATACTCGTTAAGCTGCTAGAACTGAGAACTTAGTTTCTTTTCTGATACAAAAAAAAATTGGATCATAAATTTAGTATCATAAAAAATACGAGAATTTAATATTTGTTTCTCTTTGACACACTAACAGTCTGATATAAAAATTCCGGGAAATTGGATAATTGATATTTACGTTGTCCATAATCAAAAATATACCTGTTATTTTAATAATTAAATTTCGTTTAAATTGCATGTAGCACTATGTTTTCCTCTATTAATTAATTTAAACCGTACTATATTAAAAATAACAAATAATTAGATAGATTTAGAGAAAAAAAGAGATATTGAAGATCAAAATAATACAGCCCGATAATGTTGTACTTTTGATCGTTTTTAAACTTATAATTTTAATCTCTAAATTTAACTAATACAGTAATGTAATGGTTTTTTTTACATTTAAAACCACCTTATCAAATACCGAGTACATTAAATTATTTATTGTTATTATTTTAATTCAGGTTAAGTTGAATTTACCTATGATACGGTTAATACCTGTTTATATTATTTATAAATAATGCTAATTATGTCCTATTAAAACTGTTATGGTTTTTTAACATTATATAACTGCTGTTAAATAAAATAACTTATAATATTATCGTCCTTTTAGAGAAGAATATTTCTAAAACAATGAAATGATAATGAGAGAAGTTACAAGGAACTGTAGGGAATATTGTTGGATAGATTATTAAAGTTAAATTTAAGGGTTGGTTGGGGTCACACTATGTCCAAGTTGGGTCATTAGCACCCCGACATCCGACAGAATAATGTTTCTGATTCTACAACGCAGCTACTGTAACAGTAGAATATCGCCCCTCCCACTGATACAACCCAAGGCCCCGGTGCTAATATCCTTGCCTTTGAATAATCATAACTCATCCAAGCTTCGGTACAAAGTTGTTCTGAATTAACATATGAATTCAGTTTCAGGGGTTATTAAGCAAAAAGGGAGGGAACAACACGAACTTGCGGTCTGGTTTTCAACCCTTCTTCCCGTTAAACCATACCCCCCTTTTCATTCCACCTTACTCCCACTCAAGTCAACTGCCTCCTTCATAATTATCACAGAACGGAATATTATTCCTCCTGTTTTATGCGCCCTTTTGGCTTTGCTCAATTTTATACATTTCGTATCTTGTGAAGACTTGATATGATATATAATCGTACATATGTATATACAGTCAATTTATATATACTACGTAATTTCTTTCCTTTTTAAAAAAAAAAATATTAATTTGCTGATAGAAATTACTAAAACTAAAATGTGTGTTTGAAGTTGGTACTGCTTTTAGTCATAGTTGGGACTTATTTTATAAATGATCAAAAAAATTCAATTATTATGCATCATTTCATTTTGTAGAGTTAAGTAGGCTCTTACTAGAAAGAAACAGTTCTGCCTAATTTCAGATATGATAAAAAACATCGAATTTTTCCTTTAATATGATATAAAGTAGTGCTAGGCTACTCTTCAACCAAAAATGTGTTAAGCAAATTCTGATAACTAAAAGTATGGAAAAATAAAATGAAGATGGTAAATATAATATGTGGTAAAAATAATATGAAGATCTGATTACAGGAAAAAGACAGCCCAACTAATTAATTATTTTCTTCATAATCTTAGTAAAAATTATAAGTAAAAATTAATTACTTGTTAAACTGAAAATATATAATTTATTTTATCCTCTTCAGTAATAACAGGTTGACACTCAATTATATATAGTTGATATGAATGAAATTTTTTAGTGAAAAAATGGCTTACTTGTATATGATCAAGATTTGAAAAGCAAATATTCAGATTTTAATCATTTAAAAAAAAGAAATACTAAAATAATACCACTAATATTCGACGAAGAAGATATACAATTAGCTGAATTCTTTTATTTATTAAACTGTATTTTCATTTAAAAGACATTAAAAAAATTAAATGCAGAATAAGTTAAATATATTCAACTGTATGTTTACACTGTTATCTCCATAACTCTGTATAAAATATTTAAGAATATATTTTAATTCAGCAACTCATTGAGATACATATATTAAAATTTGTAATTACAATATCTGAGTCGCTGATAAAACTTAATAAACATTCCATATCTCTTAAAAAAATAATAAATAATAGAATTTAAAAAATAAAAAAAAAAAGAATACAACAAATAAACGAAAGGTATGTGGACTGACACATCTATAATCTTTTCATGTATGATTTTAATGCAGCTTACACGACTTCATGGTTATACTTATAGCCCATAGATAATAATTAATGAAATATATACTGAACACAGGATAAGGTATTAAAGGCTAGATTTTCAAATCGATAATTGAACATTTAAGATACGAACGACTGTAACTCAACATTCTAAATAATGCTATGATAATTATTTTCAATCGTGAATTCTGGATTATTGTTCAGGGAATAATCAACTGGATACATCGCGTTTGTATCTGTGAATTCATTTGTACGTTAAAGGGTTATACGTATAACTAACGTACTGGAACAGACCTGTAACCGGACTGAACATAATGATAATAACAATGAATAAAGTTAGCGAAGAGCAATAACTGATTGGCTAATGAGAGTATACGCGCACGAACAAACGGAACACGCACACTTACACACACATACAAAAGGCACTGTCACGCTTTAGAAACAAAGCCCTAGTGTCAATTTGGGTCTTCTGTAATGCAAATGCGTTGGCGGGTGTTGGATTATGATTGGCCCCTATTCTTCAACAGCCCCTAGTTCTATTATTCAAACCCGGGTCTTGAAAAATGAACCACTTATCTTTCTCTAGCAGCAGCCACCCCGTTTTGTAGTTCTTAAAAATAACACTGGATCGCTTTGTCTTAAGAAGAGGGAAATACCCTGAAGACTTTATTTTATATTTACCTCGAAATTCTTTATTACTTTGTTTGAATACTAAAATCCCTTAATCTACCCTTGGTAACAAAAAATTAAAACGGATATTATTGTAAAAAAAATTCTAAAAGTTATTATTGTCAACTGTAAAGTGCTTAGTGAACGAGTAAATTGATCGTTGGAATGTCAAAAAAAAATAATCACTGCTAAACAGATTTTTACTTTAATTTTTTAAACTTGATTTTCTTGTGGATACAATCAATCGTAGTCTATTTAATATTTATTTTAAAACGTTTCGTATTAATTAGTTAATTCTATTAGTTAAAATTAATACTATAAAAATCTATTTTATAAAAAAAATATAGATTTAACCAAAAAAGGGTCTTTTAAATAACTTACCCAGCTGGATATATTTTTAATTTTTTATAAGTATTTAATATTCTTCATAAATTCATATAACTCACGTGAATAAAAATTACTGAAAAAAAAATTAATAATGAATTTATAAAAACAATAAGTTACTTAAATAAATAATTTAATTAACGGCTTATTAATGAATTACATTAAATTCACCTCTGTAAAGAAGGAAACAAGAAATCACTTCGCCCATTAAGAAGCCTAATGAATGATTTTTATTCCTAAAATTGGTTGCACCAATGTTAATTGTACCAAAAATTGATAAAGTATGAAAATTAAGGTTATGACATGTAACAAACAAACAATTTATTTCTTTAGTCCATTTATTTTTTTAAGACAAATCATTATTATAAGTGAACGGTGTTGTATTAAATACCAGGCTATCAAATATTTGAGTTTTATTTGGCGAATCAAGAAAAGTTAATGACGAAAGACACAAATTAACAGATCTATCTATTATAAATAAATTCATGATTTTTTAAATCATCAGTTAATTCGGCTAATTTCTGAAATTGCTAACCAATTCATAAAATGGCTATACCCAGAATTTTTTCGATATGTACAATTAGATACATATAAATGGAGAGAGAGAGAGAGAGAGAGATAGACAGAGAGAGTGAAAAGAGAGAGCGAGAGCGAACACACACACACAATCAAATAAAATTTCACTTTTATAGGCCAATTATCAAAGAAGGTTTGATATACGAAGATTACAATAATATTTAGAAGTTTAAATGCACACAATTGACCAGAATAACTTTTAAAAACCTTTTCATAAGTTTAAAAAATAAATTCTGCTTAGTATAATTTTTTATATTTATTATATTTTATGAATTATTTGTAATATTGTTTTTATTGTAAATAATTTTATTTTTAGTACACATTCTATTTTATTTATTTATAATTTATAGATTTAATTTTTTTACTTTATTAAGTTTTTTTTACTACTTTTTATCTTTTATCTTTTTTCTTTTGAAGTTTAGATAAAAATTAATAATTTAAAACTTGAGCAGAGGAAAAATTGTTAATAAAAGCATAAAATATATAAAGATAAAAGGATATATAAAGATATAAATATAAATAAATATATATATATATTCGGAAGGAAGAAGGGAATGAAGGAGTGAGAAAGTAAAAAGAGGGGTAAGAAAGTGGAAGAGAGTATGAACTGTGTTGTTCCACTTTATAATCTTTCGAGAAGGCTCAAATCCAGGAAAATGACGGCCTCGTAATCCCAGGAAAGTAACAGTGTAAGAAAGGAGTTTAGTAAGCTAGGGTATTTAGGGCAGAGTTTGCTTGCGTTCGGCTTCTGGGGTGACATTTAGCTATTCACTCTGACTTATTAAAGAGTCTTGCTTAATACCTCGTCATTACACTGACTTATTACTTTTTACAACAAGATGCGTGGCCCTCAAACATCAAGATGAAGTCATAAGCCCCTCTTTTACTCGTCTAAACTACCTCTCGAGACAGCATTATAACACTGTTTTTATAATCGGACATCTTCAACGCCACTGTACTTTCTATCTTAATGGAACTAGATTATTAACATCACGGTCGGGGTTCTCATTTATCATCAACTCCGGCTTCCAGCAAACTTATATTACAAGCGCGCAATTTCAACCACGAACACACGCCCTTACATTAAGCAGTTCTCATACGTGCTGAGAGACATGAAGCCTTATTCTATACTTTATTATCATTTAACTCGTCGACTAACGTATCTTTTTAAGAGTACATTGTTTATTATTACATTTATTATTTTACTAATAAAGTTCATAAAATACAGGTTTTATTTTTATTTTTTTAATCAATACCTCATCGTACGTCTGCTGAGTGATGCACCTCTGCACATAATTGAATTCCGTATCCATAAAATTAACGTGAAAAAAGTTTAAAAAAAGCGTTAAACGTTTATTCTACTTGATTTCATAAAAATAAAAACAATAATCAGATCACAATGTTGTTGAATTTCCCAATAATCGCATTTAAATTTAACAATTTTTATTACTCTACTCGTAATGATATGTAAATTACTTATTTCTCGTTTTTAATATTTTTATTAAATTTATACAAAAGTACAAATCAAGTATTCCAAACACAAGTGATTTGTCCAAAAGTATTATAAAAGTATTATTTTCGCCATAAGTGGCAGTATTTTGTTTTTTTTAAATTAATTTTTACCTGTGATAAAGGTTAAAAATCCCATCCTGATAACGACTTAATTAAAAGAAAAAAATTAAAACAAAATTTTAAAACATTAAAAGTGAAAAAAAGTTAATTAATTTTTCACAAAATACTTACAAAACATAAAATAAATGAGAAAACTAAAACAGGTATAATTATTTTAAAATTAATATTAAAATATATTTAATGTTTTTCAGAAAATTAAAATATTATGACTGTTACTTAATGAAAAAATTAAAAATAACAAGTAGGCTCTACATAAAAGAACCAATTTAAATTCACTCAACATTGCGACCCACTGCATAAGCGCATATGAAAAATACACCAATACAACTTCAAATTGAGGTTTTTTGTCTACTGTCAACCTTAAATTAAATGTAACTGAAGTACGACTCAACTAATTTCACATGAATAACTTCAGAAATACTACTACAGCATATCTAAATTTCAATGAGATTGATTGAATAGTTTTGGAATTTTTAAGCCGCAAAATTTTATTCATGAATGGTATTTTTGTAATCCTCATATCTCGAAACGTAAAGAAAATTCATTTCATCCCCAATCATACCATACAATCGGAAAAATACCTCAAACTGCGGTTACGTTTTATCTTATAGATTTTAAATTGAGCGTTTCTATTTTCGAGTCAAAACGTTAAGCATATATATATAAGAAAATTACATTTTAAGTAAATTATATTCTCTCCTCATATCTCAAAACTTTAAAAAAATTCAAATTCACAAATTCACCCAACCAAGCGCCGAAAATAATACCGCAGTTATTTTTCGAAAAGCCTGTAAAAACGTTAATTAATTTATTTTTGGGTTGACACTTCAATAAAAGTATTTAGAATGCTTCAACTTCTCTTCTTTACCTCATTTGGTTTTTAATTTAATACAATCGGTGTTGGTAATAGATAAGTATTACAACAAATGATTGCAGCTAAGATTTCCCTATGATGTAAACCAAAATAAAAGTCAACTCACAAAAAGATTCATATATACAAAATTTGACTCTAAGATGTTCATATATTTCGACTCGAAAAGAGAATGATTTCTCTTTTCATAATTTTTAAAATATAAAAATTTGGGCAAGTCATAATTCGACCGATATATTTTTCCTTTACTATATAACAGCGGTTAAAGATAAAACTAATTAAACTTGTTTTAATTGCACAATATAGGCGTGGAGTATGCAATAAGTAAAACATAGTGAATACACCCTCGAACCCTTTATATTTCAAAGTCAATGTAGTACTTCATACTAGAAGAGATCGTAGTGAAAAAAAGCCTTGTCTAAGAAAGCTAGCTTTTGCTAGCTTAGATTCTGGTTATGTTTTTAGGTTAATACATAAATAATAGAACAAATTGATATATAACAAATAATAGAACCATTAAAATTCTTAAACAACAATATTTTAAAATAAAATTGATTTAATTTTCTTATTTAGATTATATATATAGTTAGTCTTCGAATCAATAAATATCAAATTAATCAAAGCCATTTTATTAATAAAAAAAGAAGAAATTTAAACAAAATTGTCAGTAATGTTATTAGTTTGTCAGTAATCAATAATGAAGTAAAATAAACTTCAAAAATCACAGTTAACAAAATTTCAACCAATCCACTACAAGAAACCTCCTTATTGGTTTTCATATAATGATTGAATTCTGACCAATTAAAATTGGTTAACTGTCAATCAATTACAGTATGATCTTTCATATAAATCTATGTTTTTAACAAGGGTTAAAATACAAGCTGAAAACAAAGTTGTATAATACTTTCTTGGCATTGTTTATTTATTCTTATATAGTTAAAAAATACGACTTATAGAATATGAAAAAAATTACTTAAGATTCTATTTTTTTATATTTTTTATTTTTATTATATAGGGGGTGGATAATTTATTATTATAGTAGTTTTATTAGTTAAAATATTTATTAGTAGTTTTGTTATAAAATTATCATTGTATGTTTAAATAAACAAAAAAAAGTTAACAAATTCAAAAATCTCTTACATTCCATATTTCTCTGTTCCCATCTCCAAACACCACTCAAAAAAGTTGTTTTAATTTTTCTTTGTTTACTGTTTAAATGGCAGAAACTATAAATTCCACTGGAAAATGTACAACCAATAAAAAGTTACCTAAATGTTTTTTTTTAGGTTGGTGGTGAATTAAGATGAAATGTTATTGTAATATTATTTTTTTTGAAATTTATTATTTAAATTTTTAATTATATTAAAAGTTAAATAAATCAAATAAATTCAAAAAATCAAAATATTGATATATTTAAACTTTTATTTACTCCTTCCCCCCCTCCAATATTGCCCCCAAAGTATTTTTTCTAAGTCACTTGGACTACTGCTAAGCGTAGCAAGACAAAAAGAATTCTGTTAAAAATATGCAATACATAAAAAGAAAGGTTTTTTTTACATTTTTGAGGAGGGGGAATTTTGGGATAAATTTTTTTTTAAGTGTTAAGATAAATGTGTATGTATATACTGAGCTTAAAATAAATTGGGGTTATGTTCAAAAATTTAAGAAAACTGACTCAGAAAAAACTACCTACCCCATCACCTAGCGATATTGATCCCCAAATTTTATCTACAAATTGTCCTATGTACATGAGAGTAAAAAATCCTATCAAAATCGGTTTATCCAGTCAAACATTATTAAGCTTCACACACTTCAATACACTTACGTACGTATGAACGTTACCTCCCACTTTTTTCTTTTTTGCGGTCCCTGGTTCACGAAACGTCGAGAAGTGAAAAAAAACCACCCATTTTTTGACTGATTACTATACTTTCCTTCTTATAGCACAGCTCTAGAAATATAATGCCAGGAAACTAAAAAAAATAAAGAAATATTACTTACTATGCCATAAAATTATTTCTATCAAATTACAGAAATACTACCTATTAGAATGTAGTAATTAAAGAAAATACTTAAGAAATAAATACCCACAGTACGCGTGGTTTAAAAATTGTTTACGTACTCGATATAATAATAGTTTCCAAATCTGTTCGATAGTACACCTAAAATTAAAACAGTTTCTCCTTTTTTTGTGTAAATTTGATTTTAAAAATGAAAATGGAGTAAAAAATTTGTTTAAAACCTATACTATATAACTTAAAGAACCGTGTGTTATATTACATATTTCGTTCGTTGTACAAATCCCAGATTTCAACAGAGGTCATAATTTGACCTGTAATTTGCCGTATCAATTTTCTCTTATTTACGTACTTGGTTATTTTTTCATATAAGAAAATCATTATAAATATTTTATTTATATATATTTTTTTTGTAAATAGTAAAATTTTTAAAACGTTCTCAAAAAATTAACTTAGTTTCTGTTTTTAAATTTATTCTAAAATATTGTTAAAAATCTCTCAAATGACATTATTTTAAGGTTATATGAACAAAAAATTTATTAATACCGTAAGATATTTAAAGGCAGTTACTTTAATTGGGATTTAAATACTAGATCGTGGATACCGGTGTTCTTTGGTGGTTGGGTTTCAATTATCCACACATCTCAGGAGTAGTCTACCTGAGCTTGTTCAAGACTACAAATTTACCGGTACAGTTACATCACACTGATAAGTCGCTAATGACTTTGATTGTTGATACTATTATAAATAAAAGTATTTAAAAAATAAATAAATCCAATCTTTTAATTTTAATCTTGTTCGTTTAATAGATTTTAAAATATTTAATGTCAGTTCAGGTCTCGTGGAGTCTAGATGTGTCTGCGACAACTCGCTTTCAGTTTTTACTATTTTCTATTTTTTTGTTTTTGTTTCAGTTTTATTACTTGCGTTTTATAGTTTTATGTTCGTTTGCCTGTGATTTTGTTGTGTTATTCGTTTTATTTTTTCGTTTTCCGTGTTATTTACATCTTATTTTTGAAGGCTCCCAGGGCTAGTCTATTGCCTTAGCTCACCGTTGCTAAGGCTCAAGGGTTTATTTTTTAGTATTAGATTGTTTTTAGCAAAACTGGTGCCTGTGGGCAATATTACGGCCTATCGATCACGTTCCGACCCGTTTTGTGTCGTTTCAGAGGCTTGGGACTCGTTTTTTAACGATTTCGTTAGCTCAAAATTCGTTCCTAGCAACCGTAGACTAACTACGGTTTTCAGAAATTTTCAGCCAAAGATTTCCATTTTTGAGGTTGCAGACGATATTTTGAGCTAGTCTATTACTTTCATAATTATTCTTGACGTATTTTGGTAGTCTTCGCTTGAATTTCTTCGAAAATCAGTGGAAAGAAGGACTTGTTTACATCAGCTGTTGGCTGTTTGTTTATGTTTGGCATTAGAAATTTTTCGGTTTGGCGAATTTTCTGATTTTTATGGTGCGCTTTTGACACAGTTTGTTCCGTATTACTGATTATTACTTTATTTTTAAGTTTCTCTGTAGTCTTAGGGACATTTTTCCTAGTAATTGCATTTATTATTTGCTTTACAGACCTCTGTTTATTTATTTTGTGTTTTTTGTTTTGAGTTATCTGGTTCTGGGCAAAGTTGTTCTGGCGGTGATCGTACTCGACCCCTGACCGGGGATGGGAAATCTACTCGGGATAGGAAGTCCAAGAGTGGATGTTCACGAGGCAGTAAACCTGCGTCGACTGGAGAAGCAGGAGGATCTCGTGCTGCTCGCTCTGAGGTGGAAGCGGCTGTTGATGGGCGACCGTAGGATCCCTTGGAAGGTAAAGGCTGCGGGGACGCTTTGGAGGAGGTCTTTGTATCCCTGTCTCGGGACTTATGGATGGGTTCTGAAATGAGTGTTACCACTAAGTGTTCACAGGAGGAGTCCTCTGCGAAGAGGTAGTTGAGTGTCTCTCCCACTGAGGGGAAGACTCGAAGAAGTTGCGGGCTGGGTCCGGGGATTCTGAATCGCCTGATATTGGTGCTGTGGGAGGGATTTCTGTCCAGGTTGGTAATGGGAAGGCTGATTTGGATGGATTATGGCTAGAGGAAGCGCTCTTTAGTCGTCGGAAACTCTTCCGGAGTGTCATAGACGAGCTTATTTACCAAGTCAGGGCCGTGAGGAATCTTGTTCGTCAGCATCATAATGCAGAACCGGAGCTTCGGCAACATTCGATCGATTTGCAAAATACGATGTCTTTAATTAAGAGGTGTAGAGATGTTTGGGAGGATGCTGTGCCTGATGCAGTGAATCTGGGTTCATGTACGGGGTGGTGTCGCGGGAGGCGGGATACACAGACGACGGTGGAACATGATGATCTTCGCCGTTTGCAGAGTGGGATGTTACTGATGAGGAACTGATTGAAGTACTAACTAGGCCCTGGCCGATTGGGGTTATGAGAAAACTTATCCGTGTGGAAGATCCTTCGGATGTCGTTATGTAGACTTATCGGAGCCTCATCCTCAAGACTATCGTGGCGGCCTGGGCTTCAGCTCGGGGGTGTGTTGGAGGATACCTCCGGGATTTTAGGGAGGGTCACTGGTCCTTCTGTTGATCGGAGGTTTTGTTTGTTTTATGACTCGTCGGTAGCTGTCCACACCACTTTGAGGGTGATTTTGACGTCTCTGCAGAGAGACTCCGCATCCGCTGTTTTTCCTACCTGGAGGCCGGATGGGCTCCTGCCTGGAAAGTATGGTGTTGTTTGTTTTTAAACGAATGGGGTTCTTAGTTCGAGTGGTGTTGTCCCAGGTCTTTGGTGATAAACATGGTGCAAGCTTCACGGCATTCCACCCTGGCGGTTGTTGACAGCGGTACTGTTGTGGTTAAGGCGGTTGGGTGCTCATACGCCGAGTTGCTCAAGACTGTTACGGAGACAGTAGCGACGGAGGAAGTTGATAATGCGCTCTCAGTGAAACAGGGGCCTGCTGGAGATTTGCGTATTTGGATTGAGGGCGCTGATAAAGTGATTGCGTTGAAGGCAGTTCTTCAGGATAATGCCAAGGACTTGAATGTCGACATGAAGACGAGGAGTGGTCGCACGTCTGTGATTCTCTTGCGGGATATTTAATGTACCACAACTGAGGTGGAGATTACTGAGGCCATATGCCGGGTGGTTGCTGAGACAACCAATTTTCGAGTGTTTTCGATTCGTCCGGTTTATCGGGTGACACAGAACGCCAAAATTGTGACATGTACGGTGTTGCGAGAAAGTTGATTGAACACCATGTTAGGGTCGGCTGGGTGAATTGTAGGCTTCCGTGAAGGATCCTGATGATGTTATCGCTGCTGGGGTTGGAGCCTTATGTCCTCGGCTTGTCCTGGGATAGATCGCTCGGCAACGTGTTACAATTGCGGAGAGCCTGGTCATCACCGGGCCAATTGTGAAAACCCGCAAGTGTGGGTTATTTGTGTGAAAGCGGACCGTCGCACAGATGAGTGTGCTGCTCGAGGATCGCTGCGAATCATCACAAGAAAGTGTGGAGCAAGGGGGATGGACAGCCCCCTGCGGAGCCATCATTCGTTCGTGCTTGCGCGGGTGGGCGATGGTGATAAGGCACGGGGACTTCATAACCCCCGCGCTGAGAAAGATCGTGGTCGGGTGGGACTGCTCCTTCCAGGGTGTCCCTGTTAGAGACATTGGCGTAAAGACCGATTCCCAGCTTCTGAAACGACATAGTCGGGCCTGGTTACCTTACTCTGGAAGTTAGAGGCAAGCACGGAGGAAAGATCCGACCGGTGGGCCGACATGTCATGCCGGATATAGCCGGTAGGCGGGAAGTCCTGTTTGAGTGTATGGACACTCCGCTGTGGGCTGTGTTATGCTTGACTATGGATCCGGCTCAAATGAGAGCAGAGAAAAAAATGTTTTTTTAATTTAGGATAATTCTTTCAAGTTTTCGGTTCTTTAAACCAGTCTCTTACATCTCACGTTCTACTGAGTAAAACAATTAAAGAAAAATGTTAAAAATAATCAGATCGTAGCAGA
The DNA here is from genome assembly GCF_047948215.1 of Lycorma delicatula. Classification (NCBI taxonomy): domain Eukaryota; kingdom Metazoa; phylum Arthropoda; class Insecta; order Hemiptera; family Fulgoridae; genus Lycorma; species Lycorma delicatula. The sequence continues at coordinate 64,889,845 of NC_134460.1, forward strand.
AATTTTAATTACATAAAAAGAAAACTGAAACAATAATAAAGTAATATTTATTTTAATACATATGGAAATTGTTTCAGACTTCTTTAAACAAAAAGCGAACGAAACAAATTCATCCACAAAATGTATCTCATCCCTTTTACATTTGAATAACTTTTGTATCCTCTTTGTGGCAATTAGCTATATCATGCTTTCCACCGTTATGAGTTAATTAGCCCTAGAAACAAGTGATGTTCAAAGAGTTTAAAAGAGGGCTGTGAGCCCTTCTTACTCGTTCTTTAACTTAATTAGCTAGGCATACACTCTTACCGACTTTAAATCCTTTCTTTCATTATTACACATTTGTTAATCTTAAACAGTACAGCTATTATATTATCATAAATATTTTTTGAATAAAATGATTTATTGATAATGGAAGATTCTTTAAAAATGTTTATTCGGTAGTATTTTAACCAATAAAAATCTAAATTTTTTAATTAAGAAATTAAATTATTTATTTGAATTTTTTACATCTTCATGTGGTAATTTGTAAAATTTTTAAAATTAAGTGAAGATAACTTCACTTTTGAAAAAAATAATTACTTCTAGAAACATCTTTTTTTTAAAATGACATTTTTTTTTTATTTAAAAAAAAAAATTCTCGCGCAGTTCTACGCAAGAAGACCAACTTTTTGTTATTTTATTTTGTTTCCTTTTGTAAGGTATCAACTCATTCTAATCTAAAATTTTATAAAAAAAAACCTTTGATTTATAAAAATATAATTAGATTCTTAAAAAATAATCTTCATAAAATTTTTACACACACTTCAGATACACTACTACAGTATATCTAAATTTTAATGAAATTGATCCAGTAGTTTCGAAGATTTTGTTCATAGTTCTATACAAAATTATATATAAAAGAAATTATATATATATAAAAGAAACCCGATTTAAGTAAGTGTTATTTTCGTACTCCTCAAACCTAAAGAAAATTCATTTTCATTCCCGCACTCCTACCATGCAACCGAAAGTAATATTTAAAGAAATTTTCTTCGAAAATTCGGTAAAAAACATTAAAGAAAATCTGATATGGATAACTCACAATAAATGATCAGATATATATATATATATATATTTCATAATACACACATACATTGTGAGAACTCAAATGTAAGTAATCTAATCAGGTAAAAAAAAAAAATTATATTAAAATAAAATGCATTTTAATCTACGACCTATGTCGACCACGTAAAAGATTAATGTAAAAATTAAAAAAAAAAAAATGTACATCATTATTAAAGGCAGATACCTTTTTATAAATATTTCTTGAATTATTCTGTTTCTTTCATGCTCAAAACAATTTAAAATATTTAATATAATTAAACAAATCAACATAACAATAAACACGAGATCCGTTATCATTTCGGCCCAGATCAAAATATGGTTACTTTAGGCAGGTTATACAGATGTTCATGTTATTAACTTCTTCTTAAATATTATTATTATTAAATATTATTAACTTGATTATATTATTAGCACGAAAATATTATTTCTTGAGGAGAGAACACTAAAAAATTTCGAAATTCACGATTATTAGGATTACCGTGTCTTCGAAAGAAAGTCGATCGAATTGCTACCAAATACAAAGATTTACGACCACGTAAACTATCTAGTTGTTAACCTCTTAAACAATAGGGAAGATGAAAGACAATTAAAGCGGGTACATGTATTGGACCTTTCTTTCTTTTTCCTTTTTAGCCTCCGGTAACAACCGTTCACATAATACTTCAGAGGATGAATGAGGATGATATGTATGAGTGTAAATGAAGTGTAGTCTTGTACATTCTCAGTTTGACCATTCCTGAGATGTGTGGTTAATTGAAACCCAACCACCAAAGAACACCGGTATCCAAGATCTAGTATTCAAATCCGTGTAAAAATAACTGGCTTTACTAGGACATGAACGCTGGAACTCTCGCCTTCCAAACCAGCTGATTTGGGAAGACGCGTTCACCACTAGACCAACCCGGTGGGTTACATGTATTGGACCTAGGTATCGAATAGTGATACTGAGTACGAGGACTTTCTCACTAAGCGGTGCATCAACATTATATTTATGATTATTTATGTTTCTAATGTTATTTGTTCCAATATTACTATTTTCTCTTTTTACATTATGGTTTTATTCGTAGTACTGAACATTATTATGATATCTAGTTCATTACTGGCTTGATTTTATCAATTCTTATGCTACCTTTGATGTCTGGAATGTATTTAATTTAGGTTTTTGAAGAGAAACTCCTTTGTAATTGCATTAATGAAGTTTACTTACGGCTTATAATCTATGAAACCGATTTTTTCTTTGACAAAGTTATAAAAATTAGTATAAATATATCGGTCAGCCGTAAAATAACATAGGAAAAACTAATTTCTAAGTTTTCTACAACACAGTACTGTATTTGATTGTTAAAAAACACCAAAATTAATTGTAACGCCATGTTAGTGGTGATTACGATTAATTTATCAAAAAACTCATTATTCAGGTTTTTAATTTTGAGAGAATGTTAGTTTATTTAACAGATGACAAAACAAAATAAGCTAACAAATATTAGAGCTTACATAAACAGCATTTTCAATGCTCAAAAAAAATCATGTAAATATTTTATCGGATATATCAACCTGGAAAAAAATAAAGTTTTTAAATTCGCGAGAAATTGTACATAATTTTTTACCTATGACCAATTTTTAATAACTTTACCATAAATTCAGTAAAAATTAAACAATTAATTGTTTGTGAGGTGTATTCAACAAAATAATAAAATAAATCCGGAACGTTCAAAACTACAGTAGAAATATTTTATTAAATTAACTGGATTGCTTGTTGTTGTTGTTATCACAATACACGCATTAAAGTTTATAATTTTTGAAACACATTATACAAAAGGAATTGGTAACCGCAACACTTTCTTTTTTTCTTATTCATTGTATAAGATTCTTATTTTTCTTTAAGATGATTATGTCACATTCAGATGTGATTTACTTCTCTCACGTGTCAGTTAATTTATTTCCATTAAGTATGGGGTAATAAAAAGGGAGAGACAAAAATTTAAGATATTAATTAAATTTTACAATACATGCATTGTACTCGTTAAATAGAAGAAAGAAAATAACAACAACGGAAGAAAATAAATAGGCTATTTTAGTAATCTAACTTTGAAAACAATAAAAAAATAAAAATTCATTAAAATAATTTATTATAGTTTGTTGTACCTAAATTATCTATCGTAAATAAAAATACATATTACATAATTTAAAAAAAGAAGTTTCAAAAATTGAATGAATTGTTTTTGATTTCTTCGATGATCATTTGGTGCGTTTAGATCGTAACCCGTAGTTTTTGACATCCAAATTTTATGAACGTGCCAAAAACTATCTGAAATTGCATGTTACATGATGCTTTTATTTTTTTTAAATTTCTTATACATAATTTCTGTAAAACATACAAAATACGGGTGGATTGAACACGCCGAATTTATGTCTTGAAAAGCAAAATTACTTTTTCTTTTAATGTCTTTTTAATTTTCTTTTTGCCACTACATATCCAACATGTATAAATGTTTTTATAAATTTTTATTAAAGGATTTATTGATTATTAAAGGATATTTAGAAATACAATTTTTTTTTATAATTAACGCTGACTTTTTAAATTTCTTTATTGACTCTTCAAGTAGATTTCTAAGAAGAGTTTTCGTTTTTGAATACTATAATTTATTTAAAAACTTTCAATTGAATACTGAATAATATCAATACCGTATTTGATATACGTTAAAACCAGCTTTTTAATTAATTTGTAAGTTTTTTTTTGTGGAATGATAATTTAAATCGTTGTCCGAGAAGTCAAAAATGTTTTTTTTTTATATTTGACTTCAAAGTTTTTGTGCTATTTTTTTAATACGTTTAGGCGCAGTAAATTTGTAATCATATATATTTAATAGTGAGATTATGAACGGAAATTTTGAATTTACTAAAAAACAACGCCTGTATTAAAAGAAAAGAACGAATCCTGTGTGAACGATTATCGTGACCTAAAGTAACTGATAAGCAAATTTTGAATAAGATTTAAATAATGCTGTAAATAGTTTGTCTCACCAAATGAAAATATACATTTAACGATTAGTTCTATTCCGCTCTCACCTTATCTCACTAAGGCAGACAACGTATTTTGGTACTCTTTTGCAGTTTCCCCCCAAAATGTGTCAGTTTTTTTAATAATATATGACGAATGGTACGTTTACCAACATAACCTAATCAAATAGAGATTACGCAAAAACCAAACAAAAATTACGCTCGCTAAGCTGGTCTAATTAACGTTAAATATACAAATTATATACAACAATAATGAAATCTTTAATGATGACTAATAGAGTTTGCTGAATTCTTATTTTACGAATATCTATGGCATCACCGACATAAAGATCAGGAAGATTTGTTCAATTTGATACTTCAACATATTAGTGAGTTGAGATCCTGTAGTACAATTATCACGTAGTAAAACAAGTATTGTATTGTGTTTACAAAAGTAATTGTAATTATAATTTATAATAAATGTTTTATATATATAAATATATTATATGAATTTTTAATTATACTATCGTTTCACCCAAATAATTTTATTTAATCATTAAAATACATGAATTTTTAATTGTGTTATGATATTGCACAATAATAAATATATATATCGTTAAAAAAAATGGAAAGATTTTGGGGGGGGGGAAATTCCGAGTAGTGCCCGTATTTTTCATTTGTTCCCGAAAACCGCATAAATTATCAAGCCAATCATTACGGAATTTTAACTGTATCTTTCTTATGACCTCCGAAATTTTAAAACAGTTAAAACTTCAACAATCTCACTACTAAATAAATCATATATAAAAAACACTCTTGCGCAGTTCTGCGTAAGAAAACTGACTTTTCGTTTTCGATGCCCTCACCATTTCGCAGTCAGAAACGCACTACATACGTTCGATTAACGAGGACACCCTACACACAAGCATCAAGTTTAAACTCACTTACCACTTTTTACATAAGCAGTTACAAAAAATATACTAATACAAAGTCAACAAAACCTCAATTTGAAGTTATTTTATTATTATTTATTTTTGTAGCTTGTTTCCCTACCCCCTGGACTGGATTCACCATGAAGCATAGTCATATGATTGTCCAATCCAACGGATCGTTTCAGTGCCTGCTTATATCCCTTAGGGCAAGGTATCCAGGTCCGACTATGTCGTTCCTGAACCCCTCAATAGGGGCCGGGACTAGGTCTTAACGCCAATGTCTCCAATGTGAGTATCCCACAAAGGGGCCCACACCGGGTGTCATTCTTTAACAGCTATGCGCCTCTAACGACGCCTCTACAGAAGGCTGTCCATCATCCCCTCGCTACCTCGTTGTCCCTACCTTTGTACTGTAGAATCGTTGTTATATATCCCGACACAGCCCTGAATTTTTTGACTCCAGATAGCGTTTGGTACAATCGAGTCTGCATTGAGGGGTCCAGTTAGTTGTTTGCAGATGCCTTTTTCGACCATCCACCGTCGATACCTTAATACAAGTTCAGCGAAGTCATAGTCTTCGCAATATAGGCACTCAAAAGTAATAGCCCACTGGGTTAGCCAGAAATTGAGTTGGCAAAATTTGCGGTCAGTCTACGGTGCAACCTGTTTGATTAAGCGGAGGGTCCAACGCCCCGTTGATGATAGATCCCACCTCCGCTCCCACTCTCGTATCATGCCCGCCCAAGCAGTTACTTTGTTTCCTCCCCTAATGACGTCACATCCCATCACCGCTAACTTGTGGAGAGAAGTAACACCAGCAATAGCTTTGGTAGCCTTTGTTGAGACTGAGGAGTAGGCAGACGCAATCCTGAGGACTATTATCCTTTGACCCCTTCCAGGATGCGCCCGCACGAGTCCTTCTCCAGCGCAGAACAAGTCTTCTGGGGCGTAGTATCCCAGACCGTGATTCCATAGAGAAGTACTGAGTTTATGATCTGAGCATATATCCTCGTACGAGATGACCTTGGACCAGACAAGTTGTGGGAAGCCTGTGTAATGCCTTTACCAGTCGTTCGTCTGGTAAAATGCTTGGAAATTAATAACCTAGTAGTTTTACTTAATTTAATGTAGTCGAGAGATAGATCGATCATTGTCAAAGTCAATATCGAAAGTTATCTGATATACCAAATTGAATTTGTCTATAAAAGATCAATCTGCATTATTATCATAATATATTTAAAAACAAATTACTTTTATAGTAGAATTAAAGGGAATGAAAATTTTTACATGTCTAACAATGTTTTGATGATTTCAGGAATATTGAATTTCAATTATCAATGTCGATTTCATAAAGTTATTATGCGTCTCATCAAATTTATTGTCGTTGTCTAATCTACTGGTGTCCCGCGAGAACTCATCCTCACGCTAGTACAGCAGCTTTCTGTAGAATTTTATACAGTGAACTAAGAGTTCCATCAAGGTAAGCCATACACAAAATTGGAATAGTTATACTTTCAATTTGGTATTACTATTTTCATTACTCCTAGGTCGGCCAGGTTACAGGTAGGATGAAAACTTTCTAGGATTACTAGAATTTTTTGATCGTAGACAATTTGAATCCATGCCAGAACGTTCTCAAAGACTTGAAGAGCAACGTATACGCTCGGCTCAAATTCCAGTTCAAACTTTAAGAAATATTTTAGATCTCAAATCAACTTTTGATTATTACCCTAAAATTGAAAGAATCTGAAAAATATTCAAATAAAGAGCATGACTAAAATATACAATCAGTGTAATGCCAAAAAATAAAATGATGAAAATTCTGAATTTTGCTGTAATGGGAACAAAATCATCCTGATTTCAATTCTTTCAAATCTTTTATCCAAACATTATTTTATACGGTAAGTTTTGAATAACGATAACGTAGAGGAAAAGCCCATATAAAATTATTAAAATATATTTTCAGTTTTTGAAATTCTATACCTATATAGCGCGGGCGAAGTCGCGACGGATAAATGATTAATGTATTACTGATTAATGTATACTGATTAATGTATTTCTAGTGTAATTCAATAAATTATAAAAAAATATATCGAAACAAAGGACTACGTAATAAAATCATTAAAATTTGAAAAATTCTTATTATTCATCTAAATTTTAATAGTTTTTCTGTAATATTAAAAAAACGGTTTTAGCTTGAATATAATTTTATTATATATTATTTCATTTAACATCTGTTTATTTAAATTAGCCCAAACAATTGAAAAAAAAATACTATAAAACGAAATTTAATTTTTTTTTTTTTAAACTAAAAATACGGTACATAATGCAGGCTAATATAATGTGTATATCATAAAGTAAATTTGTTTCCTAAGTGAAAAAAAAAAAATACATATGTATATTTTAACAAAACATTTTTATGGTCGACATATTATAATATCGTGACGCAACATGCACACTTTTCTTTACGCTCTCCAATATTCATATAAACCCTTTCATAAGATCAGATACACCAATCTCATCTTGTTTTAACGGTGTTATATGTACACACACAAAATCTATTGAAATTTTATGAACATGAAACTGCATAAAATGTATTAAATTTGTTTATTTGGATGTTATTTTGTAGCAATATCGATAATAGTTTATTGTTTTCTTATTAAATTTGTCCATAACCGTTCCATGAAAAATATTTAAGATAAAATCACAAGAGTTATTATTAGTTTGGTGAAAAGTAGAGTTGACTCATTTCCTGATGATTATAATTTAGCCCTAAAACGAAATTGAATCGGTAAAGTGGAAATTAAAATAAGATAATCAATTTTGGAAGATTTTGCTAGGAATAAAAATAATTTTGTTATATTAGCAATATCGTGACGCTGTTTTCAGGTAGGATGTCACTAACTTAGACTTTCGAAGAGATATTTCCTCTTTATTTCTTTGAGTTTGTTTAGTATTTATTTATAAATAAGATGTCGAAGGGAAAATTATTTCAGATAATTTTATCGATAACCACGTAAGATAAAATATTTAATATTGTAATAAGAAAAAATAAGAATGCTATAGAAGAACGGTCTCAAGTACAAACTTTAGTCTTAAAAATTGAATAAAACATGAAAAGTACCTTACGCGTGGCCGCTGAAGGGCAGACGATAAACGTTAGAAGTTAATAAAAACAATAAAATTATATAACGATAAACAGACTGATAAAATTGTAATGTAACTGACAGGTTAAACGTCAGTTCCCTCCTTTTTCTTGATTTAGTACAACAGAAAATAAATAATATGCTGATAAATATAATTAATAATTATGTCTGTGCACTCGTTGATTCACAAAATGATATCAGTATATTTTTTTTGTTTGAATCATTTTTATCAATAACTCTCATTCTGAATATCGAACTCAAATTGATTTTGCACTTCATGACTGAAGTTATAAAAAATAATTGGATCATATAATTTAATTAGTTATTAAGAGAAAATAATTTATAATACAAAATAAGAACTATTATATCATAAACAGTTCCTTTTTTGCGTTAACTAATATGAGAATGTCATACAGTAAAAATATTTACTTCATTTCTTTTTTCAAAAACTGTTCTCGTACATTTTTCTGTAGGTCAACAGTTTAAAATAATTATCACAAAAAAAAACAGTACAAATTCTCGACGTGTTGTATATCGATATGAAAATATTGAATATATTTATGATTATAATCCACAAATATTTATAAAGAAAAATATTTTTAAATGTTTACACATTGGTTTTATTTTTAAAAGGCTTTTAGGATTAATAAGTGATTACTCTCAATTGGTTCATAATTACACAAATTATCTAGAAAAATATAAAAAAAAACAACAAAATGTCAAATGGCCGTATTAAACTTTTTTCTTTAAATCTTTCTTTCTTAGGTCAATTATTCAAAATAAACTTTTGAAAGAATTAATTAAATTGGCATTTAAATTGTGTAATAAAAATTATTGTACCATTTATCGTAATGAAATGTAAGTTTCTTTTATTAGTAATTTGAAGGGTGTATTTTTTTTATTTTTCTATTTCTTCATCTTTATTTTGCGTAAGAAAGAAAAAATAAAGACTGCTTGTAATCAACCTGTTTTTATTACTGTTACAAAATTAATCTCGTTGCGTTACCATTATACTATTGTGCGCAAAGTAAAAACTTCTAATGACATAACGCTATAGTCGCGCGGATTATAATTGCATTTCTCCTACCTCTACTTATTTCCAACGACGACAACATAAAAAAAGAAAAGAAAAAGGGGAAAAATGTAATAAAATATAAATCAGAAGAAGGGTAGAATAATTACCAAAGTCCGCACGAGTTAATTTAATCCTCGACGAAATTGGAAAACTGATAATGAAACTTTGTATTAACGGACACGTATATTATGCCTGATTTCATTTCAGTTTTTCCTTTTATTTTTCATCCGTAGTGCGCAAAGGGTAATTTTCATCGTTGAATCTACTAAAACGAATGAGAAAAGTAATTGAATTTGTTACCCGGATGGAGAGAATTCTTTCCCATTTCAACATTCTCAGCTAATTTAAATTTCAAGTCGTCCTCTTAAGACTGCATGAAAAAGAAAGTTAATAAAACATGTGTTTTAAGAAATACAATTAATAAATTATATTTTAGACTTTCTAAAATTTAATTTGTTTAATATTTCTTAATTATTTAAGCAACAGTTATTCTGCTATAAATAATAAATTCAGTATCACATTATATAGATCACATAAGAGATAGGTAGATTTAATATTCCGGATAATATTAAAGTAACACGTGATAATCGGTTCCTTGGATAAATAAAGGGAAATATTCTGAAATTTGTCTAGAAGGTTAATGATTGAAGAACTGTTTCAATTCAACCATTGGTTTGCTTGTCCCGCACCATCCCATTCGATCGCCCTAATGCATAAGATTGAATGTCTGTGGCACAAACGGCTACTGAGCCACGAAACAGTTTAGCGACCAGTATCGTAACTAGCTCCAAGAGCTAATCTAAAAACGTGAGCAGAATAAGCGTTGTACCATTCACCACTCGCTTGCGTGTCCCACCGCCCACTTGTCATATATCACTGAAATAGGTTGGCGCACCCCGTCAACTACTTAAACATATATGACTATCAATAATTAATTTACCTCGTCAAAGACTGCAATCCGCTGGCGCGCCTAGAACACTGAATACCAGCAAGTACCTGTCCACCATTATAGCGCTTGTAGACTTAATCTGGCTGGTAGCCAGCCATATCTCTCGGTTAGCTTCCTAAAGCAGCACGATAGGAGTCTTTTTCCTTAGGTAAATTATTGACGTCGGTTGAACAAAGCAACCGCATCAAGGAACTCCCACATGGTCCGATAATGCAGCTCTTGCCACGTTGACTCGCCGCTTGTGAGTGACCAATTTTCCCCTTAACCTCTAAGTTCCAGGGTGGCCTAAGTTCTGGCCCCTTCAAGAGCTGGGCAGTCGAACATCATGTGTTCGTTCGATTGTTGGACCTCTCCACAGATGCACAGCTCATCAGCTACCAAGTGAAACCGAAACAAATATTGGTTTAAATTTACATGCTTGGAGAGCACTCGGGCTCTCGTTGCTCTTAAAAACGAAGGAGAGTCGTACTATCCCCCCAGATTCTTTATAAATCTACACAAGGACCTTTCCTTAGTCGTGGCATGCCATTATTGCTGCCATGCTTCCTCTGCAGGCGGGAGTTCTGGGAGGGGGGAGATCAATTCAATCATAATAAAAAACAATTAGGATTTCCTTTTTTAACTTTTATTAGGAGGGAGTGAAAGCTTTAATAAATCAAGCATCCTCAAGATATGGTATCCCAAATATCCCGTAATTTCCTAATACCTTATTTGATCGGAAAATTAAAAATTTATATATTCCTATATATAAAAATAATTCTATGTTCATGTTTTGTATTTTTATGTTAAGAGGTACCAGAATTACTATACTTCAAATTAGGTGTAATACTTACACATTTGCATACATTGACAAATAAATACCATCATACACACACACACAACCGTTTAGGTTTTATTTATCAATTTATAGTGAGGGTTAAAACATCGAGAATGAAAAACGGGAGGAGGTGAAGTTTCTACTGAGAGATACACTTTTTCGCTAACAAAATCATTCATGTTCATTATTTTAATTATTTTTCATCATTAGCATTTTTGTTTTACAAATGAGTAACAAGTTCGCCTGTTATTGTTTATTGCCCGTTTTAATTTAATTTTTAAAAAGAATATTGAATTAGTAGAATGATAACTACTTATTTTTCTATGATTAGAAAATGGTGGCTTAAAATGAAAAAAGAAAAAAATGTTTTTGTAATAGATATGTTTTTACATTTCCTTTAAAAATATAAACATTAAAATGATATAAATGCTGTTTCACGCAGAAAACTATATCACCTAAACATCAATTGATGTACTTGTGTAAGTTTACTGAGTAGTATCTAATTTTCTTATTTCAAGAACCGGTTTTACTTAAAATCATTAAATTTGTTTCGAAATAAATGGAAATTATATATGCATTGATTTTCTTAATGCTTTATTATTACGAATTCTTAAACGGATTTTACAAGTTTATGAAGAGGATGAAATTAAAAATGAAAAATGTTGGGCGCTTTTCAGAAAAAAATGAACTTGAGAGCATCTAATGTAGAATCAAATATTCTACCAAGTACATCAAATGAATTTTGTTTTTTTTATGGTTAAAGGTTGAGGTGATACTAAAATAATGTTGACATCTCAAAAGCGGTGGTTGAAACTAATAAAAATATTACTCAAACAAATTTTTTTTTATACGTGTAATATGTATAAAAATAATTTATAAAACTAAAAATGATTCATATCATTTTTAATACTTTTTTGACTATTACATTTATGTTAATTTTAAAATGTTATTTACAAACTTATTTTAGTGTTTTAAAAACCATCAATCTAATTTTTTATTTCATATAAAACATAGATTGTAACAATAAAAATAATATTTGCTTTTATTATTTTTGAAAGGAGATTTATTTTTAAGATCCATAGAATTCAATAATATCTTTTACAGATTTTCCCTTATTATTCCATAAAACATTTTAGACAACTGCTGAAGTTGATTGTAATTTTCCACGAGTCAACTCCATTTACTTCGTTTATGAAGGATTTCCCTTGTTGGGAGAATGGATATAGTGAGCCGCTTGTGTATTCCTTTTGTCACGTACACAGCAGATGAATCGTCTTTGCACATTGACAAATGGCATATTTGTTATTATTTTTTTTGTAGTATAAATAAATTTTTAAATAAAAATGTTTATTACAGAATAAAAATTAACGAAATATCAAATCTGAAATTGAGGTTTCTTTTTCTATTTTTAGGACTGTTATATAATTCAAAAGAGTTTTATGAACTTAAAAAAACTATCAGGTACTTCATTACTCTGAAGAATTTTATTATATTTACATACAAACATGAACGCATATTCAAAAAAAAAAAATCACACACAAACACACTCGCACCCACATAAATCATATAAACAAGAAAGTACTATCACGTACAAGTACAATGAATCGTGCTCACATGTTTATGTATGATAAAATGTGTGACAGAGATAAATTTGTGAGTTAAAAATCTATTTTTTTTTTAAGTTAGGAAATGTTTTGACTTAAATTCTCGTTGAACGTTACTAAAATTTAAATATTGATCAGTTTTAACTTTATAGTTTTTTTATAAAAATAATTATACAAGTATAGCGATGGTTAATGTAGTAATATTGATTAGTCTCTAATGACATTAATTGTTTATAAGAACATAAATAAAAAATATGTATTTAAAATAAAACTTTATTAGTAAATTATTTAATACTTATGAGAAAAGTTAACTGTTTAAAATGGTTTAACTATTTAATTCTAATAATTATATTAGATTTTTTAAAAAAATCTAATTAGATTAGGGAAATAATATTTTTAATTTTTTTTCAATTTTACACAAAAGCAAATAAATTTGTAAAAAAATTACAGACCACTGAAACAAGAGAGATCTAGGAGAAAAGGATACAAAAGGTCATCGCCCCCCAAATATTGGGATATTGATGTAAATATTATCGGTGACCGATCACAACATCAATTGTCTGAACAGTTGTGCCCTTATTATCAATTTTTAGATGAAATACTTTAATTATGAAAGTATTTTTTCAATAATTAAACAAATGATATTGATTAATTCCACCTAATAAATAAGTAATAAAATAATAAAAATAATACTACTAGAAACGTTTTCCTTTATTATCATTTTTTCCCGGAAAAAAAGGTTTTGGTTTCATTCCTTCCTATAGTTATAAGTTTAGTTTTTTAATATTTCATATAAATTATACTATTTAACAAAATATATACTGCTAAACAATAATTTTTTTTAAATTTTGTTTGTTTAACAAAACGAAAAAAGAATTTACGTATATTAAGCTGTTCAGCAAGCCATAGAGACACAACGAGTATACCATGCTCTATGTACGGCTTTCATTGACTACGAAAGGGTATTTGATTCGGTAGAAACGCAAGTAATAACAACTGCATTACATAACCAGGTTGTAAACACAGTTTAAAAAACCTGCTACAATCGATATACGAAGATGCAAAAGCTACCACCTGTGTCAACGAACATAAAATAAAGATAAATGTGCAAAATGTTGTGCAACAAGGCCACACTGTATCACCCATGCTTTTTTAAGCCTGCTCGAGAAGGTAATTAGAAAACTAAAATGGGAAGAGAAGGGCATATGAATAAATGGCGCATATTTAAATCACCTAAGACTTGATTAGAAAATATAGCAGATTATATAGTTCTCTTCTCACAAGAAATAGAACTACAAACAAACATATAGGAACTGCAGGTGGCTAGCGAACCCTATCGTTTAAGAATGAAGCTTAAAAAGAGTCAGGTCATGTTCAACAAGTTTGTCTCAGAAAGAAAGATTTTTGTCTCTAAATAAAAAGTAGATCATTACAAATTTATTGGCCAAAGGATACCAACTGAGGGAGATATAATCAAAGAAACTGCACGACGAGTTAAGCAGGAGTGGCAGGCAATCGGGAGACTTAACAGCGTTTTCATGAACAATCTGTCTTTTTTTCTTAAAAGGAAAGTTTTCGACCGATGCATCATGCCTTTGGAAGCAAAACTTGGACATTAACCGTTCAATCATTACAAAAGCTGCGTGTAGCACTAAGAAATATAGAACGATGTATACTTGGAGTTACCAGACGGGACAAGAAGACCTGTAATTGGGTTAGCACATGAAATCATCACGAATATTAAAGAACTAAAATGGTGGCGGGCAGGCCATGTAGCAAGAAGAACTGCTAGCAGATGGACTAAATTAGCACTTTTACCGCTAGAAAAGACCAAAGGCACGTTGGATTGATATTATCAAGTTCATTGGACCGAACTGGCAGAAGACCGTATTAGTTTGAATCGTACAAAAGAGGCCTTCATTCTGCAGAAAATGGCTGAAATGATGATGATATGTTTGTGCGGCAGCTCGTGTGTGTATGTGAAGGAAAAAATCGGAAAATGTAGTACAACTCTGAAGACGTGTTCTTTACGTCTTTAAAGTTGTTTTCAGAAAAACAAATAGTTTAGTTATAGAAAATATACCTATAAAGGAAAAATTAAGTCATACGAATACGATAATTCGTTCAGAAGCGTTATACCCTATAGAATGTTTGATTATGGTCAACACGGGTCTTCAAAAAGAAAGAAAAGAAGATTTTAAGGAAAATATGCGAACTATACAGTTCAAAAAAATAAATACTGCCCTTATAAACTGCTATGCCAGACGTTTAAGTAAATTACGAAAAGGATTCATGAAAGGAAATTGGCTTTCACACAACAGATTTTAAGGATTAGTGATAATGGAATTTCCAAGAAAAACTTGTTCTTTTATCAAGGAAAAAACTAAAAACTGATGTTATGATCAACTGAAGAAACAAAGGAATAGGATTAGAAATTCTGAACATAAAAAATCATGAATCAATCCTCGAAAAATAGGGTTTGCTACGAACAGAAACTCCAAATCAAAAACAAGTACAGAAGAAAAATTCAATAAAAATGGAGAGTCTTAAAAAGTACTGACATAAAAAGGTGGAAAGGAAACTAAGAAAAGCGTAAACGTGATTCATAGTTGACCGTAAAGAAAAAAATATCCATCAACCAACTTACTATTCTTTGCTTAAAGTGGAAGTCATTATAATTAACTGAAAATTAAATTAAAAAAAGCTGACAACACAGATTAGCTGTGGGTTTTTAGTGATGCACGGCTTACAATTTAAAATATTTAAATATAATATTTTTCGTTTATTTAATTCAATGATTCTAACTAAAGCATGCGCGCATAACGTATTTAATTCGCGCGGATGTGGCGGTACTAGCGGCGACGGTCGGCACTAACTAGTAATGAAATTACTATTAAATTACAAGCAATGCAATTTCACAGCTTAAATAGAACAAATGTCATTTCCACGGTAAATTTCGAACATGAAAATCACAATCATGGACAGTGATAACCTTCAACTTTTCTTCATAATAATTGCTGCATGCAATTATTATTGGTATAAAAATAAAATGAAGTGTTAAAAGAAATGTTTCTACTTTGTAAATAACAGTAAATCATTGTTATGGACTGAAAATTAAACTACGATATAAATAAAATATGATATCGCAAATATATTAAAATAAATCATAATGTAGAAATGTAAATGATTACAGTTAAGACAATTATTATTTAAACATTTTTTTTTGTTTTTACGGATTTAGATTTTAATTAACTTTTTTAAAAATCATTTCATTAAACGTAATGTACAACCAGTTAGAATTTACATCAGATATGGTTAAATAATTTTAAATTAACATGGAATAACAACAATATTAATGGCTAATAACGCAACTAAATTTATGAACAACCTATAACATTCAACGTAACACTAATAAAGTTACATATACAAATAAATAATATTGTTCTCCCATTAAAACGAAACCTTTACAGGAATTATTATTATGAAAATTATTATATGGAAAGTGCAAATCCGATGTTAGAGGGTTAATGTCTGTATCGACCAAACCGGGATGGATTCAATTTATTAAAGCTCGTTAAAGAGAAGTTAGTTGCATATTTACGAGGTCATAAATCATTATAACCAGCTTAATTAAAGCTCGCCTCCAGTTACTATGCGCATAGGCATCCGTCTTCATCGTATACTAACACCCAACGCCCTCACTTCCATGAATTCGGCTATTGCCGTTTATCGTTCCTCTCAGCAATTAAACGGATATTTAAATAAGTTTACAAACACTTTAATTAAAAAAAAAAACGTTTTTACAAATTTTTGTTTTCAATTAATATATTAATGTCTTTTGTATTCGATTTAATTATGTTATGAAACAATCAATATTTTTTTATTAAATTGCATAATTAAAATATTAATTTGTTTTTGAAAAATACATACATTAATATCAATGAATTCGAGTGCCCTAAATACGTCTACTTTACATATAAACAACAATGTTACTTATTTATCAGTCGTAATTTGTTTTGAAAACGAAAATAAATGAAATGTTTATGAAATATAAAGTTTATGAAATAAACTAAATAAATATATGTTTATGAAATATCAGTTTATTAAAAACTAATTCTTGCTAATTCCTTTCATTGTAGTTCCTAACATTATTAGTATACTGTTTCTAGCGTTTTACCGACTGCTGAAACGCTTCTTATCGTTTGCGGAATAAAGAAAAGATTACATTATGGGTTTTCATTAGTACATTAAAAAAACAAATTTATTTCAGGGGCAAGTTTAGGTTTTTTTTTTTTCTTTACCGTATAAGCTAATTCGGTGGAACATGGCTGGATGGGTGGGGTGATAAGTACAAAAAGTAATCGTAAGTTATGTGTTGGCCGAAAACATGCTGATAAAAAGTTACGTATGTGAGTGTACATTTTCGGGATGTACTACAAGTGCTGAGCAACACCTTTAAGGACCACTTTAATTTCAATACAAAAGAAAAATATTGAAAATCTGATGTGGAGACCACATGACTTCCTTGTACATTTATTAAATTACATATACACACATTTTTTTTAAAATGAAAAGTACATAAAAACTTTTTTATTAATAACTTCTGATATTTTTTCATTGTTGTTATTGAATTATTATTTATCGTAAATTTTTTTTTACTATCAGAGGTTAATAATTATATTATATTAATAAATTAATATATTTAAATTAAAAAAAAAGGGATGAAGTCTGATTCGAACTAATGTGCCTTCCCCGTGTAAATATTTCGATATATTTCATTAATTAAAATTTCATTTGGCTATAACTCTGGAACCAATGAAAACAAGTACCACTTATATATCGTTGAAAAGCTCTCAATGAGGGCTTAATAGTGCAATTAAGAAAAAATCCAAATGTTTTTGGAATTTGGGCTTTTTTGGACACTTTTGGTTTTGTTTATTTCAATCAAAAGGGGAAGTACACAACTAGATGTTACAACAGTCTTAAATCAAAAATTTCAAAATCCTACAGTTAATCGTTTGTGAGATACACAAACGTACGAACGTACGGCGTCACGACGAAACTAATCAAAATGAATTCAGGGATGGTCAAAATGGATATTTCCCTCGAATCTGAAAACCGAGATTTTTCGCGATCACAATTTCTTTTACTTTGTACAAGGAAAATATTAAGAATAAGAACATAAAAATTTACATTTTTATATGTTTTTCATATTTTTCTCACCATATAGAATTAGGTTTCCAACCGATGCAGTACCATGTTGCTTTAAATTTTTTGTCTCTAGTATTTAATTATTTCTCTACATTATTTATTCTAATATTTATATTTATAGAAAAATATTTATATCAGTTTTTTTTCTTATAACTGACGATTGACTGGTTATATTAATTTTTAAATATCTAAAATAAAATTTGACTAAAGGAAAAATATTGAATTCGTATATATCTTTATTTTACAGTCAATAATTATTTCATAATAGCACTTAAAAAAAAAAATTAGTAATACAGCTGAAACGTGGAGAAAGAAGATTAAGTTAAAAATTATGGTTATGTAAAAGACTAGAAAACGAAAACTACAAACAAAATAAGAACATAAAATAAATAACTGAATGAATTAATTTATTCTCGTCATTTTAATACTTATTATATATTGAAAAAATAATAAAGAGATACGAGGAAATGTTTTATGAACAAGTTAACGATCCAAAGTGAATAAATGATGATACAGAAGCGTAATAAATAAATTCCTTTTAAATTAAAAAGGAATGTAACATACATAAACAAATAGCAAATATTCTGATTCAGCAATAGGATAAACTTATAACATGAATTTAGTAAAATTTTGTTAGTGTGATTTATAGAAACTTGTAAAACATAATATAGGAAAAGATAAAATGTAATATAAATAATTAGTTACCCTTAATAACGAAACCTTTTTCGCCAAACATAATGTAATGTTATTAAACAAAGATGATTAGCAAAAAATGAAATACATGTTTAAATTACTTTTTTATGAGATGTAGCACTTAGAATCTATAAATGTTATCATCATATGATTTACAATCCTTAGGCAGGTCCCGTTCAATATGTTCATCTCCATTCTTTTCTATTTCTAGCTACTTTTGAGTTATTATATCTCTTATTTCCTATTAGGATAGTCTGTAATTTCTAGTTTTAATTTTAACTCCTCCTGACAACTAAATTTTCACAATATCCTCCGTTCCTACATTTTAAATACATCACAATATGTCTTTTTATATTTTCATAGCTTCCACGTTTAGTATCAGTACAAAGTTATAACGAAAAGACCTTCTTCAACTCATTAAAAAAAAATTAATAACTGTTAAATGTTGATACTCTGGTTTTTCTTTGTTTTTTTTTTTCTATTAAGCTATCTTTGAATTTTGAAAATTTATTTTTAGTTTTGCATCGGTGATTCTTCATGCATAAAACCGCATGTTTTTTTGCAGTATCTCCAACAATTGTATGTGCGGGTTGGGGGATAGAAACGTTTTTTTAATTTTTCCCTAAGTAAAACTATTTAGTTTCTTTAACCTTTATTTTCATAACCGCTTTATAATTTAAATAAATTTTTAATTTACCAAATATTATTTTTTTTCCTTGAATCTTTTTTTATCTTACTTCATTTAACAGATAAAAATTAAGTATTATTAAAATGGTATTAGAATATTGTTAAATATTATATTAAAAATGCATACTTAAATCGGGTTTGTAATAAAGTTAATTTTGATTAAATTTTAGACAAATTAAATAAAAATTAATAATGAAATTTTATAAAAAAACATATGGAGATTTTGAAGGTAATATATTAAAAATACTATTAATGACCGGTATTAGAAGGAAGTGTATTTGATGAAAAGTGAAGACGAACATTAGAATAAATAGGAGATCAAATACAATATAAAAATATTTTATATATTGCACGTATTACAACAAAAAAAAAAGTAAGATTAATATACCTATTATGCTGGACCAAGAGAGACAGGAAGACCTAAAGCAAAATGGTGCTGCAACAGATAATTGGTTGAAAAAATAATTCTGTAGGAGGAATTTTTTATTTTTAATGAAAACGTACTTATATAAAATACGATAAAACAGTGAATTTGCAGATAAAGTATTTATTTTTTAATAAAAACTTTTTAGAATTTAAATTACACGATAAATTTCTTAGAATTGAACGTATCAGTTCAGTGTATACATTTTCTTCAGGAATTCATTCTTTAATTTACGAAATAATAGGAAAAACTAGTAAATTATGTTTACTTTATATTCTTTAAGAAAAAAAAAGAAAAAGTTAAACTGTTTTGATAACATCACATGTTTTAAAGTAAAACGATAATTATTTACTATCACGAACTGTGAAATATCAGTAAAGAAGCAGCTTGAACAGAATGAATACAATGTAGGCTTACGTCAGTGTTTAAGAGTAGAAGCGCTGATGGAAAGCGGACAATGGCCCATAACTCGGCGGGTTTGCCGCCCTGCCTTGATTACAAAATTCCAGCGATAATTTCCGAACGGTTGATCACAGTATAATGGCTCTTGTATCGGCTCACAACTCACTGTTGAAAGAGTTAAATGGTGCGCGCCAAGAATTCTAAATTCTTTCAAGATAAATTCCATCAAACCGATCTTTCCCGATAATTATTTTACTACTCTCCCTATTGCCTCTTCCCACTTTTTAAACTTACAACTCCCACACTTTTTATTCAAGCTATCACTTTGTACTAAGATTAAAAAAGAAAGATTAAAATCTGTAGTCTAAATAGAGTATTGTAAAAAGGAATTGAGTGTAATGAGTCATTTTTCTTTTAATACCGTAGAGTAAATCACATTATTATAAATAGAAATACAAAAATATTTATAAATTGATTAAAATAAATATAAAACCTATAACAAAATATTAAATACCTCCAATTGTAATTATTATTAGCGCAAAAATTTAAGACTGTGTAGAAGTGAATTAAAATTAATAACTTAATCTCTGCGGTTCTGTTTTTTCTACACAAAAACAAATAATAAGAATTATTCTTAATTTTTTTTTTTCAAAATTCGTTTGTCACATTTTACGAGCCATAGGTTTATACATATCTACTATTTAAAAAAAAATACCCTTTTATTATAACCTAGTAAAAACTACTTTTGTATCGTATTTGTTAAGACCTTTAGAATCGTATGACTACATTAGGAGTGATAATGTTTTTAACATTATCCCTTAATGTTTTTTTACCTTTGCAATTTTTTTTTGTCTTCAGTCTTTTTTTTTGTTTTCACTCGACTGGTTTGATGCAGCTCTCTAAGATACACTTTCTAGTGCCATTCGTTTCATTTCGGTATACCCCATACATCCTAGATCCCTGACGATTTGTTTTACATATTCCAAACATTGCCTACCTGCACAATTATTCGATCTACATGTCGCTCCGATATTAAAGCGACTATTCCAGGATGCCTTAATATGTGGCCTATAAGTCTATCTCTTCTTTTAACTATATTTTTCCAAATGGTTCTCTCTCTTCTTCATTTGTCACTTTATTCACCCATCTGATTTTTAACATTCTCCTATAGCACCGTATTTCAAAAGCTTCTAATATTTTCTTCTCAGGTAATCCAATCGTCCAAGTTTCACTTCCATATAAAAAGCTACACTTCAAACATATACTTTTGCAATAAAAAATATTATCATCATTTTATTATTTAAATAGCTTTTAACTTTTTTTTTTATCGTATTCTAAACTACAATTTTTTTTTCGAATTACTTTCTGGTTGTTAATTTTTTAAATATTTATGTCTAATTTTTAAAACTTAAAATCATTTTATATGTTAAAAATATATTTTAATCATTTAATAAATAAATTCATTCTCAACCTCCGGGACCGCTGTGAGATACCTGCTTTAGAGGATTAAATGAATGACAATTTTTGTAGCGTGTGAAAATGACATGCCTAATCGGGATTTGAACCCGGGACTTGCATAAAAGGCTGAGACACTACCGCTCGCGCCATGGAGGCCAGCAATAAATTCATCCTGTATTGCAATTATGTATTGTAAAATGTTGGTATTCGATATCAAACGTTTCTCATACATCACTATTATTATTTTTATTTGACTTTTTGATTTGTAAATTTTTTTCAATAGTTTATTTCCCAATTTTAAATACTAAATAACTAATTTTACAAGATTTTTTTATATATTTTTATTGAAATATTTACTTCTTCCCATTTCCTTTCTTTATTATCATTTCATAAATGGAGATAACTACTTTTTTTATAAGATAACTAAATATTTTTTACAGCTTATCATTTATCTTTAACATAATCATTTTTTTTTCATAATTTCTTCGTCTATCGTAAAAAAGGATCATGAAAAACTTATATAAGAAAAAAGTACGTCATTTATCCTTAACACGTGCAAAAAAAAAAATTATTATAGTTTTAAGAACCAGAATAGAACTTCATAAAAATATATTTTTTAATACTTTTATTTATAGTCGCATTAACAATTAAATTCATTAGCGACTTCTCAGTGTAATGTAACTGTACCGGTAAATTTTTAGTTTTGAACAAACTCAGGTCGACTACTCCTGAGACGTGCGGTTAATTGAAACCCAACCACCAAAGAATACCAGTATCTACGATCTAGTATTCAAATCTGAATAACAGTAACTACCTTTATTAGGATTTGAACCTGAGAACTTCGACTTCAAAATCAGTTGATTTACGACGACGCGTTTACCATCAGACCAACCCGGTGGGTTAAAAGTATTTTCACTATTTTGACAGGGTTAAATTTCATTTGAATCTTTCACTACTGTATTTTTCTTTTTATTCTTCGGAACCACCGTAAGGTATTACTTCAGAGGATGAATGGGAATGATGTGTATGAATGTAAATGAAGTGTACTCTTGTACAGTCTCAGGTCAACCATTTCTGAGATGTGTGGTTAATTGAAATACAACCACCAAAAGAACACCGGTATCCACGATCTAGTATTCAAATTTGTATAAAAGAAACTGCCTTTACTAGGATTTGAACGTTGCAATCACCACTACAGAGAGGCGTTCACCACTACATCAACCCAGTGGTTTGTGTCACTTGTTTATGATAAATTAAAGTTACGTACGGAATATTTCCATTTACTTGTGATAAGCCTACATTTTTACAGCTACAATTTTTTTGTGTTTCTTTGTTAAAAACTTCTAATCGGGTGACTAAAGTACCTTGAATTTCCAAGTGTACATGGAGGTATCTAATATTTATACTGACGTTTTATGTTCGAATAATTTCCATTACTGATTCTCGAAAAAATAAAATAACAGCAAAATCATTGTTATTCAAACAACAAACACATCTTATATATAATTCCGAAATTCTGTTTGTTTGCAACAGCATCATGCGAGAACCAAGGAACCGATTGCTTTGAAATTTGCAGGATGTATTCGTGTTATCTCAGGAAAGGTTCTTTAAGTTATAGATCGTATGGCCTAAGGAGGTCTTAGTCCCCTTAGGGGTGAAGTTTTGGATTAAAGATATTTATTCATTCAAAGAAAAAAAAATTAATTCTTTACTTCATTATTATATTTCTGTCACCATGGCAACAGAAATAAGGTATGGACTTTCCTCGTAAAGTTGATGTGTAGATTTAGTTACTACTGTTCTCTGTGATTTGCAATTAGTTTCTTTTTCAGGTTTCTAGAAAGCTTGAATACTTTATCGGTATTAGTCTCATAACCATGACAGTAACGAACACTGCAGGGATAACTCTAGCTAGACACGAATGGCGAGCACTGCGAGGGTCCAGGGAGCATGATCATCTGTCTAGACTGGAAGACCGAGCAAACACTACGGATCTCCAGATAGGAATGTAAAGCAAGTCGGGATCTGTCGCTCTATGGTCGACACACTGACCCTAGAACCAGTGGGAAGCCTCGGGGCTCTTCTTAGCCGACCTGGGTCCCGGGGGTCCAGAAACGAAGCCCCCTGACTGGCCTTTAGTGAATTCAAATAAATAAAAAAATCAAGTCTTATATTTAAAAACATATTTATCATACGCGGTCGTAAAATAATAATAAATTTAGTAATTTCCTCCAAAAAATTGACATACCTTAATTTGGCCTAATAATCCTATCAGCACTAGATAATCCTATCTCGTAATAATCCTATATTACTTTGAGACTGTTTGATGATTTTTTTAAAAGATTAAAAGAAAAAGTAATTAGCTAGGAAGTATATTATTTTTTGGGTAGTACAATTACAACAAAATGGACTTGAAGATTTTTAATCATAACCTACAGTTTTTAAAATATTAAGAATTCAAAATGGTTTGTGATAATTTTAAACAAAATTATGTTTAAAATTTGAGAACAGCATAAACATTTTTATTCCAACTTTTTAAGGTAAAATTATGAAATAAATTTTAAAAAATTGTCTATTTTTTAAATTTAATAAAAAAGTAGCAATTTGAATTATCCAGCGCGAGACATAAGTTCATGAAAACAACATAGCAATTATCAAGAATAACAAACATTCTATACCAGGCTTAATAGATAAATATAATGAAGAGGTGAAATGGTTTTCGCCTTTCTTTTTGATTGAGCTCACCGAAATGCAGGAGACACACAGAAGTAAAGGACTTTACTTCTTCACAAAGCTTTAGAATAAACTCCAGTACTTCCAAGTAAATAACTCTTGATTAGTATCGTTTTACTTAAGGTGCTTAACGTGCACAATACTCATATGAATGGATAGAAATAAGGCAACACATTTATGCGTAAATTACGTGTATTTTTTCTGTTAAAATGATTTGAAATTTTGATATACTACTAGCCGATATTATGAATTATTTAAACAAAAACTTTAATCCTTAAGAATTATAAACAAATATAAAAAATTATATTTTGGAACATTAAGCGTTTTATACAAAGAATTTCTGTTATGTTTAAAATACAAATTCAAACTTCAGGTTTTAGGTTTATAACTTTTGTTGGAGTAATCTAATTATGTAAATTTCTTAAGAAATTAAAAAAAAAAAGATTTAATAAAGGTTTAATTGTTTTTTAAGCGTCCAAGAATTTGTTTTACTTACATAAAATAATTTTTAGCTACAAACCAAAAATTTGAGAACTATTTCATTCCGAGTAAAGAGACCTATCTCATATTTAATTGTAATTTATCATAAACAAGAGATTTTACTGTCAGTAAAACAATAGAATAATATATATAATTTTCTTTTAGGAATTTTTTTTTTTGTATATTTAATGTATGCTAAGCCCATCTACACATCATGCATTAAAGAAAAGTCTATTACAGGAAAATCGTTTACACTGGATTATATTTCAGTAAGCAAATCTACGATACTGGGAATAAGTTATTTTTCAAACATGTAACTTTAATCTACGGTTTAAAATCATTTAAAAGACTATAAAAAAATCGACTATAATTTTTATATTAAAATAAATAAGATTTAAAATTTGATAAATGACAATACAAGGTAAAGATCAATCTATGAATAATTCATGAATATGAATAATAAATAAATTTGGAATGAAAGAAAAAAAAATTCTTCTCCCGGTCAGTCAGAGAATGGTCAGTTGAAGTAGTTCGTATTGCAACCGAAAGAATGCGCTGGTAGGTCAATGTCCACCGTTTTTATTCTGGGAGGGGAAATATCACTTCTTTGCACGTCTCTGATGTTTTTACAATAAAAGCTTGCTAGGGTCATCGTCCGCCTTTCTTTTATTTAAAAGTAAAGATGCTTCGACATATAAATATATACATTTTATGAATTAATTTTTTTCATCTAATATTTTGTATTAATAAAATAAAAATTGTAATATATACCAAGTAATTTATTAAAAAATAAAAGTAATGATTTTTTTGTAGAAAATAATACTATCAATAATAATAAAACTTTATAATTACATAAACTAAGTAAATTAATAACATTAAGGCAACAAAAAAGTCGCAAAATTTGTGACATCGTAAAGTTATAAAAAATACAATGTATAGCAAAAATGGAATTAAATTGATTATAAGACATCAATCAATAAATTATGTAATCTTTCTTATAGAACACACACCAAAAGAGGTAGATTGAAATAGATCCGTTACGTATAATCTTGTAAATAAAACGAATTTGATTAAAAAATAACTATTATAATTTTACAAATAATGTATTAACCTAAGAGATGTTGAACCCAAAACCTTTCATATTATACAAATCAATGGCCTACACTTCTAAAGGCATAAATTTTACTCTCCATAATACGGTTTAGGATAATTCTAAACCAAAATTGTTCAAATAGTTAGACAAGCGCAACTGTAGATTGAAACCCAATGGTCAAATGTATATATATATATATATATATACATTTAAAATAAAGTAAAGTTATATATACATAAAACAAGTAAAATATCCATTTCATATAAATTTCACGTCATTCCCCAACTAATTAGAGGCTTTGTGTATTGAAAAATGAGTATGTTCGATGGAAGCAAGTACATCAGACTAAAAATTTTCTCTAAGTCTAATGATGTCCACTTCACAACTACTGTATGGTAAACAGAAAAAAATTGTTATTGAGGACTGAATATCTTCTACAAATTTACTGCGCTTGGCATACTGATTTCTTACGTTATATTCGAGTCGATGAAGGTTACAATTAGAACTACTTTACTCCTGTCTTTTCGTAGTATATCTATTTTTCCTCTAATATATCAAATAGACATTTTATTTTTGTAAAAAATACTGGGTAGCACGATTTCTTGAAAATAATGTGGTTTGTTTTAATACCGAATTTATTTTCAAGAAAGCGTGCATGATTCTTATTTTTTAATAAGAGCAGATATCTCATGTGAGATTGCCTACAATTATTATATTAGAGAAAGGCATTAACTTACAAACATACCATAATAACAAAGAACATTGAGATGATATGTCAATTTTTTTTCCTGTTATTAGCAGGTCTACGCAATTTGGTACAGATGAAACTGGTAACATTTATTATATATCTCATTCTATATAGTCAATTATTTTATTTAAATTAAGTGATTAATTATTTAATTTATGATTGTAGGTAATTCTGTTTAAATATTACTGGTTGTATACATTAAATTTTTGAATACAAATTAATTTTTTTTTAACAAGAAATAAACAAATTAATAGACTTACCAAATAAAATTAAAAAAAATAAAAATCTGCTTAAAAATAATTTGTTCTTTTTCCTTTTTTCCTATGAATAGAAAAATATTTATATAAAATATTTATTATAGATAACTCTGGAAGTCCGGAGTTCAATTTTTTCAAATAATTTGAAAGTTATATCTTTCCGTTATTTTTTATTTTCTATTGTTATTTCATTTTAAAATAAATAAAAATTGAAATACTAATGAACATGAAAATATGAAATACCTTTATTAATATAGAAGGTACGGTGAAAAACATAACCACCGGGTTGGCCTAGTGGTGATGGTGATCCCGTCATTGCAAATCAGCTGATTTCGAAGTCGAGGGTTCTAAGGTTCAAATCCGAGTAAAGGCAGTTAATTTTATACGGATATGAATATTAGATGGTAGGTATCGGTGTTCTTTGGTTGTTGTGTTTCAATTAACTACACATCTAAGGGATGGTAGACCCCAGACTGTACAAAAGTACACTTCATTTACATTCATACATGTCATCTTCATTCATCCTCTGAAGTAATATTACCGTGTTTCTCGAGGCTTAAACAGAAAAAGAAAGAAAAGAAAGGGTTAAACTAAATTTTAATCCGTGAAATATTTTTAAATTTAAATTAAATGAAACAAGAGAAGCGTTTTAGAGGGTAACGTATTTTGACAGAGATTTTACGTAAAATGTTTTCTTACTTGAATTTCTACAGTATAAAAAAATCATCAGAAATCAAGATGAAAAATATTCATCGTAAAGAAAACTGAATAAAATTCAAAAAAATACTAATCTTTAAGTATTCAACTGAAAAATATTCAAATATTCATTTAAAAATATTTCTATCAAAGTTTCCTTCCTCCGCTCCTAAATATTTGAGTAAAATAATTTTTTTTTAAATTTCTTAACTGGTAGGGGTTCCCAATTGTCTTTCTCTAACAAGATCCTTCTATTTAAAATCTTGAACCGATTTGGACGTACGAAATTCAGCTCTAGAGGACGACTTGTAACAGTAATGTTAAATTGAACCAAAGGTCAAAGAACAAGATATTGAGAATAGTGATCAAACCCGCCTTGGTTCGTCAGGAATTCGGAAATATACCAGGGGATTCCGTATATTTTCGGGATGAGATTTACAGTTTCAATTCTAAATACATTAAACGAAATTCCATTAGACGATTGAAAAAGGTTCATGTGATGGACCTTTGTGATGATCGTTGAAGATACTCTATTTTCATGATTTTTTCGGTACGTTTTGTAACTTGTGCATCTACCTGTTTCTGTTACTATTTTTTTGTTCCCATTGTTTTTACCAATTAACTGTAGTTGTTTTAATGATATTACTCTTTGTTATTCTTACTTACTTTGCATTTACCTATATTCGCCTATTTTGTCAGCCTTTTATTTATGTCTGTGTTTTATTTTTCACTTGTCCGTTTATATACCTGTGTTTTTATGTACGTGAGGATCTTATATCGTATAAAAAACATGGCGTGCGAACTGAATGTTTTAGATAGATGGGACAATTTCTAGAACCAAGGGATGATAAAAGTGTTTATAACATAATATGTGTTTACTGGTCTTACTTTTTACTATAACTATGTTTATTAACATGGACGTTTATTGTTATTATAATCATTTACTATTTGCTTGCATGGTGGGTCCTCTCTCATGTGATTTTTTTTTTGAACTTGGAATCACCGTTAGGTATTGCTTCAGAGGATGGAATGAATGACATTTTTGTAGCGTGTGAAAATGCCAAGCCTAACCGAGATTGCGAGATTATACCATCCTTAAAAAAAATTCTGCTACATCTTGTATTTAAATCTATTACTTGAAAATGTTTACTATTTCTCTTTTAATAAGCCTTTATCAGAGAGAGAAATATTTTCTTTATTATACAGTTATTCGTAATTGACTGCTAAACGCCATCCCTACAATTAATGGGGCACATTTGTTTAGCTTTTTATTGTTTCAACTTAAAAAGCCTTTTTTTTGATTTCATGAGTAATTATTCATTATCAGGGTGGAATAAATTCAGCTACTGTTCGTTTTTCTTCTTTTTTAAATAGCAAGATTATTATTATTCTGGGTGTTAATTTCATGTAGTTATAAAATATATACAATATTTCACAAATTATATCCGCTTGTCTCTTGGTTGTTTTTTCTTCGTTTTTTTTACTAGATTAAAAACATTTTAATCACAATATTATTTTTTAGAATTTTTTGTGACATATTTATATATATATATATATATATATATATAAAACATGTAGTGACTGATCCATAAAAAAATCCCAGATAAAAAAAAGCAATTTAAGGTAAATTGATGAAAATTTGTATACAAGTTCTTACGGTGTAAATGCACACTAAAAAAGAATTTTCTTTGAAATTCAGAGTTTAGAGTTAACAATGACATTTACCATTTTTTTTTTTAAATTTCTTGGTAAAACATGTAGATGAAAATTTGACTTCTGGTGTGTGTGATCTTCATGTGAATTTCTACAAACGGCTTTCTAGATTTTTTTGAAATTTGACCTTGAAAGTTCACCCCTTTCAGGGGTGAACAATTTAACAACCTTTCAGAGGGGAAAGGTTAACAAATTTCGAAAAATTATAGCAAATTTTCCCAATTTCAATTATACGCGATATTCACTCGATTTGGGTATGCAAATAACGCCTCAGTTAAATATCGTTTTGGTAACAGTGTAATGATAATTTATCTTTATAATTATGATTATGTTTTTTTTGCGAGCGAACGTGCGACTGGACATCCTAAAACCAACTATTGGGACCTGTACTAACCAAACAATTGCTTTGAAAAAATTACAATACATTGATAGTATTTATAAATTAAACATGCTTTATTTTTTATTTTTCATTATTATTCTCGCAATCACGAGTCTAATAGAATTAAGGGGGATTGAGGGGACAGAGTTCTGACGGCTAACGTCTTCTTACCGCGATGGGAAACACAAGTAACGATATAACGCAACGGGAATGCTAGTTAATATATAATAAAATATGAACTTTCTCTATAAACTACTTTCTAAATTGGTAAGTGTAGTTTGTTCAAAAATATTAGATTAAAATGATAGAATATTAATTGAAATTTAATATATCAAGAAGTATATAGTAACGGTAACCTTTTGGAAATAGTAAAACAATAGTCCTACACGACAATTTTTTTATACTAACCTTCAACGTCTAAAACAATATACATCTAACAATAAAAATCAATAGAATAAATAATAAACAATAAAGTAATAGAATATAAAAACAATAAGTAAAGTAAAACAACAAGAGAGTAGATCGAAGATAAGAGGAATATGAATAAAAATAAAAATGAAATTAAGGAGGAAAAGCGAAGGATTGAACAAAGAAGGGAAGGTAAGCAATTCATATGTAGAATAGGAATAACTGATAACATCTAAGGGTGGAAATGTCGTACCGTTTTTTCCAGCGGAAAGATCATCTATCTCGATATTTATTTTTAGATCCCTAAGGGCCCTTTAAATAAAAACGGAACAAAAATACTTATTAGAAAATTCTCACTTTAATAAATTCTTTCAATAAAAAATACGTGATGAATGATAATGAAATTTTCATAATAATTTAAGCATAAATTTTATACGAAAGTTATTCAGAATTTTTTTTTTACACATTAAATTATTCATACAATATTGTTATTTTTATTCTAATAATAAAATAATGATATTTAATTTAAATACATATATATATTCACATTTTGGTACTTTTTGAAATTTCACTGCACTAAATTTTCACCTTCTTTTTTCACGAATCATTATAGTTTAGCGTATTATTTGGTTGTTTATAATTTGTATATTTAACGTTAGTTAGACTAAGTTGGTAAGCGAAGCGAGTGTTGGTTAGGTTATATTGATATAGTATGATTCGTCAGTACACGGAATCTACGTATATCAAAATAACCTAACCGAAAATAACCTACGGTTGCTTCGATCGCGAACCTCGTCTAATTAGATTATTATTAAATATACAAATTATAATTAATATTTTGACTGTGAAATTCAGAAATAGTACCCACATTTTAAATTATTATCTTTGTATTTTGAAGCCAATATCAAGTTGTTTTCATCTACGATTTTTAAACCCCGGTTTCTATTCGATTTACAACTTAGTGAATTTTGGAGTAACATTTAATTTTTCCCATCTATGAGAAAATCACAGTAACTGTCCCAACACACCCTGTTGGAGGACCAACAAATGCTTACACGCCACACCGCTCGAGTAAATAATAAAAATAATTAACTAATTAAATGACACGATACTTCAAGAGAAAAACACTTTTACTTAATCTCAATGTAAATTGTAATGGATTGTAAATCAGATGCACCCGTAGCGGACGGCTTTCGACCGAGTACACTGGAATTTATAACGCGAGAGTTTTATTATTACATATTCAAACAATATTAATATATATGTATATATATATATATATATATATATATATATATATATATACATATATATATGTATGTATTTAAGCAAACTTAGGAAAAGTCCTACAACTGTGGGTTGTTTCTGATGCAAGGTTTACACACACAACTTAATTAAAAATATTTATCGTTTTATTTAAACATAATATTTTTTCGTTTATTTAATTCAATGATTCTAAAACTTAAGTGCGCGCGCATACGGTATTTAATTCACGCGGTTATGGCGGTACTAGCAGCGAGACGATCGGCACTAAATAATGTAATTTCACAACTTACATAGAACAAATTTTGTTTGTACAGTCGGTAGACTGGTGTAGCTGTGAGGCTTAACGTACCAGGTACCGAGTGAACCGGAGTTTGAGACCCAGCCAGACCGATTTTTTTTTAATAATTTAAATATTATTAATTTGTTTAATTCTATGGCTCATCTGTGACGTCACAACATAGCAGAAAACTACAATATAATTTTTGGATGAGAAAGCAATTTTAAAAACTTTTTTTTTGCAAATATTGGTATTTTTTAATTGACAAATTTGCCTAAGAAAAATAGGACCTTAATTAGGCGATATTTCGAGACACTGAGGTTGACCTTGTTCTACAGACTCACCCCATTAACGTTATAAATTGAAAATATAATGGCATTAATACTCCATATTAAGAAGAAGTAACCTGACCAAGATTAGTCAAAATCGATTCAGTAGTTCTGGAGATATAAGGTGATTTAGAGGCCAAAACCGAACCTCACGTATACATGAACATTAACATTTGGAAAATTTCAATCCGGTTTTTTCGGTTCCTTAGGTGTCAAAACTTTAAGATCTGGTGATAACTAATCGTATATGCCCAAATTAGACCGATTACAATACTTTCCCCTCAGAGCTATAGCTCTGATACAGCGCTATCTAGACAGGAAAATAATATGTTACAAAATTTTTGTTATAGGCATATATTATTGAATTTCTTGCGAATTAAAAAATTTGCTGAACCTAATGACGTATTACACTGAGACATATTGAAACTAATTCTCTAAAAAAAGTTCAAATGAGTTAAAAATTTACTTTTTTTACATATGTATATAAAAAATTTAAATATTACACAAATGTAATTGAAAAACATTTTTTTTCTTTTTGTAATCCTAAATATTGAATCAAACATTTTTCTTAGACAAATATTTAATGTCTTGTTTTTAAAGTTTTAGTCGTTACAATTTGAATATTTTGGACACCAAAACATACATAGGTATGTGTAATGTGATACAAGATAATTTATTTGAAAAAATGACATAACCATTTGCAACAATAACATTCCTCCAGTGCCAGAAAGATACGAAAAGTAATGAGAGAATTTATGTCCTGTTTTCTTACTTTGCTGAATATGAAGTTGCATTTAAGTATACCAAACTGTCAGAAATGAACGTGATCCCATAAGATACTGTTATGCACAACAATGACTGCCGTGTAATGCATATCATTACTCTTTAGGTAAACTTAAAAACAAGGTAACTCATAATAGTCTACTTGTGTATTCATGTTTGCAGTGAATAAACTGATAGAATTAAGTAAAATTGTGGTGAACCAGGGTTTTGTTTTTTATCATAATAAAAATTCTTGAATATATAAAAACATTCATTGGAAACATATTTTAGATATACATTTTATTTTTTAAATATTTTTTTCTGATAATGTTGCCGTACTTCATAATAATAATAATAATAAAAAAAAAAAAACAAAAAAAAGACAATAAATCTATATTCTGGTTTTAAAAGATAGTTCAATCGTTTAAATTTTGATTTATGAATGGTCTATTAAATGAAAAAAATGTCTTAGAAGATCCATAAATGAATAGGGAAAAGGCAATAATTGTCAATACGTTTAAATTGGTTCACATTTTCAAAGAAAAAACCGTGAATTTATTTTGTGAACAAAAGATAAAATGGTAACCTTTGGTCAAACTTGATATTTGGGACTTGAATCGTTATCAAAAAATATTTGTTGTCTTTATTTTTAATTCAAAATGTGAGAATTAATTTTCAAAATGGATCAATTAGTATCGCATTAAGTATACAGCAACTTATGCAATGAAGTAGTAATTAGTAAATCTTCTTCAAAATTGTTTAGCCTATGTATTATTAGAAAAGCATAGAAAATGTAAACGTATAGACAGGCAGTAATTCTACAAAGTGTGTGTAGTGTTTACATTGCTAATATTACAGCTTAGGTAGGAGTATTGTACCGTAATACCGTGTTAATTAGCAAGAAGCCATACAATGTGTATACCACATTGCATCTCAACTGAGCTTTCTGCATTTTGATGAGTAATACGTACTGATAGAAGTTTCAATAACATTTACAATGAAATCAGGCCAGTAATTATCCGTCGACTAGAATATTTCTTTCATACTATTATTTTAAACGACTAGAACCAATAATTAATTAAAATATCAAGTTGTTTTTATCATCTTTTTTATAATGAATTCTGTACTTTGTTGAGATTAAATAATTGGCACTTATGGTTGTCTATGTAGTGTCTTTTGTTGTGTATTATTAATGATTGTCTTAAAAAGTGAACAAGATAAGTTTTCTTAATTATAATCAAGCTTACTGCCTATTCTTATATTTAATATCTATAAAATCTTGAAATAACATTTATAAATAAGTTAATTAATTCTAAATCAGAAGTAATTAAAGAGATTTTTTATTTTAAAATAATTAATAAAGAATATACGCACATGGGCATATCCATGCCAAAATTTTTTATAGGACTGTGATACGGCTATTACAAAATGTTTTCCTGGATTGCCGAACAAAAAACCCGGATTTTCATTTACCCAGCTGATGCATGTAACTTCTTATTTCAATATCAATTCAAAAGTGCACTAGTATTAATAAAGGACAGAAGCTGGTAAATTTTATCGTATAGTTACAAGTTTGTGAAATATAGTATAATAAGTAAATTGATATGTTTAATAATGAAGATATATATTTTTTATATTAGTTTAAACTAATACCAAAAAAGTTATTCGCAAAGAAAATTAGTACGGTGAAAAATCACCGTACTAGTTACGGTGTTTGTAACCACTGAATTTTGGACAAGAGTTTGCTGTTTAACTATACATTTATTTTTTTTGTCTTGGTGGTTACGGTGATTGCAACCACTATGGTAAAGAAAATAAAAGTATAGTTGAACAACCAATTCTTGTCCAAAATTTAGTTGAGGAAAACCGAAACATATTTTTAAAAACCTTGCCCACAGCTCTTTTCCATTTATTACATTGTTATAATAGGATCTCACTTATGTTGTTAAACTTGCACCAAAATAAATAGAATCATTACATTTTATTGAAACGTTAATATTAAATTAAATTTTAGTCTAATGATATATAATTTTTTAATATTTAATATGATAAGCACGGGAGGGATTA
This sequence comes from Lycorma delicatula, assembly GCF_047948215.1. Taxonomy (NCBI): domain Eukaryota; kingdom Metazoa; phylum Arthropoda; class Insecta; order Hemiptera; family Fulgoridae; genus Lycorma; species Lycorma delicatula. The sequence continues at coordinate 64,924,555 of NC_134460.1, forward strand.
AGTGGCAGCCGTAGGGTGGCCTCAAGGAAACTATATTATAAAAAAAATAATAAAGAGTTCTAAAATAAAATGTTGGGTTGCATTTCAGAATAAATTAAGACGCTTGTTACTCTGCTTAATAAATGCTAATTCTCACCTGCTACTTATAGCCGAATAATTTTTTTTTCCATTTTTAACTTGTAGTCATCTAATTTTCAATCAATAAGTAGTCAGTTACGATAATCAAAACAACTTTTGACGGTTTAAAAACTGACATGAAAAACTAGTTTTGAAAAATGTAATTCGCATGAAATCGTTGTTAAACAATGGTAAATATACTGATAACCTAATCTTTAGCTCTAAATTAATAAATATTTAGTATTCCAATTTTATGCATGACTATTAATATACTGGATCTAGAAAAGGGGAAAAAGCTGGGAAAATGTTATTAAGCTATATCATAATTTATATACAGCTTAATATTACCCTTTCCATTAATGAAGTTAAAAATTATTATTATCCTTAGTACCTTATTTTCATATTTAAAAACATAAAAAAAAAAAAAAAATACAATAAGATAAACAAAAAGGAAGATATTTTTAGTTTTATCGTTGGACAGATACTCTACAGTATTTTTGCTACCATAAAATTTAGTTAAAATATTAATCAAATGGCAATACTATTTGAACAAAGGTAAAAAATAAAATTTACTAATCATTTTTAATTTAATCTGTTATCTCTGATAGAAAGGCAGAAAAATATATTCAATAAAAAAATTAATTCAAAACTATATAATATATTTAAAGATTGAAAAGTAAAAACATTTTTCTTACGTCTATCTATAGTTTAATTGTTTTATTATGATGATTAATAGAATCGATAGCTATCAGGGTAAAGAGATGCAGAAACAGGTGCGATATCGCGCACGCACAGAAATAAGATTTTTAACAAGTCTTGGATTCGGGAACATCAAAAATACTGAAAAAAAAACAAAAAAACTCTGACAACACAAATGTGGACTTTCACGTCATGCGGCTAAAGCCACGTTCCGGGAATGTCCTACAACTTAATTAAAAATATTTTCATTTTATTTAAACACAATATTTTTTCATTTATTTAATTCTGTGATTCTAAAAAAGCGCGTGCGCATACCGTATTTAATTGGTGTGGGTGTGGCGGTACTAGCGGCGACGGTCGGCTCTAACTAAACTAATGATATTCACAATTTACATAGAACCAATATCGCTTGTACGGTCGGCAGACTGGTGTAGTTGCGAGGCTACATCAAGTACCGTGTCAATTGGGCGATCGAGTTCCGAGACCCAGCCAGACCGAGTTACTTTTTACACTTTAAATGTTATTAAATTATTTAATTCTACTCCTCACCTGTGACTCACAACATAGCAGACTGCTATGTATTTTTTTTTAAAGTAGGGCAGCAAATTTTTTTTTTTAATTATTGTTATTCTTTAGTTATTAACAGATAAGAAAAATATCACCTTAATTAGGCAAAATCTGGAGATATACTGATGGTCAGCTTATTCTACAGTCTCATTTCCTTGACCTTTTAATTTGAAAATTTAATGACTTTAATGCCCCTTATATAGAAGTAACTGACGAAGATTGATCAAAATCTATCCAGTATCTCTGAAGGTATCAGGTGAATTAGAGGCACCGAACACACACACGTACATACGAACATTAACATCCAGAAAATTTCCATCCGGTTTTTGGGTTCCTTAGGTGTCAATATATAAGATCCGGTGAAAATCGCATATGCCCAAATTGGACCGATTACAATACTTTCCCTTCTAGAGCTGTAGCTCTGCTATAGCGCTACCTAGACGGGAAAATAAAAATGGAAATTTAAGAAGTCATTTCTTTCTATATATAGCAATGCCTTCTCTCTATTGTACATTATAACAACTGAAAAGGTAAATAATTAAGGCTGAGTGCTGCTAAAGTTTTAATAAAATAAAATTTAAACCAAGGGTTTTACGTGTTTGTTGATCATAATACTTTATTGACTTTTTGATAAAGGATCAGCTGACTAATTTGATTTTTATGTTACGTTATAGAAGCTGAATATACAAAAAAATGTAATGTGTTTCGTGTGTTTTTTATATCTATGGTACTTACGTATTAACACCACCGCAGGTACAGCTTTATTTAAAAACAAAGTAGTCAATCGGATTTCGGTGCTATAACATTAAGGTTATATTATTAATAAGTTGTATATATTATGCATATTTAATGTTAATTATAAGAGGTTAGCGAGCGAAACGAGCGTAGGTTATAAGACTACACTTCATTTACACTCACACATATCATCCTCATTCATCCTCTGAAGAATTATCTAAACGGTAGTTACCGGAGGCTAAACAGGAAAAAGAAAGGAAAGTTTATTTTGATATACGTACGATTTGTCAGTACACGAAGTCAACGTAACCTAACCATATACGCTGCGGTGGCGTTAATACGTAAGTGCCATATCTATTAATAAATTTACGATAAGTTTGAAGTCTACAAAGATTGTAAATAACTAAATCTATGTTTTACGAAAATCCTCATTGGTGTACAACTAACGTAAAATCCTACAAAAGATTTGGATGATGGTAACCGAAACAAAAAAAAGTACTTGGTAAATTTAGATTACTAAATTGAGATTTAGTGATATAATATAGTATAGAACATTTTTTGAATAATGGACGAGTCTTTTATGAATTAACCTATATATAACTGTATTAAGACTAAATAATTGAAGTTGAAAAGAAATCTATTTCCTCTTTTTCTTTTTGCAAGTAAAAATCAAAAGAACTTATACAAAATTAATTAAAAAAAAAAAAAAAAAAAAAAAAAAAACCGTTTGTAATTAATTAATTTGTCTATATTTTCTTTAACGAATTATACATTGAATTAGAATAATTAAAAACAACCTTAGAAACACATATCTAAGTCAACAATTTTAAAACAAAAATAAATTAAGTTGTTACAATATTAATAATGTAATACAAATTTCTGTAAGTGTTATACGTTATACGAGTATATGTTATTATTTTTCATTATTTACGAAAGTACGTATAAATATCCTTGTTACTTAGGAATGGATTTTAATATAAATTATTGTCAACTTAAATTAATGTTTATAAATTGGAACGAAATTCAAAAAAATAATCATTTTGTTTATTTACAATATACCTAAAATAATTGTAGGTTATCCAAATGAGTCACACTCAAAACATTTATTTATAATTATGAATAACGTAAGTTCAATGTCAGATATATTAGGAAGAGCGTGTGCTTTCGTTATCCACTTCATTAAACCAATTATTACTTCTATACTGCAAAATCAGTAAGGCAAGTTTTTTGAAATACAGGTTAGATAGATCCCTACAAGTGACAGCTTCAATCTACTAACCATAAACAGGTTGTGTAGTACACAGTGTTGCTTACAAAGAAAGTTAATTGGCGTTCTTTAAAGTGAAGTTTTTATATCACAATTCATTAAATTTTGTTTATAAATGAAGCTGCCTCCATACCAAAAACCTTTTGCTGCAAGTATTTGTAAAATACACATTGCATTCTTTTTTTACGCAGTTGTGCTCGAATTCAATATATTTTGTAAACGGTTTCATGTAAGTTGAATGATATTTATCAGTATACATAAAATGATGTGATAAAAATAATCAATATAGGATAAACTATAATTCAGTTATGAGACAAAATCTTATAACTTTATAGGAAATTTTAATGAATGACATTTTATACACGTAAATATTTTTATTAACTCAGTCTAAACTTCGAATTGTTTAAATTTCTTACATCTTAGTATAAAGTGAATAACAGAAATTAGTAAACGATATAAAAATGGCAGTGCATTTTTATAGGCCTAAATGAAAATTATAATACAATTATTTATTTTTTTAATAATACATCTAATAGATTAACTTTAACAAACAATTTGTTGATTTACATATAAATTTAAGAATTGCATACATTAATTACATAATTAATAAAACATTAATATTCATAAAATTTAGTAAGAACTAATTAACTTACCAAAGATATAAAACCAAATCAAATATGTGATAATAATTTAATTAACATCAGACTAATAACGTAAACAGAAAACACAGCCTTTCTAACGACACAATATGAATTCAACTATCAACAGGTCAGTAAAGTATGCGCACGCATGTTCACTAATGTATGTCGCGTCTTGTTTCCAGCATTACGTCATCAAATGGAAAAACCCAGAACATCGTCCTTATTTATTTAAATGCTATCAATCGAAATCAGGTATGCAGTAGCTGCGTTTAACAAATACATAACCTCACGCACTTGATTATGTATTTTAAAGATTACATTTACATTTAAAACAGCATATTATTCTTGTCAACACTACGATACAAAACTAAAATTATTAAATTAATAATCATTTCGTTAAAAATGTTGTAGTAAATCAGGTATTCCTCGTACAAAACAAATATATTTTGTAAATAAATTTTAAAAAATTATCTATGAATGAAAAAAATTAAATTTTAAATGTTTACATTTAAAATGGATTGTTAACAGAGATATATTTATAAATTTTTCTTTTATAAGTACAGGAAGAAATTCTTTGTACTGTTTCGAATTATTAATTTTTGCTTATTTTTGTTACCTATTTTTTTATTTTTGTTTGTTTTTATATTAATTTTACTAAATCTAAAAATTAAAATTTTCATTTATAACAAAATTTTGCAGACCCACATTCGGGAATCCATACACAAACAACAGTAAATTAGTGAAAAATTTATTAAAAAATGTGATAGGGTACAGACAAAGGAATGAGAGATACTTATTTTGCAGAGTTTATGTGGAATCAGTCACAGAAATCGAGATTTCAGAAAATTCTTGCTGCATTTCCACTTACTGACTTCTTAAATAAAAGGTAAGTCAATATTTAAAATAGTAGAATAACTAATAAAAATCCCTTTTGGTATACCGGAAGGCGGAGGTAGATTTCACCTGTGCTAAGTAGGAGATAAAAAAGATTTCCACCTTAAAGTTAAGAGAAACTTCATATTTACTTAATATGACAATGGTTACGTGTGAAAAATCTTTCACATGTTAAGCGTACGACACGCTCCATCTTCTTACAACACCAGCAACATTTTGGTCATCACTTGCCATAAGGTTGGACATACCAAAAATTGTTACAGACAAAAATTTTAGATAATGTTTAGAGGACGTTAACGACCGCTTTAAACCGATTCGATACTTTGCTTATTAATGTTTTTTTTGTCTTCAAAACCCGATTTCTTCCACCCCCTGGGGAAACAATTGATTGATATCAAAAAACTCTACTCACATAAGTTTGAGGTTCTTATTCAAAGAGTAGTAGAAATTTTAAAAGAATTCGATATTTTCTTAATAAGAAACTTATAGCAATATTTTGTTTTTTTTTTCGAAAAAGCCCCTCCATTTCTACCCCCAATATTTGATTTTGTCCATTAACTAACTCGGCTGAGATTTTGGGTCGTTATATTTTATATATCAATTTGAATGTGATTGGCGGAAAATTACGGCAGTTACCGTGTCCACAAGAAAGTGAATATATATATATATATATATACACACACACAGACATAAATATACTTATTCTATACATACTTCATACTATATATAAACTTTTGAACTGACGGTGGGTTTGGTGTCTGGGGGATGTGAAATGCGAAGATATGTCGAAATTTTCCGAAAGTCGAATTTGGTACCCATTACAATAGGTAGCTTTCTTAAGAAATCTACCTAAAAAGAGATTAGCCAGAAAATCATAATTTCAAATATCAAAAAGCTTTCTTTAATTTAAATTAAAAAAAAGTAAATAATTGACAAAATCTTTAATTACTTGAAGAACATTGTTTTATGGCGCTTTTTTATGTTAAAACATTAAAATTTGACATAAGTGTTTATTGAAACATAAGGAAAGAATAAAAAAAATGTAAATAAACAAATGAAAAATTTAAATAATGATAATTTTAATAAACTACATTTACTATTAATATTTCTTATACTCATTATTAATGATCCACTTTTCGTTTATCTATTAACCTATTTTAAACATTATATTTCCTCAGTGTCCATTAATGGTTGTTATTATTAAAAAATCAAAGTGGACATCTAAGTTTTTATTTCAGGAAAATTTTGTAAACGATTTTTGAGAGTAATATTTATAAAATTTCTTTTTATAACCATTTAGCATAGTTCATTATTTGTATTTTTCGTATTACTTATCTTTTTAAAATAATACAAACAACTATATTTATTTCTATCTTATAATACAATTTAAAAAAGATTCAGAAAAGCAGTCCTAATGTAAAAATTGCGTTAATAGATTTTGTGTAACACTAATAATTAAACACATCAGTTAGTAACGTAATTAAATTAGTCGCTTTATTATATTGTTCATAATAATTTGATCTACGTGAAGATTTATCCGAGTGAGAACGGGTATCATTTGATTTTATAATAGTATAACCCTACTATTAAATGTCATTGATTACATTCTTATGTGTAGAATATAATTATCCCATTATTTTTCAACTTGTGCCTGAAACGGTTAATTTTCTCTGAAAATTAACTACAATTTCTAATATATAGATTTACAGATATTTTGTTACTATTATTTTTTTTAATTTACTAATTCGTGACTTCATCTGATTGAACCTAGTACTTATAAAATGATTAAACCAAGTTACAATTTTATTTGATTGAACCGTGTTCGATTAAAAGTTCGTTGTTAGCATTTCATATTATCTTGTTCTTTTTCATGAACTTATGTAACTACATACCACTCAAATATACTTCGGATACTATTACCAATTTCAAGACAGAATACTCGACTATAATTTTTTATATTACTCATTACTTGATTTTAGTTTTAAAAAATTGCTAAAAAATACAACTTTTAAAACTTTATTATTCTAAATTCTTTTTTAATTCCTAAAGTTTTTTTTATGTTATAAAGGATTTAGGAAATACGTGTTTAACCGCACTTGGGCACTTTATCTAATATGCGCAACCACAGGGCATGTACAAAGTCCCCTGGTTAATCCACAAGCACTTCCCTTTTACTCAGAATATATGCTCTTTCTTTACAGATTAGAGAATCTACAGCACACTTAACCATAGTGCATCCACATCTAAAGAACTCAAATTAATGTTTTCTTATTTCTCAAGTTTATGTAAAAGAAATGCATAATAACTAAGGAAGATTTACTCTACGAAGAACCGCAAAGAAGACAAATTATCCCACCCTAAAAGAAAACGATAAAGAACAAATCAAAAGATAGATCAATGCTCCTGTTACAAAGCAATTACCGATTTTAGAATTTATTAATCTGATAATAAGTCATTCTGTCAGATTTGCAGCTAGAAATTCTCCTAAATATTTTCATTTTTTTCTGGCTTCATTAATCCCGAGATATTTTTTCATATGTTATACGTATTTTTTTATTGAAACATTTTACGTTTTTCATTCTGATTTTTCAGTTACTTTTGGTTTTTAATTTACATCGTTAGAATTCATTTATAGTTTGGGATTATATTATTATTCGACACTTTTGGTAACTGGTTGTTCACCTTTACACAAAAATAAAAAATAAAAATATGTTATAAGTAATCAAGAAAATATATTTTCAGGTGTATTATATAAATTTAGATTTAATTTTAAATACAAATTAAACTAACGAGTGTTTTACTTTTTATTAATTTATTATTTTTTTTGTAGAACTCTATTCTTAATAATAACGTACTTATATTTTTTTCATTTGTGCTCCAAGAACTTAAAAAAAATTATTATCCTGTTTTTGATTACTTAAATTGAAGAAGTTAGAAAGATATGGCAACCAGAGGTTAATTCTCTGGTCGATCTCTGGTTGAGATCAATTCTCATTTAGATGGAAATTCATTTCCATCTAAAACCCAATACGAATAGGAAATTTTGCTTTATCTGTTAAGGTTAACTAAAAAATTTTTATTGCGTTTGGAAAAGTAATAAACAAACAATTTTATATTATTTAGTTTGAAGAAATACAAAAATAGATTGTTTGTAAATTTTTCTTGTTAACTATTACTCAAACATAAGTGTTTTTTTTTTGTTTTTTTTTTTTTTACTTTCCTGGAAGCATAACTTTTGAGCTATGCTGAAAAAAGGAAAGTTTGGTAATCTGCTAAAAAATGGGGTATGGTTTATTTGAATTTCTTAACCTGTAGCTCAATTCCATATGAGCTACGGAAGGGGAAGCCCCTAGATCAATTCATGATCCAAGGGCTCCAAAAATAAAAAAAAATTGGGGTAATGTTCGTATGTAAATGTGCGAAACTTAATGTGGGTGTATTTGAAACTTAACAACTTTTGACTGGATAAACCAATTTTGATGAAATTTTATACTCATGTGTATGGAGTAATTTGATCGTAATGTTTTGGGGTCAGTATCTTCATGGGGTGAGATACATAGTTTCTTTTGGGTCAATTTTCTCGAAGTTCTGCAAATATAATCCCACTTTATATTAAGTTCAATACATGCAGTGTATTCTTATTGTATTATTTTGAAAAAAATATTTGCCCCCAAATTTCTCACCTTTCCCAAAATCGAAAAAAAAAGTTTTTTATTAATTACATATTTTTTAACCGAATTTTTTCCTAGGAATAGAAGTAGTGCAAATGACCCATAAAATATATTTTGAGGGGTAAATTTGTGGCAGCTGAACAAAGCTTAGAATATCAATTTTTTTAATTAAAAAAAAAAAATTTTTGATTATTTCATAAATTTTATTTTTCCACTATATACAATTAAATAACCAATGTCAGGAAACTTTACTGTAAGATTTTTTAAAACAATTAAAACTATGTTATGTAATTTTTTTTAGTTTTCACTAATAATGAAAAATATTCCTACAAAATATTACAGATTGATCGCTTTATGAATATACCAGTCTATTAAAGGTACATATACTTTAAAAGTACAATAACTCGCTGTTGAGTCATTGTACTTTTAAAGAGTGAACTGTACATAAAAAAAAAAAGTTAATTTTAATAAGTGTTTTTAAGGTTTTTGCGACAAACTGGAATGAAATAACACAGATTATTGTAATTATTATCAGCCATAAAAAAGTTAAGTTTATGCATTACTAAAAAAATATAATAAATAAACATTAAAAAAGAAATGAAATGTACACAATTGTGAATTATACGAGTAAATAGTATTATAAACAATATAGAAATGATACCTTGCTTTCATAGAAGTTAAAAAAAATAATAGAGGTAATAAACCTTATGCAATAAGTTACAACAAAGTTAATAAATATCATGTATTAATATCTATCAATAATTCTTTTTATATTATTTTAATATAAATATTTATTTATGTATTTTATACATATAAATATTTATGTGTAAATAAATAACTTACTTTGTATATGTATATCCCGTATAAAAGTTCAATGGATGTAGCATAAAAATTTTTATGGGAATGAGCTACTAAATATGGTGTAAAACATCGAAAGAAATATAAAAGTACTAAAATAGAGGCTTTGCGTTTTGCCGATATTCCCATAAAACGTGAGTTGTAATAATTCTAGAAGTCAAAATTATTTTTTACGTATAACTTTTAACTATGATTATGATGATTTCTGTTGTATTATTTCATCAGAAACAAGAAATAATGTTTGTGTGCGCGTGCGCGTGCGTATATTAATAATTTTAATAGTTTCATAAAAACTAAATTTAAATCAAAGTAAAATTAAAAAGAATACTATTAATATTATGTAATAAAATTGAAAGTTTCGTAAATGATATTAGTCAAATTTAAACTTAAATTCCTAGCTACATATTCGTAAAAACAAAATAATTTATTTTCATAATAAGCCAGCTAATATTTTAGTACAATGATTCGGTTCAGAAGGTGACAAACACATTGATTCTACATTGATTTATAATTTAGTGAATATTTTTAATTTTTATATTTTGATGGTAAATTATCTCTGCGTATATTCTGTATTTTGATCATATACATACATATATATTTATATTACACGAGTTTTATATATACATAAAACTTGTATACATATAAAGGGTGTATCACGAAGTTCTCTCGGGACTTTCATAACCTATTTTACTTGTGAAAATAATGGAAAAAGTTCATATAAACATATGCAGTAAAATGCTAATATGCGAGTAACGACTAATGAAAGTTTTTGCTCGGATTTCAGCTACCCCGCTGAATTGAGATCGAACTGAAGTTTTTAGGGCGTCAATTAAGGAGCGTCAATTTAGTATATTAGGGCGTCAATTTAGTATATTCTTATGGTTTTGACTGGAAAAATCGAATGAAATAAGTCACAGAACCGTATCCACAGTAGTTTTTGAGAACGCCAAGGTGAAAACCAATAAATTGGGGTAAAAACCCTGTTTTATATCACTGACGTAAAAAATTTTTGTTAAATGGGGAGTAAATACATAAAAATGTTAAACAAAACTTGTAGAAAATTTAATTCTAAACAAAATGGTTTAAGGTAACTTGAATAAAAGAAAGAAAAGTTAGAAAAACTCGAATTTTATTTAAAAATAGTGTGCATTACTACAATTGTAAGAAAAATATTTAGTGTTAAGAAAATTATAAAAAAAACTGGATTGCTCAATTTTAAAATAAAAATAAATAAATAAAAATTACTTAGATAATAATTTTTTATTAATGACAAATACAATAAATTTGTAGAAAAGATATTTCAAAGTTGACAATAAAATAACTGTTCATCAATATGCAATACTGTATTAGAATTGACATTATTGTGTAAGGTACATTAAACTATATCGGGTACTGTGAACTGTGCTGTCACTAGCGAAGTTTTTCTGTTAATTTTAGTATGAACGTGATCGGTTTTCCATTGAAGTAAAGCCGTACTTATTTACAACAGAGGGATACGCTGATATGGTATTCATTTTGAGTATGTGAAATGGTATTGCTACAGCTGCTGCAGTAGAATATGAAGGTACGTTTTCCAAATTGCAGGATTCTAGATCCCAAAACCATTAGCGTTATTTTTCGCAATCTTCTGAAACAGGTTCACTACCTAGTATTCGCACCAGCTACGAACGATCTGTCCAACACGACGCGACGCTGTTATTGATGAAATTATTATCGATGCTGTACAGCGCAGTCCAGGCGTTAATACTCGACGTCTTTCTAAGCGGATCGGAATTTTGCATTTGATAGTTTGCAGGAAACATAAACAAAACAAGTTTTATCCTTATCAAAAAGAACCAGTTCAACATCTACACCCAGAAGATGCTTCGGTTGAGTTCTGCAACTGGTGGAATACAAATCGATAACTCTACAAGTATGTTTCTTTTACCGATAAGGCAAATTTCAGTTGAGATGGCGTCAGCAACTTCCGTAATGAGCATACATAGTCAGAAGGAAATCCTCATGAAACGGTGGAAGGCAATTTTCAACACCGATTTAGTATCAATATATATGAACGGTCCAAATAGCTGATTCTTCACAATCAGCTATTTGGACCGTTCATATTAACTACCCGCTTAAATTCTGAGATCTACTTGCACTTTCTTCAAGAAGAATTGCAGCAGCAGCTTCACCTTTAGCGCTGAGACGCAAAGTATACTTTCAGCAAGTTTGCGCTCCTTGCTACTTCTCTTGTGCCGTTTTCTTGTGTCACTTAAATTATCATTTCCCTGAAAAATGGATCGATTGTGGAGGACCACATGCCTGGCTACCAAAATTGCCTGATCTAACACAATTGGATTTTGCTTCTAGGAGACGGATGAAAAATATTGTAACAAAACAAAAATACATTCTCGTGAGGAATTAATTGTTTGCATTACGGATGTGGCTGAGTAACTTAACGACAGCCCTGAAGATATTAAAAAAGCAACAGAAGCTGTACAGAAGTGTGCTAATAAGTGTGTTGGCGGGTTCATTTTTTAATATTTATTATAAACTGGTTCGTATAATGAACTGTTTCTAAATAAAATTCGAATTATTCTAAGTTTTATTTGTTTTATTAAACTCAGCACAAATATTTTTCAAAGTTTAATTCTCAACAGGTTTTGTTTAAAAGTTTTAATATTTATTACCTATTTAAAAAGCTTATTTTACGTCAAACATAAAAAACAGGGTTTTTTATTCCAATTTATTAGTATTCATCCTGGATTTCTCAAAAGCTACAGCAGATAATGTTCTACGACCTACTTTATTCGATTTTTCAGGTTAAAAACTAAAAGAAATCACTAACTCTACCGCTTAAATAACTTCTTAAAAATGAAAGTAACTCATTTCAGTGGGTTAGCGTTAATCCGAACGAAATCTTTCACTAGCTGTACCTCGCAAAGAAAGCATTTTAGGGCATTTTCTTATTCAAACTTTTCCATTATTTTTACGAGTAAAATGGGTTATGAAAGTCCCAGAAGAACTTCGTGATACACTCTATATATTTATGTGTATACGTAAAATCCGAATTAAGATAAATATTACTGCCAAATTTTGCAGTATTGTTTTGATACCAGTTTTTATTTATTATTTGAAAGTGAACCTTTGACAAAAAAAAATTCTATGAAGTTTATTTGTTTGAAGTTTATTTATTGGTTTAACTGTTATAAAAACCTAAAAAATATTTGTTTATATCGCATATATATAATATTATGAAAAAAAATTTTTTTCAGCAGCAATTGAAATTTAAAAATATAAGATTATACAAAATTTCTTCCGTTTTTCATCTCGTAAATTTTTTTTACTAAAATCAGCCTTCATAAAGTAAATAATAAATAAACTTTTTACCTCAGAAGTAGAAAAACAACCTTTCTGATGAGATATTTTATTAAAATGTAACCACACCTTAAAAAATAGATTTTTGTGTAGAAGGTAGTGAACCTCCATTTGTTTTTATGATAACCTACATTTACAGCTTTTTGATAAAAAATAAATTGAATTTTATAACAAAGATAAAAATTTTGTTCTGATAGATCGAGCTATATTTAAAATAAATTAAAGAATTTAAGCCAACGACAAAGTTTCTGTTGTTTATAACTTACGTTACAGCAACGTAGCCATCGTATAGCAACAGATTAAAGAGATAAAATGTTTTTAAAAAAAATCCCTTTCCGCACGCCGGATGGCGGAGGTAAATTTCATTGCTGCTAAGTAGGGGATAAAAAAGATTTCCACGTTATGTTAAGAAAAACTTAAAATTGACTCAATACAACAGTGGTTGCATGTGATAAAAAGTTTCACATATTTAGCATACGACAACCCCCATCTTCTTACAATTCCAGAAATATTTTGGGCATCCCTTGCCCTAAGAGTAGGTCATATCAAAAATTGTTTCAGGCAAAAGTTTTAGGTAATGTTTAAAGGACTAACGACCGCTTTAAATCGATTCGTTTATCTGCCAATTAAGGGAGGTATGATATTTTTGTCTTCAAAACCCCATTTTTTCAGCTCTTTGAGCCAATGGTTGGTACATCAAAAATTTTTTCTTAAATAATTCTTAGGCCCTTAACCAAGTAATAGTAGGGACTTTAAACGAGTTGGATAGTTTACCTAATATGAAAGTTTCTCTTTCATTTCCACTCCCATGGTCCGATTTTGCCCATTAAAAAATTTGACTGAAATGTTTGGTTGTTATATTTTATGTATCAATTTGAAAGTGATTGGCGCAAAATTACGGCAATTATCGTATCCACAAGTAAGTGAAGTATATATATATATATAAACGTTTGAACTGACGGTGGTTTTGGGGTCTGAAGGTTGTGAAACGTGAAGATAAGTCGAAATTTTCCGGAAGTCGAATGATGGTTCCCATTTAAGCAATTTTAATTAATAAAGCAATAAAAGAGTTTCTTTCATTTACTCTTAGTTTATTATTTTTTCAAATTTTAGTATTAAAATTGATGACATATTTCGGATTTAATTCAAAATCATTTACCCGTTTTTTGAATTTTTTCGATGACATAAGCTAATTATAGTATTTTTTTAATATATAATCTAATTATATATAAAGTAAAATATTAACTTATTGGATAGATCTCTTAGATTCCGTACAACTCTCTTAAGCATTTTAATAATTTTTTACATTTTTAGAATTTTTTTTTTTTAATATTTTTTATTAACACTCCTTTAACGTTTGGAATTATGAATTATGGTGGTATAAATTTGTTTAATAAATATTATACTTCTTGAAATTTCGTTTCTTAAGACATGATTAACTTTTTAAAGATAAGAATGTATTTTTTAATAATTTATTTTATTATTTTAACAGATTTCCTTTCTTACATTTTATAAAGAGATTCAACTATTTCATAAAATTAATTATGTTAATTTATTTCATATGAATAAGTTACATCCTTAAGCACAAACTAATTAATTAATTAGTAATGCCAAAAGTGACATAATTATAATGCGTTTATAATGTCAAAAGTGATGTATGCATAAAAAGGATCGTAAAAATATTTTGCGAAAAACACAGTGCAGAATACGTTTATTCATGCAGGATGTCAAAAATTACAATTCGAAAAATAAAAAAAAAAATTCATTAGTTACACCAGCATTAAAATATTAGCTGTATACGCAGTAAAAAAAATGGACGTAATCAGATGACAACAGTAAGACAGACATGAGGTATTAGTCGATTTGCTCCTGCCGTCTGTTATGATCTACCCTCAGCTGTATTAGAGAATCCTGAATCCTCACAGATTTAATCGGTAAAATATTTCCATAAAAAGGGACTTGGAACCCCGAATTCAAGATTTTAAAACGTCTTCCGTTTTATTTTGTATAATACATCTTGCACAAATAATTATCAAAATAAAATTATTTTCAATTAAAAGAAAAATATTTTAATTGAAGATACACTTAAAATTTCATCTGGATTAACATAGGTATTTAATTATATCTTATTCTGTCAAATCTTATCATGAATTATATTATTCATATTATATCACGTTTCCATTCTAAAAATTTAATAAAATATTTTATACTGTTTTTGTAAGGTAACTTCATAAAGAAAACTAATATCTCTATAGGGATAATAGAAAATGTTTAATAAAAACAAAAATATCATGAATTACAAAATAATTTTCGATGTTTTTTTA
This sequence comes from Lycorma delicatula, assembly GCF_047948215.1. NCBI lineage: Eukaryota > Metazoa > Arthropoda > Insecta > Hemiptera > Fulgoridae > Lycorma > Lycorma delicatula. The sequence continues at coordinate 64,939,685 of NC_134460.1, forward strand.
ATGTACTAACAAAATTTAAACTTATTTATATATTTTAGTAATCTGTAACTTTGATTGTTATTTTTTTAATGAAAATTTAACATTACATCCTTGACTACAAAGTTGAAGTAATATTACGTATTTCTATCTCTACCTTATACTCTTATGGTTCTGAGTTCGATTAACAAGCCACGCTTGTTAATTTTACATCGTAAAAAAATCTCATTTTCATCACAAAAAAAGTATAATGAAGTGATCCAATAATCAGTAAAAAAATAAAAAATAAATTAAAATATTTTCCTTGAGTTAAAGAGTTTAATTTATTTTTATATTTACTTACAGAAAAATAAATAGTGTTTTATTTTTTAAAAAGTAAATATTTCTATACGTATTACAGCCCTGCAATTTTTTTCATTAACGAATACAATTTTTTGCCTTTACGTTATATTTATTATATTTTAAGACCTAAACCAAATAGTCTTTATTAGAAGAAAAAATGAAAACAATATGAAATAGGTACAAAATTTTGTTGTTGAACGCAGGGTAAAATTTTCTCACCTTAGTTATTTCAGTTAATAATAAAGCTTAGTAAGATAGGTGCTTGCAGCAAAGTACTAATGGCAGAGAGAAAACTTGTTATAATATACATACTAGAATTTTATTTTCAGCTTCAGTTTTAATGTGAAAATCGTGACTGTGCGAGCACGTAATACGGTGGCAATTTGCTGTTCCACAACAAAAATACATTGATTACAGTTCTTCTTCTCTTTCTTACACGATCTTAACACTATATCTTTCTCTTTCTTAAATCTCTAACATCTCCCTTCTCACCGATTCTCTATTTTTTTTATTTTTTTCCCCTCTCTTTACCAACATTCCTTCTACCCAATCGGCCTTTTGCCACTTCTTCCCATCATCTACCCCTTTTATAAATATATACCTCCTTTACTATTCCTTACTTCCTACAACTTTTTACCTCTCATTTCTTATCTCTTTCTACCTTCCTTATTTTGCTTCTTACTTACATTTCCTATCAATGATATTTGCTTTGAATCTTCTTGACTGTAACCAAACCTTTATAGGTTTAATGTAACTCAAAGTTACAATTTATATGCGATCATAGGCTGTATAAATATTAACGTTAACAATATTGTTTATTTAGTTTAGAATATTTAAATATATAAAATAGTAAATGTATCGTCGATAAAGATATATCATTTTTTTACATTTATTAAATTGATATTTAATAATTTCACATTTTCCACCACCGGTTTCATTAAAATCGTCCAAATATTTTTTAAATAAGCACTAAAATATCAGGTTATAAGTACAGTTCTTTTAAATTATACTTAAATCATATGGGGTATTGTAAATTGTTTTATTATTTTTAATAATAATTCAAAAAGTATTAAAGAAATCCTAATTAAAAAAATCTGATGCGGACACTACATGACTTCGTTGTACACCTAGTAAATTTCATATACGCATTTTTTTTAAAATGAAAAGTACATAAAATTTTATTTAATTAATAACTTCTGATATTTTTTCATATTTTTTATCGTTATTATTGAATTATTATTTATCGCAAAATTCCTTTTACAATCAGAGTTTAATAATTATTAATAAATCAATATATTTATATTAAAAAAAAAAAAAATCAGATGAAGTTTGATTTGAACCGATGTGCTTTCCCCTTGTAAGAACCAAATATTTCATTAATTAAAATTTCACTTGGCTATAACTTTGGAACCAATAAAAAATATGTACCACTTATGATATATCGTTGAAAAGCTCTCAATGAGGGCTTATTACTGCAGTAAAGAAAAAGCCCAAATCCCATTTTTACTACAAACCATATATTTCATAAGTACATAAAATTTGTTTAAAACTGTATTCTTAAAAACTACTCAAACAATATTCATGAAATAAATATGCCTACAATGTTTAAAATTAATCAATCTAATCCTCAAATCAATGTCAATCGCTGGTCAATTTGATCGTTATCAATCTCATTCTCACCATTTCTTTCCATTTCTGTTCATTTAGAAGTATAAAAAAATGTTCATTGTTATCAAGATTAGCTATGAGTTTTTTCTACGTTTTTAAGGAAAAATTTAGTTCATATTGTAAAAATCAATATTATTTGCATATAATATTTATGATTTAGCCTATAACTAGTAGTAACAAATGTGATTCAAATAATCTGGTTAAATTCTGTGTGTACAATTTTTTTTTCAAAATCTCAGTATCATTTATCATAAAAAGTATTCTTTTAAAACAATTCTTTTAATAAAATATTCAAATATTTTAATTAACGTCTTACATAATACAGATTTAAATAAACACTTTCTATGAAGTAAATAGTAGAAAATATTACTTTTAAGAATTTAAAAGTTATAAACATGATAATTCTACCATTAAAATAAAATGATTAATATTATTTTGGCAAAACTATTTTTATTTAAGTGATATGTTACAGTAAAAACCTATTTTTTCAACCGTATGAAAATATACTATTCTTGACCGGGATTCAAACCCGGGCCCGGGGATTCCGCACGAAGTGACAAAGTTGAAATATAAAACTAAAATTTGTTCAAATACGATTTGAAACATTTATGATATGTTACAAAAAGTTTTTAAATAAGACAATGATACAATTTTTAAATGAGAAAATAATTGAATACAAATCTTTATAAAAATTATGCTTATTCTTTTCTGTTCTACTACGTACTTTTTAAGTTTGATTAAAATACTTTCTCTTATTATTAAAAATTATCTCGATATAATCAATAACATATATAATGTTTATCAATTAACGATATAAAATAAAAGACTTTTATTTTTTTTTTTTTAAATTAAAAATTAACGGTAAACAATTATTTAACTGTTTGTCATTCTTAGACCAATGTTATCGCAGTAAAAAAAATAAGAGATATGTTTATTTATAATATTTATATCCTTATTTTTTTTATTTAAAAAGGGAAAAATTGATCTAACAAAATATTAAACTTCTAAAAGTATCATCCATTTTAAAATCAATTATAAATTTTAAATTTCAAACAAACAGCAATGTAATTCGGGGCTCTGTACTGCCATCCTATGAAATAATTCAATTTAAAATTTATTAATATATTTTAAACTTGTTTATGTCTATTTCACGATTGGTTTGCTAATATTTTTTTATAACCAATGCTTTAATGCACAAATTATATAATCAAGGATATATAATGCAAACATTATTGGTATTATATGATAAATATCGAAAAAAAAGAATTAAGGTAGTCAAATAACAACACAGTAATAAAAACTAGGTTCCCTAAAAATAAATAGAAATCTGTAAATAGACATAATCTACGTAATAACGGCACAAGAGGGATTTGAGGATTTTTATAGTTATTTTTAAAAGAAGCTGTATAACTTAGTTTCTTTTACTTAATGTACAGATTGTTTTATTTAATGTTTAGAATAAGTCAATTACGTAAAAAATAAAAACTATTTTAGGCAGATAATTTAAATTAAGTTGTTCATGTGATTAATTTTTATACGAATATTTATATATATATATATATATATAAATATATATATATCCGTACCAAATTTTTTAATAAATTAAGTTTTCCAATTTACTAGGCTAATATTAAATTACGTGATATTTTTGAAATATTTTCATTACCATTATTTAAAAGTACAAAAAATTTGTGAAAATCATATTTTATATATAAGAATAAAATAAAATATGAAACTATTATACTATCATCAATGAATGTCCCCTGAAGAAACGGATAAACTTTCAGGACATAATCTACTGATGTAAATCATGGAAATAACATAGTCTGGAAACGCTTTGTTTTTTTAAGATACGACTAGCAAAAGATTTAGCCCACATTTCCGCTCTTCTAATAAAAAGGAGCCTTACTGTACTTGGGACTCAAAAATTTCTTATATCTAATTTTGCGTCTTATGTAATTTGAGCTGAGAAATAGGTTAAATAAGTCCCAGAACTGTACCTAGTTGATTTTAAGATATCCGACGTAAAACACAAAATTCGGTATCGAAAAACAAGTTTTTTTTTTTAGATGTGTAGTAAAATAGCTTCGTTAAATGACTAATGAATGATTTAGTAACACAACTTCTAGAGAATTTAATTCGGATAAAATTAATGTAAATATGGCCAATAAAAAGTAAATAAACATTTTTAAAAATCGGTTTTATACCTAAGCAAAACAGACGAAAAATAGAGAGAAAATCGTATTATTCCTTCTATACCTAATAACATTCTTTTTAAACATTCTTCGGTGTATCAGCATTTATGAACGAAGGGTCATTTTCAACGTGTTCGTTTTCTGTTGAACGCTAAGCAAATCATCGTGTTTAATGTTGAAAATCTTATGATTCAGCATACTTGGAGCAGTCCAGGTACTAGTAAAAGGCGAAATTCATGTCGCACTGGTTTGTCAAAAAACAAAGTTCGGCGCATCCTATAGAAAGAAATTCTTTATTCTTCCGCCTGCAGAAGGTTCAAAATTTGGGGCCAAAAAATTATCCCCAGCTTAAATTTGTATCACTAGCTTCTAGACAACGCGGATAAATTAAATTAAATTTTATTTACTTATGAAGCTACTTTTACGAGAAACGGAGTTGTCAATTCTAAAAATAGTCATTTTTGAGCGAAGATAATCCACATAATACTGTGGAAACTAATTTCCAACACAGATTTTACGTTAATGTTTGGTGTGGCATTATTTATGAAAAAATTCTGGGACCATTTTTTTTCAATGAAAACCTTACGGAAGATACATACGTTCATTCCTTGAAAAATAATTTTCCGGCTTTTTTGGAGGATGTACCTTTACAAACTAGATTTCAAATGATTTTCCATAACGATAGTGCAAAGCCACATTTTTCTTTACTACTCAAAAATCACTTGAATGCTAATTTTTTAAACTGGATTGGATGTGGTGGACAAATCGATTGGTCACCACGATTACCTGAGTTAACGCCCTTAGATTACTTCATTTGAGGTCCATATGAAAACGATATTATAACAACAAAAAGTTAATGCAAAAGAAGAGTTACTCTTTAAATACGAAATGCTATTGAATTTAAACGAAACGATCATGAGATGATAGGGAAAGCCACCGGAAATATTTTACGTCGGGCAAAGTGCTGAGAACATTGTGAAAGAGGGAATTTCAATTACTATAGCGATTACTATAACTGAAGTTTGTTATTCAGTTACCATTTATCATTTCATCTATTTTATTTTTTTGTTTTGCTATATTAAGAATAATGTTTATTCGGTACAGAAAGATTAATACGATTTTCTGTCTATTTCATCTGTTTTGCTTCAATAAAAAACAGATTTTAAAACTTTTTATTTACTTTTCATGGGCTGTATTTAACTTACTTTTCTCAAAATTTAATTCTCTGTAGGTTTTTTACTAATATTCCGCATTTATAAGTGATTTAACCGCCATTTTACTACAAACCTAAAAAAAAGCTTGTTTTTCGACACCGAATTTTGTGTTTTACGTTGGATATCTTAAAATCGACTGAAATTACAGTTTTTAGACCTATTTTAGCCTTTTTACTAACTCAAATTACATAAGAAACCACTAACTTTACTCCTTAATTTGGGTCCTAAAAATTACAGTAGGGCTTCTTTTTACAAGAAGAACTGAAATTCAGACGAAATCTTTTGAGTGCCGTAACTAGAAAATTAAATGTTTTCAGATCTGTTTCTTCGTGACTGTATGTAATAAGCAAGAAAATTAACAGAAGGATTCATAAATTAGTTAAAATAAATGATAAAAAAGGTTTTGGTAGGGATATTATCTAGCATGTAATTTTTAAAATATCATTAATTATATAAATGGTGAAATAGAAATTTCAAGTAAACATTTAAATATTTCAGTTAAATTATTAAAGGTTTTAAAATATCTAATAGTAAGAAAACTCATAAAAGAATACTACATTAAATTATAAAAAAAGAAATCAACTAATAAATGACTTTTAACTTAAACGTATTTATCTTTTATAGAAATGTAAAATTTTAGAGTGTTTTTGAGAGGGTAAACTTAATTAATAATCGTATGGATAAAATATAAACTAAACAGCTGAGAAAAGTAAATATAGTATCAAATGTATTGGACATTCCTACATCCTTTTAAACCTTAAGTTGAAGTGGTGACTCATATATTGATTTTTCGACATACTTTACATTGTTAGAATTATTTCTAAACATATTTATGTATCAAACAATTTTATTTTTGTTGGTTACTACTATTAAAACAATCCTATTGGTTTTACATGCATATTTTTAATAAAAGATTTTCTGAACTTACCTCTGAACAAGCCTACTTCATTTAAATATAATTTCATTAAAGAATTTTATTTAATCAACTGTATATATTGACATACATAGACTTTTATAAATTTTAAATTTAAATTAAAAAACTAAATAAATAAAAAAATGTACATTATTTACTTACATTTATATTAATATATTTATATTTTGTTCTATTTACGTACCCGACTTGATTAATGGAGTGAAAATATTTAACTATACACAAAGACACTATCAAATATGTTATTTCATAGTTACTAGTATTTATTCATAGTGTTTTATCTTGTATTTATTCAAATTAATCGTTTTTGTACTCGTTGAAGGATATCATTCGATGATCGTATTTAAGTGATACTCTATCGTATGACTTACATATAGAAGGTGAATGAAAATAAAGGTATTCAGCAAAAAAATAAAAATGTAAATGTTAGATGATATAAACATTTTATTATTTTTCATAAGAATACTTTTTCCATAATTTTTAAAGAATTAAAACAAAAGATAATAATAAAAGTAAGATGATAATCTGCTTGTGAAAAAGATTTTTATATCTTTAACGGCTGTGTAAATCGAAATAAATGTATAAAGTCCAATAATACTATTAAAAAAATTTGAAATTCCCTTTTTGCTTGTTACGAATATTTTGTTTCTATAACTGCTGTAAATATTTTTACACCTTTTTTTTTTTTTCATAAACAAGTGATTAATTATTAAACATTGCAGAAAAATGGTGGAAGTTTTTGATCACCAAAACATTATCATATTTGTTACTTTATAATTTTATCTATAAATTGAATTTTTAAACATTATTTGATCTTAAATTCTTATTTATAAATAAGAATCAAGGTTTAATTGAGTCAAAAAACAACATTATTTGGTATCAATTATGAAATACGGATATTTTTTACACTACTCGTTACACTATTTGTTACATTATTCTGTAAATATTTTTACTGATTGTACAAAAATATTATTAAAATAACAGCAACTTAACGAACAACATTGTTTTGCTTTTGAATGTTATTAAAATAATAGATTACTATTAGGCATTTATATTAAGTTACTGGAATTCATTAACTTCAGTTTTGGTATTCACTTCATAGCAACCATGAAGCGGTTGGATAAAACACAGATTTATGAAAAATACTATGAAAAATGGCATGAAAATGCCATGAGAAACATTGAAAGAAAAATCTATAAGCCCGTATCCTGAGAGAAAAGGAAGGTTTAGGACTTTTATGTTGAAGTTCCTTATAAACCTCAACATTTATTAATTATTATATATTTATTAATTACTACAGAGACTAGAAAAAACAGTTAGTACATTTTTGGTCTTATTACGATATAATTTTCTATAGTTTCTTCCCGAAAATTTATTTATTTTTGTTTAAGTTTGAAGCAAACGATTTTATCAGGAATATTAGCTTCAATTGCTTTTCGATTTCTTTCTTTCATATAGAGCTACTTTTTTCTTTTAAGGGTTTACGGATTCATCAATTTTGGAATGATTTTTCTCGAGACGATAGATAAATGCAGACCACCAAAATATTATTTCTAATTCAGTTTTCCAGATCTAAAAAACAAACCTGCGTATGGAGCTAGAGTAAGGAGTGATGATTCTTATAAATAAAAATCACAGAAATATTTTGATTAGGGCATGATAAAAATTACAAATAATAATAATAATTATTATTAAGTTGGAATGGGCAACTTTAAAGTTAGAAAAACTTTAGTACACTTAAGAGGAAAGAGTTTTATTAATTTTATAACAAAATGGCCTTCTTGACACTAAATTACAAAAGGAATCTCATTATCACACAAGAAAAAACCATAGGTTTACAATTTACCAACTAACATACGACGTTTTTGCAGAAATGTAATAATTTATGTCCTGTGATAGACTAAAAAGTACACTACTGAAGTAAGTTTTATTACACATACCATATCAGGTACTTTTCTGAATTAAAAATTAAAAAATTATATCGATACTAAAATAATTATTTGACAAAAAAACAATGAACAAAAAAATATTTTAGTAATTATGATAGTGTATTAAGCAAAAACTAATGTAGTAATTGTAATTTAGATCGACTAAATTTCCTCACGCGGTTAGAAATGGACAACTTGATTTTAAATCTTGATTGTGTCACAAAAAACCAACTAACACGAAATAAAATAGGTGAAATTAGAAGGAATTCAAACCAGAAAGTTGTAGTATGAGTTAATATATATAAATATACATACTATATAGAATAACCGTTGTACGGTAGGTTGAAGCTCTGGGTAATTTGTACACTGCACGCTATTGGCACCTTTGTTCTGTGCCCTATATTTAAAGATAATAATCCGTGATAGGCTTGTACTATATACTACTAAAATAGTCTATCTTGCTCCCAACTAATAGTAACGAACCTAGGTTAGCTTGCTATCTAGATACATTTCATTTTCATTCCACATAATAACATTGCTAAATCATAGTATGTTTTATGCATTATTCTGTAAATATTTTTATTGATTTTACAAAAATATTATTAAAATAACAGCAACTTAACAAAAAACATTGTTTTGCTTCTGAATGTTATTAAAATAAAAGTATTTTGTTAATTTTTTATCATCATGTTTTGTATTACACAATTAATTAAGATATAAGAAATAGTAAAAATATATAAATATTAATTTTCTGATAAATATAGTAGCTAGAATAATTATATTAAAGAGGGTAATCATATAAAAAATGGAGTATCAATTTTTTTGTAAATTTTAACGTGTTACGGTCCAACTAGTTCATCCAGAAAAAAAGCATACGTATGTGTTTCGCGCTCTTTTTGGCCTTATATGCCAGGATTGACCAAAACGATTTTCCTAAAATTTGGGCCAAATATTTCAATATATGGAGCACTGATTTTGTTATCTTTTTCAAAATTCGTAAAGAGGTTGGGGGATATCGCAACAAAACAATTTCGATTTCCTTCAGAGGTATTTTAAAGAAAATAAAGCAAAATTGTTACATACATAAGTAAAAAAAATCAAAAAAAAAACCTTTTTCGAAAAATCAACCCCCACTTCTTAGAATTGAAATACTTGTATTTTGTTCTTTCGCTCTCTCTCTCTCTCTCTTCTTAGTTTAAATATTTTTCACAATGTTTTTGAAAGTTTACAGATCATATGTAGAGCTATCAATCTTTTTTTTATATTATAAACCCCGGACCTAAAATGCAGAAAGGTTTTTGGAAATCTTTTTTATTTATTTTAGCCTTCCTTTACTGAACGGGGTGTAAGATTTAAATAGAATTTTTCTTTAGCAAATTTGTTAAGAATAACATATATATGAATACTTAAAACAATAATTTTCTTAAAATTTATACTTCACATCTAAAAAATATTATTCTGTTTTTGAACTCTTTAAATTTTTATTATTAATTTTTTTTTTGTGTTTTTCATCACTTAAAGTAATAATATAGACATGGTGGTTCAAACCCAACCTTAAAGTTTGACCCCCCATGACGTCATAAAGGTCAAAAGCCAAGGTCATCCCCAGGAACCGATAGGATTTCAATATTTTGATCACATGACGCCAACCACGCTCCTCCTCCTCATATCCCGCCTTTCCTCCATTCTTCATCCCTTTTAACCACTTCATATTGTCCCTGCGGGTCTGCTTCCGCCCTTTCATTTAATCGCACGTATATGAGGTTGTTCTTGTATATATCATTATGTTTCGTTATGTCCACCGTGTAGGATCACTAGGGGATCACGAAGGTGATCGCAGAACATAAAGAGAAAACATGCGGCCTTGCAGCTCGGTTTAAATGAAATATAACAGAATAACAGATGTATGCAAAGCAGTTTAAACATATTTCTTAACCGATCACCAAACCGGTTGAGAAAATATCGACCGGTAAAATAATCGAACGGGATAAGCCTATAGATGAAGTTAAATGTGCAATTCCGATAGACCCTCTGCATCACGCGATAAAAGATAACGAAATGCATTATCAACACGGTGATAACGTACCAATCAACGATTCTTATGCTAGAATAAAGAGAAGAAACACAAAAAAATTATTGAACTCAATGAAGAAGACATAAATATACGTGCACACACCAAGTTGAACGAGCTTATGCAAACTGAAGGGATATTCGGCCAGATTTTATCGTCTGCTGATTTACGGGAGGTGAAGATGCCAAAGCACAGGATGCCTGTGTTTACTCTAAAAGACTTTCGTTACAGAAAGAGTATTTACATCCGTTACGGTAGAAGAGATGCTCAAGACACCAAAAGAACAGCTGTAGGCCGTGGCATTGGCTAAGAATCAATACGAAGGCAAATTGGCTAGGGGGTACGTGCTCGATGCAATTTACTGATTCTTCTGCCGAGTTTGCTCTTTGCTTTCACGGTATTATTTAGTGTCCAAGCAGCATATGTTTTCTCCGATAGTAGCGCCGGATGACTTTACTCTTTTCCAAGCTGTTTCTGCTAATATTCTGTCCGTTTCAGGCCTGTTCTTAGAATCGGAGTACTTTAGAATACGCAATATCGAGCTTCTTGCACGCGGCGTCCATCGAATTTATTTCCTGGTCACCTCGGTAGCACACCCCAGTATGTGAAGTTCTACTGCCAATAAATCGTCACCTTTGTTTATTACTGCTCCTACTTCTTTCTTAGATAAATAACTCGCAGTCTAGTTTGTGAAAACCAAGTAACTTTTCGCCGGATATGTGTAGATGTCTTATTACGGGTATTCTTATTTCATCGTTGTTGTTTAGTGTAGAAGAGGCGTATGGCGCATGAGTGTATATTCGGTAATTGTATCCCTTTTCCCTTTGATGAAATACGGCATGAAATATCAGGCGTAGAGATGATTCGCGTAAGAAATATTGGCTTAACTACTATATTAAAACACGTGCTTTCTCTAAGAGAAAACGATAAAAATTGCACCAGTCCATCGGATCAGCATCAGACAGTGTTAGGACTTTATGAAACATAGCTAAATATATGGAGAATACATATGCCGTTGAAGATGATAATGGGATTCACAAAAGTCTACAAGAACATACTTTTTAACATAAAACAAGAACTGATACTTCAAAAATCTTCTTCAGACTTTAATTCTGTTTATTTAGTAGTCGGTAAAACTGATTATAATTTGATGATCTCTTAATTTGTGTGGAATATTCCTTACTTACAGGTCGCAGACGATCAACGATTGCCGCTCTTAAGATTGGTGGAAAATGATAGCCTATAACGATGGTTTTCCGAAGGTGGAATCTATAAAAGTACCGGTATGTTCCTAGAACAAAGAATAATGTATTGATAGCAAAATCTGCTTCTGAGGCGGAAAAGCCGCGTTATGTCATAATAGTACTAAAAACCATCAGAAAAAACCAAGCCAACAAGATCATTCGAATTTTGGCATTTGGTACATCATAAATATAAGGTTGCATTTAAAGTCTGTATACTATTTCTAAGAGAACACGCAGAGCGATTACAATTTACAATCAATTAAATAATATGTTCGTTCAGATTTATAAATCTTATTTTAACAAATAAGATGCAATGTTCCATGTAATCTTTACATGGAATTGTTCTTTAATGATGTTAAAGAACAATTTAGATTCGGAGTAACAGTACAAGGTGAAAAGATAAAGATGCTACGATTTGCTGATGATATAGTAATTCTAGCCGAGAGTAAAAAGGATTTAGAAGAAACAATGAATGTGATAGATGAAGTCCTACGCAAGAACTATCGCATGAAAATAAACAAGTACAAAACAAAAGTAATGAAATGGATTAGAAATAACAAAGATGGACCACTGAATGTGAAAACAGGAGGAGAAAAGATTATGGAGGTAGAAGAATTTTGTTATTTGGGAAGTAGAATTACTAAAGATGGACGAAGCAGGAGTGATATAAAATGCCGAATAGCACTAGCAAAACGAGCCTTCAGTCAGAAATATAATTTGTTTACATCAAAAATTAATTTAAATGTCAGGAAAAAATGTTTGAAAATATATGTTTGGAGTGTCGCTTTATATGGAAGTGAAGCTTGGACGATCGGAGTATCTGAGAAGAAAAGATTAGAAGCTTTTGAAATGTGGTGCTATAGGAGAATGTTAAAAATCAGATGGGTGAATAAAGTGACAAATAAAGAGGTATTGCGGCAAATAGATGAAGAAAGAAGCATTTGGAAAAATATAGGTAAAAGAAGAGACAGACTTATAGGCCACATACTAAGGCATCCTGGAATAGTCGCTTTAATATTGGAAGGACAGGTAGAAGGAAAAAATTGTGTAGGCAGGCCACGTTTGGAATATGTAAAACAAATTGTTAGGGGTGTAGGATGTAGTGGGTATACCGAAATGAAACGACTAGCACTAGAAAGGGAATCTTGGAGAGCTGCATCAAACCAGTCAAATGACTGAAGACAAAAAAAAAAAATAACAAACAGTTGGAGAAAATTTAATTGGCTTAAGCAACTTTATAAAACTCTCATCTTTATTCGTATTCAACTGCTTAAAGCAGAATGATACGTTAAAGACGGGTTCTGTACGGATAAAATTTCAGTCTTCATCGAATATCCCGACAAAACTGCAGTATACTTTCCAATAATTACTGACTGTACGATGCAATATACTTCATGATCTGTTCTGGTTAAAAAAATTGTGCAAGGGCTTGATATTACTCAGATTGAGGCAGTGCAAGAGGATATAACAAATATTAATATGGAAAAAACTTGCTTCTAGTGTTTAATGGTAGACCTCAGGGAGAGAATTCTTTCACTAATAACAAAATTACGCATTAAGGTTACGCACTTTAAGGGTGGTTTGAAATGCAACTGATATCCACAGTTTATAAAATTGTTTATAATAATATTTGTTTCATTTCATGTGTGTTGTAATAGAAGGAGTAATCAAATTTATCGGTTTCCTTGATGATAGTAAAGATTTTATCGTAACGGAATTGGTTATAGTGGGTCAGTACTGTTTTACAATTCTTTACTTCCGACCGCCTTAAGTAAAATATACCCTCAAACTGAGATATTGTCGACATGCAGATTAATTAAAAAATAACTCTCATCATATAGAATTGGATTACAGAGACGGGGAAAAGGGACTAAGACGGAATTAAGTTGGCGAAGAGACGAGACCGGCGTAACGAGATCTAAATACTGCAAGCCTATTGGAGGGATGACATGACCCGTGACCTTGATGACATCACGAAATCAAAGATCAAGGTTATGCTTGAATCCCTTCCGTTAAAGCCCATCAGGGCTAGGATCGGGGAAGGGGTTTGTCGACCGGAATTATCACAAAGCGGGTATCTTCCCCTACAGGGATTGAGGTGTGCTTGAATTCCCGTTTCTACACTGCTACTTAAAGGGCTGTTAAAATTAAAGTAGCTTTGGCACCTACATTAAATTTCGAACCTAAATTAAGAAGAAATTCATTCATTACTTTTATAAAAGTATTCTATTTACTCAATACTCTGTTTTTTCAGTAATCTATCCCTTTAATATTCTATTTACTCAATATACTTAAACTATTTCTACTTTACTTACTACAATTTTTTCAGTACCTTTACTCTATTACTTCAATACTTTTAAACAGTTTTCTTTTAAATTTTATTTAATTTTTTCTTTCCTTAGGGTCACTTCTTTATAAGTAAGCTTTTTCTAAATTTTAATTAATGTCTTTTTATCATGCAAATTATCCACAACTTCTAATTAACTGAAAAATCATACAGCAAAGTTATAAGAATAGAAGATGATGAAACTCGACCCCTAATTAAGAAAAGAACAGATAAGGATGCAGTGTTCTTGTTACTTTGCAAATTATGCTAAGAAGAAACAGATCAGGAATTGAAAGAAAATTTTAAAGACTTTTTCAAGGATAAAAAAACGAAGGAAGATGTTAAGGCTCGATGATGGGAATGTAATTTTTTTTGGAAAAAATCAAAAATATAGTATATAATAAATAAATTAAAATTAAAATATTAGCACAGAACAGAAAGGAACTCATGGTAGCATCAAACCAGTTTACTGACTGATGGCTCAAAAAAGAGTAATTTACGAACATCGATGAAATAATAAATAAAAAACTATTACGCCCTTGCGGGTCCAATCTTATCAAAACCTTTTTTTTTTTTAACTTAATCGTATTTTACAGCATAATAAATTAATAAATAACTTTCTTAGATGATATACTGAAATTTCAAAAGATTTACGACTCCTTTCAAGGTTAGAAGAAGGAAAATTCCACAAAGATTATAGAACATGAATTAATAAAAATAAGTTTAATTTGCTGTTCAATTAAAGTCTGGTTGAGATCGAGGTCGAGTAATTCATGGTTGCATTTTTTCCGCTCCAACTTTGAGTTCTTTTCTTTAAAGTTTCTTGTTGCGTTTTTTTTTGTTTGTGCTGTTGGTTTATTAGTTTTATTATTTTTTTGGGTTATTTGAAGTTTTTAGTTGTTTTTTCATTATTTACCTAATTTGATTTTTGTTCTGGTTGGCAGCCATTTTGTTCTAGGCTCTAGGAACCTGTTTTAAACTTTGTGACTTTTGTAGGTGTTCTGGTATCTTGCCGTGTTTTTTTTTTTTTTAACTTATTGGTCCATTCTTGACAGGAGTGTGTTGTGTTTTTTGGCGTTTCTTGCTATTAATTGCAATTTAAGAAGTTATTTTTGGTGGTAACCTAGCGTTGCTAAGGGTTTTAAGGTCTGTTTATGTACGTAAACAAGTATGTTTACATTACGTTGCAAGACGTACGATACTATTTAATTATGTTCGGTTTTGGAGTCTCTTTTACTTTCTGTTTGACATGCCTAGGAAGAAGGATAAGGCATTGGAAAAATTTGATGCCTTACCTCGAGACGACAGGCGTAGTTCATCGAGCCTCGAAGTGAGTACCGGCGGGGCGGAGCGTAGTATCGGTCATACTAGCTGCATACTACGTGTGCAGCAGGGACACAGTGTCTGTGTGCCTGCTGCAGGACGTGGGGGTGGGATCCTTGGTGGCCAGGAGGATATGATTTTTTTTTTAAAAAGTTTAATTTACGACTTTTTTTTGCGTAATTCTATTATGAAGTTTCCTCTTCAAAGTAAGTTATGGTTTAGGAGCAGGATAATAAATAATTTAAGGAACATCAGAATATTGGTCAATTACTTTAAAGAAAAGGTTCTGTGAAATATTGTCTTGATTACTTCAAGACTACAGTATTTACTAATTATTTTTACACAATATTCTATAATATTAATTATTATATTACGTAAGTTATTGTAAATTTATGATTTTTTTAATTGCATTTTCTAAGATAAAAGAACATAATAAATTTCATTTTGTTTCAAACAATGAATTATAATATAACCCGTTTAATGAAAATGCAAAGATAGTTAATATCTAATATTTATATATGATTTAAAATTAAAAATGGAGTAATTATAGTAAAATTTTATATTTGCTTAATTTCAGGTAGTTTATTAACTTACCTACACGTAATAAATTTCATAAATAAACAAGCAGCAATGAATGATAAAAAATTTATATGTGTGTATGTCTATATACTAGTATATATAGTTTTTTAAGTAGTAGTTTATTTTTAAAATTGGGTATCCCTCTTGAGTCCCTAGAGTACACAATTCTACGTAAGGGGGTACAAATTGGATGGGCGTGCGATGCCAACGGTCTAATGTAAATAGGGGTGGGATCAGAAATATTTGCACATATTCCCAGTTCATCGTATACTTCCAATCTCCTTCTTCTGCGCAAATATTCGCGAGACGTTTGCTAAATATTACCTACACGCATTTGAAAACCACTACATTGCATCGGTTTGAATTACCCTGTAGTACATGCATACGCCTTCTATAACTTATATAAAACTTCTTTTACAGAAAATGAAATGATTTATTTTATGTAAATAACTTTTTTTACAATCTAAAGTAAACTAGTCAAATATATTTAAAAAAAGTTATTTAATGACTAAATAATAAAAAAAATTAAGTATTAATATAATCTTACAGTTTATTTACTTTTAAAATATAACGTAATATATATTGTTACAACTTACATATACTGTGTTATAACAGTAACAGGTACACTGACATTCATTTATATCTAGAATTTGCTATAAAATTATAAAGTGAAAATTTTCTGGACAACTGTAATTTCATTATGATGCTCCTTGATATGATGAAAATTGTACCAGAAATTTCATTCTTAATTTGAGCTATTACGAAAACAAAAAAAATACAATCAAATTTTTACCCAAAAAGAAAATCACGCTAAGAAATTATGTAGGGAAACCAAATTCAGCATTTTAATCTTAGATTTAACTTTACATTTTCATATTTTTACGATTATTTTCGTTTAGATTTTATAAATAGTTTTTTACCCAATTAATATCTTCAAAATTTGTAAAGTAATATTCACCAGACTTAAACAGAGAAATCATTATCTAAAAAATACTAAAGAAATATTCAAAGCTGAAGCTAAATATTTAAATATCAATTAAAAAAAAAAATTAATAGATGTATATTTTTTTCACCTTAAATGATCGATTTCAGAAAAACAATTCAAATTAAGTTTGAGCCAAAAAATGTATTGATAAAATCACTAATATTTTAAATACTATAAGGAAATTTTTAACTACTAAAGAAATGGCCATAAAACAATACTTGTGGCAAAGTAATAATTTATCTGTGGTGAGTTTTATCTGAAAATGGAAAGAATTCTGTTTTTTAATGGCAAAATCCTCCCAATACTATAATTACATTTTATGTAAACCGTATTCGAAAAATTAAGATACAATTCCAGAATGTTGTAAATGAAATTTAAAACCATTAAAGGGTAGATGGAAAAGAAAAAAATCAATTTAGGAGAAAATTTTGACTAAAATGAAACAAAAAAGTGAAAGCTGATTTAATGAATTCATCCCATACAAGGCAAAAATCCCAGGAGCATGCGCTTGAACTGATTTGTGTGTTATAACTGCTCAAAGATTCTCGTTATATATGTAGCTTATTAGACCTCAGGTGAATCGAGATAACGTCCAAGCATTGTCAGATTGGACGTTATATACCTTTCAATAAACTTTAATTTAGATTGGGTTCTTAAGTCTCTAACGAATGGCTTAATTAGGCAACTATGATTGATTACCTTCTTCGGGAAAACGTCGCCTCACATAGTGACGGTTAGAGATGATAAATACAAGTTAAGCCTTCTCCAAAATTTAATGATTCCAGACCAGGTACAATATCAGATGCTCTCAGTGAAGCTGCAATGAATACTTGAAGGATCGATTTACATCCTAGGTGAACGTTCTGAGTATGTGGTGATAAAGATCAGAACGTTCACCTGCGGGTATAAATCCTTCGATTTACTACGGAGTGCGGTAGATAAAATCTGTCATTTAAGTTCTGTGGATAGTGGCAAAATGTATTAAAAGGATAGTCTCTTATCAAGGTACCAATTCATGGCGCATACCACAGTATGTTCGTGGTTTTATGACTATTTTGCTTCAATAAAAGGTCTGGCTCTTAAGTTAGAAGTTTCTTAGATATAGACCCCTTTGGTTTGTAGAAAATTCAGGTAGTACAAAGTGAATAAACATGTGAATACAAGTTGTTCAGAGTAGAATAACAATCAAACAAGTGGAGGATTATATATACTTTCAGGAGGATAAGATTAAAAATCTGAGTAAAGAGTATTTAACTTTAAAATGTAGAATTAAAAAAAAAAATTCAATTTCTTTTAGTAAAAATTGTTGTTAAGTTTATAAAAACAGAAAAATTTTAATGCAAATATTAACATTTAAATATAGAGTTATTTTTTTAAAACATGTTTTGAACAATTTGTAAATAGTAAGCTTAGAATTATTTTTTTTTTTTCATAAAACTACTTTGTTGATTGGGTTAAAATTAAGTAAGAAATTTTACTTTTATTTCTTTTTAATTTTATTATCGTATGAAGTTGTATTGCATGAAAAACAATAATTAAAATGACTTACTGAAGTAACAGGTTAATTTCATGATATGAGTAATTACATACTCCTCATGCACCACAGTTTTCATTATTCTTAAAGAGGAATAATAGCAATAAAAACTAAATAACAATAACGGTAATGAAGATCTACCGTTATGTAAAACTTAGTCAATTATTATTAGTAATTAATGTTAAACTTTTTGTAATTACAGTTAACAAAGACTTTAAAGAAAGAATTTTTATTCCATTATTCTTGTTCGTATGATCGATCTCTAAATAAATAATCAAACAATTTACTAATTTTATGAACAATAGTTAAAAGTTTTAATTTTGAAAAGTTAGTGACAAAAGAAACAACTCTAATTTCTGCGTGACCATTTCAAGTAATTAAGGCCAAGTAAAGTAACAATAATAATAATAATATTAACAAAGCAATTGGAAATTCTTGTAACGTGCGTGACGTAAGAGCTTTTTTTCCTCCCTATTCCCCCGTTAAAACTACCTACATAGAACAACCACCACCAGAAAACAGATATCTAATTGGACTCATTAAAATTTAAGAAGTTAGTGCAGGGTGTCCAGGTTTGCACGCAACCATGCCCCCCTATCTTTTATAATTGTATATTCTTTCCCTTTTTTCCTCCTACCCTTTTGCCCTTTAATTAAGGTAATTATTCTTTTCTTTTTTAAAAAAAAGCTACTTATACAATAACGTTCTTATGTTTAATTGATATTGAAGTGCAATTCTGTGTTTTTAAGTAAGCATACCGTATACTTTAGATAAGTTAAATTTTTGTTTTAATTTGTAACTTACCTTTCTTTTCAATTAAGAGTAATTACTGTATTATATATGTATATATACACATGTATATTTAAAAGATAAAATCTTTAATATAGCCATAATATTCCATATTGTTTTAATAATGAATATCGATAAAACTTAATGTCATAAAAATTTATGTAAATCCCAATTTTATATCTTTATTATATTTTGCAACTGTACAAAATGTCCCATAAGTTTCCATTCATAGGAAAAATAATCATTTTTTTTGTGAAGGCCAGAGTGTATCAGGAAGAGATACAAAACATATGTAAATCTCCTCCTATGTATACATGTGGTTATGTAAACTTCAAGTGTGGAGGACACGCATCGATATATATTTTCTAAACAAGTTAAATAGAGTATATATTAAATAAATAAAAGATGTTTTTTTTTTGTAAAAAAAAAATATTTTTCTATGTATGAAAACTAATGAAACATTTTGTAGAGCAGTAATGCTACAGCTTATGATTTGCCACTGTTTAAAATATTACTAAAAAACATAAATAATCAGAAGTATTCTGAATAAAAAAAAAAATTATTTTATTTTTAGTAAAACCTTTCTATATATGTTATTATTAAGACTATTCAATGCCACAAATATGAATTGTAACTAAT
Source organism: Lycorma delicatula (assembly GCF_047948215.1). Classification (NCBI taxonomy): domain Eukaryota; kingdom Metazoa; phylum Arthropoda; class Insecta; order Hemiptera; family Fulgoridae; genus Lycorma; species Lycorma delicatula. Next base: position 64,959,429 of record NC_134460.1, read on the forward strand.
AGACCCGTCGCGGCTTCGCCTGCGCTATATTACTTGCGTTTCTCGTCGCGATCAGGGTTGTTTAGCCTGTCAAGACTCGCTTCCCGTTTAATCAGGAAGCTCTGCACCCTGGCCCCTCTGTATTCATTGAACTCTTAAAAATAAAACATAAAAAACTATAACTAATAAAAATTAAAATCATAAAAAGAACCTAAACTTTGGCATTTACTAAATTTTATTTAGTTATGTACGAGAGATATCGTCTATATCGATTGTCATTGTCTACATCGATCGTTGTCTATGTCAATATCGACTTCCTCTGACAGATATTATGTGATTAAAGTTTGCTAAATATCTCAACTCCAGCGCCACCTAGCGGATACATTTTCCGCAAAAATATTTATTTTCACGTAACTGATATATATTCTGAATATGAGCCAATCCCTGACCATAAATACAATTTTTCGAAATATCTCGACCCTCAGCGCCAGGTAGCCGGTTCAAATAAATCCAAAAATCTTTGCGGGCGTGGACACAACACACCAAACTTTCATCGCAATCGGATGAATGGTATCGGAACGCATACGGGACAAACAAACAAACATTCATTTTTTACTTCCTTGTACGAAGGAAGTGTACTTGTACTTCGTACAAGTAACCATCCCTGAGCATCCCTGAATTTATTTTAACTAGTTTTGGCGTGAGGTCTGTACGTATGCATTTCGCATAACTCAAAAACTATTAGCCGTAGGATGTTGAAATTTTAGATTTAGGACTGTTGTAACATCTCGTTCTGCACCTCCACTTTTGATTGCAATCGACTGAACTAAAAATACTCAAAACAGCCCAATATAAAAAAAAATAATAATTGGATTTTGGTGTTTTTCTTAACTGCAGAAATAAGCCCTCATTGAGAGCTTTTCAACGATGTATCATAAATGTTATTGATTTTCATTGGTTCCGGAGTTATAGCAAAACGAAATTTTAATTAATAAAATATTTGGATAAGGGGAAAACACATTAGTTCGAATTAAACTTCATCTCCTTTTTCTTTTTTTATTAATTTAAATATATTGATTTATTAATCTCAGATTGTAAAAAATAATTTCCGATAAATACTAATTCAAAAATAACAATAAAAATTTATATATATGAAAAAATATCAGTATTTATTCATGAAATAAACTTTAGATTTTTTATTACAAAAAAAAAACAACAAAAGTGTATGTAATTTAATAGGCGTACAAGGAAATCATGCGGTGTCCACATCAGTTTCTTATTCTTATTTTAATAAATAGCCAAACTTCTCATATATTCTCTATTTTTAAATTAAATACTGAAAATACAAGTAAGTAATTGGTTCAACGAAAACGTTAGAAAATCAAAATACTTCTTCTGATTTGCTACTGTGTAATATAACAAAAAATTTCATACATTTTAAAAAATTTGTTAGTGAAAAAATGTACATCTTTCAGCCTCATAAGAACGTTAGCCTAAATATTTTGGTTAATACCAGAAAATAGCTAAGATAAATACTAAGAAATTAAAATAAACATTTAGGAAATACTATTATGAAAAGATTTATCGCCGAATAATTCGGATAATTGTTAAGTAACAACTTAACGAACAACAGTTCGTATGTTTAGTAAATTTTGAATTGAACTGAATATATATTAAATTAATAAAATTTTTACGATTATTTAAATGGTATTTAAACGGTATAATAAAATATATTTTTCAGTATTTAGCAGCAACTTGCTTGTGTACGAAATCCACTTGAGTAATTTGTTGGTGATATATTGCTGTACTATTGTGAGTAGTTCACATACTGCATCACTTTTTAGATCCCACACACCACGCGAGGATTGATGGAAAATCCGATTTTAATAAAGTCGTAAAATGATTGAAAAATAGTATATTTATGATATGACGTAAAGTTACTCTGAAGAATATTTTTGTGATTTTTACTACCTGTTAAGTTAAAAAACTACCCTGTGTTTTATTATGTATTTTTGTTTTGGTGTAAATCATGTAATAAACAAAAGATTAATTTTTAATTTCATATCTTAAATTAATTGATAATTTTATGGTAATCCTACAGTATAAAAGTTTTATTTTTAATTTTACATGAGAATATATATAGTATGAATCATTTATTAAAATGAAAATTAATTAATTTTTACTTCAGTATTACAGTATTAATTTTTCTCATTAATCTACATGTAACATGTAAGACACAAAGTCTCATACTCGTAATATAGGATTAAAAAAATAATAATGAAAGACTAATCGCAAGGTAATATATCTTACCATGATATCATACAGAAAATTATAAACAGAGGGAGGGAAATTTTATCGTAAAATACGACGAAGAGGCCATTTAAACACGTAAAGTGTACTGTGCACTAAATTCAGATAAGACTGACTGAAATTAACGCGGGTATTCGTGCTAAAGGAAAATGTCCAACGTTAGCTAGGGATGCAGGAAGTGTAATTACTAACGTGATAGTCACACCCCTCTAGGATATTTCCCTTCTTTTCTCACATTTCCCCCACAATTACAGTCACCTATAATCAGTCGTTGGATAGCCAATGATTATAGACAAGCCTCGATAATGTCTCTCAGCGCTGTTTATTAATTTCTCATTATGCCGGCTAAAATTGCGCTCGTGTCCCATATATACGTGGTATATTGCACTAGGTAACATAACACCATCGTCATTATCTACAAATTAGACTTGTTTATTCCTTACGTTATTCTATAAATTTATATTCCTTTATAACTTCATTGCTTCTTTTTAAATTACTTCCCACGCGCTAATCCGTATAGGAGTTCACGTTTTGTTATGGTGCATATTTTAATAAGAAGAGGTCATTGACATTATGCACGCTGCATAGCGACACTTACATATATACATACACACAGACAAATATATACTCGCATTAATATCAAGGTTTTTAACGCTAGGTAGATGTAGGAGTGACAAGAAAATGATAAGCTATACCTTGTTGTTTTTCTTTCTTTTTTTTCATATTTTCCAATCGTATTGGACTCAATTTAGTCATTTTTCTTATATATATATATATATATATATATACTTCTCTAATGTAAATGTGTTTGTTGGAATCTTTATAATATAACAATATGTAACGAAGATATTGTTATAGGTTATTCATTCAATTTATACTGGATTTTTGGGTTCCATTCATTTTTATTTATTATATACTATAACTTGTTATTACAGCTATTGTTATTATTATAACTAAAATGAAACTTTATTATTTATTGAATTTAAATCAGTGAAGTAATAAAGTATCATTTAATAAAAACGCATTTTAATCAGCATATTTCATCTAAATATACCATTTATATTTTTTTTATACTTATTATTAAATTTCATAATTTTCATTGTATAGTTGAATTTTTTCTTTTTCAATTTTGAAATATTTTTAAATAATTTAATTCGTATCGTTTTTTATATCAGTCACAGGTGGGAAAAATTAAATTTTTTATTATTTAAGGAAGAATGGATGTAATAATTTATTCTTACATAATCCTTTTCATGATATAAAAAAACGAAAGTACGTCATTCATCTTTATTATAAGTGACTCTCCTTTTTCTTAGCAAAATGTATTTCGTTGTATTCAAATCTTGTATTATTTCTTCCTATCAGTATTTTCAAACTATTTTCAGTAGTTTGTAAATTAATTTTTATTTTTTTAACTCATCCTCGAATATCATCTCAATTTTGAAAATATGTATACTCTATGACAGATTTGAATCTTCCAATTTAACAAATTTAGTAGTAGATTTCATATTTAAAATATTTCCTACACCTGTTTATTAAATAGAAAGTTATTTAATGCAAAAAGGATACTTTAAGAACACAATGTATAATATTACATAGATGTTAGGATATTCTCGTATATTAATTAAAATATTTATTCCAACTGTCTTTATGACTTTGATGCATATTAACCCAACCGAACATGGTTTGAAGATAAAAGAAGTCATTTATTTTTAGAGAATAATGGTCTTTTACTATATGAATAAAAAGATAAAAGTATAACATGTAGGACAAAACTCAAAATGCTCTTTTGTTATAGATTAACAAAATCTATTAAATTGATTGAACCGATAGGTTAATCAGTTCAGTATGCTGTTTGTAACGATATATTCGAATCAGTGAAGATCACAACTGGAAAACATTACTCTTCACGTTTACTTAGAATTTTATCTTCTTCTCGAGAATGATATTACCATTTTATACATTATTTATGACTAATGATGGATCTCTTACAAATCATTTAATTAAAGACGTATGACAACAAAATTATTAATAGTTACTTATCATTTAACCAGATAACCAGAACTTTACCTATCCTGAGAAATCAAAATTTTAAGACAATAAAATATATGTTCTTTTTTAAGTTCAAATAATTTTCTAAACATATTTTGCCATCGATTAATTAAATTATAATTTGAATTATGTTTAATTTTAGGAGAAGAGAGAGCGACCCGAACTAGGAATTTTCATTATTTCCTCATAAAAATACTAAGAGGTTTTCTTAAAATTTATTTTAAAAGAACACTCCAATGTGTCTGGTTAATGATGTTCAAAAAATGTACTATTTTAATTCTTACATTCTACAGAGTAGCGCAAGAAATTATCTAACATTTTTTTTCCAATAATTGTTTCGGTTAACAATTATTTTTAAACGAAACAATTAATGTGTTTTATGTTGGCAGAAGGGACAACAGTTCATGAATATTACTTTCTTCTCCTTCCGAGTGCACAGTTAGTGTATCGTTCTAAGACGGATGACAAAGGAAGACTGACTGTTGAACATTGCATAAAGAATGTGTTGTTTTTTAATGAAATGAAAAGCGGGGTGCTTACACAAAGACGGTTTCGTGCACATTTTTTAAAACTTGGTGGTCACCCTCATTTAAAACAATACATACATAGACCTTACGTAAAATTTAATGGGGATCGTTCAATATTTGAGAGTTAACGTGAACGGCCTGCCAATGTTCGTTCTCTACGGAATGTAGATGCTGTCAGAGAAGCGTTACTGAGGAGCCCGGGCAAATCAACAAGAAAAGCAGCAGCACAACTTATGATTTCTAGGCGATCTGTGCAGCTAATTTTAGAAACCGATTTGTATTTATATCCGTACAAAATAACAGTGTTTTTTACATTAACGGTTGACAACAAACATCAAAAATAGCATTCGCTGAATGGGTTGTACTCATGACGTATTGTTGAACAATGTTTGGTTTTCAGATGAGTCACATTTTCACAGACGGTGTTGTTTTGTTAATAAATAAAATGTACGTTTTTGGGTTTCCAAAAATCCACACGTGCTTCATGAAAAGATGCATCACGCTCCAAGAATTACGGTATGGGCCGCCATCTCAAGTCACGAGGTAGTATGGCTATTCTCTTTTGAGCAGACAGTGAACAGTGAACTCTATTTAAACATGCTGCCGAATAATTTTGTTCCTCAGCTTCTTGCAAAACGGTTTCAATTAGAAAACGTGTGGTTCATGTAGGATGGAGCCAGACGACACTCAGATGTTTTTTTAGACTTTCTGCATGAAAGTTTTAAGCAAATGTTATTTCAAACCGATTTCCTTATCGTTTTATGTATGAACGGAACTGGTCCCTGAATAGTTCTGATTTGAATCCGTGTGTTTATTTTCTTTTGAGATTTCTAAGGGAAAACAATTTTCCTAAACATCCTCGTACAGTGATCACTGAGGCGTGCAACGAGGTAACTGAGGATATGTATAATCGAGTTATTAACAATATAGGAGTTCGTGTTGAAGAAGTTAATAAATAGGTGGCCATACTGAACATGTGATAATCAGGACATAATCTCCAGGTATACAGTAAATAATTTGTATTTTACTTTTGTATAAAGTTGGTACAAAGTGACGAACGAAATGTTGGATCATTTTGTGCGTCACTTTGTAGATCATACGAATAAAAATGAAAACTATTATACTATGAAATTTTACGTTAAAGTTTAGTTCATCAGTGAAAACATCACTTATTTCATAGTAAAGTTATAAAACTTCAGTTTCACTAAAAAAAAATTTTCATATTTTTTTTTTGTTGAAAAACCTTCTTTCAGTTCCCCTGTGTATCTACCTCTTACGGGAGACTCCATTTTGTCAAAAAACGCAGAATTAACTATGTATTCACATACATCTACCACAATAATTTTATTAACTACGCATCTTCTATTATTCAGGCGTAAATGTACTATCTACTAAGTACCTTCATTTCCTCAATAGCTTATTCTAATAAGCTTTTAATTCTGTATTTTTTGACATGTGAATAATTTTTTCTCTGATATCAAAAAAAAAGAAGAAAAATATATATTATAATGATTCAACTGGCATTTTATGTTATTTTGAAAATGAATAAAAATAAAATACGGGATTGTTTTTTCTTTTATTATATAAAATATATCCGATTTCTAATTAAATACTTGAATAGTTCTTATACAGATTTTAAATTTTCATAATAAAATACTAAAATATTCTACTATTTGAAACGCTTTTTGTAGTTTTAAGAATAATTGTGTTTTATTTAAAATTTAATTTTTTTTTATTTAAAATTAACCATCACCTGGATGTAACTCGTCAGCTGGGCCAGACCTAATGAAACTAAAATCACCAATGTATAGGTCTTCAGCTTTTTTTGAAAATGATTAACTAAAAAACTATCAGTTTTAGAAAAAAAAAGTCTGAAACGAAATTTTATTTATTTTTTTTTTGCGAAGAATTTGATTCTGTAATAAAAAATACAGGTTACCATTTAAAACAATTAAGCTGACCTTGAAATTACCTTTATTTGACGTTATCAATTACAACATAGGTTATGAAATAGAAAAACTTTAAGAGGAAACATTTTTTCCTAAAATTTATAGATTTTGAGATATAGATGTGTCTCAATTTAAATGGATCACCTAGTATACATTAATGTAATATATATTACAAAATTAATTAATGCAAAAGATAAAATATAATTACTCTATAAAAGTAATATTTAAATCCCTCTTCAATCAATCCTTAAGAGAAAAACTTAATATTTGGATTAATATTCTGGTTAACTGGTAAAATTTTAATTTGACTAGAAAATAAAACAGGTATAAGCTTTTTTTCTGCACGGATGAAATGCTTGGGAAAGGAATATTTACATAAAAAAAAAAACAAATACTTTGATGTAAGAGAAATGGATGTGATTTGATGGCAGTCAATTGTATAAAATGTGTTGTAATATTTCTTAGATTTTATTCACCAAAGTGTAGTAATTTATAGAACAAGATATGCATTGTTGAGAAATGCAACGATGTGTGTTAAGAATTATAATTCCTGCATATAGATTTATTACGGAATAACCATTCGACGGACAATAAAATTCTGCTTACTTATGTGTTGGCTAGCTTTAGAATACGACCATTTTGGTTAAGCAATGTAAATTTCTTACGAACTTTTAAGTTGTTAAGTTATAAAACAGCAATTTAATCTAAGATTTATTCAGAGTAACGCTGTATAATATTTTATACGAGTATTTTTAATCCGAATACTGGATAAAATTAAAAAAAAAAAAATAATAATAAAGAAAATAATAATGGATAATTTATAATGTTTTTTGGATTTATTTTGTACAGTTATATATATTTTTTCATAATTCTTCAGCAGAACAATAAGGAATGAATGATCTGGAAAGCTTAGGATGGAAATATGGTCAGGACAAGGAATCAGAAAGACGATCGATGATAATGGATTTGACAACGCAGTTTTTAGAAACTATTGTTATATTTTTGAATCTCTTTTTACGTTTGTGCTCATGACGGTTGGCGATAAAATGTATTAAAACCGTAAACTTTTGAAACAAAAGATCGAACTAATTTTATAAATAAAACATCTTTAATAACTTACTTTAAAAGGTAAATAGGTACGATTCGTCATCCTGGATGTTTATAGATTTAAATAAAATTCTATTGTTAATGCATTTTATGTACCAGTCAGTTGAAATAACAAACAAACTTTCTGCGATTCTGTTAAAGTCTGATCCAATTTCAAACAAAAGTTTAATTACTCATTACTGAGTTTGAACGCTTCTGTTATCTACATACTTCCGTCATTATGATTAAATTAATAAAACTCAAGAGATATTTCAATGATACTAAAGATAAACAAATAGAGAATTTTAATTGATTTTTTTATTCACTTGAGATATATTTAAAAGGGTTTAAAAAAGTCTCCTTTACAGATTACACCAGAAATATATTAAATTTATAAATCTCATCATTCTCAACATGGATCTAGGTGGTTATGAACTACATCAGCAAACCCCCCAAAATGAAGAAGAGTTTATTGGGTGAAGATGTGTGAGAAAAACCTATGGAAAAATCATAGCTCAAGTCAAAAGATGTTCAAAAAATACCTTTAAGGAACAATACCCTTTAGAAAACGGGAGCTCATCCAGCCTATAAAAATTCAAAAGAGTTGAATATTTTTCAACTAGGATAAAATATTACTGAAAACCCTCACTTTAAGGCACAAATAGATTTTATAACAAATAATGTTCTTTCTTCAAAATATAAAAAAAATTGATGACAGACTCAAATTAACTAAACAACGAATTTACTTCTATATCCATAATTGCATGAAATAGGAATTATGTAATTGAGTTAGAAATCACTTAGCTAATTCCTCCCTTCATTGGAGGATATATGAAAGAATATAGGTAGATCTTGAAAAGTAAGATTTATTGATGACATTTAATGAGTGGATGATTTTTTTCATCCACTTATAAATTCTCTTTACACGATAAACGTTACAAATTTAAGACATGGTGTCTATAATTCAAGCTGCAAAAATGATTTAAAATCTTCATTTGAGAAAATGTATTATTATAAAACTAAAAAAATTACGTCAGAGCTATTTAAATCTTCCACTTGGTAATCATGTAATCATAATTTAATGATCAATACGTGTTTTTTTTTTTTAATTGACTTGTCTTGTTCAGCTGGCAAAACATGAAATTATTTCTTCTGTAATTATATCCATAATGTTTCCTTTTAATAAAAACGTATACAATACATTTAGTATGATTAATAAAAAAACTGATGGAATGTTAAAATTAAACAGAGAAGATTATGTGTTATTGATGGGACTAAATATATTTATTTTAATTTAAATTTTACTTCCTCGGAAATCAAATTTATATAATAAAAAGAGAAAACAATCTAATTATGTACTTAAGAGATGTATGAAAATAAAATATGATGCATATTAAAAGGAATTAGATGGTCTGAATTATCCTGATAGATACGTCGACAGCAGTTTGATATTTTGTACATCCATCCGTCATGAAAAGTAGTCCCGGTTACATCCACAGAAAGATTTTTCCCATAAAATTACACAAATACTAAGGTTGTGTAGAAGCTTGTACAAGACTATCCAATTTTATTAGGTGTCTAGCTGAAATCTTGAAGAAAACACATATTCAATCGGTATTGTAGGAATGCTCAATGTAAGGGAAAAATTGGATAATGAAAGCTGGAAATATTTACCCACGGAAGGAAACTAAAAGAAACAGAAACTTCTGTTTCTTTTATTTGTAAGTAGTGGCTTTAGGTTCGTTTAAGGAAGTGATTAGAGGAAGGCAGATCAGCTGTGAATGCATTCACACGTGTTTTTCTCGCGCTTTGTATTTTGAAGTTTTTACTGGGGTTTTGTATTGTTACATAGTTGTTTTTCGTTTTTTTGTTGGTTACTAGTACCTACCGTAACTAAGTACTGTTTGCTTGGTTACGCAGTATTGATTTAATCAAAGACAGTTTAGATCTCTGTTTACCTTCGGCTTATATGGTCTATTAAGTTGAACTTTAAACGAATAATTTTATTTAAATTATTTTTTTTTTACAACGTGTATATATTACTTGATAAATATTTGGATTATAATTAATTGATATCGCATATCCAGGTGGACTTGAGGGCGACGTCCCGATCCATGAGGAAGGATTTTCTTCTGTTACGGGTCGGAGATCCTGTTGGCGGGGAGGGTCAAGAAGTTCTGTCTAACAGCAGTGGTGGTGAGAGTATTGAAGAGGTGGTTACAGCAGAGATTCGGCGTGCCGATCAATTTCTTTGAAGAAGTAAGTCGAAGAAGACTGGAGAGGCTTCGGTTTGACCCCAGAAGAGGGTTTTTGGCTCGTCTGGTTCGTCCTCTAGGGACTACGAAATAGATTTTCCGTCTCTCATGACAGGGTTGAGTGAAAACCAGAATGATGAATAGGGGTTGATTAAGCATGGAGGGAAGCGTCGACTACGTGGTTCTCCTCTGGCTTCTGAGGGGAAGTAGTAGTATCTGGCCAGTTGGGTACCCTAAATTCGGCGGAGAAGGCCTCTGACTTGGAAGTATACGAGTCGTCGATGGACATTTCCGGTATGGGGGAAGCCTATCTGCAGGACAACGGCGTATAGTAACTACAGAGTCGGCTCTTGTGAAACAGAAGTGTTTTTACCACAGTATGAGGCTTCTCTTTCGTAATGTGAGAGAGCTGCATGTGTTGGTCCGACAACACTTGACAGCTAAGATTAAGATTAAGGAGTGCTCCCTCCGGAGCACTCCTTGTCTCCACATGGGTCGCAGCTTCCTTATCTTGGAGTCTTTTGAGGAAGTGTTAGGCCGGCTAGAAATGGGACTTCAGTGATGACAACATGTTCGGCCAAGTATGAAGGACGAAGCCATACAGATTTATCAAATTGTCTCCGATGAGGCAACTCAAACTCTGAATAAGGGATTGGGAGGAGCTCCGACTTGATCGCTTGAGGAACTGCGGCGGGCGGTTGAAGACGGGGTTCCTGATGCCGATCTTGAACGGCTGATCTTTAGGGACGGGCCAGAGGACATCTTTCGGTCCTACACCCTTGTTGAGGGTACTGACAGTTTGGACGAAGGAGTGGCTTCGCCTGGATTGTTGACATGACAGTTGGGATTGAGTATTTTAAGCATATGACAAGGCTTCGGAAATCTACGTGGCTTAGGGACTTGGCCACTGCTGGCAGACTGAAACCTGGCCAAGTCCTCCTTTTGCAGTTGACTACTCGGGACCTTTCCGAAGAGGGTAGCAGCTTTAAGGTTGTACTTGGGTAGACTGATTACACTCGATTCTGCGGCGCAGGCTCGTAGGGTGGCCTCTGCTATTTGCAGAACCGTTCCGCGGATGTTAGAGAATGGACAAGATCGGTGGGTGTGCTTCTGTGGTCCGCAAGGGCGGGTCAGGCAAGTCTTACGGCGGTCCGTGGAGTACTTAGTGACAAGGATGGGGAAACGCCTTCTCGTTCATCTGACACGGACATCATCATCATCGATGCTGGCAGGTAAGAAGCGACCAGCGGGTCCGCCGACTACTACAGTTGTGATCAAGGCGGTGGGACGGACCTTTGCAGAACTTCTCCGCTCGGTGAAAGGGGCAGCTTCATCAGGGAAAATTGGAGTCCTCTCCGTCCAACAGGGCCAAGGGGAAAACCTCCACCTCCGGGTTTGGGCGGACAGTAGTGAGGTGGACCAACTCATCAAGAATATTGCCGAAAAGATGAAGGGTGTTACTATGTTACTATGGCCCTAGCTGGTAGGGGCGGTAGAAGAGCTCACATCCTGGTTAAACTCAAGTCCTGGTTAAGACTGGGGATGCCCTCACGTCACAGGACGGGTTTCTTCGGGAGCTTCGTAAGACGATAAGCGAGTCGGTCACTATTGACGTTTTGTCAATGCCTGAATGGAGCCGTAAGCCGGCTCCATTCAGGTAGTTACACTGGCAGTGCCGCCAATCCTGGCGGACAAACTACGGTCTGATGGACGAGTTCAGATTGGGTGGGTGGCCTCTCGAGTGGTGCGGCGTACATCCGACGACTTTTGATTCAGATGTTGGAATCCCAGCCGCAGGGCCAATTCTGTTCTGGTTTTATATGTGGTAAGGCTAGTCATTCACGCTAAGACTGCAAGCAGGATGCTTATCCTGCAAGTCACATGGTCATGGTCCCCGGGGGTCGGTGATGTATCATGGTTCCATCGGAATCTGGAACTGCTTTTTCGTAGGAATATCATGGTATCTCTGAGGCACAGTCCCATCCAGGAGGGGGTGGGAGGTCTCGGTCTCTCGCTTACTATGATCGGATGAGGACTCCCTTGCAGTACCGTTGGTGGGTAAGTAAGACCCGGTAAGCTAGTCCCGGCGAGGGGTCCTTTCGGGGTTCCCCATTAGAGACAATGTATAAAGTCCCTGTGGAGAGATCCTTTGGGGTCCCCTCATTAGAGGCATATCGCCTAAACGACCGAGACGCGGCTACCTGGCGGGAATTTTGTTCCCGACGAGGTAGTTAGAGGCTATGGCACCCCTCGGAGCCGAGTTTATGATTAGCTGCGAATCTGGCTCTAGAGGGAGGGTAAAAGAGAAGAAAAAAGATAGAGATTAATCATTCCATTAATAAATAACCATTTGGAAGATCAGAGTATCTTTCGATTTTGCGTCGGCCAACTCAAATATGTGTCGAAAAAGTTATTTTCCTTGCTGTTAGAAAATTTATTTTTTTATAATCTTTTTTCATCCATCCACGCGTTTTCTAACATCTTATAATATTTAATTTTAAGTAGATACTTGGTTAAATACAGAATTTTTTGACTGCCAAAGAAATAATGATGATCATTTGTATCAAATAGTTTCTTCCTCAAACAGTGAATTACTATTTAACATTTTTATCAAGTATTGTAGAAAAAAGTATAACTTACTTTGTAAATGATTATATGAAATATATATATATATATATATATATATATAATTTTAAATAATTTTAGAGTAATATCACATAAAACAAACAAAAATTTCACTGACCTCCGTTGCTAAGTAGGTAGCATTTCGGCATTTCGTGCTGAGGTCCCGGGTTTGAATCCCAGTCAGGCATGACATCTCTTCATACGTTACCAATTTTTACCAGGATAATAACCATAGCTGTTGATGCTCGATCTTTTGTAACAAAAACAAAAAAAGTTTTAAAATTATAGATATAAAAAATTTTTATATCAAAAGAAAAAAAATATGTGTAGTTTCACTTAAAAAATGAATGGACCTAAGTAGCTATTGTAAATAAGAAAGTAAAAGTAAAGTATTAAGCGAAATTAAATAAACGTAAAATATTTACTAAAAAAGAAACTTATTTTCGCTGTTTAAAGAAAAAAGAAGAATAAATTGAAATAGTACCAGCATGATTGTGTACATACATAACTATATAAAATAGTAACAACCTAATTCGATACAATAATCTTTTATATTTTATAAGAGGTTATTTCATAATAATTTTCCTGAGTAATAAAAAATAACGCCAATTTTCGGTTATTATTGTAAAAATGAGTGGCAAATAATTCATAAGAATAATTTTAGTGTAATTAATTATGAATCCTTTACTTCGAAAATAATATTAGTACTTTACATAAAATTTGTTATTGCTATGCTTTTAATGCTGTAATAGCCTGAAGGTAACAGATATAATCTAGATAGTATATTAAAGAAGAATCTCCTCGTGGTTATAACATAAGAAAAGTATACAGCGGCATCCGCGAAGCAGGACGGCTCTAGACCGAGATAGTATGACGCCATATTGGATAATTGGGAGATAATTTGCTTATTACAATGGTGAGTGATGTGTGGGCCATGATTTGCGGCCAGGGGGGGGTTTCTAGAGTCCAATAACTAACTCAAAACACTTTAATAACAGACAATAGCGCGTGATGGATTCCTTTTAAACGTTGTCGACAGTGAGGGCGCTATTAGTTGTGACTTATGGCCCTGTATCCGCACTTTTTAAAAGAATTAAAAATGCTCACAGGTCTACACTAATTGCACCCACTTGACTTATTATACCTCTTTATAAAATGCAAATCAGTCTACAGCGGTCTATACGCCCCACGGTAACGGTCGAGAAGGCAGTTAACTTTAAAACCGAATGGGTCACAGTTACCTTTACGGCAATGGGTGTAATTTTTCACGATGTTTAACGATTGCTTAATAAAAGAGTGTTGTTTTCGGATCGCGTGGGTATCGGGCTACATAGTAAACCGAACGATCCGAAGACCACAATGTAACTAATTCGTGACCCGCTTACATCGTAAAAATGATGATTGAGCGAAAAGAAATTAAATTTGAATATTGACATCAGTCAGGTCAATAATGTGTTATAAGAGAAATTCCCTTCAATTATTTAACGTGATTACTTTAAATATAATTTACTCGATAGATTTTATTATTACATATTTTCAAATTTTAGCTTTCTACGAGAAGATCAGGTTATGAAACAGTTAATAAGAGAAATTTTTTTATCATTATTTTAAACTTTATGCTTTCACATTAATACAATAACTATTAAAATAATTATTACTATCGTAAATTAAATTTAAAAAAATATAATATTGTTAGTTATTATAATGAAGAATGATTACAATGTAACAAATTATTTAATTTAATACGTAAGTAAATTTTTAATATTGATTATATATATTCGTTTATTAATTCACTTACATCTTATTAAAATTATGTTGAAAATCAATTACCATAATTTTACCTGGGGCACTATATGTCTCGAACTGATCCATCGGCACTATTTACCGATAAATATTTAATTTCATAAGAACGGAAAAAGTTTGTTTTTTTTTTTACTTCCAATTAAATCTATTTTATTCTATACAAATTCCTTTCATTAATTTTTTTTTAAATCTAAAGAAAAGTACATTTTTTTAGCAATTTTTAAAGATAACTTGGTTGCATCTCGAGTGAAACATGAAAAAATTAATGAGGACAATGGAAAGAAATAAGATGTTACGTAATTAATAGGAGCTATTTTTGTTCTTTTTGCTGTTTCACAAAGGTCAAGGTAGAGTTCAAAGATAGGGTCAATAAAGGTAATCAAGGTAGATTAGAAATAACTAATAAACAACAGCTTAACAAAGATTTGAAAAATAAGTGAAAATTTATATATTATATAAATTTTCACTTATATAAATTTATTTATATATATAAAGAGATTGGAAAACATGTTCAAACTTTTAAATTTATTTTGAAGCTAGTTATTTTCTAAAAACTTATCGGCAAAGCTATAAATCAAGAGTAATTAATGTTATAGAGTGATCTGAAATACGTAAATTGGTATTTAAAAATGTTTTTTATTATTCTTATAATACGAGTACATTACTTAATATATACTCTATACTTACATACTTATAGTATAATATATACTATTACTTAATATATAGATAGATGGTTATCTATCTTTATAAAAAAAATAATTAGATAACTTCAGTTATTCTCATTTTCATTACCTGAGAATGGAAATAACGAGAACTTTTCTTTAAAAAAAGCAGAGGGATCTCGTTTTTATATTATAATCTTTTTTTAAGTCACCATTACGAAAAAATTAATAATTATTCACGACTAATGAATTTAATCTGTTACAAAGGAATTGCAAATCTATGGTTCTGAAATACACAGCGTTTGGTTGAATATCCTAATAATTAACTACTTAAAATTATGTCAAGGAGATATTAAATCAATTTTAATTTGATTGTAAAAAAAAACTGGGATAAATATAAGTGGAATTACTGTGTCTCATAACCTTATGAAATGAATTTTATATCTTTTAAAATAAATATTTTTTTTCTTTTAATTCAAATTATTTTTCTAAAATGTTTAGGATATTTAAATCCCGGTTGACTTTCTTGGTGTAAGTTTTTTTTATAATTAATTTTGCTGTAGAGTTTATGCCAAAATCCCTACAAAAGACTATCTTAATTTATTTCTTTTAATTTTTTAATTTGCTGTTTAAAAATATAGGATGAATAGTTGCAGCTTATATAAAATTAGTCGCTGCATGTAGGTCCAGCACTTTATAAAACTAAAGAAAAAAAAGTGTTTCTGTCTATGAGATTAAGTAAGTTATAAAGGCTATTTATTTCTCAGCATTAAATCGGTAAAAAAAATTTCAGTTAAACTTAACTGGAATAAATTATACAATAAACAGCTTGCAAACACTTTCTGTAGTACTTTATAGTTTTAAATAATAATTCAAATATACTTCTGATCATAATTACTATAAAATATATCATATCGGTCAATCCATAAAATGTATCCAAAGATTTTTATAAAAAATACTAACCGATTCTAATTGCCAGCAGAAACAAAAAAAAAATCTATATTTATGATTTTATGTGTGATTAACATGCTCATAAACTTTCACAGCGATTTAATATATATATATATATATATATATATCTATATATATAATTTTTAAACATACCGGGTGAAAAAATTGAAAATCATCATGTTTTCTTATGTAAACTAGTATATTTTAGTTATTTGATATTAAAACATGAGAAAATATTTTTTTAAGATAATTAATTTTTTTTGTAACTATCGATAGATGTACGGTAATCAAAAATGATATAATTTTTAAATAAAAGGACCTGCCTAACTGACTACATAATTTTTAGCCAAGGATATTCGTGTTTATTTCTGGGCTTAGTGTAAAAATTAATCATATTTAAAATCTATAATCGATATTTAAAATCGCCTAAGATGAATAAAGGAGGCAGAAGGAGAATAAAATAAAATTTAATAATCGTGAATTTAAGATGAAGTCAAAGCAAATATATATATATATATATATAAAATCATGAACTTTTTTCTGTCAAAAAAATTTACGAACGTTATTTTGAAGATCACTTAATAAAGTTACTTTATTTTATAGATCCAATTAAAGATATTTACTACTTCCATGTCTTTCAAAGTAAATAGCAAAGCCAGCCTCCGTGGCGCGAGTGGTAGCGTCCCGGCCATTCACCCGGAGGTCCCGGGTTCGAATCCCGGTTAGATCTGACAGTTTCACACACGCTAAAAATCATTCATCTCATCCTCTGAAGCAATACTTTAACTGTAGAACCCGAGGTTAAAAATTAAATAGCAAAAGAATTTCGACTGTAAGATGAATATATATTTTTTTCTTTTTAAACTTAATTTTGATGAATAATTATTGTTGGAATATAAAGAGAAAAGTAGTTCTAAAACGAAAAAAAAATGTCCCATTATTCATTGGTATTTTGATAGAATGATTTTAGATATAGATTTTAGAAGATTTTAATGGATATTTATTTCGAAGGTAATTGAATGCAAAATTTACTCGTCCATATTGTACCGTAGAAAAGAAAAAAATTCATACGCACTCTACGCAAAAAGATCAAATTTTCCTTATTTTATTTTGTGTAATCTTTTTTTGGATAATTTTTTGCCCAAGAATATCAAAACATAAGTTAAATGAGAAAACTAAAAGTGGTATGATATTTTTTTGATTTAATATTAACATATATTTTCGTTTTATAAGAAAATTAAAATGTTATAACCGTAATTTGATGAAAAAATTAAAAATGACTAGTAGATCTACACACAAGCATCAAATTTAAGCTTACCACTGAGGCTGTATGAAAAATACACCAATATAAAGCCAACATAACTTCAAATTGAGGTTATGTTGTCTGTTGTCGACCTTAAATTGATTGTAACTCAAGAACGACTCAACCTATCTTCATAAAATTTTCACTTGTACAACTTCAGATACACTACTAACCATATTTAAATTTCAATGACATATATCCAGTAGTTTTGAAGATTTTGAGCCACAAAACTTTGTACAAGAATTTTATTTTTGAGATTTTCAAGAACCAAAAGTTTATCATAAATGGTATTTTCGTAATATACTACCTCAAACCTTAAAGAAAGTTCATTTTCCACCCAAGCTCACCACGTGACGGAAAAAATAGGTTACGGTCTGTTATCGACCTTAAATTTAGCATAACTAAGGATCGATTCAACCAATTTCAAATTTTCATTTTCACACATGCACAGCTTCAGATTCACTAATGCACTGGACTATATATATATATATACGAGGTGCGACAATAAAGTAATGAGACTGATTTTTCTTTGCAAGATGTGGCAACCCTGCAGCTTGTGTAGGCACACCATCTTTGACCTTGGTTTATATGCTACTTCTAGTCCAAGCGGCACATTGATGCAACTACTCAGTCGTGAGTTGTGCGGTAATAAGTGAACACGTATTTGTGTCTCTCGTCACAGAAATGAAACTGCAAAATATTGCGCAACGGTATGCCATTTCTTTTTGCGTTAAATCGCCTGAAAACGCGATGACAACTTATAGTAAGCTTCAGAAGGCTTTTGGAGAGAAGGTTATGTCAAGAGCTCAAGTATTTCGGTGGCATAAAATTTTTAGTGAAGGCAGAACGAACGTTGAAGATGAAGACGTAAGTGGACGACCATCACCACCATCACCATCACCATCACCATCACGACCTCACGGACAGATGTCAACTTGACCAGGGTGCGTGAAATCGTACGATCTGATCGAAGATTATCCGTGAAAATGATTGCAGAAGAACTCAACATCAATCTAGAAACGGTTCGTCTAATATTAACTGAAGATCTTGGTATGAGAAAGATTTGTGCAAAAATGGTCCCCAAAAATCTCACACAACAACAGCGAGAAACACGGAAAAATGTGGCAGCCGATCTGTTAGAACAAACGGAAATCAATCCAGATTTGTTGAGCCGTGTTATCACTGGTGATGAAGGTTGGTTTTTTTCAATACGATCCAGAGACAAAACGCCAAAGTTCGCAACGGTGCTCAAAGGGATCACCCAGACCATAAAAAGCTCGCATGTCAAAGTCAAAAGTGAAATGCATGCTTGTGTACTTCTTCCATTCCAAGGGAATTGTTCATAAAGAGTGGGAGCCTCCTGGACAAACAGTTAACCAGTATTTCTACAAAGAAATTTTAGAAAGACTTCGTAAACGAGATCTTCGTGTCCGTGCCAACGTTGCTGATAATTGGATTCTGCATCACGATAATGAGCCATCCCATACTGCTCTGTCAGTACTGCAATTTGTAACCTCAAAACAAATTTCAGTACTACCACAGCCACCTTATTCACCAGATATCGCTCCGTGCGACTTTTTTCTATTTCCAAGAGTCAAAATGGCGGTCAAGCGACACAATTTTCAAACAACACAAGATGTCCAAAAAGCTGTGACCAAAAAGCTTGGAGGATATTACAGAAGATGTGTTCCAGAAATGTTACCATCAATGGCAGAAGCGCTGGAATAAGTGTGTGCAATCAGAGGGGAACTACTTTGTAGGAGACAACACTAAACATGACTAAAACGGTAAGCAACATTTTTTTTCACATCAGTCTCATTACTTTATTGTCGCACCTCGTATATATATATATATATATATATATATAAAGAAAATTAGATTTTAAGGGAATTTTTCTCATACTTCAAAACATGAAAAAATTTAATTTTACCTAGCAATTCCATTGTGCGATCGACAATAGTACCGTAATAGCTTTTTTTTCAACAATTCGGTAAAAACACACACTTTTGAAATATTACTATTATTAAAAATTAAAAAATACGCAATATAGAAACACTAAAAAACTTTAAGAAATTGGTTTTCCGTAATTTTTTTATATTTTTCTTTTGTTTTAATTCAACGATTAGAAAGTTTTTCTATAATTTTTCTTATGTAAATGAGGCCTTATCAAGATGAAAATAATATTCCAACCTTTGATCAGTAAGTTGGACTAACATATCCTTCTTAAAACAGAAATTTATAAATCTCTCTTACTTTTTTATTTTACAACATATTAATTAATTTTTTTCCCCTTAAGTAATGCGGCGATGTGAGGGTGAAAATAGCTTTTAATCATTATTACGGAGCAAATGTAAATTAAAAAAAAAATAATAAATTTATTTTTTTGCTCATTTGCCCCAAAATGATTTTATGTATGGTGTGTTTTTGTAACTTTTTCACCAGACGAAAATAATATAAAGCAGGATTAACTTTTTCTGTTAATTTTTATTATCAAAGTATTTTTTTATTATTTTTCTTTTTTAAGAAAATATTTAAAAAGTTAACTAGTTTATATCAATAATAATACATTTTTCTTTAGATGGCCTCCACATTTCCCTTACAGCCACTCTAACCACCATGAAGAGCTACTTACCCTAAACAGGGAGAAGGCACGGACTACTCTAGATGTAAAAAGAGTAATAAACCGTAAAATCTATCCCTAAATATCCGGGAGTTATTAATAAGGACCGTCAAAAACAAAAAACATAATGAAGTCATAAAGAAAATATAATTCAAACCTATTTAAAATCCGTGTGCAGAGTTAATTTTATAAAAAAAAAACTGCAAAGATAAGCATCTTGCTATGTCATAATTCAATGTCGTCACATAACTTATTTGTAAAATTAAATATTTGTAAAATAAAATCGATCCAAAGAACCCAGGTTGCAAATTTCTGATATTTAAATGATATTATTATTATTATTATTGGTGAGGAAGAGTTCAAATTTTAAACTCAAAGTAGAACTGAAAAAATCTATCACCGTTGTATCTTTTTGTTACAAATATCCAAAACGATTATAATTTTATTTTTTTCTTTACCACATCAATTTGATATGACATCTCATTTAAATTAATTTTATAATAAATATAACTTACATTACTTTTTTAATTTTACTCAATTCTTCGAGTCGAATGGTTCAACACCAGCTGGTGTTTACATATTTGATGGATTAAGCTCTATCAATTAAATTCCAAATTAGCAAGCAATAATAATTTATGTCTAAACTGTTATCAAACTTACAAAAGTTTAAATTATAAATAAAGTAATTCATGATTTAGGAGAATTCATAATAACAATAATTATTATTTTCTATTATTATTATTAGCTTTATAATAATAGCAAAACGAATTTAAATTGAAGATCATTAATATTGCAAGTTATTATAATATGCACTAACACTTTGCATTTAATTTAAAAACAGAATATGTGACGTCAATAGAATGGCTAAATAGTATAATGAGTTACATTAGAGCAATAATCACTGGCCTTCTATTATTTGCGCTTCTAAATTATTGTAATATATTATTATTAATTTGAATTAAAAAATATAGTTCTTTAAACACTAGACATCACTCACACTTTGCATTAAAATAACGAAAACTTCAGTTTGTTTCATAAGAATAATAATTGTAACTTGTCATACTTTAAACATATGAAATATATTATCAATATTAAAAAAATATTTCTTGGATTTCTGAATAAAATTAATAAAAAATAATATTATTGGAATCGTTATGCCAAAAACAACATAATATTGATAATAGAGAACCAGTTCTTCCTTTTTAACTGACAATAATATAATTCCAATTGCAGTCCCGTTAAAATTGTTTTAAGCAAGCACACGCTAGATACAAGTGTAGTAATTCAACACAAACATAAAATCCACAACAGTTTATTTCTTCCTTCAAGAATTTACCTAATTAGGAAAAATTTGCTTATTAAAAATTAACAACCGATTAATATTACCTCGGTCGCTAATAGCTCGAAATAGATATTCAATTCCACACATTAGTAAATAATCAACTTATTGACTTTTTCAATAGATGTTTCAATCATTTTCATCTCTTAAATCTTTTCTTTTTCATTCAATCGTTGTACTTGTAACTGTTTTTGATTCCTCTCATGTCTCTTCCAGTGGAATCTATCATGTATCATAAGTTGGTACTTCCTTTCAGTACTCTATTATGACTTCTCTTTTGAATTTTACGCACATCTCGGTTCCATAAGTAAATTCAGGTACAGATTGTCTATAAAATCTAGTTTGAAAGTTTCTTTTGTAACCTTCTTATCTAGAGTCATATCATATCCCAGATTCTTAATTTTATAGTTGCACCTGGTTTTCTACGATTCATTTTAGAACGGACTGGCTATTTCCTTCTAAAAACAATCGCTTTTGACTTTTATATATAAATTTTCATACCATTTTCTTTAATAAAAATCTAAATCATATGTATCAATCATATTGTAATAAAACTGATTATAATTTTTTTATTTTTAGTATTTTATATGCATACATTTTTTATCAAATTAAATGCATAATTAATTCACTTAATGACTTGTTTCTATCTTCGGAAATATCTAATTCACCAGAACAATTTATAATTGAATGAAATTAAAACATTTTTTTTTTTTGTAATGACAAATTAATTAATTTGTAGGTCTCGCTCTCAATTAATGTATGTAGGTCTAACCTCTGAAGCTTGTATGTGGTAATATAGAAAGGTAATTTTGTAGCGCATGAAAAATACTATGCTTGACCGGGATTTGAACTCGGGACCCGTAGTGAAAGGCCGAGACGCTACCACTTTGCCATGAAATATTTTAAATTGTGTGTTTATCATTTATATGAATAATTATTATATAAAAACAATTTTTATCAGCTACTGATTCATGATAAACATTCCACAAATAACTTTAATATTCTAAGTTAGGTTTTTTTATCTAATTTCACAATGAAACGTTCATACTCGTATGTAGATCTTAGAAAAAAAGATCTCTGGAAAAATCAGAAGCGGGTATTGTTTAATGTATCAACGGTTTTTTTAACTTTGATCTTATCCGATTTAGTAGTTACGAAGCAGAGGTTAATTTGAAAATACACAAATAGATAACCAAGTTTCTATATTACACTGTTTCGCCTTTTGTTAAATCCGTCGAATTCGAGGAAGAAATGTTTCAAATGTTCTGAGAAAGAAAAAGCAGGCCTTATTAATTAATAGCCTATTGCCACATAAATGTATTGTTTAAAATATTCTTTTAATTAAAAAAAAAATATTCAAATATAATATACAAATAAAATATTTGTAAAATAAACTTATTACATCTTGACCCTTCAGCTGAACGCCTGAATCAACTTTTCTCTTCCTCTGAGAAAGGATTTAATTCATATAAGATTTGGGAAAAGGGTAAGAAAGGATTTAATTTATATAAGATTTGGTAAAAGGGTACAAGTTTGTCGCACCCCTTTATTTACTTTCAATTTCTTTGAATGTTACCTGTAAGCCATTTTAAAAATAACGGAATACAATACTTTAAAAATTAGAGTTAACAGATATTTAGCTTATCTGAAATTTATATTTCAAAGCAGCGGTCGAAAAACATTATCAAATACTTCATTCCGAGTATAAAATATATATGATTTTCAAGTGAAATTCTTGGCGTTTTTCCATAACATTTTTCAAGGTAAATACTTCGTCTCCGTAGGGACAGCCTCTTTTAAAACCCATTTTCTCCTCTACAAGGAAGTTATCAAAGAGTACCAACAATTTTACGTCTAGTATCAATACATAAATCTTATGCGCTTAATCTTATTATAAGTTTGGGAGATTTATTCTGCAATACATAAAATTATAAATCCATAAAATATTAGATTATTTTAAACAAATACATAATTTTGAAGATTTAGAAAAGTAAATTATTTTTTTTCATCTTTAGAAATTACTTGACTGGTTTATGAATTCTTTTATATTCTGTGCAATATAATATAATGTTATAACTTCTCACTTAATATATCGTTTTTAAATATTTATTTTCCTTTTACCGTATAATTAATTATCCAAAGGTTCTTTATACGACCCAATTTTATCTTCTTTCTAGAATTTGCAACAAGCTTCTCTTTCTTAAAATTTGATCATTTCAGAACACTTAATATTTAGCATTATAACTTTCTTGCGTTCTATTTTTCTTAGTCCTAGTGAACTATATTACATAGAAACGTAAGGTATTTTAAAAAAGTTCCAACAATTCTCAAGAAATATGTAATTACTTCATTTATACTTTATACGCCTGAAAAATGTAATGTTCATAATCGAATTTGTACGAAATTTCTTTATTGCAAGAAGTTTCTTGATGGTGTTACCCGATTCTAATTATTTCTTCCATTATTTTTAATTTTCCATAATATATCCAAAAATGCTAATTTCCTCTATCCTTAAATATCTATCTATTTTTTATCTCTTACTAACCGGTCAGGACGAGCAAAGCGAGTCCTTCCTGTCCAGCCAGAACCCCACTGTGTTCATTTTCCTCATTTTTAGGAGAATAATACTGATAAATAACAATTAAAGAGTGTTCAGTTTATAAAAAATTATCAGTGTATTGTAATTTCTTCAAAATAACAACTTGATCAGCATCAGACTCGAAACTTTCTGAAGCAAGCGGCTTTAAGAATAGTCAGCCCGCATCTTAAAAATATACTTATGGCTGGTTTCCCGTCCTTTGTACGGGTAAAATAGTATTTGTATGGTTCTTAACGTTACCCGACAAACACTACTAGAAGATGACCATACTTCGTTTTCATTATATTTACATTTATTTTTTATTTTTTGTGTTTTTGTGAAAGAATTTGTGACATCGTGGTAACAACGGGATTATGTTCATACGGTAACATTAAAACCATTACCTTAAGTCATATATCATAATATTTCTCTTTCTTTATTACTTTAACTCCCTAAATGTATTTCTAAACTAAATACACTAACCCTCAATATATTTTCCACTAACTTTTTCCATCTTATATCATCCAATTAACTTCTTTTTTCTTCAATTCTCTTAAAAATCTTTTCATTTCCTTCTGTATGAACCAACTAAATTTAAAAATTGTTCTATCATTATACTTCAAAATCGTCTATTATTAAATTTTTCTGTTTTCTTTATCTAATTTTTTTTTAATTATAAAATAAAATATGCAAACATTTAAAAAAGTGACTTTTTAATTTAAAAAATTATGGAAGATAATAAAAAATCTATTCTGCATTAAAATTTTAATCGTTTTCATAAGGAAATTGAAAATGGAAACTGGAAAAATGATTATACTTTTAAAAAAAAATATATATATATATATAAACGAAAGACTTAAAAGTTATTTTACAGTCACTTCACTGACGTTAAAATCTTATAAAATATATTACCAGAGTCAGGTATTTACAAAAAAAAAAAAAAATGTATTAGTTATATTACAACACAGACAGTTTAATTATAAGTAAATTATTTGACTTCAAATAGTAAATGACGATTTTTATCCACTAACGAAACCTCATTTATTCTGTTTAATTCTTAAAGCAAAAATTTAACAACAAGGGATCTCATATAAGATGCATTTAATAAACTGAAAAAGTATTAGAATTCTGTGTAGACTTTATACAATTACGGAAAAACTATTAGTTATAGTTACCTAATTGTCTGAATGGAATTATTGATGAATAACATATTACGTAACATCTTAAAACCATTTCTTCATCGATATTTTTAAGCGCGTTTCAAGTATTTGATAAATTATGAAATTATGTAGTCACTTTAATCAATATAAGTGTAATTACCATATAAATATTAACTTTCTACAGAGGGTTTTTAGTACAACAAATGTTGGTGTTTATAATGTACATATAGCTCTTATTATTATATACGTTATTGTTGTACACAACTTCGTTTTATTTTTAAATTAAAGATTTTACAAAGATATGTTTATGAAACAGTTATCCATATTTATGGTCTAATATGTCACTACCTCTAAACTGGAGAATATTTTTGGAAAGTAATTTTAATGTTTTATTCATATTTTCTTTAAATTTAAGGTTATACCATTGTTAAATCTTTAAATGTTTAACTTTTATTTAAGGGTTACATCTGCAAACTTAAATTTCGTATTTTAGATACGTTTATATATTCAGTTTTCAAAGATTTTAGCTGGTGATATATTTATTTAATTACTGTAATAGATACGAAAAAGTTTTCAGTACTGATTCGTGTTCTGGGAATTTTGTAATATAAACTGTAGAAGACAGTATAAAATTAAGAGTTGTACACTGTTTAGAAAACCATTAGGATTTAAATTTGAAAAAGATCAGAAAATCTTTTACCAAATTTAGCTCGTAGAAAATATTATTGAAAAAACAAGATTTTCAGATAAATGCATTCTACGTTAATTTTAATCTTTTACGGGAGAATTAGCTGTTAAACTCTTCAGAAAGCCTGATTATCGTCTAATATGCTTGAAAAAACTGTTTGTTTTCTAACTCATTTCGTACAATATTTGTAATCCTGTAAAAGTTTTACTGGATTTTATGTCAACCGTTACTAATCGGTTGTAAAAGCGTTGTTTTTTGTTTTAATGTGTTTTAGATGAATAAACGACTTTTTGAAGGTTTATGTGTGACTGACGACAGATTAACTTTTCTTAAGAACAAATTTGGTTAGGTTTATTTTCAGGCTTTAAAGAACATCATTAATTTTTCTCAATTTTGTACTGTGGATAGAAATATTCAGATCGTAATATTGGATTGAAAATATTAGTAATATCAACCAATTCCAGGAAGTTTTATTCCAGGAACTTTAAGATTTCAGTAATAAGTTATAATTATGAAGTCTTTTTTGAACTAAATATAATTTTCCACTTAATGCAGTTCCAAATTCCTGATAAGAAATATCTTCTGACAGATATTACACAAAGATAACTCCTACAAACTTTAGCTAACATTTTCTACCATTGCGTAGCTATCGATACAACTACTTGTTATTCCCATATTTAAATGTAATAGGAATAAAAGTAAAAAAAGAAAACTTACTGAAAAAACATAACAAAACGATAATTGAGATAACATTTAAAGCCTTCCAATATAAAATAATTACAGTATCACAAAGCATTTTAAAACTGAAAAAAAAAACATAATTTAAAAACTATTTATCAATAATTAATCAATATTAAATCAGTATCATTTATATTATTATTATTAACAATAATTAATATTATAGAAGAACGTATGTATTAGACAGGTCACGGATAGGGTTGTTAAAATGAGCCGTCCTGACCTCTTGTTCAATTGCTGTGTCCTTGTTAAGAACGTCAATCGGGCTACACTTACAATATACAAAACACACAAACACACATTTACACACACACACATACAATACAACAGCAACATATTAATAATTACAATCTCTTCACGATTATTAACTTCCATAGAATATTATTTTATTACATATTATTATAGTACATAGCTAACGATAGCCAATCAAATTATGGCTAGTAAATTAGAGATGTTATAATTATCGTAATAAAAAATTTATTCGACTTTTATTAATTTTAGTGTTACAGCTTAAGCCTCTACTTATTGTAGTTTATGATGAAGATTATTTTAAAATTATTACTTATTAAGAATAGTAACTAAGTTATTAGTATACTTTCTGATTATTATTATTTATTGCTTATTATTTACTTCAGCTTTGCTGGTTATTTCATCTAAAACATTTTAGAGGAATCAAATAACGGTTCTCCTCATTAAAAGGAGGTAAAATTAATAAGTTTTATACAGGTGATATATATATATATATATATATATACACTTCTTTTTCAAACTGTAATACATTACTTCTTCTTCAATACATGTAATAAAGGTTTTAAAAATTTATCTAGTACGATTTATAATTTGTTTTTTTATTTAATTTGACAAAGCATATTGTTTATTCAGACTAGAGAGCAGCAGTTGTTCTGCTAATGTTGTGATTGATAAGAGGTCTTTTAAATAGTGGTACATTCAATTTTTTTGCATTCATAATATTAGAATATACCTTAATCTTTAATATACACGACAGGTTATTAAAAAAAAAATAATATATATATATAAATATATATCTTAATATATATTATCTATTATATATAGATAATATATATAATCTTATAAATATATATATATATATTTATAAGAATATTTTAAAACGATATGCTAATTAAGTATCTAGTGTATAAAAAAAATCAAATATTTGTAATATATAGTATTTCAAAAAAATATTGATAAATAGTGCGTAATATTAATTAAAAATGATGGGGAATACCACTGAAAAACAATACGTATAAAAAGAATGAACAGTGATCTATTTAGCAAGACAGGACACTGTACTAGCATCACTAGATTAATAGAAAGAAGTTTTCTCACCAAACAGCTGGATCGCTAGTTGGTTATGCCACTTGTTACTGATGTCCAATGGACGGTACAAACAAAATGTTGAAAAACAGTAACGTCATTGAACAACCTGGCAAAAGTAAGAATAATTTTTTTTTTAAATTGGTAATCAGTTATTTATTAGACCCTTGCAAAGAGGAAACGAAGCAGTTAAACCATGAATATCAAAAACATTATTGTATATACAAAAAAATTATCACTGAATAAAAAATTACAAACATACTCGTTCAGAATAATCCTTAAAACGTCTGGGTATAGGCATACAAACCTGAGGTAACCAAGTAGCAAAATCATTGTAATGTTTCAGAGAACGTAGTCGAAATTGCATAAATTAATCTCCCGAGTATTACGTTTTCAAAATGATGAAACAGCATAGATATAAACAAGGTTACAATTCACTAAAAATTTAACTTTTCAACACATGTGTAAGGAAACAAAAAACCATGGAAATCAAGAATCTACAAATCTAAAAAATAAGAATCTACAAACTAAAAAATAATAAAACACCTAAGCGTGAATTTTCTACAACGGATAATTTTTTTAAATACTTCTTTATTTTCTTGTACAAAGTAAAGGAAGTATTGTGATCGGGAAAAATTTCGTTTTTTAGATTTCAACGGATATATCCGTTTTGACCATCCCTAAATCCATTTTGACTAGTTTCCGCTCGACGTCTGTAAGTACGTATGTATTTCGCATAACTCAAAAACGATTAGCCATAGAATGTTGAAATTTTGGATTTAGTACTGGTGTAACATCTCGTTCAGCACCTACTCTTTAGATTGCAGTCGACTGGACCAAAAGTGTCTAAAAAAGCCCAAAATCCAAAAAAATTGGATTTTTGATATTCTTTTTTTAACTGCAGTAATCAGCCCTCCAGAGAGCTTTTCAACAATATATCATAAGTGGTACTTATTTTCATTGGTTCCAGAGTTATAGCCAAATAAAATTTTAATTAAAGAAATATTTGGATCGTATAAGGGGAAGGAACATCGGTTCGAATCCGACTCCATTTCCTTTTTTGTTAAATTATTTTTATTTTATATTTATGTATTTATTAATAATTACATTGTTAAACATAATTTTTGTTTCCTAACATGCGATAAAGGATTTTAATCTATTTCTGATGCTAAAAACGAATATGAACTCCGAATCTTTCTATCACCCACCATTTTTGAAATATTTTCAAATTTTAATTAAAGTATTTTTTTTTTCATTTTTCAACAGTTAGCATTTTAAGCTCCTATATTGCATATTGTTAGCTCAATTTTTATTGTTTAACTTTGTTAACATAATTTGTAAGCTATAAATACACAATAGTAGACTACGAATTAAATCATTTCATAGTTACATATTATGAAATCATATCTAATACTGAAGAGAGAGCCTTCATGGACAAGATTAATCATGTCTGTGCAGGTCAAAACATGAAGCTGCAAATACAGCTGTGTCGTTTGTGTTAAGCACTGGATTTAGGAATGAATTACTTTTGTTCATTCTTATTGCTGTCTAAAGTTTGTTAACAGTGCAGTGTCATAATGCCTCGAAATTGTGTAAATGACGTGGATGCCTTTTGCTATGTACGTGGTGAATTTACCGTAAAATCAAATAGAAAAATATACACCTTTAATTAAAAAAGCATATCATTTGTACTTTCAGTGTAACATTGGTGATCAGGATAAGGCGTGGGCTCCTTATTTAGTATGCACCAATTATTCTATATATTTAATAGGATGGCTGAAAGTCACGTAAGGCTTTGCCATTTGGTGTACCTATGGTTTAGCGTAAACAAAGGATCATGTAACCTATTGCTACTTTTGTTTAACAAGTGTGTCTGTAATTTCTAGAAACTCTAAACATACTGTATAAATCCTTCATTGTAATCTGCAACCAAGCCTGTACCTCACAGTGAAATTATTCCAATCCTGAGCCACCTGTGAATGTATGTTTCGAAATCAGGCACTACTGAAGAAGACAACAATGATTTTGATTTTGAATTATCTTCCAATTAGACACATCTTATATCACAAGGTGAATTAAATGACTTGGTTAGGGATTTAAATTTATCAAAAAATCAATCTGAACTGTTAGGATCACGACTGCAAGGTTGGAATTTACTTCAAAAAAATACAAAGATTTCGGGCTTTTGAAACCGACAAAAATGATTTTCTCATTACTTTATTGATGAAAATAATTTGGTTTAATGCACAAATATTGATGAGCTTATGTTGCACTTAGGACAAGTTCATAAACCTGAGGACTGGCGCCTTTTCATAGATTCGTCCAAGTATAATTTAAAAGTGGTTTACTACACGGTGTAACAAATATCCTTCGATACCAATTGCTTATGGTATTAATTTTAAAGAGACATACGATGTGATGAAAGACGTTCTTGAAAAAATAAACTATAAAAAATACTACTGGAACATATGTGTTATTTGAAAGTTATAGCTATTTTGTTAGACATATTATTATTTTGTACATGTGTTTTCTTTGGAAATTGGGCAGCCGAGCTAGGGATAAAATTATGTTACCAAACACGGGAAGAAACGAGACAACTTAACTTTTAACCGAAATGGGTAAAATATTATTCATGAACCCTTAGTTGAACCCAAAAAAATATTTTACCTCCGCTCCATATCAAGCTAGAGCTAGTAAAAACTTCTGTAAAAGCAATGAAGAAGGATAGTCCCGGATTTTTGTACATCAGGCGAAAATTTCCGAATATAAGTGGAGGAAAAATTAAGGCAGGAAGAATTGTGGAGGAATTTGTTGGTCCTCAAATAAGAGAGTTGGTCAAAGATGATGTATTTAACTCAGTGTTAAATAATATAGAATGTGCAGCTTGGACTTCATTTAAAGATGATTGCAAAAATTTTCTCGACAAACAAAAATCCGACAATTACCACGATATTGTTAATCAACTTCTTATTTCATACGAAGCTATAGGATGTAATATGTCTGAAAATACATTTCCTCCACTCACAGGATTATTCCCCGGACAAACTCGGAGACGTGAGTGACAAACACGGTTAACGTTTGCACCAAGACATATCGGTGATGAAAAGCCGCTATAAAGGGAAATTGAATACTAACATACTAGCAAATTACTGTTGGGCATTAATTCGGGATGCGGCTGAGGATATTTATATACGAAAAGCATCATTGAAATCATTCTAACACAATTATGGCCATGAAAAATTATAAATTTTACAGATTTTAACTATATTTTCACTTAATTTTTTTTTTAAAGCATAATTTATTTAAAACTAAGGGTGATAGAAAACTTGTATTTTCAGATCTGTAATGTACGCAAAAAGCAATTCAAGAAATCGTATCACGCAGAGAAATATTAAAAAATCTTATTTTTTGTCTATCAGTGATTATTAACCTCTGATTTTAAACAAATTTTTTTAACTAATTTTATTTTAAATTTTTTAATTTTAATTATTTTGATTTATTAATAATTAATTATTAACCTATGATTGTAAAAAAAAAGACGTGTATATGTAATTTAATAGACGTACAAGGAAGTCATGTGGTCTCGACATCAGATTTTTTGTCTATCTGTTAGCATTTATAAACGGTATCTCACAGGGGACCATAAGTAAATTTGAGTCAAGATAATCACGTGAAGACGGGAACCTTTCTTCACGTGATTATCATCACGGAACCACTCATTAAAGCATACAAAGGTTCAGCACCTCATATATAAAAAATTTGTTGTGGAGACTACATGTCTTCCTTTTACGCCTATTAAATTACATAAACACATTTTTTTTTTTAAATGAAAAGAC
Organism: Lycorma delicatula; assembly: GCF_047948215.1. Lineage (NCBI taxonomy): Eukaryota > Metazoa > Arthropoda > Insecta > Hemiptera > Fulgoridae > Lycorma > Lycorma delicatula. The sequence goes on from NC_134460.1 coordinate 64,991,225, forward strand.
ATCAAATTTTATATTATTAATAACTTGATATTTTTTCATATATAATTTTTATTGTTATTATTGAATAACTTTATTATTATTATTATTATTAACTTTTTTACAATCAGAGGTTAATAATTATTAACAAGTCAATATATTTCAATTAAAAAAAAAAATAGATGAAGTCTGATTCGAACCGGTGTGCCTTTCCCTTGTAGAATACAAATATTTCATTTATTAAAATTTTATTTGTCTATAACTCTGGAACCAATGAAAAAAGTACCACTAATGATACATCGTTGAAATGCTTTCAATGAGGGCTTATTACTACAGTTAAAAAAAGTTCCAAATCCTCATTTTTTGGATTCTGGGCTTTTTAGGACACATTTGGTTCAGTCGATTGCAATCAAAAGGGAAAGTGCACAACTAGATGTTGCAACAGTCCTAAATAAAAAAATTCATAATTTTACGGCTAACCGTTTTTAAGTTATGCGACATAAATACGTACTACGTACATACCTACGTACAGACGTCACACCGAAACTAGTCAAATTGGATTCAGGATGGTCAAAAAAGATATTTCCTTTGAAATCTGAAGACCAAAATATTTCGCGATCATAATACTTCCTTTACTTCGTACAAGAAAGTAAAAAGCACTTGTACAGGTGGTTCAAGTAAAGTTCAATACTTAACATATACCTAGAAATAAATCAGAGGAAAAAATAAAATTAAAAACAATGTCATCAGTACCAAAATATGAAAATAACACTATTTTTTTGTGTTATATTTAAAAAACTGTTTTACCTTTATTTAAATTATGAAAAATGTAAAAAATAAAACGCCCCGAATTATAAACAGCAATTCGCAAAAAAAGCGAAAAACATGGATCCTGGGAAAACAAAAAAAGGAGTGAAGAGAAACTATAAAAAGAAATTATATATAATCGTGAACTAAAGCTCTCTAGAATGCAGGAATACGTACATTTTTTATCCAGGGTTTCTACTTAGTTTCCTTGGATTTTCGCGCAAACCCTTTGGAAATCATAACAATCTCTTTCCCTCTCTCTTTACACACAAACACACACACACACACACACTATATATATATATATATATATATACATATGTATTTGTTTATACAAAACAATCTAATATTAAATAATGATGATAAAAATGTCTTATAAAATGCTTACAACGGTATCAGCAAAGAAGTAATTTAAAATTTAAAAATAAGATTTTCAAAATTTATTAAAGATTGAGGCTACAACAATACAAATAAAAAAATTATATGCATCAAAGTTAATTCTTTATCTTTTAAATGTGCATTACTAAAAAACAGATAAATACGTCATCAGAATATCGGAAAAAATAGATTTTTTAAAAATAATAAAACTTCAAGTACGATGTATTTGATATTATTGCTGTACAGGTCTATTAAAATGTTGAAAAACACTGAATTTAGTAATTTTTTATGATTCATGTAGGTAGGACGAAATATATATATTTATATCTAAGAAAAAAGATATTACCCTAAATAGACCTATCTAAACACTTTTTAATAATTTAATATCATCGAATACACGAAATACATTTAACTGATTATTTTCATAGCTAGATTAAAATTATATATATTCAAGAAAAAATCGCGTTTTAAGTAAAATAACTTTCCATGATTACATTATAATCAAGAAAGCAATATCACAAATCTATTACACAAATGAGTCTTCCTGTAACTATAACTCTTGTACAACCTATAGGGGTTACTGTTCCCTATTGCCCTTTATCAAAAATGAGCCATACTATTGCGACAATGCACTTACGTCCGTCCACTACCATATAACTACTATACGCCCTTAAGTGTCTAATTTTGATTGAAAAAAGATATCACGCAAATCGATGTCTGACGAGTTTTACAAGCTTATCATTATTGTAAGTAAGTTAAGTAGATTATATTAAGAACTCGCGTGTTAGTTTGATTCAAGAAATCATGTCTAACCTACCGAGGGGTTGACGTAATAACGTATTACACGAATAAATATTCCGCTCTGCTTTTACATCAATTACTAAATTCATTTAAATTATTGCTTAAACTACTAATACTGTGTTTATTTTATTCTTGAACCCCAATAAATTATTTTAAAAAAATAACCTTGATAAAAAAGAAAATGGTAAATAGAAAATTTCAGTAAATCCAAATTTATAAATATCTACTCACTTTATACATATACAAGGACAAATTTTTGTAAGTGTTTCATATTAAATGACACGAAATAATATTGTGGTAAGAAAACGTGTTAGTCTTTGAGAATGTTTTAATCTAAAGCCTATGTCAGTACCCCATCTAAAGAATATAAGCCGAAAAGAACTAAAAAAAATAAAATTATTACACTCCTAACATGATCTTCCTTTTTAGGTTCTTTTTCTGTTTAGGCTCCGGAACCACCGTAAGGTATTACTTCAGAGGATGATATGTATGAATGTAAAAGAATTGTAGTCTTATACAGACTCAGGTCGACCTTTCCTGAGATGTGTGGTTAATAGAGACCCAACCATCAATGAACACTGGCATCCACGATCTAATATTCAAGTCCGTATAAAAGTAACTGCTTTTAATAAGGTTTGAATTTTAGAACTCACGACTTCGAAATCAGCTCATTTGCGATGACGAGTTAACCGCTAGACCAGCCCGGGCTGGTCTCCCTAAAATTAACATGATCTTCTTAAAATAAACAGTAATATGGATGTGGAAAGGAATTATATATGAATAGGTATAATATTAATTACAAAAATTTAATTCCTATTGTAAATTATAAAAAAAAAGTTAATAAAAAAGTGAAACGAGTAGTAACAAATTTCATGTCTTTAAATTGAATGACATTTGCGAAACACAAATACATTACAAAAATTGTACGCTTAAAAGAATAGAAAACTGTATTTTTTCTCCTGTAGAATAATCTTTTTATTATATACGGAATCAGTACTTAACTGAATTCTATAGGTGTTTTCATTTTTTAAATTCTTATCCTTAATATGTATTTCATATAGATTAAAACTCTATGAAGTTTAAATATTTTTTAATTTAGATGATTTTTTATAAATAAAAAAAATCGATTTTTTAAAATTACTTAATATTTCAACATTTTTTTTTACAATTATTATTGTTATTTTTTTAATAATTAAAATTAAAATTAATACTTCATTAAAAATAAAATAAATACTTATAAATATGTGGTATATTTAAAACTATTTATTTAGTAGTTATTTCGTTATTTATTGCGTTCTTTTTTTGTTTTGTTTTTTACTTTGTTTTATTCACCGTAGACTATTTTTGGCTGTGCGTTATTCTTCGTTTTGCGTTAGTTTTAATTACATTAATTTTTGTTTCGTTCGTTTGATAACGTTTACTCTGAGATTAGTTTCCGTTTTGTTGATTTTTTTTTAAATTTAAATAACGTGTTTAATATTAATATTTTGTGTTTGGCCCACAGTAACCAAGGACTCTCTGCTTGAAAAAAAAAAGAACTGTTTGCTTGGTTACACAGCTGGTGATATTAGTTTATATAGTTTGCTTACATTCGACTAGGAGATGCTAGGTCAAATTTTAATAAAATCTTTTAACTTAATTGTGGACTATGACCGAACTAGATCGGTCTGAGGCCGCATTCCCTCCTGTTGGCCGCGTTCAATCCTGTTGCGCGCAGATGGTCCGGAACGAGGGGGAGCTTCACGGGTTTGGGTGCATGAAGTCCCCTCCGATGGCAGTGGGAGTGATAATTCAGCGAATATGGAGAAGACGGAATTTCGGCGCGAGAAGTGATTGTTAGAAAGACGCCAGAGATGATGAAGAAAGACACGTCAGCTAGGAGGCAGTAATGGGCTACTGATTTACCAGCTTTAGCCGCAGTGGATACTGCAGAAAGTACAGGCTTTAATGTGATTTCCCGCCTCTTTCAGTAAGATCCAATGATGACATGGAGGTAGGGCAGGGACTTTCAAAGACATCTGGAAAACGGAGGTTACGTCTCTCCACCATGTCGGTTGAAGAGAAGAAATCCAAAAGTAGTAGTCGGCGTTCCTTGTCGACCCGTAGTTTGTCTCCTGTGGTCTCTCGAATGGAAGAGGGGGAACCAGAGCGGGAACAGAGAGTTTGTGCTGGCAAGGATCTTAACAGGCAGGTGAAATGTCTGGCAAATGACACGGAGATTTTTTTACGTTATGTTAAAGAGTTGAGTTCTCTCGTTGACCGTAACTTTACCACAAAATTGGAAATTAAACAGTATTCTCGTAACATGGATGGCATCAGTCGAATAATAAATATGTTTCGGAATGTTCTTGATGACACTAATGTGGAGTCCCAGGAGAGGCACTCTATGCAGCCGAAAATGGTGGATGAGAGTACCTAAACATATTTTATCATTACGGATGTATCTTCGCAGAACCCAGATGTTGGAATGGACCGGTCTGCGTCCTGGTCTGGTGTGGAGATTCGTCGTATGATTGACGACGGTTTCGCTGATGGAGACCTTCAGAAGGTAATCCTTCGGCGCAAGGCTGAGGATGTTTTCCAATCCATAGTTCTGGTGGAGAAGACAGTTGGCATTGAAGAAGAAGTGTTTTACTTGGATGATTGATTTGGCGGCAGGGTCTGACCACCCAAATCACGTCCCGGTTTTCCAAAAAGCACCCTGGATCAGGGACCTGGCTCATTCGGTTAAACGGACAACGGACTAAGTCCTTGTAGTTCAAGTTTCTGCTTGGTTCTTGTCCGGGGACGGTGTTGGTTCACGGATTGACATCGGTCACACTGATTCCGCTCTCAAAATTGATTCGGCGGCCGGGGACCGGGAGGTGGTCTTCATTATCTGTCGGTCGGTTCCCCGAGTTAGTTGAAAGGATAATCATAGTAAGACGATGGTTTTCTCAGGACCTTCGGGACGAGTCGGCCTACTTTTTTGCCATTCAGTCAATTTATCCGGTCGACGGGTTGGAAAGAGTTTCTTGTTTCTTGACCTATGCAGATCTCCTCCGCTCAGTGAAAGGTGCTGTGACGCCAGGTGAAGTCGGGGCCTCTCCGCACGTAATGGTCATTCCGGGTTCCATTCATATCTAGAGCACCACTACAGCCCTGTTGGGAGGGGTGGCAGGAGGGTTCACGTCCTTGTCGTGGATGTTCTAACTACTCAGAATGAGTTTATGACGGAACTTCGAAAGGTTACGGGGAAGTTAGTGACGATGGACGTTCTATCGATGTGACCGGCTTATGGTGAGACACAAGTAAGTGGTCATTGTGGTCGTGCTACCCATCCTGGCGAAAAATTACTGGCCGACGGACGTGTCCGAATTGGATGGATGGCTTCCAGGGTAACAACGCGCTCAGTTGACGACCTTTGTTTCCGCTGCTGGAAGCCGGGCAGTACAGCCAATTCCTATATTGGGCCAGACCATATTGGCCACTGCTTTAGCTGTAGCGAAGCCGGTCACCTGCGGAAGGACTGCCGGCGGGAGGCTAGTTGTCCTTCCTGCAGGTTGCATGGTCATGCACCCGTGGTGAGGGGGAAAGATGTAAGACTTCACCTGCGCTATAAGATGCGGCGTCTGCTTAGCGCTTTTGAGTATCTGTGGGGGACAACCCCATCCAGGAGCGGGTGAATGCTCCGGCTCCCGCCATCAATTATTGCCTGGAGACTCCTTCGTAGCACTTTCGGGGAGGGAATGTAAGATCGTACTCCCGGTGGAGAATCCCTTTGGGGGTTCCTCATTAGAGGCAGGACGTAAAGACCGGAATCCCGTTGGATCGCCTCATTAGAGGCGTGACACGCAAATAAAGACCGTGTCCCGGCTACCTAGATGGGACTTTGTTTCTACCGTGGTAGCTTGATCTCTACAACTGTTTCTTTAATTATTCAGTTATATAATTGTACAAGCTTTTTTGATAAAATAATCAAAGGAGGAAATTAAAAAAAATATTATTATTGTTGTACTTTTGATAACGGTTAAAAGAGATCTTCATAATTATTGGTTGTAGAAAAACTTAATGGAGTTGATTTAGATTGAGGATATCGTTTACATTCTTAATGTTCATACTGGTAAAACGTTTTCATAGGTGTGACTCAAGTTTTTTCGGTAGCCCATTATGATGGACTTATAAACAGTTCGATCACCACGAGTGTAAGGGGTATTCTGCAAGTAAAGCAATACCATTCAGAAAATTATTTTGCTGGGTTTGAAAATTCATCTAATTCTGTCATCAGGTGTAACTGACAAAAATTAATTTCGTTTTATAAATAGTTGATTAAATTGAACAGAAATTGATTTACTTGTAAGTTATGACTTTTAAATCAAATATATAAGTAAGAAACAATATATATTGAAATGTGAATTATTACTTCAACTACAGAGAGATTTGGCATTTGTAATAAAATTTTTACGTTGAGATGGGATACATACCTTTATATTTTAAAGGTATTTTACATTTATACATTTTGTAAGTCCATATTCATTCTCTGTGTAAAAAAAAAATAGAATTATAATCACTGTAGTGTGAGACAAGATATTTCGTATAATTTCAACATAAATGTAGTAAATGTGGTATTTATCGTTTAGCGTTTTATATATATGTGTTATTATGTAAATATGTACTTCTAAAAACGAGTTGCAAACTGCACGGCCCACCCTCGTTGGTATATAGATTATGTGCAACAAGGAATGTAGTAATTACCGAAAGTGCAACACGGTAAATCAAAGAGTGTGAACTGGAAGATGTTGTAAAACTTGGTAGAACGCTGTGCCAACATAGTAATAACACTAATTACTTGCCCGCGGGGTTTCTAAAGCACAATTACCTTGTACAAGCGCACATTTTGTTCTTGGAACAATACTATAACACCCTTCATTATAAGCGATGGTTTTATTACTTTTAAACTGCTACCTTATCCATAAATGGAAAATGTACTTTTACAATTCGAATTGTCTATATATTTCTTTATGGCGAAATATAAAAGGTATTGTTTGCAATGTGTATAACCACTGATACTTCAATGCTGATATATTCTTTTGAAGTGCAAAAACCGCTATTAAATGTTGTATTGTAGTGAAAGAGCGCGTTGATTTGTTACTGGCAGCACTAAGCATACAGGTAATTTATAAAAAAAGATTTGGGGTTTTCTACGGTAGAAAAATATTTATTTTTACAAAACAAAATAAAAATTTTTAAGGCAATGATAATGATACACAAATATCACAGAATTTTTTTGAAGCCCGAGTCAAATTTTTTCTTTTTTTTGTAATAAAATATCAAAATGTATCTAATTTATTTTTCACTCATTTTCAGGCCACAATAATTTTTAAATAAATAAACTAATATAATAACTTTTTAAAAAATTCAGTGGATTATTCAAATCCAAAACGCAAGTATTTACAGATCTTACTAATATTGCTAGAGTTCTACAGACTCCAAGAAATGTTTGCACTACCTCCAAAATAGTTTTGAAAAGTTACCTACATGTTCGCATTAGAAATAAGATTTAGAACTTTTTTTGCCCTCTTTTAGTTCTTTAACTCCAACATATAGAATAATTATATTATGTATATAATGTATTCAATAATTTATAATTATTTTACAAAAAGATCTGAATTTTAAAATAATTAATTAAAGATGAACCATACCTATTTTAATCTCCTTGGATCGTTGGTACTACAACGATGTCAAGTTTTAACGAAATTAGATTAATAAAACCCTTCCCTGATGATATTTCTCTTGCAATTTAATTTCTATGCATATTTAAGAAATGCACGGAGTTTAAAACACAAAACTAATAACATAGAGTGACTGAAAAGGGGCTTCACAATTTAAAATCATATAAAAATTTAATTAGATAACTTACATATTCAGTTTTGGTCTTATTTCATAGCGTAATACACCAAGTTTTGACTGTCGTAGTTCATTAGTACCGAATGCGGCCATTGGCGCTGTCGCCAGTATTTTTAAAAATGGATAAATTTACTGGTGCGGAACGCGCTCGCTGTGTGTTTTGGAGGCAATCATAAATGGTATCGATTATTTGGACACGCTTCAAAATTTTCTAATTCGTCAGTTAGACCAAGATGGACGCCATTACTATCAGTAAGACGGAACACCACCTCACTACCGCCTAGAAGCCTAGAAGAGGTTTTCTTGATACTCGATTTCCAGATCGGTGGGTTGGTCGTGAAGGACCAACTGCACGGCCACCTAACTACCCAGTTTAACCCCGTTACATTTTTTCTTGTGGGGTTTCATTAAAGATCGGGCTTATGTACCACCTTTACCTGCTGATCTTATTCAACTAACACTTTGAATTACCGTCTGACTTGCTGGCTACAGCCTGGAATGAAATTGACTTCAGGTGAAATGTACGTCGCATTCAAAATGGACTTCATATCGAACCAAAGTGATTGTTGGGTAACAAACTTGATGTGATTCTCTATGAAATGAGAACTCGACCGAATCTGTAAGTAATCTTAATAAATTTTTATATGCTTTTAAAATTTCGAAGTTCTTTTTAAATCACCCGTGTATAGTGAAACGTTAAATATGATACTGTAAGGAAACATTATTACCACCATCAAAAATTGTAATACTAAATTATTATCATCCAAAATAATAATTTATTATAATTTCGCACTTTCTTTAAAATTATTTACACATTCTTTGAAACATTACTCAATATGAGTGAACTATACACTTTTATTTTTTTCTAAGTCTATCACAAAGTATGGAAGTCCAGCTGTTCTTATATTTGATGACTATAAAAACATAGGTTTAAAGATGATGACCGCTTCATTTTTACTACTTGCTTAATATTCGACAATGTTACCATTAATTATACGACTTACTCTACTGCGTAGTACATTACGTATTAAAAGTAAGATTACGGAAGTAGATTACTACTTAATTACGTATTAAGTAGATTACAGAATAATTACATATTGAAACTGAGTTCTCAATTTTAATATTTCCAAATAATTGCTTAACCTTAAAGCAATAATTTCAGTAGCTTTGTAGGAAAACCAGTTAGAAAAGAATTTTTTCGTATTCATCCATTTGTCGATCATATCCAAATAAAGTTCCTGAAATTTTCATTCTGCTTCTTTCTTCTAGGTATTGACTTTCTATACAATCTATCTTTCTTAAAACGATGGCTGTATTTATAAGAGTTGCGATGTTCTGGTTCATATATCTATCTTGTAACGTTGCATGTGAAGCAAGTAAACCTTTTATCACCTAAAATAGTCAATAAACTGGTTTTAAAGGAACGTAATGTGGCGATTCGGGGACATTATGCTCGATTTAACGTAAACAAAAAAGGCTAAGGAGTTTTTTCTTTTATTTAGTGGTGTATTCCGCCACTGTCCTAATTAATGATTTCATATTTAAAAATAAATTTAAATATTACCAATAGCAAAGTTTTGTTATTTTATTAATATTTAGTTTTATAATAATTAATAAAAATTAGTATTTAATTAAAATGCACAATCACACATTTTACTGATTTTCATATGCTTGTTTAACAATACGTATTCTGTTATAAATAATGAGAGCGAAAGTTTTACACTTTATTCCGTTTGGCACTTTCGTTGTTCCCTGAATTTGAATTATTATGTTAGTATGTTCACTAAGGAATTTTTGTTACAAGAAATGTTTTATATATAAATATATATTTAGAATAATAACTCAAACACATAATTGAAATTTACAAATTTCATTGATAAATAAAATCTATTAAAAAAGAAAGAATATATTTTTATTTAGCTTAATTTTAATTCGTTTTCATATACTTGTTAATTTTAAGAGACGTTTATTTGCATATTTAAAAAAAAAATTATTGAGTTTATTTTAAATTAGATTAATATAACTAGGCCATGGGAATGTTCTATATTATTGTTATTACATTTATATTTACCCATCGGGTTTGTCTAGTGGTTAAACTTGTCATCGTAAAATCAGCTGATTTTCGAAATCGAGAGTTCTAAGGTTCGAGTCCTTGTAAAGGCAGTTGATTTTATATAGATTTGAATTTTAGACTGTGGATACCGGTGTTCTTTAGTGGTTGGATTTCAATTAACCACACCTTTTAATAGTGGTCGGCCTGAGTCTGTTCAAAACTGAATATTTACCAGTACATTGACGTTTATACTCCAGACTGCGCACAGATGCCTTGGTATCTCTGCGGAGTAGTTGACATCATGCCACTGTGCTGTTACTCTGAACCTGTTGTACATATATATATATATATATATATATATATATATATATATCTGTTTTTAGAAATAAAAACAATTTTTTTATTTTCAGTGTGCTTTGTTTCAAAATGATATCGTAGAAAGAAAAGGTTAAGATTTTAAACTATAGACATCAAATATCAAAACTTCTACATATTTGAGAGCTCACTAGCAATAACTAGTATGTCTTTGTATAACTTGTATGTCTTTTTCGTTTCTCTTTATATTTTTAGAAGAACATTAGTTTCTCTCTTTGCAGTTCTTGTAAAAATTAAACGTTTACTTTAAATAAATAAATAAAAACAAAACAGTGTACTAAAAGTAAAACCGGTTTCCTAAGACTGCCTTTTGAATTTAAAAAAAAAATTCTTTAAATTTTAGTTTTATGAACCGGCCTCTAATTAAATGTAAGATTTTTTAGTTTTAAATTTAATTAAAAATGAATGTTTTTCTGACGCAAATTAATATCTACAATCTGCACAATGAGTAGATGTGTTGAATGCCTATAATTGTCTGGAAGAAGAGAAAGGCCAGTAGCAGTTAGCTACTCTATACTTTGTTTTATTTTGGCTAGGAAACACTGACCGATAATAGGTAACAATAAATTTAATTTTTTTGTAGCGTGGGAAAAGATTTCCATGCCGAACCAAAAATAGAACCCAGAACCTTCGGAAGAAATAGACGCTACCACTCCACCACAAATCGGTTAATAAATAATTTAAAACAAATAAAAAATTTATTTTTTGCTTCATATTTGTTATTTTAAGTCGGTTTTATTATTTATTAACATTTATTTATAATATTTAATATTCTTTTCAAATAAGAAATACATAGAACTTTTAATTTTTAAAGCACCCCTTTAGTATTTGGTTATAATTATAAAAGTTTAATGTTTACTATTAAATTATAAAAGATAGTAAATAAATAAAACACTATATTTCGAACTTTTTGTAAGAATATAATTTGAATAGGTAAATAAAAGTTGAAGAAATTAATGAAGTAGAAAAAAATATATTAAAATAATGTTAGAAATTATTTTATTTATTGCTTAAAAAATGAATTTAGTATTTAAATTTACCATCTTTTAACTATAATTTTAGCCTACATCGTTTATATAAAAATGTTTTAATAGTTCAGAAAATCGTTTATATAAATTGTTTTTGTTAATAATTACCGTAAATTTCTATTCAAATATTGGAGTTTGAACTTTTAACATTAAAACAGATGGTACTCTCTTAATATGTATAGAAAATAGGAAAAAAGAAAGAGAGCTCGATAGAAGAAGATTGCTAGCCTGCAGAAGTAAAATGAAAAAAAAAGAAGATAAAATAAAGGATGAAAAGGAAGAGGGTCAGCTGTGCTCAGATGTGTGGTAAGTAAATCTGATTTACTTACTAGTGCGCTAGGTGTTGTGTAATTTTGCCAGCCAGTATTGGCAATAATGTTTCCAGCCGTAAAACTGCGCTAGGTCAATCGCGTAGCACATCCAATTTTTCATCCTCATCTACCCACAAACATTCTTTCTAGCCCCAAGAATCTTCTATCTATATGTACCTATATCAGAATGAAACGATGTTATGCAAATAACACTCGTTTTATAGACGCTCAGGCAATATTCCTCCTCAAATTAGAGAGAAACGAGGGAATCGATTGAACATCTTTAACACAGCCTGAACGGGTCGTAATTCATGAATTAATTGTAAACACGATGAACGCAAGATACAAACATAAACTGTTTTAAGTACATATATTTTTTACAAAATTATTTTACTCAATTACAACCATGAAAATATATAAAATAATTAAATATTTATTTGCTTATTTAGCTATTTTACGACCATAAATCAGTTACTTTTTCTTTAAAAGATACGCATTAAATTTAATGCTTGTTATAGAAAAAAATACCGGTACTTTGAGTAATATTAATTATTCTAGCAATAAAGATCACAGTTCTTTGCAAGATTTTATTGAATATTAACTTTATTAATGCGTTAGTATATACGTAAAATAATTTTATACAAGTTAAATTTCTCAACTTAAAATTTCCGATTATTACCTTTGACTAAAAAAATCAAAGTGAAATTTCAAAGATTTATTTTCTTACAGGTTTTTTATTATAAAAACACGGATGTTAGTTAAGCTGATTTGAATTTAAAATCAATTATAAAAAACAGTACATGAATTTATTTTAATTATGCAAACAATTACATGAGAATCTTTTGAATGAATTATTTACAGTCAAATAATTAAAAATAAAATCCAAATACTATTTCATTTACTAAGAATCAAAACATATTTAATTTTTATGCACTTTCTCTTTAACATCATGAAAACAAAAATAAAATAAATACTTGTACGGATATATGTTTGGATTAATTACAATTCATGTTTAAATGTTCAGAGACGCTGGTAGTTGCTATAAATTATTATTGTTTCTTCCTTATTATTATTATCATCTCTGCATTACATCGAAAGTTTTTTTATTTAAAATCCGGTCAGGTCATATTTTTCCGTTCATAGAAATAATTATATGCTTTCTAACAGAAAGCGTAGACCGTTTGTTTCTTCGGACAGGGACCCTTGGATGCTTTCTCGATGAACCTGATTAGGAATAGTCTTAACGTTCGATATCGGTGACGTATCTGAAGGCGAAATCGATGCTAAGATTACAGAGAGTCAGACTGTACCCCTGCTGTGGCAAACAATACCATTACTGTATACTCCAAAATCGGATAGTTCAAAAGACACCGCAGATGATGTGCCTCAGTCTAATAAATTCGACAATTTCTCGATGGAGGATAACATACTTGGAAATTGTCGGGAGAACTGTGTTAACCTCCCACCGATTGTTTTATACGGCTAATAGATGTAATGAGGCTTCACTAGCTGCTTGAAAAGGTCGTGACCAAGAGTGACTACTGCATATTGGTAATTAACGTAAAGCAACTACGAGTTGTCTCAAAGAATGTTGACGCTTACTAGAAGATTATTAATTTGGAGCATGCGAAAGTATTAATTGAGCACATGGTTATGAGAAATGACAAAAGGGCGTTCCGAATAGTGCTGAGGAATCCGATCTTTACGATCCGATCGATCCCGTAGGAGACGATCAAGGAGGAAATTGAAGGTAATGGACACAAGGTTAAATTTGGGTTAAATTGTAAAATTAATACAAGCTACAGGGTAAAGAAAGAATCCTTGTCGACGTTTTTCATCAATTTGAAACTAAATAAAAATAAAAAAGAGGTAGTTAACCTAAAATATATTGCCAATTGTGGATTTAGATTCAAAAGACCAAGGAAACCTTCTGCTCTGGTCCAGTGTAAGAGATGCTACGAATATGGACATTCAAAATTTTATTCTATGCGGTCTTATCGCTCTGTACAGTGTGCAGAGAGCCATAGAACTTCGGTTTGTTTCAGAAAGGACAGAAAAACCCCACGAACTTGTGCACCCTACGACTTCAAAGGGTGCAGGGTGTATAAATTAATCTTGTAGGAGAAGCAGAGGCAAAGAGCCCAGCATGCTAAAAGAACTGCTAATCCACTACAGAATCGGGAGAAACGAGCCACGTTAAATTTTGACAACGCCAATTTTGCCACAATACATCAAGAATCAACTAGGTATTTGAAAAATCATTCTAATACTCGTTCGAGAACATATACTGCGGCTATTGAGCGCAATGCCTGCGACGCTGCTGATGACAAACTGGAGAAGCTAACATCTAATATAGAATTCCTTGTACAGCAAATAGGTAATCGGATAACCTACACACCACGGTGGTTGCCAAACTTCATTGATGGCTAGTTTTCTCCGGACTACAGCCTGGAACATGAATGGCCTCGCTTGTAGATATCAGGAACTAAAACACTGGCGTTTACCGAGTCATTAGATGCTATATTAATCTCAAAAAAGCACTTCACTAACAGTAATAATTTCCGTCTCCAGGGTTACTCGGTTTACACAACTAACCATCCAGATGGTAGGGCTCATGAGGTACTTCAACATTAGTAAAAAATATTATAAAGCATCATCTACTACCGGACTACAGGACCGATCACATACAGGAATTTCAATTAAGATCGTTGACTGGACTGGACCTATCTGTTCGATAGAAAAGTAGTGCTGATATAGATAGTATGACGCATTACTTGACTACAATTCTGGATGAGGTAGCTTGGCGCTAGACACCGGATTGTAGATATGGAGGACAAGGAGACAAGATCTACCTGAAAGTATTTATATATCTTATTTCTACCAAGAGGAGACTTGCCAGGAAATGACAAGACCTGAGGGTAGAACATCTTTAACAGGGCTGATCGTAGATTAAAACGGGTACTGAAATCTATTAAAGAGACATTTAGAGACTTTGAGAATTTCTCCCCTTTGCAAATGGATGCTTAGTCACTGTGGAAATAGACAAGATAAGTGGAGAGACAACCAACATCGTTCCTACATTTAAAAATCTTGGATAGGTAGTTTCCTTGAAGAGCAAGAAAGCTGATGTATTTGCAAGGCATCTTGAGAAGGTCCTTCAGCCTTTTGACATACGAGGGACTAATGAGAAATAAATAATCGAATCCCTGAGTAGCCCAATTCCTATGAAAACTTTTTTTCTCAGAAGAGGTGCTGCGAATAATCAGGAGAGGAGAAAATTTAAAGAAACTTCCTGGGTATTACTTATAAAATGCTTTTTGTCCTTTTATTCAGACTCAACAGTATACAACCATCTCTTAAATGGCATTTTTCGAACTACGAGCTACCCGACGGAAAGGAAGGTGTAACAAATGGTAATGGTTCCGAAACCGAGTAAGCCAACGCAGGACTTTGATAAAGCCTAGCTTCCTGGCCTACAATACACATTGAAAAGAAGTCTTCTTAACCGTATTACTTGATCTTACACAACTACCAGGAACGACTACCAAGAACACAACTCCCAGGTAAAGAACAATCAAGACTTGTCTAAAAACTTTGACACTGGGTCGGGTGTTTCTCAGAACTCATTTCTGAGGCCAGTTCTATATTTGGTCTTCACTGCGGACCTCCCGACTCCAGAGAACATCACGATTACAAAGCTTGCAGATGACATAGTAATCTTGACTGTGGACCTGACCCTATTGTAACTTCTGATAAAATAAAAACTGTATTGGCTGTAATTAAGGAGTGGCTAGCTAGATGGAGGAGTAAATGCCCGCGAATTGAACTTAATGGCGTTGGATGTTAAAATACACGTTGAGGAATATGTAATTAATACTACACTTCTTCCTACTCGTAACTGGCCCATCGGCCAAAACCTGATTAGTAATTACAAATTTTAGAGTAATGTATACGGAAGAACAAGGCTTAATATAATATACTATTAGTTAATTCTTTAAAATTACAAATCTGGGAATAAAATATCATTAGAAGCGTATTTGTATTTTATAATTTACGACTAAAAAACGGTTTTGTTAATCTCGACTGAAATAAAAATATATTTGACCTAATTAATAGCTAATGATATAGAAATCCTTTCGAAATCGCTGTTAATACAAATGTTTCTATATTATGTTAGAACTTGGAATTTCTTTGTTACTGCAATTTAATGTATTCTATTTTTTTATCACACTCTTTAATCAAATATTTTATTACACTTCAAATTTTTAAGTAAACATTAGGTTTGGGGTTTTAAATTTATTTTTTTTTATTATTTTTTAAATATTTTTTCTCATCATTAATGATGAGATAAAAGTATTTAATTTTTGATAGTACTGGTATGTTATGTTTCTTTAGAACAAGTGAACAAAATATTTTGTTATCTGACGCAAAAAGTCAAACCGAAATAGTTTACATACATAATTTAAAAGAAGAAAATGATTACAGAGTTCAGAAATTTATGAGAACGGTTTTTTGCACGTAGTAGGTAAGTAAAATTTTAGGGTGTGTGCGCGCACGCGCGTATGTGTGTGTGAATTTTAGTCATATATACACACAAAAACGAAGTTTTAATCAATGTTTATTTAAAAATTAATACATTCCAAATTACCACAAAAATTTTACTTCAAGCAATTTTATCAATTATTAATATACTAATTACACATATTCATTATAAAACCAATTTAAAACAAAATTATCAAGACCAATTACACTTTTCTATCAGATTTGTTTTTTTTTTTTCAATAAGAAATATATGGTCTGCTTTATCATTTATTCATGTTTTAAGCAATTACATATAATTACTATCGATTCAGTTTCTGTAACACGAAAGCATTATTCTAGTAGAAAGTTTGTAAAAAGTGGAATGGAGACTTTAGGTTATTTCAAGCAACTATGGATAGTAATAATAAAGGGTTCAATTGCGTTTTGACTTTATATAGATAACTACAGTATAAGGTAGAACTAAGAAATTATTACGAGCAATTATTATTATTATTATTTTTATTGTTGTTTTTTGACATGCAATCTCGTGCTAATGGTAGTGCGTAATTAAGGGGGTACAAATAATTTGATCTTATATCTATTAAATCATCGACCTTTATGACATTTTTCATAATCTCTTCAGTCGTTAAGTCCAAAGACAACTTACACAGTGATTAGGAACGAAGTATACGATGGGGGTAAGGGAGTGCGGCAGAAAGATTCATCAAGCTCTTCTCTCATTGTTTTCTTCCCCGCACTCATTGTCACCCTCCTTCCGTTCTTTCAGCGCTTGTCTTCCTTTCTGTAATCTTTCTCATATATTTTTAATTTCTTTTATTCTTTTTCTCTTGCCATTTGGATTGTTATAAATATTATTTATTAATATGACATCCCAAACAATAAATAAATACCGAAGAAGTTTTAGATAAATTTACCACTCTAAATGTCATGAAATACATTAATATATATGTTTGAGTTTACTAGTATTTCCTGTATAAGTTTTTAAATATATTATTTATTATAGTACACACACACACACACACACACATGTATGTATATATATATATATTTTAACAATTAAACATTTTTAGTTTTCAATTTTTGTTCTAGAAAATACACACCCACTCTATAACGAATAATGTTATAAAATAGAGAAGAATGCAACTTTACACACAGAGAATAAAGGATGCCCAGGTTTCTTCTAAACTGAACAGCACAAATATGAAAATAATAAAGGAATTATTGGGAAAAATATATAAACATAGTTTATAAATATACATACATTATGTTAAAAATATAATGTTATATGTTTCGAATATAATATTAGGTATTAATATTATGAAACAGAGAGTGAAATGACTGTAGTTAAAGTAAAGGAATTAATAAAAATAAGAAAAACAAGTTAAAAATAAACCAAAACTTTAAAATCAGGTAATATAAATATTGTTCATTTATGTGTTTTATGCTGGCAGAAGTGAAGTATATTTTAAATATAAAATATATTTTGTTTTTTAATTTCAAATAGTTTTCTAAACATATTTTGTCATCAATTAATTAAATTATAATTGGAATTTTGTTTAATTTTAGGGGAAGAGAGATCGACCCAAACTAGGAATTTTCAGTATATTTTTCCCATAAAAATTTTAGAATTTTTCTCAAGATTTATTTTAACAGAACACTCCAATGTGTATAGTTAATGATGTTCAAAAAATTTACTATTTTAATGCCTACATTCTACAGAGAGGCGCACGAAATTATCTTACTTTTTTTTGCCCATAATTGTTTCGGTTAACAATTATTTTTAACCGAAACAATTAATGTTTTATGTTGGCAGAAGTGACAGCAGTTCATGAATATTAACTTTTTCTCTTTCTAAGTGCGTTGTTTGTGTATCTTTCCAAGATGGCTGACAAAGGAAGACTGATGAACAGCGCGTAAAGACTGTGTGATATTTTAATGAAAAGAAAATTGTTCTTACATAAAGACGGTTTCATGCACATTTTCAAACTCGGTTGTCGTCCTGATTTAAAACAATATGTAGACTTACAAAAAAACTTTAATAGTGATGATATAGTATTTGAGAATAAGCGAGAACGGCCTGCCGATGTCCATTCTCCACAGAATGTCGAAGCTGTCATAGCAGCGTTGCTGAGGAACCCGGGCAAAACAACAAGAAAAGCAACAGCACAACTTATGATTTCTAGGCGATCTGTGCAGTGAAATTTAAAAACCGATTTGCATTTATATCCGTACAAAATAAGAGTGTTGCCTAAATTAACGGTTGACAACAAACATCAAAGAATGGTATTCATTGAACGGGATGTGAACGAAGACCTATCGTTGTACGATGTTTGGTTTTCAGATGAGGCACATTTTCACCTAGACGGGATCACTAATGCACAAAATGTACTTTTCCAAAGATCCACAAGTGCTTCATGAAAAGGTGGATCATGCTCCAAGAATTACGGTATGGGCTGCTATCTCAAGTCATGGGGTAATAGAGGGTCATTCTTTTTTGAACAGTTGGTGAAGAGTAAACGTTATCTAAACATGCTGTATAATAGTTTTGTTCCTCAGCTTCTTGCAAAAGGGTTTCAGTTAGAAAACGAGTGGTTCATACAGGACAAAGCCAGACCACGCACAGCTAATGTTTTATATTAGACTTTCTGCATGAAATTTTAACGCAAATGTCTTTTCATTCGATTTCCAAATCATTTTGCGTGTGGGAGAGAACTGGACTTCGGACAGTTCTGATTCTAATCCGTGTGATTATTTTCTTTGAGGCTTTCTAAAGAAAAAGAATTTTCCCTAAACATCCTTATAAAGTGACGGAACTGCGAATGCTGATCACTGAAGCGTGCAACGAGATAACTGAGGAAATGTGTCGTCGAGTTATTAACAACATAGGTGTTCATGTTGAAGAAGTTGCTAGACGTGATGTTAGTCATATTGAACATAAGCAGAAAATAATCTCCAGCTTTATAGTAAACACGTTGTATTTTACTTTTCTGTACTGCGATTCAAATATATGTTTTTTAACAAAACCGAAGTTGAGCCATTTCGTGCGCCACTCTGTATTACTTTTCTTATTGTGACGTCACGATTAACCAACAATTTATAATTAAATTTAAAATGCTATGGACAACTTTACTCCTAGTTCCTAAAATTGATTATATTACATAATTTTTATTACACTATAGAAAAATAAATAATAAAAAAAAAAAAAAAGTAAAAGAGACGGTTGAAATACGAGTAGTTCGTCTTTCTTTTTATTTCAAAATGTTTTATTAAGTTGTACCCATAGTGAAATGAAATAAGATTACAACATCGATAATCTACAACTTGAACAACCATTTTGGGTACAAAAAAAGTATAACTGGTGTTCGGAGTTTGACAGACAAAAAGCAGCATACAAAATATTATTGCTAGGTCAAGTTAAAAAAAAATTAATAAATAGGTAAACTGAATTCCATGTTCAATTCAGAGATGGATATCCCGCTGCTAAAAAAAAGGTTATTTTTTTAATTTATGTCGCACTAATACGCTCTTACAAAATAACTACAAATTAGAAAATATGTATTAAAAAAAATAATTTCTTCATTATGATTTAATCATTTTACTTCTATGGTGTTTACTGCAAGATAAAAGTCAAAATAATTAGCTACAAAAGAAATTAGAGTACAACACTTAGGGGACAAAATAATTTAAATGATCAAAACGAAACGACAATGACTAAATTGGATAAGTTAAAACAATAAAGGAAATGTTTATAAATAGTAGAAAAATTAAAAATATTGCTTGTTACGTATTGGTTTTATAATTTGCAAGTTCAATTACCTAACGTTTATTTAAAAAAAAAACAAAAAAACTACAAAACTTAAGGGAGAGCTTATTTAAAAACAGAACGAATATTTTTTATTAATTTATTTTTCTACCGAAAGAAAATCCTTCTTCCAAGTTCAAAAAACTTGTATTAATTTATTAATAAAAACTTTTTGTTAGGAATTTACATTAACCTATTGTATTGCAAGTTGAACATTTAATTTCATTTATAGCTAGTTAAAATCTGCCAGTTCTCTACAATTTTTGTTGTAATGTTTTATGGGTTTATTACCTATTCAAAAAAGTTAATTTAACACCAAACATAAATCAATGTGTTACTCGACCCCAAATCTTTGTCTTTTACTCCAGATTTCTTGAAAATTACAATACAGTTTTGGGAATTTTTTTCAGTTAAAACTTCAAATAAAACCACTAAATTATCCCTTAATTTTGGGCTACAACGTAGCTTAATTTTATCTTAGGTGCTGAAATTAGTACGAAATCTTTCGCCGTCAGACACGCGCTAAGGAAACGTTTCCGTACCTATGTTTATATGAACTTTTTTCTTTTATTATCGCAAACAGAACATCTCCTGAAACTTTGTTCAATTCTTCATGAATCATTCTTTATATACCTACATAAAAGTAATTACTGTTTTGTTTGTATATACGAACGACTGTTAGTCTGTGTGGTGTGGTGTGGTGTGGTGTGGTGTGTGTGTGTGTGTGTGTGTGTGTGTGTGTGTGTGTGTGTGTGTGTGTGTGTGTGTGTGTGTATGTGTGTGTGTGTGTTTCCATGCTTATTTTAGTATTAGTCTCTATTGAAAATTATAAAAATGGTTAATGGTGGTTCCAATTTTAGGTAGAAAAAAAGGAGAAATGTCTACTACCTTTAATAATTCGCTGCATTGTCAACTTTCTATTTGTATACATAATATGTTACATTATTTTGAACGTTTATTAAAATTAAGTAAATAAATATGTGTTTGAAATAAAATAAAATAATTTTAAATATTTCGTTGTTAACTGTAGTCGAATCACTTTTTCAGTTTACATTTATCAAGAACTTCCCCTAATACATCAGTTAGAGATGTACCTAATACATCAGTTAATGCGTCTGTAAATCATAAGTTATAAGCTGAAAAAAATGATTAAAATAATTTAATTTAATTTAATTTTGAAAGAATATTTTTAATTTATCTAATAAGAATGTAAGCTCTACTACTGATAGATCCTACTTATTAACAGATAGATGTAATAATACTTATTAACAGATCGATTCATTTGTAGAGATGTTTGATTTAGTTTAATAATTTACGTAAATAAATGGAAAATATCTTTAAATATATTAATAAATTTCAACAGAGTTACTGGTTAAGAGAGATTAAGAAATTAAAAAGAAAATTATATAAGGAATATTCGCAAACTTTCGAAAATAGCTCACTACTAATTATTATTTAAATTAATACAATAGTTTCCACTTACCATCTATCTTTAATAGTAATGTTCGAGCGCTTTCGAATTATTGATCCATCCTCAGAAACAATGATTAGTTAAACATTATAATTATATAATTCACATATCATTAATTATAATAAATGTGAAGTAAATAATTATAATGTATAACGCATCAAACACATCATTGTTTCTGAGGATGGATCAATAATCCGAAAGCGCTCAAAGATTACTATTAAAGATTATAGGTAAGTGGAAAATATTATATAAATAATTTATATAATAATATCAACGACCTATGATTAATAAAATTAATTTAAATATTATTTATTTTGTAAAAAATATTTATAAAAAGAAAAATTTTTAAAGTTCTAAAGAGAAGTCTATTCCACCCATCTGTTTCTTAGCTTTAGTATTTCAAATTTTATTTCCTTATTATTTTTATCGCTTGACTACTACGTCTCTTTGTGATTTATTTATTATTATGGATACACACCGTGTTTAGGAGGGAGGGTTTCTTTGATCGTACAGTTAGACTAAAAAGATAAATAGAAAAATATATATAACACAGCAATCTTGGCAAAAAAATAAAAATATTGTAAATGCAGCAGAATATGAATAATTCGAATTAATCGTACTTTGATCAAATCAAATTTTTGATTTTTAGTTTGTTTTAGATATAAACTATTAAAATAATATAAAAAATATAGTTATGGTAGAATAATACATAATTCAATTATAATTTTTTTTATTTTTATATTCGGTAGGAAAACAAAACTGACAAATGAATCACTACAACTTGATAATTTATAAAAGTCAATTTATAAGAACTTTGAAGTAGGACCCCGAAAGAATTGTTAATGGGGTTAAAAAGTATTTTTAAAGAATCTACCAATATTATTTTTATTAAAAAATGAAAAATTACATGAAATAATTGTTAATAGTTTGCTACATCGGTTTTTAACTCACATTTCACTAATGCCAAATCACTTCCTTACATTTGTTTGATAATGTCAAATATGATTCGAGCTAAGATTCACAGAGAAATTATCGAATTGAATTGTGGCAGTTCACAGTTCAATTCTAATAATAATAATTATTTAATAATAATAATAATTATTATTATTATTTATTTCATCTAGACAGAATACTTAAGCAGACAGATTATTTACAAGAATTTTATTTTAAGGAAAGACTTTATTCATTTTTTTTTAATGATAGGACATGTTTAACACTCATTTCCCATATCATTTATGAGGACCAATTCCTCCAATTGGAGGAATTCCTTACCACTTCTAACTCTTACATTTATTCCATCTAAGATTAGTCTATAATATTCCAACTAACCTGCACATGAGTCTAATTTTAAAATGTGTAATTTTAATCGCCTCCGATAGCCATCCCTTACGGGAAGGTAACTCCTAAATATTAGGCTTTCTTCCCACTTTTGATGGAAAAAGAGCGCGTCATGGAGGATAAGCTTACAAGCACAATGCTCCATTGGGTTCCTGCCCTCGAAAATTCCTTTGGTTCGGTATGGAATCCTAAAATTTACACAATATGGATTCCAGCCAGAAATTAAATTATAACTCTTCAACTTATTAGAAGCAAGGGACGTAAGTCCGTGAATAGTAGTAGGTAGGAGGGTACTGCACCCTCCAAAATCCTTGTGTTCCGTTCTATATCTCTCTCCTACTTGATTAAGTTAAAAACCAGATTTGATTAGGATTGTCACTGTATTTCTTTTATAAATTTTACGATCAATTTCATTCTTCCTCAAATGTGAAAATCCTACAAAGTTATTATTATTATCTCAGAAATCTTTAGCATTTTCACATTTTACACATTGTTCAAACCTGGATTTAGTGAAACTGATTAATCATTTTATTTAATAATTATACCTCACTTCTTTTAGTCCAAATTTGATTAATTTGTACCTCTAAGGCCGTAAAGTTTTCCATACATTTTTAAAAAAAATAAGCTAAGTTAAAATTTGGATTCTTAAAAAAATATATAATACAAAAAATAATTTTAGGTTTTTAATGATTTTAAAAGGGAAGTAAGTGTACGGCTCAACTATGTTTACGAAACATAGAACTCAAAACATAGAACATAGTTATAAATATAAAATACATAAGCCACAACAGTACCTTGTCTGATCTACTTGTTTCTATAGTAAAAGTAATTCTAAATTTATAAAACTATAAAAAATAAATAGAAATATAATAAAAATCAAGTTGTACAAAATTTACAACTAAAAACCAAACAGTACGAATTTTTTTTTTTTTAATCAGACAGATAAAAAAATAAGTTTATTCCATGCAAACGAACTATTCACAAGTTTGTATTATTTAAATTTTATCCATATTTCACTTAAAAAAAATAAAATAAAATTAAGACTGAAATACGATATATATAGACCTAATATGAATGTAGTCTACTACAAAAACGAGGGCATAAAACAATAAAAAATATGATATATAGCAAAATATTTTTTTTTACAGGAAGGTTTATTCGCTATTTTTGTTTCATGAAGCTTCAAAGAGTAAGTAATGCCAGTTTAAAAAAAGTACAAAAATATATATAAATAGTCTTATAGGATGAGTTTGCGGGTACAGAGTATGTCTGGTTTTAATGAGAACGTAGGACACAAGGCCGATCCGACGAGCAAATAAGAAGGTCTAAACATCAGCCAGAAGGTAATGATAGGTAAGCACGCATCGAAAGAATTGATACGAATGATGGGTATAAACATCCCCTGTCGCCTTTAGACAAAAAAAAGAAACAAATCCACCCTTACTCGTCATCGTGTGCCTTTGTCTAATATATATTATGCAAGAAATAAGTTGTGAATTTATTATAGCCATAGTACGGTACCCTTTTTCTTGTCTCTTTTCTAAAACAACAGCACGAATACTTGAGATAGTTCTTTTTAAATAAATCTTTCCTTCCCACAATTCCTTTCATGAATTAATCTGTAACAATTTGTTACACAAATTCTGGTGACATTTACAACAAATTGTGATACCATATTTTATTGTGGATGTTTAATCTTCGACTCAAGTGCCCTCATTTTTTTATTATATTGAAATACGACCTGTAATAAATAGAAAAATCAAATGAATGACTCTTCATCTATTTGTTGTTTTTCTTTTTCTATATTATTTTTCTACCTTAGTTATCATTTATCTAACGTATTTATCATTTCATTCTAAAATATTTCGTGATTTAAATTGCTAGCTAGCTCATTTAAATTTGTCTGAGCCACTTTGTTTATTTAATAATGATTTTCAATCATGTAAACAATTTCATTTATTGATTTATTTTTTTTTTTTTTTAGTAATAATAGTATAATATTATGATTGGGTTAACTTAAATTCTGCTATTTTTACATTAAATTATCATTATTTCTTTTGTTTATCTATTTATATTAAAATAAATAACAAATGGGTAAATGTATTAAAAATAAAATTTCCAATAATTTTTTTATATTTGAGGTTAATTTTTGAATGAAATCGGTTGGTTATAGCTTCATAGTATAAAATGGAAATGAGCAAACAATAATAAAAAAAAAAAATATTTGTTTTTCTTTCATTTTAACCTGAACATTTAACGATAAATCGGTATATGTATAAATGAAACAACAAATTCTCTATTAAGATAATTCTAGAACTGCGGAATTATTGAATGCAAATGTACGTAAATATTAACTAATCTAACACCATTACACGCTGTTTCTTAAGGCAGTTAGCGGCCAATAAAATTAACTTGGTTCTGAAAATTACAGTCCAGAATATATCTTTATATGTGCAATTAAACATTTATCTTCATTCTTGACTAATTTGTACCTCTAAGGCCGTAAGGTTTTTTATACATTTATTAAAATAAGCTAAGTTAAAGTTTGAATTCTTAAAACTAATAAAAATAATCATTTTAGATTTTCAATGCTTGTTAAAGCATTAAAAATCTATGAGTTCTATTTTACCCTCAATAATTAAGCAAAATATTTCATTTCAGTTTTTCAGATGTTTTGATTTCTTTCCTTTTACGCAGTCGTAACTCTTTTCGTTTTTCAGCAGTTTTAAAACTTCGCTCCGAACTTTTGTCCTCAAGGTTAATTTAATAAATGGTCATAAATAGATATTGATTGTATTTACTTTTTTCACGTCCGGTTTTCACAGATGAAAATCAGAATATTAAATATATATCAATAATTCATAAAAATTATTTTAACTGTAAATTATAATTAAATTTTCAGTAAAACCTCTTCTTATGAATGTTTATAGTACCTGCTCAATATTTGCACTTTATCTCCTGTTTTAGATTCCAATGATAATTCACTATAGAGATTAAAAATTTTATATATTACTTTCAAGAGCTCCGTCCTCTAAACCACCAGAGCTGAGATTAACCCCGGGAATTTCTGGAGCCTCTAGAGGTCACGGGGCCGAACCCAGGACCGCAGAGCTCGATATTCTCGTCTGGACTCCTGTAATGCTTGCTTTACTTGCTCGTCCCGCACAGCTCGCTTCTCTCGCCATTTCCGTCTAGCCAGTGGCAGAGCCTCCTGGTCCTCAGAATTGTTCGTTACCATCATGGTAGTGAGGATAATACTAATGAATAGAAATTAAGGTATTCAGGATTTAAAGAAATCTGATAAAGGAAATAAATTACAAAAACAGAACAGTAGTAACTATGGTCACTAAAGTATACAGACCTTTGATAGGGAAAACTCTACAACCTATTTCAGTTGCCGTGGAGACAGAAGTATAATAAAGAATTAAATGGAGTAATTTTTTTTTCTTTAAAATTTTTAATTTACAACTTCAATCCCAATGGGATTAGGGCCTCGGTCTATGGCTTAAAACCTTTTCTAGAATAACACAAATATACTCGTATGCTGAAAATTTGATAGTTATCTGTAGGTTGGTTCTTGCGTGATGCTAATACAAACAAACAAACTTTCGGATTTACTTATAAGTCACTGCTAAATGATCCTTCCTTCAGGGTGATATTTAACTTAACCTTCAAGGTCATATTTAACTTTTGAAAACATTTAGGAAAAGTATTTTCAAAAATTTGTTAAAATTAAACTAAAATTTTGCTAGTACCAGAATTATAGAAAATTCACAGAGATCAAGACTTCTTTAAACCGATTTCTTACTTTTAAAAGTAAGTAAATTGATAAAACTGTAATTGTTGCGGTTTTTACAGATGAAAATCTGAATTTAAAATATATAACAATAATTCATAAAAATTATTTCTACTGTAAATTATAATTAAATTTTCAGAAAATCCCCTTCTTATGATTGTTTGTAGTTCTTGCTCAATATTTGCAGAATATAATATAATAAAAATATATAATATAATATTTGTTCAATATTTGATATTGTTAAAACTGTAATTCTCATCGATTTTTTTTACGAATATGTATGTATATACATTATATGTATTTTTTAATACATATAATAATTGATAATACATATAATAATAATTATAATACATATAATATAGTTTAATGACAGTGTACGAAAACAGTTATTCAGTAATTTTCGTAAGATCTATTTCGGATATTTTTTCTATATTTTAAACCACTGGTATTACGCAACGTCCAACACATATTTCGTTTCTGAATTAACATAAAGACATGACATGAGTATCACAACATTAGAATTAATCTCTTTTTAGGAAAAACTAACGAAAATATTTTCCAAACGAATAAAAATATTGTTTTATTTTTTTTGCAAGAGTTAAATGAGACAAGATAAGTAGAGAAGAATCTCGAAAACGATGATAAGGAATAAATTTTGATATTGATGACAAACAATAGATTTATACAATGAAAAAGAGCTCTAAATATATACAACAAAAAGGAAAAATAATGTAACTACTTTATTGAAACTTAGAAAAGTTATCTGAAAATCATAACTCTTAATACAAATTATTCAAATGTATACGGCAAAATAGGGCATATAATTTTCTTGATCATAACTAAATTATGTAATAAATTAGGAATTAAACAGTAAACATTCATATATATTTAATGAAATTTGCTTGTGTAATAACGTTATTATAATCAAATGCAGAAATAACGAAATTAAATATCACGTACAGAAATAATAAATAAATAAATGATATACGTGTATACATTTTATTGTGGTGGGAAGGATAGAGTTTGTTGTAGTATTAATTAAAATGCTAAATTAAAAGCTTGCATGCAGTAATTTAAACTAGATAAGCAGTTTAGAATAACGTTTAAGATAAGGCATATTATACAGAAGAAAAGAATCGTGATTTTAATACCGTAGCGAAAAAGTGCATATGAGGAAGACATGCACCTACTATAAATACTATATCAGTTTAATCATATTAATTAAGCATGTATATTTTAAAATTTTCAGGTAATAAAGTGTAACGAAGAAAAGCAAAATCTATGAACAAAATGTTTTGGTAAGGAAAACATATACCAAATAAAATTGAACCTCCACCTACTGGACCAAATAGTGCTCATAAGAAAATGTTTGGTGGCACCCAGATGACTTATCTTCAGTTTTACTCTCTTCGGCTTAAGTTGGTGGTGAGGATAAAATAAATTTAAAGGTAAAATACATCATCTTCACCGCCGCTTGAATAACTACACATGGACTTTTTCCACACTACTACTCGGCAAAGAACGATGAGTCATCCTCTGACGTAATACCTTACGGTGGTTTTCTATTTAGCCTCCTAAACAGAGGAAAAAGAAAAAAAGGAAGCTAAACAGAAAAAAGAAGAGTCATGTGCTTGCATAACAATGCTACGAGAATTTTTCTTCTTCTTTTCTCTATAAGGAGACATCCATAAAACTCCTCTTTTTCTAATATTAATGTATTTGTATCTACCTATAGATACCTGTAGATTTACTTCATTACAATGTTAATTTCATTGGTGTAGCCTTACATACATTCAAAAATGTAGTGTTACTATTTCCAGTATATTCTATAATATCTGTCATCAATAACTCTCTCCTCTTAATTATGGCCACTATCAATTTAATTTCCTTTCATTGTTTTTGCATGTTGTAATATTACATTGAAGTATTTTTCTGGTTTATCGATTTAAATTGTTTGTCCTGTCTTCAATAAATATTTCATGCATTGTTGAATTGAAATTACTTCTTAACAACTATTGATAACAGTGAGGCTAATTTATCAGAGTGCTACCGATATTAATTAAAATCTATTCTTTACAGATCAATAATTAATAGATCAGCTAATTAAGAAAAAAGTCTCGAGATGATGACCTTGCTCTACAGCCTCACTCCTTGACCTTTTAAGTTGAAACATTAATGGAGTCAATATGGGGTATTGACTATATAGAAGTAATCTGACCAAGTTTGGTCAAAATTGGTCCAGTAGTTCTAGAGAAATAAGGAGTGCGACATTGATCACGTTCATACAAACATCCGGAAAATTACCATCCGGTTTTCTGTTTTTTTGGTCTACTTAGCTATCAAGATCCGGTGAAAACCGCATATGCCCAATTGACCGATTGCAATACTTTCCCTTTTAAAGCTATGGCTCTGCTGTAACGCTAGATGGGAAAGTAAAAAAAAATATGCGATTATTCCAGCAAGTTATTTTTAAATTATGTTTTAAAATTATTAATAATTCAGACAAAAAACTATATTAGCTGTAATTTATTATTATTATCAGCGTTAACACAAAAAATATATAAAATTATAATTCAAATTTTGAACGTGCCGCGAGACTGAACTTTCTATAGAAATTATACAATTTTCTTCATATTTATTTACCAATTGTGCTGAGTATATATTTTTAATGACATATATACAAATTTATTATATAAATTAAGATTAAATCTATTTTAATTACAAAAGAAATGGCTGATTTACTGAAGAGTCATTTTAAAGAAACAAAATTAAACTTCTAATACAATTATGAAAATTGTATTCAAAATTATTTATAAAAAGAACTAAAATATATCAAAGAAAAACTTTTTACGCCCTTTTTTATTGTAATATAGCTTGGAATATGTAATATAGCTTTTTGTTCAATATACCTTGAAGTTGCTCCACATCTATTTATATCATTTTTTCTCGACTCTTAAGAACAAAGAGCACAAATCTCAACAGTTATTTAGAAATTTGTTGAGCTGTATGAATTTATGTAACTTATATTTTAGAATATAACTAAAATTTGATTAAATAATTCTTATTTTCCATGAAATATTCATAATTTAAAAAGAAATTTACCGTGACTCGAAATAGCATTTTATATTACACAATTAGGCGCATACTTAAAATGTATAATTTTGATTAATTTCATGTAAACTAACAGGGTATAGTATGATATATATGTTTTATTTATTAACTGGTAATATTTAAATAAATAAAATAATAATAAAGTTACTTAAAAAAATAATGTAAATGAGTTTTGTTAATTATTTTAATATTATTCTAAATTAAACACGAATAATAAATGAATTGCGGTTCACGATAAGGTTTTGCGTACGCTTTAAGAATATTTAGTTTAGTTATATCGTTTTAAAAACCCTTTTATTTATTTATTTTATTTTATCATAAAATAACCATATTGATGTTTTTTATTTCACATTAGTAGACAATAACCGAAATGTATACATTTAACTAAAATGCATTAGTGTGTAATGATATTGTTACTATACATTTAAGTCCACTCAAACATTAAATTTGGACACCTAACATCAACTAATACTGCCTAACAACCAATGTATTATACGATATTGGTAATGGATTAGATAACCAACGAACAATTCATTCGATAGTTTTGTCATAAATTATTTAAATAACGTCGATTGTCCTTTCATAAATCTATCACTAATACAATAAGCTTATACGATAAAATATTAAAATTTAAGTTAGAATAAACCGCCCTAAGCCGATTAAAAACGTTGATCATTTTTCATGATAGGGAACATAAAAATTTTAAAAATTAAATCTCTTAAAAACTTTTGGTAAAGTTTTCATAAGTATATCTATCCGCAGATATAATCGCACATATTATTTATTTCCTGTCCGTGTAATTTTAACAATATTATTGGAAAAATATTACTTTCTTTTGTTGTTTAAATTGTGAAGTATTTAAAATTATCGGATTGATTTCGGTTAAAAAATTATTTTAAGTAATTTAAAAAAAAAAGGCAAGTAAAAACTTATTAAAATTTTCGCTGTAGTATGTTGAATAAGAATAGGTATTGTATAATAATTATTAAAAAAATGTATTTTTACGACAAAATTGAAATGATATTTACAATATAATTTATTTAAAAATAACTGTTACATATTAAAATAAATAAAAAACAAAAAAAATAAAATAAAAATAAAGCAACTATCGCGTAATAACACAAAATAAATAGCTACTATTCTGAATTGCTCCTTATAAGGCAAGGCGCCAGCTAACTAATTTTTGCCTCAAGTAATTCTGAACAGAAATTTACTGATCTGAATGAAATGTTAAGTAAAATTTTTCTTTACAAATATCACTTCATTCACGAAGTGATATGTGTATAAATATCATACTATTGAAATAAATGTTTAAACTGTTATTTCAATTTTTTTTTTAAATCGTCTCATCAAAACATACATATGAATTTTTAACATTTAACAATATTTTTTCTAAATAACCATTCCAAT
The DNA here is from genome assembly GCF_047948215.1 of Lycorma delicatula. Taxonomy (NCBI): domain Eukaryota; kingdom Metazoa; phylum Arthropoda; class Insecta; order Hemiptera; family Fulgoridae; genus Lycorma; species Lycorma delicatula. The sequence continues at coordinate 65,022,310 of NC_134460.1, forward strand.
TGAAGCACATGTTACTATAAAACAGCTGATAAATTTTAAATTGTGAACCCAAAAACGTTTATATTAAGCATGAGAAAGTTTAATTACAAGCTAAATTATTTTCCGACATATTCTTAAAGTTTTTTTATGCATTTCATATTGGCGTGAAATTGATCTGTGTTGTCAAAGTAATCAAATAAAGTGTCATTTTTTGTAATTTTTAAGTTAATTTTGGAGATATTTCAATAATAAAATAAAATTTTAAACTCTACTGAAAAAATATCGCAGATTAAGATAAAATACTTGTTTTGTATTGGAATTTAACTGGTTGAAAACTTGTATATATAGACGAGTACACTGTTGTACTATGCATTAAATTACTAGGTTGCACGTAAAAATTATCGTTATTGATTATCATTAATTACCAACGAGAAAAAGTTTAGTTAGGGACCATCTATATTTTAACCTTTGCAACTCTGAGATGGGTCCTTTTTTAAGTAGTTTTCTGCTAATTATTATTCATAGTAGAGTTTATAAAAAAATATATTTTCAGATGTTAGTTTTCATCCACTTAGCTTTTAGTAGAAGAAAGGTGTGTATGTCATGTTTGAGATTCTACAGGCGCTATAATAATTGATTCTCATACAATTTTATTTTTTGTGTGTCTTTTTTAAGTCTTTGATCTCTAGATAGTTATTTGATTTATTTTTATGAAATATATAATGAGCATCAATAAATACTTATTTCCATTTCCAGATCTCCACTTTCAGGCGAATTAATTCATAAGCAAAATATTAAAAAAAAAACACTTATGTTACATAAAAATAAGTCACATAAAACAAAATATAAGTCAAAGACGTAGAAGTTACAAAATATAAGTGAATGACAATTTGCGTTTAATGAATTAATGAAAATAAAATATTCGTCTATTATACTCGGAATAAAAAATGTAATCATATTATTAACTACGGCCTATCCTCTACTCCAGCTTCACTGGGACCATCTAGACACAGACAATAACAATTTCATCATTTGCTGACGATATGGCAATCATGGCTGTAGATAATGGTCCGTTAAAGCCACTACTGGCTAGGAACGGAGGGGGTGGTGTAGCGACCAGACACGCTACGAGGTGGGATCTTCTCCCCTCGGGGGTGAATCGAGATGTAGATAATGGTACAACTCAACCCCGACTACATTGCAATCTGGGTTAGACCTTCTAGCCAGTGGTTGAAGAAATGGAAAATAAAGGTCCATCAAGCAAAATCAACTCATATGATATTAATAACAATAGTGAGAAGAGATGATTTCCCAGGAATCCATTTAGATTGAGGTTACATCCCGTGAGCTGAAAATGTACGGTACTTTTTTTTTTAAGAGGTGGAGGAACCTCATTTACGGGCGCCTAGGCAGTGACGGGCTCGCTAAGAGGTTCAGCAAGATTTTTTTTGATGCGTATGTGTTTCAGCGCACTACCGACTAAACCTCCTCCCTTGACTACGTATCCTTCCTGGTACAGCTGGTAAGCATTACTTTAGGAATGGAGGAATATGCCCTCACACACATTCAGATACCGCAGTCAACAGACACCGACCTCACACCCAAAAGATACCAAACACCAGACTAGAATCTCACCACACATTCCACGTCATCCAAACACCACTCAGAATACATACCTCACACTACACATTCTACACCTTATATAAAGACAGTCACATCCAATCTCATATATACCTCACAGGCAATCAAACATACAGAATACTTATTTCACGGGTCACCATCGGACGCGTTCCCGCGTCCGATGGTGACCCTTGAGGTCATCGCATCCAGGCGACTTCCACACGTACGGGGAACCCCCTAGACTCTCAACCATTCGAGAAACCGTGTGATATGCAGCTGTAGCTGCATATCACACAGATATTGATTAGCAACTCCTTCTGTGTATTGATTCGAGTGCACCCCTGTATAGGCAATATATAGTGACTCCTCCCCATATCTTGGCACCGTAAAGTAACGTGGAGTACATCACTCCAGACAACAGCCTCCTCCTTCGCTACCTCGGACTCCCACAGTTCGACAGTAATCTGGCAACCAGACGCATCACCTTTTCAACTTTCGAGCAGGCCTTCAAAACGTGGGTGCCGAAACGCATCCTGTGTCCACCCATATTCCAAGATATTTTATCGCAGTCCTTGAAACTATCCTTTGGCCCTCAAGCACTATCTTCACTGTTGGCCTTGCTTGGTTGTTGTAATCACCGTCTTATCTGGAGCCATTGTTAACTCGACTCCAGCCATCCAGGTTTTGATTATTGTGTATGATCCTTGTATCCGGGCGATGGACTCTCTCAGAGTACTCGATTCCACCACGACGGCCAAGTCGTCTGTGTAACCCATGAGAGTGACGCCCGGCGGTAGAGAAGTGCGATATACTCCATCATGCGGTACTTAGCTATCATCATACGGTAGTGTACGGTAAACTACATGGAAGGTTCACGTTAAAGAAAAAAGGAAATAACTAGATATCAAATTCAAGGAGCTATACTGGTTATTGGGCAGGAAATCCCAACTATTCCTATCTAACACGCTACTTTTGATCAAAGTGATTCTAAAACCGCATTGAACATACGGAATCGAAATCTGAGGTACAGCAAATACCAGAAATATAGATACTATTCAGCATTTCTAGAATAAATTTGCAGCTGCATTACACAGGCGCTGTTTTTCATACGAAACAACGAATTTCACGTGTACTTAATGTTACCGTGTGTTTGAGACGAAGTCGATCGATTTGCAACTAAATAGAAAATAAAACTTAACGACCACGTAAACTATCAACCTGTTAAACTTTTAGAAAAGGGAGGAAGATATAAGGCGATTAAATCGAGTACTTGTATTGGATTTGAAAAACTAATAGTAATACTCAGGACGCTTTCTCTCTTCTTAAGCTGTACATCATCAAAATACTTATGTTTATGATCTTTTATGTTTCTAATGTTGTTTATTCCTATTTAACTATTTTTCTCTTTACTTTGCGGTCTTATTCGTAGTACTAAACATTATTATGATTTCTAGTCCGTTACAATGTTTATGCTACCTTTGATTTGTTGTTGTTGTCTGAATGTATTTAATTACGGTATTTCAACTCCTTCATAACTTGATTATTATGATGAATTTTACTTATGGTTTCTAATCTAAGAAACCGATTGTAAATGTTATTTGAAATATATTAAAAACGAAAAAAACTATTAACTAAGCAAGATTGAAGGAATCGATTTTAGTACAACTAAAAACAACATTGATACCTTTGATCAACTGTACAAAGAGAATTCTATTCACACTGTTGGACCAAGCAGCATTTTCATACACCATTTAAATACATAACTTCCTTGAGGTTACAAGAAGTACAAATTCGACTTTGGTGACAAAACACCGAAAAGTGAAATGTTTCTTCAAGGGTTACAACCTGTCATTGAGTCATATTTGATGAACAGGTACTGAATGTATTTAAATTTTAGTAAAATTTATTTTGTATAAAAATTATTATTTTTTTTATTATGTTCTATTTTGTAAATAAATCAGGAAAGTTGTTTTTACATCGTAAGTCAACATTTTTAGTAATATTTTAAAAATGAAAAACAGTAATAATTTTTTTTTAAAAATTGTTTTTTATTAACGTGTAATTCGGTATCTCATCTAGAATATGGAGATAAACGATTTATTAATTAAATTTAAGATCAAAATTATTCGTTAAATAAAATAAAACAGGATTGGTTGATCTCCCAATCAAGAAAAACAGAAGAGAACGAACAAAAACTAAGAATGCAAAGAAAACTCGCACAAAAAATAATCCGAAATCAAAAGAGAGAGTATTGCAAGAAATTACTAGAACAGATTGAGGAAGACTTCCATAAAAATAATACAAGACAATACTACAAAAACTTTAAACTGAAGAACACTACATTTATTGCCCCAACACTAATGTTAAGAAATTCAGAAGGAAATCTGGCACACACTGATAAAGAAAATGCCAACATCATGAGAGAAAGCTTTAGAAAACTTCTGAATTGTGAAGAACCAAAAGAACTTCTGGAAATAAACACAAATACCCAGATTAAAACACCAAGTAAAAACATCCTTCCACCAACATTAGCAGAAATAAAGATAGCTCTGAAGCAAATGAAAAACAACAAAGCAAGTGGAGAAAATTTCCTGACTGCAAAATTATGGAAGAACGCGTCAGAAAAAATACACAGAAATCTCCACAAAGAAATGGTAAAAATATGGCACATAGAGGAATTTTCGGAAGAATGGAAAACCGCAATAATCCACCCTTTACATAAAAAAGGTGATAAAACCAACCCTGATAACTATAGGGGTTTTTCCTTACTAGATTGCACTTACAAAATTCTATCAAGAATAATTTACAACAGAAACAAAGACCAACTGGAACAAGAACTAGGGGAATACCAAGGGGGACTTAGACCATGGCGAGGCTGCCCAGAACAAATTCTAAATTTAAAATTAATTATAGGGTATCATAAACTAAAGAAAGAACAACTGGTAGTGACTTTTATTGATTTCAAGAAAGCATATGATTGTGTACATCGAGAATCCCTGCTAAAAATCCTGAGAAATTTAGGGCTTCACCCAAAACTAGTCAAAATCATCGGACTAACATTAACGGATAGCAAATCCAAGGTTAAATTCAGGGGAGAAATATCTGATCCATTCGACATCAAAACAGGACTGCGACAAGGAGATGATCTGTCATTGCTTTTATTCAACTGTGCCCTTGAATTTATAATACGGGATTGGAAAAAATTAAATAAAGATAACGTTAAAATAGGAAAAGATATCTCAGTAAATTGCCTAGGCTTTGCGAACGATTTAGCCCTACTAGCCCAAAATATAGAAGAGGCCAGATACCAACTGTCAACACTGGAAGAGATTGCAGGAAAAATTGGTCTAAAAATTTCATACGAAAAAACCAAAATTATGGTGAGAGACCCACCATGCATAAGCAAAGTAAAAATAAATAATAATGACATAGAACTAGTAGAAAACTTTAAATATTTGGGGGAAAACATTACACACAACCTCCAAGAAAATCCAAACTGGAATGAAAAAATAAATAAACTCATCAAAGCCACAATAAAAACACAATATATCTATAACAAAAAATGAATGTCCATAAACACAAAAATAAGACATTATAACTCAGTTATCCAACCAGAAATACTTTACGGATGCGAAACCATATTTGGACCGTAGCAGACAAGGTTTACCGACAAACTGGAAAAGATTGAAAGACAGATTCTACGATGCATCGGGAAAAACATTAAAAAATACGGGATTTGGAGAATTATTCCAAACGAAGAGATTTACGAAACGATAACTAATAAATTTAGAAAGAAGAGAATTTCCTTTCTAGGACATATTTTCAGAATGGAAGAGACCAGACTTATCAGACGGATAATCGAACTTTTCTGGAACAAGAAAAGCAGACCAAACTGGTTATACGAAGTACAGAAAGACAAGGAGGAATTAGACATAACCCATGAAAACTTAAAAACGAAAACCGGAAACTATGAGAAGTTAAAAAATAAAGAAACAAGATTCCGATCAAAACCTAAGAAAACAATAAGCCGGGTGTACTCTGAACAAGAAAAGGCAAGAAGATCTGAAACCCTTAGAAATTACTGGCAAAAAGAAAAACTGAAAAACAACAAATCAGCAAGAAAAGAAAGAACTTGCAAAAAAAAAAAAGAACTAAAGTGATCGATTATGGTCTTAAAAGTAAAAAAAATAAAATAAAACAAGTTACAGGATTTTTAAAAAATAAATTGGTTAAATTGATGTGAGCCACAGAGGTGGAAAGTTATAAAATATTAAATACGAGGTGTTCCGGAAAAGTAGATAATAATAATAGCAATTAAAATTATTGAATGTTTGTGAAACAGTAATGTATATTTAGATCTAACATCAAGCCGACCTCAACGAGTGGCAACGTCTCGGCCTTTCAACGGGAGGTCCCGGGTTCGAATCCCGGTCAGGCGTGGTATTTCTACATACGCTACAAATCATTCACCTCATTACAGTACCTAACGTTGGACCCAGAGGTTAAAGAAAAAAAAAAGATCCAACAGCAAACACCGTTTTCGCCTGATTTCGAAAGAAAAATAAGTTGCGTAAACGATATATAACAATAATAAATTAATTGTGTTGTTTATTTGTTACTTTAAGTTGTTTTGTTTAATACTTTACGTAAAAGCGCAGATAAAATAAAGTATAAGTCAAAGAGTACTTAACAATGTAAAATGTAATTGGAAAAAATATAATACTACCACCCGCCCCAAACGTCTTTTGAGAAAAGGTGTAAGAATTAAATAAATTTTAAAACCTGTTTTGTTGTTGGCAATCGTTAAAATTATTCCGATAACACTGATTTTTATAATGCAATAAAAAGTATATACGGAAAAAAGGTATGGAAATAAAAACAAATAAACTAAACAAATGACATCCTTTTTCATTACATCGTTATCTCAGATAGCAAAAAAGTATTTATTGTGAATAAGGGCCATTTGTTAGGCTTATCGTGTGCCTAGCATCGGTGACCCATTTAATTAGCTGGCCAACTCAGATTCAAGCCTCAATTAAAACAATTGGACAGCATTCTAATCAGTGACAATTACCAGCTGCCTTGCACGTGGTCTCTGCTCTCTATGCTTTTATCTTCAATCTAGTCTTTATCCTGCACGCCAACGGTCAGTCAAACGTTATTGCAGTTACAAGAGGTGGTGGGCTTTCATATCCCTGTACCTACACCATTCTCGCCTTTATTCATGGTATATAAAGTTATTAATTAACATAAATTATACGCATTTATTATTTGCTTAATTTAAAAAAAAAAATTAACCGATTAATGTTTTATGATTTTAATTATTTTGAAGCAAATTGTTTAATTTTTTTACATTCAGTTTTACTTTTAATGGATTATGATTACGGAGAAATTTAGATAAATAATTAGATTTTATGATATGAACTGAACATTTTATGTAAGAGGTATGGTTTAGTTGAAAATTAAAACGAACATATCGTTTGATAATTACGTCATTTTGAAAATTAAATGTTAATCATTTAGTTAATTAATCTCCATATAAGTGAACAGTTGAGGTTTCTTGCTGAAAGGTTTGTGGTTTAATAAATTGTTTCAAACAAATCGTCATAAGTTCAGCAAAGCGTATCACTATATTAGCCTGATTAACAAAATTTCATTTCATTTTTACATAAACATTTTTCGATCACATAAGAGGTTGCAGTTGATATGATCGTATGTATGGAAAGAGCCTTTCAAACACCCTCTAATGTAATTGTTTTCCGGTGAAAGTTGGTTTATTGTTTGGATTATTCTCTTTAAGATAAATTATTCTTATGCATCATCAATTCCTTTCGTTATTTTTGATTTCTTCTTGCACATTTGGAATGAGAAGGGGAGAAAGTTACAATCGAACAGGATGGCAAACTTAAGACATGTACAGAAATTATTTCCAGATAGATAATTAATATTGTTAATAAATACTGTTTTTGAATTAAAGTCTACATTGATATCTTTTATCAAAATTTCTAATACTTAGTTTTCCTATAAATATTCAAAGAAAATTACTCTCAGGCTTTTATAAAGAAATTTTTTGTTTCTTTATTCCAATTAACGCTTATTTATGGTACACACGAAACACAGTTAAAAAGTTATTTATAATGACAGGTACAGTGGTCACCTTTCACTAACTTCAAGATTTTATTGGTGTACACACCACGATTTTTGTGGATAAACTTTTGGTGGTCTTTCATAATACAAAATAATATGCACCACAGGGACGAATGGAAATAAATGTTCTTTTCAGCAATTAGTTTATATCTATATTACTTTTAATTTATTACAACTTTAGCAAATTGTTCAGGTTTATTTTATATATATATAAAATAAAATGCTTTACATTTTTTTATTATTTTCTTGGGGTTAATCACAAATAATCAAACTGAAGTGTTTCTCTGTAAACCAAGGTAAATTTTATTTATTTACAAATTTTACAAATGCTAATTACATAAATTATAAAGCTTACCTGTAAACCAAAGAAACAACTTTCAAAGTCTATTATTCATTATGTTGTTCCCCTCTTTTACAAATTCTTTTACAAACAATTTTTGGTTAGACTAATTCAATTAGTCATTATCACGTCACATGTTTATTAATTTCTTATTATTTTTATCTTCTGCACCATCAGGTGTTTAACTTACCAACCCATCAAACTTTTAAATTCAATCGTATTAAGGAAGTAATACTTTCCTTACGTGTATATATATATATATATTTCAATTAATGCAGTAACCACAACAGGTTATGACACCCAATTTCAGTTACTCTTTTTTATAATGAAATAAAAATACATTTTTTTAGTGAATGAATAAAACCAAACCTGCCTGAGATTCAAACCTAGAATTTCCCAGATAAAAGCCAACAAATATGTCCACACTCCAGAACGGAAGGTAAGAATAAAATACATGATTATAACGCGTCATGTTCACATAAATATAATTTAAAATATTCAGTTTTTGATGGAAATAAGGTATTCTACGTTAAAAATTTCGAATAAAATTCTTAAACAAGTAATTGTAAATTCGTTAAGTTGTAGGTAAGAAAATTAAAAATATTTTTAATTAAGATATCAAGCCCTAGTTATGATGCAAGCATGATGCAATAAATTTTTAAACAGTTTTCTCCATTATATTGTATACAAAATGAAAAAAAAATCTTTAAAAAGAACATACTTTCTTTTTGCTGTATCCTTTAAGATAGAAGGCGTAATCTTAAATTCGTCTGGATTACAGAACACGGTGGCATAGATAGTGATGAAGCTGCGGATGCTGATTAAAAGATACAAGTTAAAATTGACATGCTGACAAGACCCCATTCCAATCAGATTATGAGTTGCGTTGCTTCACAGATTGGGTGAAAAGAAGTGGGAGAACGAACGGAATTTACAGAGGCTAACTTCCAACAGTAAACCCCATAGTTAATCAGTGTCCGGATCCAGGTAATTCGTAAGAAACAAGTCGCCTTAACGCGGGCTTCTAACATACACAGCATTGAAATAATTTTGCTGGGTTTATTAAAATACAAAGAGAAGCTCGATGCCACAAATACAAGAAAATTTTAACTCATAAATTACAACGTAATGATTACTATAATTAACATCAGCTATGGCGATTACGATAGAAAATCAATAATTACTTCCAATAAAACCATGAAGACGCTGATTGAAGTGAAAGGTCACCTAACTAAACGAACAGAAGAAGCTTGATATTTTGGATGCTATTACCGAAAGTCGATCAACTTCAATGTGTAAGTTAGAACAACAGCAAGATATCGGACTTTACCCACCGGGCTGGTCTAGTAGTGAATACGTCTTCTCAAATCAGCTGATTTAGAAGTCAAGAGTTCCAGCGTTCAAGTCCTTGTAAAGGTAATTATTTTTTACACGAATTTGAATACTAGATCGTGGATACCGGTGTTCTTTGGTGGTTGGGTTTCAATTAACCACACATCTCAGGAATGGTCAAACTGAGACTACACAAGGACTAACTTCATTTACACTCATACATATCAACCTCATTCATCCCGTGAAGTATTATCTGAAAGGTAATTACCGGAGGTTAAACAGGAAAAAGAAAAAATATATCGGACTTGCTACAGCACATAAAGCTTTGACGTTTTTACGAGATGTCTTTGTTGGACGAATCATTTCAAAAGGTATGAAGCTTATACGATCGTCCGATCAACTCCGCCAGATTAATTTTTATGAGGGGCATTGAAACAAGAAGTGCATCCCAACAGATTACGCGCGATTGACGAACTAAAAACCGCAATGATGAATACGTTTTACACATTCCATTACATCAGCTGGTTAAAGTGTTTGAAAAGAAATTGAAATGAACGCAGTGTTGTACTAATATTGGAAGAGGTCATTTTCAACACCTTTTATAAACTTTTCAAGTTATTGTAATATCTGTTTTTATAAAATAATGAAATAAAAATTCAAAGTATTAAAAAGTTTCGTCATTACACTTCCACAATTTTAGTACACAGAAACTTTCCAAAAATTACAATTTTATAATAAACATTGGTAATAATGATTTTTAAATTAACATAGCTAGAAATTCTAGTTTAACTTTTAATTTTTTACTGCTGTATTTAAACACTTATCTCTGTTAATAACAAACTAAATCATGTTAATTACGTTAAACCAGAATTTCTAGCTTAAAAAGAAATAATAATATTAATAAAAATGTAATAAAAAGAAATAAAATTTAATTTAATAAAAATAACCAATTGACTGGTTTAAAATAATATTCCTAACTTTTAATTTTTTACTGCTGTATTTAAACACTTATCTCTGTTAATAACAAACGAGATCATGTGGATTAAGTTACAAATATTATTTTACTTAATAGTCTGTTTATTTATATTTGTATCTTATATATATTTTCCATTTTTTCTATGTTTTTTAATTGCTAAGAAACCGATAAATATATAAGCGTTGCTAATTATATCAAAAATTTTTATGAAAATAAAGTTGAATTTATTAATTTAAACGAGTTTAATTAAAAGTTATCTAAATTAATTTTTTTAAATAATTTTACTTGTAATTTTACACTTTTTTGGTAAATCTGTCTTTTGACAAGTTTCTGCTGAATGTCCTTTTTTTTCATAACAAATGAATCCTATTCTAAACGTTATTTTTGTTCCAATGAGATTTATTTAAAAACTGACAAATTTAACTGATGTCTTGGGTCAGTAGTTACAATCAATGTGTATCAGATGTTGCATGACGTGGCAGGAACTAGAATCAGTAGTTAATAATAAATATAAAGAATTTTCTTCTTTTTTTATAGAATTTTAATTCTCGTTTACCGATATATTTTGGTCACAAGAGTTCGACTAAAGCAAGTTTCAGAAAATTTTTTAGTTCAGCAACTGATTAATTGTTATTTGGATTAAAAGCTGTTGTACAGTCAAGAAATAAAATAACTTCATTTACTAAGATGTTTAGTAATAATGAATTAACATATCGAAGAATATTCATCCTCACCTTGGATCCGTTCTGCTGCTGGTTACAGTGATAACTTTTTCTCAATTTTTCATCCATTCCTTGGAGTAGATTTTCTTGTAGGTTATCTATAAACCATTTGCTTGTGTTACAAACAGAATGTTTGTAATTGAAAACCTATATGTCTTCTTCTTTTTACTTCTATTGACATATTTATTCATTCTGATATAACACGCTGAATTCCAATAACACGTTTTCCTTTTTTTATAATGAGAAATGAATAGTTTAACTTACAAAAAATTATATTTTTGTTTTTATCAGGATTCAGCTCAGATACTTTTGTATGAAAGAGACGATACCTCTCATCCATGGAAATTATTTTGCGATTTTTCGTAAAACAGGATTCTCTTCATAATCCAAGATATATCCAATCTTAGAATATAAAAATTTATCGACTCTTATGCTTTTTAAGTTTATTTTTGGAAAACTAAATGTTTTACTTCTTCGACAAATACTATAATTTCTAAATCAATCCCTGAAAAATCTGACCTTACAGTCATTAATTTGTTCCAAAACATCTTTCAACTTTTTTTTTTATACCTCATCCCATATTTTTTTATACAAACAATTCAAGACACTTTTTTTAATTTCTTTTTATAATATTTCTACATACCAGTATTATGACATTTTAATAAATTACAAACTAAATTAACATGATTCATGTATTTTTATATAGAACATATCCTGTTATCTGTAGGTAATTGTAATCAAAATAAACTTGGAACAAGTACTTGTATGTTAATTTAGTATATGTAACAAAAATATATTAATTGAAGCAAACGAATAATTTTTTCATTACTTAACATTTGAAGTAGGATATGTACACTGGTCATAAAAGATAATAAAGAATAACTACAATTTTTCCAATTAAATCTGGACATTAAAAAAAGAGAAAAAGAAAATCTAAAGCACTACTTGAGAATTATACATAAATCAAAAATAAAAGAGGAGTACAAATGGATTAGATCAAAAGGAATTTCTTAAGAGTTTATTAAAATGATGAAATCCTTTTAGTTGGCTTTAAAATTACATCTATTTTTTTTTTTTAATTTCATTTTTATATTCAAGTGTACTAGTGAGAGAGATTGGATGTTGACGTAATTTACAAAGAGAATATTAAACAAAAACAAAGAATAAACGTAATGATACTTATCTAAGAAAATAGAAAACATAATTTAATAATTATTAAACGTACCCGACTGTTTTTCTCTTTATATTCATCTCTTTTATATATACAGTATGATACATGAAGAATATAATAACGTTTCAGAACGTATTCTATTAGTCAAAATAAAGAAGAAAGTTTATACAAACAGTTCCGAAACGCTTCGTTAGCGAGTGACAGCTGAGAAAAACTTTCGCCTTGATTTCTGCGCCTTCGGTAAAATTAAAACTGACTATAATTCTTTTTTTTCTGTTTAGAAAAAACCTTTACCACCGGGTTGATCTAGTGGTGATCTCGTCATAGCAAATTATCTGATTTCAAAGTCGGGAGTTCTGAGGTTTAAATCCTAGTAAAGGCAGTTATATTTATACGGATTTGAATACTAGATCATGGATATCGGTGTTCTTTGATGGGATGGTTGGGTTTCAATTAACCACACATCTCAGGAATGGTCGACTTGAGACTGTATAAGGCTGCATTTCATTTACATTCATTTATATCATCCTCATTCATCCTCTGAAGGAATACTTTACGGTGGTTCCGAAGGCTAAACAAAAAAAGAGAGATTGCAATTCTTGGGATCAAAATTAAGAAATAAATTTATTGGTTTGTATGAAATCTGACCTTAATGATAGAAAAAGAAAAATAGGTTTCAGAACGTTTTTTTTTTTTTTGGCATTGTTCGATAAATTTTTATAATAATATCCAAAAACTGTAAAATACAATAGTCAATGAACTTATCTTTTTTTCGTAACATAGCTATTACTATATTTGGGATTTAATTCCTACTTATTAATTTTATCATTTACTTTCAGTCTTCTAGAGAAATGTTTTGTTAAGAAAAAGTTAATACAGAATTTTAAGTTGTTTACAGAAAATATGCAGAGTAATACAACTTACAGAATATATAGGTATAATTCATTTAAATGGAAAATTTATTACTTAAAACCGTTGTTAAAAAAGAATTAAAACGAATCTCCGTGACAGAGTGGTTTCATCTCAGTCTTTCATCGGTAGATCCTGAGTTCGAATCCCGGTCAGGCATGGCATTTTTCGTACCCTATAAATTTTCATTCTCATACAGCAAAATGACCAAAATATTCGATGACTGCCATCTCAAAAAAATGATGAAAAATAATTAAGTATCATTCGAATTAAAAATTTCTAAATAATTTGTTTTATTTTATGATACATAACAATTTATTTATTCGTATAAAAATAATAATAATAATAACAAGCCGATCACCGTGGTGGAGTGGTAGCGTCTCTGCCTTTCATCTAGATGTTCTGTGTTCTCTAATTTCGGTCAGGTATAACATTTTTCTACGTTAAAATGTCTATTCACATAGAGCAAAATGACCAAAGCAGTCGATGCTCGTCATCTCACAAACAAAAAAGCTGATACCTTTTTGTTTCTTTTTTGAGATGATTTTGTGTCTCAAATAATTTACATTAATTTATTTGAAATACAACAATAATAATTTTTAAATAATCATAATTTTTTATCCTAATAATCATAATTTTTTTTAATTTGTGATCTTTCGATGATTTATTTTGGCTGTGAAAAGGGAATAAGGAAAAATAACCTTGCCATACTTGGATCTGCATCGTGCACCTTTATTATATATATATATTTCTATAATAACGATATCTATGGAAGATTAGACTTGTACTATTGGTTAAATGAATAGGAATATTTGTTTTATAAAATGATTCATGTTCATATCATTTAATCATGACTGCTACAGGAAGAAGATGCCAAAAAACATTTTCTATAGTGACAGAAAATCAGAATTAAACTATCTTATAGGAAACGAAATAAGTATTATTATAAGAAAAAGAAAACAAAAAATATTTTTTCTTAAATAGTATTGAGGTTTTTTAAATAATAAAAAATCTTTTGGTCGGCAACAATAAAAATTACATTTTATTTTATACTTTGAAGTTTAGATTTTTAAAATTACCAATACAATTATTCTTCTGAAAATAAAAAATCTGCTGCACCACTTTTATCAAGAGCTCAACTAAAACTAATTCAATGGAATGCAGGAAAAAAAAAATCATAAATCACAATACATGGAAGGGTAATATCATTAAAACCGTTAAAATATTTACCAACTTATTAAGAATGAATTAAATGTCAGCTTATTTTTATTGCACTTCCTTGAAGATGTATATCAATTCTAAAATATAATTCTTCAACTATAACATCTAGAAGAATACTTAACTTTATTAAAACGGTTCAAAGTATGATCTGAATTACATAAACGTCACAGTTCAGTCCGCCCATTCAGTTAATGGCCATCACCTCTTTGTTAAAATTATAATAGTAATATGCAGTAGTACAGAAGCCTCCAGTCAGATAAAGTCACGATTTTTACAAATTATTTGCTTTCTTTATAGTCTCCTACTTCTTCTTTACAAATCTGATGATGCTGTTATACATGTTCCTGTTGTTTCTTTTTTTTACCATCTCTGTTACTACTGTTAAGTTTATTTTATATTTTATATTTTTTTTTATTCTACTGTTATAAATAATGTATTACAGCTTATACAGTCATGAAATTGAATGTAAAATTATTATATGTATTTAAACGTGAGATATATATATATATATATATATATATATATATATATAGAGAGAGAGAGAGAGAGAGAGAGAGAGGGAGAGTGAGTGACAGAGAGAGGACAAGGGAAAGAAAATACTGACAACGATGTTTATAAACTTTCTTGCCATTTAAACAGATCGTAAAATTTAACCTTTCCCCTACTGTTAATTATCATTATTTTAAATCGTACGCATCTATATTTAACGAAAATTAGTAGTTAAACGTAAGCTGTACTTTTACACCAGTAACAATTTTTTTACAATATCTAAATCCCACCTTTTCCAAAATCTTTCTTAATATAAAATGAAATTAATATAATTTTGTGATTGCTGAATAAAAAACACCTTATTTTTAATATTTAAAATAATTATTTCTAATCATGATATAAATTAAATACCCAGGGGGGTATAAATATCCTCATGTACTTTGCCGTATTTAGTGAAAAAATAACTCCAAAAGATATTTTTCAAATTTATAGTTAAAAGAAGTAAAAACGTAGGAAACTCTGATTTGAAGAACTGAATTGCGTTTATTATACTTTCACACTATTATATAATATTAAAAATCTGATGTGACACCACCTCCTTATACGCTATTATATTACATGTACACATTTTTTTTTTAATGAAAAGTATATAAAGTTCATTACTAAGTTCAAATACTAGTTAGTATTTCATTATAAATTATTAATAAATTAATATATTTAAATTAAAGAAAAGAAAAAGTTAAAAAAGGAGATGAAGTCTGATTCGAACCGATATGCCTTCCCCTTGTAAGATCCAAATATTTCATTAATTAAAATTTTTTTGGCTACAACTCTAGAATCAATGAAAATAAGTACTACTTATGATATACCCTTGAAGACTCTCAATAAGGGCATATTACTGAAGTTAAGAAATTGTTTAAAATTCAAATTTTTTGGACAACTAGATGTTACAATAGTCCTAAATCCAAAATTTCTACATCCTACGGCTAATAATATTTGATTTAAGAGAGATATATACGTACGTACAGAAGTCATGCCGAAAATACTCAAAATAGATTCAGGGATGGTCAAAATTGATATTTCCGTTGAAATTTGAAAACCAAAATTTTTGCGATCACAATACTTCCTTTTAAGGAAAAAAAATAAAATTGAAAAACCATCCATTAAAATGCTGTTTTCAGGATTTTTGGTAAAATTAGAGCAAAAAAACAGGCATTTTCTACATTAACATTCATAAAGAATTTTTTAACTAGTGTTTCATATTTTTTTACTGCAGAGAATTCATTACTTCGGGAAATACAAAATTCGATTTTTATTTAAATTTATTAGGTAAGATATAATCTGTTAATGAGTGTCTAATAATCATTGGATAACAAGAAATGGAGCGTTTTGAGCAATATTTTAATTGGCTGAAAAATGCAGAGTTTTATCAATATAGAAATCCTTGGAATAATAGTTTGAAAATCGCACTTTAAACTGAAAAAGTAATCTTTTCCAGTAACTTTTCCAAAAAATATCGGGTATGTATTAAAAATACAAACTAAACAAAGTTTTATAAAAATCCTACTAATAGGTTTTGGCAGTTTCAACCAAGGTTATGCGTATAAACATTCGTATAAATTATACTTAAAATTAAAAAAAAGTGATCATCAGTTATATATCATCTTATATTGCGGTGAAAGTACAAATAAAAATAAATAAATAAAATAATTATGTAGAAAAAAAACCAATATTAATTAATAAGCAAATATTACTCATGAAATGACTACTGCATTACGAATTGCTGTTGCTTCAGATAATATTTATAGAAAAATGTTGACAGCACAGTTGTAGGACTTTCCCGTCACGCGGCTTACACACTCTACACAGCTTAATTTAGCATGTCAATGCTACACTAGCGAACTTTGTGTAGCGCTAGTACACTTAGCCACTAGTTTAGAGCATTTTTTGGGATAGGGGTGCGTGAGATAATTTCAAACAAAATTTTCTCAAATTTTTTTTTTCAATTGTTAACAAATGTGCCTAAGAAAAATAAGACCTTAATCAGGCGAAATATACTGAGGGTGACCTTGCTCTACAGCCTCATCTCCTTGTCCTTTTAAATTAAAAATTTAATGGCATCAATATCTCATATATAGAAGTAATTTGACCAAATGAATTTTGTTGAAAACATTCAAACCTTAATTCAGATTGCCCATTACGACATGATGCATGACTCTTACATAATTTTTTTTGTTAGGAAAATCTAAAATAAATATTAAAATTAAAACCCGATAAAAGCGACTGGCTCATTACAAATACAAAGGACCAGAGAAATTTACTTTACTGCATTGCCTGGAAACAGGTAATAAAATTAATTTAATAAAACATTTCTTTAAAAATAATTTGCGTTATTGAACAAGAACTCTATGTTTGGGAAACTTACTTTTATCAGTAATAAAGTAGAAACTTCATGTTGGAAGAATTAAAGGAAAACAATGTAGAATAGCATAGCTGAATTTTTTATTTATTAAAAATCCTTCTAAGAAAGCTTCCAATCATAAAAACATTAAACCGTTAATCTCTCCCTTGAGTTTCGTTCACGAACGGAAATATTTTTTTTTTTTGGTGTAAGGTTCATGCTGTCCTTATCCTACTTGAAATGAGTTTCTCCAATCAGCTTTTAATTTCAAGATATAAATAAATGAAAGAACCTGAAGGTTGAATAAAAGCGACCAAAAATTAGAAATTAATACATGTTATAAAGTTATATCTATTCAATAAACTACGGATTATGCCAGCAAATATACCAAAAGCTTAACCTTTCGTGAGGCATGTAGCCTACCACTAAACATGTTTTTGTAGGTTTATAGGATCATTTTTTTAGTTTTTTTGTTTATAGTTATAGATGTACACTAATTGTAGATAACTTGGGCAAGCCTTTTTTTTCTACTGTTTTCCGTCGATTTTTCTGTTTATTAAAGTAAGTAAAAAATAAATAACTGAATAAATAATTTCTATGCAGAGATTATTAAAATTTCTGTTGCGCGTACTTGACGAAACTTGCTATATATTTTACATTAAACTAATAATATTCTAATTTCTTATTTTTTAAATTAAAAATACATAATTTAGAGTAGAAAAATTTGTCGGTCACTAATTTTAATTTTATAATCCTAAGAATTCTTTTAAATCAAATTTGTTTGTTCCACATCAAGTTTAGATGGTTCGTGGAACCACATAATGGAAAAATATGAGAAAAACTTATATACTCGTATAACACTCCCTCTAATAAACACAAATGAGGTTGAAACGAATCTAAGAAAATTACTTCGCATATTCCCATAATTCTATTTCACTTATAATAAGACAACTCATAAAATTTACGTAATTACCAATTTAAAAATATGTTAACAAGAAATAAATTTAGAATAAATTAAAACTGCTTACGAATTGATAGTTTATAATTTGATGGTTTTAAAATGATGTTGGATGTTTAATAGTATATAATCAATTATTTATTTATTTTTTTTTTAAAGGATTTATAAATGTATACTATTAGTAGGGTGTGTTTTAATAATATTAGTCCATAGCTAATAGTCTAACTAAGCAAGGTCAATGGTATCTAATACACTATACGGATGAGTTTCAGAACATGGATCGTCACCAACAGTCCGATGGTCGTTCCATGTTCTGACTGACTAACTTATATCATCAATATCTTAGCTCGTTAAGTTTTTTTTTTGTTCGTATATTTGTACGTGTGTATGTGTGTGGGTCTTAATAATAATTAATGATGATCATGGAACTTGGATTCAGAACTCATGCGGGGCTCTCCTGCCGTGTTTAGAAATATCTCTGTCGTTTGATTTATTAATGGTACCATCAATCGTTCCTATTTATATAAAAGGCAGAGGCAGAGGAGTCAGAGGCTCCTGGCCTTATCGATCTATGAACATTATGAGATATCCATTTTTAGTATTGCAAGATATTTGTTTGGTGAATGAATGAACACCTTCTTTCAGAAGTTGATAGCTTTACCGATCGATTTTATATTTAAATCTGTTTGATCAATCTTACTGGATATTTGCCAGAAAAGTAGTCTATTTATTTAAGATAAAACAATAATCGGTAGTTTAAATAAGTAAAAACTTTTTTTTCTTTAAAATATTGTTTTAGAAATACAGTTTACTGTAGTTTAGTTTCACATTTTAATATCAATTTGAATGATTAAACTAGTGTAGTTTGGCATTATACAATTATATTATGACTATTTTGATACTAAATATATGCACTAGTTATTTCTTTTGTTCATTAACATCTGCAATTAGGTAGAATAGATGTAGATAGATCTATTAACAAGTATTTTTTTCAATTAACATAGTATTCGTAAGCAGGTGATGCTTCTTTCAATTAATATATCTGTGCTTCAGAGGCCAGATAAGAAACTTATCAGATTATATACCAGTTTCTCTTGGCTTAGGAAAAATTACTCGTAATGTTATCTAAGTATTAAACTGCAGATAATTGTAGAACTGTTGAAGGTAAACCTCACCTTTAAAACATAGAGCGAATATGGATGAATAAAAAACGTTGAATGCTCCGTAAATATTGATCCAATTAGTTTGATGAGGGAAGGGAATTAATCTTTTTGGGAAGATTTAAATATTTAAATATACTAACAATATATTTCATCATTTTCTCTAAGTATTTTGGATAATTGCAATACGAACGTTGATTTTTATCTTTTTAGTATTTACTGTAAAAGAGTAAGAAATATTAGAAATTTAAGATAAAATTGGTAAAATTTACCAAGTAATTAGAATAAAATTTCGACAAATCCATAAAAAAAATGTATATATATAAATATTTTACTATATAATCTCATTTACGATCATTCTGTTTATAGATGTTCAAACATTACTTTTTTTAAACAAATTCTGATCTAGTGTAAAAAAAATTTGGTTAAAAAGTTCCATGATAAAACCAAAATTTACAAAAAAAACTCCTTTCATCGGTCATATTTTATATTAACCCCTCTACAGAATACGACTTTAGCACTATTAAAGATATTTTTAAAACAAAGTTCATTTAACATAAAAATAAATAGAAATTCTCAAATAAAATTAAATCTATAATTTATTTAGATCAGAAAGTTTTTGTAGTATTTGCTACACTCAACCCCCTTTTCTTTCTGCCTTTTAGCAGAAAGAAAACTATTAAGTATATTTAAAAAATTATTATTTTTAAACACATGCGCGCGCGCGCACACACACACATACACATCATTGTACAAGTTTTTTATCTGATTTGTATTACAAAGACCAATACATATGAATACACATGTGATTTAACCTAAATTTACACCTTAAGGTTTAATTTAATAGACCTTACCTAAAACAGGAAATAAACAAATAAATGAATTTATTTGTTTATTTCATGTTCTCGTAAGATAATGACGTCGATAATTGATTCATTCTTTTTCTGATCATGTTTAAATAAAAATTTTAGAACGAATTTGAGTATAAATGATAGTTTCATAACATAAATATCTCGTCCAAAAAAGTTATTAATGTTAATAATCAAACAACAATTCAGCTTGTAGTTAAAAACCTTATAAAATATTTATATTTTCTTTTTTTCTTCAAAATAAAAATTATTTAAAATTTGTTAGGAAGTACGGTTAAACTACCTTGACTTAACTTAATTTTTATATTTATTTAAACAAGAAACATGAACTAACAAAAGGAACTAAATACGTATTTGAGAATCATCGTGACTTACAGTGAGTTATAATAATGTAATCAGGTCGAAAAGAAATAAGGAGGCGACATTTCGTGATTTGGATGAGGAAATTGCTGCACGTACTGTATCATCAAATATTGTTCCAGTATTATATATTACATAATATATAAGAATAACATAATTTAAACTCATACAACTGGTAAGTGTAAATCTTTCTATGTTTTTTTACGTTTACTTATATCAGTTATAAATTATTAATAGATGGATCTATATGTTTTATATTAAATATAATTCGAGTTAAGATTTTACGATTTAGGCTAATTTATTTTTTCATTTTTAAAGAAAAACAAAATAAAAGCTACTAAGTACAGTGAAAGAAATGCGTATTCAAAGCGGATTAAAGATTTTTCTTTTCAATATTAATTTTTTTTTTCTACTTTTTTTAACACCAATTTAAAATTCTAAAGAATTTAAATATATTTTCAAGGAATATACATTTTTTTTAACCGAGATAGACTTTTTAAAAAAGTTAAAAAGATCGTTATCAAAAAATACTGCATTAAAACAGTTACCGATTTATTTTTTCCCTAGAATGAAGAGTTTCAATATTAAAAGGTAATGTAGCATTATTTATAAAATTTATGATAAACAAAAAAAGATGTTATAGACATTTTTTGAGAAAGGCTTCTTCAATTTTTAGGTTTTTAAATTTATTTTTCTCATAGTAAATTACTGATTTATAAATCCGTTTTGAAACCTGTTTAGACTCACGGGCTTGAGTTGTGGGATACAGAGTGCAACTCTAGTATTGACATACTTGAACGCTACCAAACAAAAATACTGCGGAAAATGCTAAACATACCCTGGTACATAAGTAATAGCCTTATATATAGTGATCTAAACTACGAACCGTTCGGCAGGAAATCTTTCTCTCTGGCCAGCCTACGGTATCAAAATCGTTTGGATCGGCACCCGAATTATTTGGCGGTCAATTTATTAGATAACACGATCAGTGATTTTTCAAGATTGCTGAGGAACAATATTCTTGGTTTGCCTTATCGTTTCAATTAGGTGACTTTATGGTCTGGCCGAACAGAATGCTCTTCTATTTCATTATTAAGTCACAAGCCATTGGATCTGTGGTAACTTAATGTCAGTTCAAATATATCTCATTTACTTATTGTACAATTATCTTGCTGAACAGATTGTAAAGTTGCTGTGTCATAATAATAAAAAAAAATTCTCATAAAGGGAAGTAGATAAAGTTATTACTGAAAATCATATGAAGTAAATTATTATTTACATATCTTGAAAATCGAAAGAAAAGTTTTAACTCCCTTCCCTAAAAAGTGGTTTTTCTTCTTAATTTCAACTGTTTGGTTACTTAATTTTAATAGTTAATCTTATTTATTTGATAGGATTACTAAACTATATAATTCTTCATATGTAATTTAGATTTTAAATTTTCAAAAATTAAAAACAAAAGGTTTAAATTACTAGAATAAAAGTATAAAATACTTCATAGTAAAGTATATTCATTTCGATCTTGAACGGTTGAAAAAATTAAAAATAATTTTTTAGAATTTAAGAGATGGATTTCACTGGAGCTATACGTCATGATGTTACGAGTAATACTTTTCTGTACAATTATATTTTACGGATAGTTTTAAATATTAAATTACAACACAGTAGTAAACATATTATATTTTCATATTACATTACCTGGGTTCAAAGGCTGTAAAATTAAATCCGTTCATTGCTTTTTAGTTCCGCACATTTTGATTTTAAAATCCTTCTACGGAATAAATCCAGTTTCACAAATGAGTTTCTAACGAGATTAATATATGTTGATAAAAATAACATTTCGAGTTGGTATGCTAATTTCATTATTTGGATAATCATAGAAGAATTGTCCTCTCAAACGTATACTGCAGTATAAACGTGTACTGCACAACTTTATAGTTGTGGCTTTAGGAATTATTCTTTGAAATAGAGATATTTTATACATATATAATACACGGATCTAAATCTAGTAAATTATGAAATTTATAATCTGTACCAAATTACATAATTTACTAACAATACATGATAAATAGAGATCTTTATTGTTATCAGTACAATAATAAAAATAAAATCTCTTATAGTGTTCATTTATTATCAGAGAATTTTGCAATAATGCTATTGAATAATCTATGCATAGAGATGAATTTACTCGTTTTAGTAATAAAGTTGAATATTATTTTTAATCATATAACAGTTATGTTAAAATATATTTTCGCCTTGACAACACCTCATTTATGACAAAATATTAATAAACAGCCGATAAAAGTTACACCCAACTGAATCTGACCATTTCTGACGAATATTTAGGATTGGAATGTAGGACCAAGTGATTGCAACAAAGAATTAAATAAAGCATGTAATGCTTTATTTAATTCATCAGGAAGAGTGGGTAATCCCACTCTTCCTGACGATCCATATCAGAAAACATCGACCATGTAAAATTAGATTGCATACTCCTTGTTCAAGCTGACTATCCATGACGACACAATTAAGTTGCCCACATAATCCCCAAAAAGAATTGTGATCTTTTGTTTGTATGTTAATTTTAGTTTAATTATGCACATCTTCTGTATTGAAGAATGAATGATCGCTCGTACTTCGATCAAGCAAAACTGATTGATATAACTATTAACACGAAAAAATAGATCAGACTTCTTGTAAATTGACAAGGTAAAATGATGTACGTATCGCCGTTTCAACAATAAACTTACTTCTAAAATTACAGATAAGAAAGAGAAATACAGACAATTAGGTATTAGGTAATAAGGTTGATTTATTAGGTATTAAGGTTGAGCGCTTGTAGAGTGCATCTTCAGTGCCTGTAGTACCATTAGTTTTGTCCAACACTGAACTCATACCGAAGGAGATTTTGAAAGGATTAAAGATTCTGCGATTACCGGACACAACTCAATAATCCATGCAGAAGGTTTGTAATACGTCGAGAAGAGTTCATGGGTTAAAATGTATTTTAAATACATTTTATCTTCAACAATTTAAATCACACCTAGCAAGCAAGTTTACTTAGTATTAATAAAAGGCTGTGAATTCAAATGTTGCAGCGCATAATAATAGAACCGAGTCAAAATTCCCTTACAAAATGTTATCAAGGTTACAAGAAAAATTTAGGATAACTTCACAAAAATCGACAATTCCATTTTAATAGATTACCCTTTGCTACCTATGAAGCTCGCGCCATATTAACGCGTGCTTCCTGACATTGCAGTCATCTCGATAGGCCATGTCAATTATATAATACACAATGTTTTGTGTACGAAAAAGCTTTCCGTTATATGATTGACGTGTTTGTTAACAAACGACAAAAAAAGCATTCGACTAAACACGTCGCAAGGACTTAATTAGATTTATTAAAATGCGATTTCTTATTGTTTCAACTACTTTTTATAACAGTTGATGAAATATGGATTCACCACCACATGCTAGAGATCAATCTGCCGGTATGGGAAAGTAAAATTGTGCAAAAGAAGGCGAAACCGGTTCCACCAGTAGGATGATTAAGTCATAGCTACGGTTTTTTCTTGGGATGTTGTGCGCATAGACTACCAGGAAATATACAGGACTATTTCCGATGATTATTACGTTACACCACTCAACCGATTAAAGGGTGCTATCCAGGTTAAACGTTCACATATGATCAAAAAGAAAGCGGTCTTTCACAATCATCATGTCCTTGCACACACATCTCGGGTTACTAGTATAAAATTCCATTACCTACGCTTGAAGTACTTCCACATTTAGCTCCCAACGATTACTTTCTGTTCCCAAATCTGAAGAAATGGCTCGTTAGATAAATATTCACTTCAAATGATGAGGCTAAAGCTGAGATAATTGTTTATTTTGGATAGCTGGATAACCCGTATTATAAAGGGTATAGAATAGTTGGATAATCGTTGGTCAAAATGTATTGAATTTCAAGGTGACTGCGTTAAAAATAAATTCTGAAAAATCTTGCATTTTCTTTGCCAGGCCGACAACTTTCCAAACAGCACGTACAATTGTTATTCTTAATAATGGTACGTCATTTCTGTTAGTGAATGATCGCGTCACCTAAAATATTGAGTTACTTAAACATCATGCGTATAGCAAAACGTTTCGTTTTTTTCACAATGCAGTGATCAAAGAAAATAAAGCAGTGCTTATATGTTGATTTGTGGAATTACTAATCAATATCAAAGTCAAAATTGATAAGTAAAATATGTAAATGAGTAAGATTAACTGAATTCGAGGTCATATTTTGGACACCGATTTATCATATCAGCGTTGTGATGTTTGTTAACATGAAATTAATCTCCAAGTATACTTTTCTATGTAGAATTGTAAAAGTAATATTATTTATTAAAACGTCAGAAAATTTTATTATTTAAGTACAACATGCAAAGATTGAAACTAAAATACAACTATATGGAATCGTGTTATTCCCATACATATATAATTCTAGTTGTAAATAGATTGAAACGAGGATATTTAGGGAAAAATTGAGTTAGTTATTTTTCGTTCTGTAGTATATCTGTTTTACAAGTTTGATCCTACAAACAAAGTCTATTATTTCTATTATTATTATTATTATTATTATTATTATTATTATTATTATTATTATTATTTTGTAGACTGACATTACCTGGCGTCCAATTTTAGTATATGTATTATAGAAAAACTAAGAGACACATTCTCATCAGATTTCTTTTTAAAAAGAAAATGTCTTTGCGTGCGAGAAGTTTTAAGTTTCTACACCGGTTATAAGTAGAGACATGCTTGACTAAGGCGCCCAGATGCACAAGTAAACATGACTTTTAGCGCATGATATGTGTTCTAGTTGTTTTCTATTTTCCCCTTATCTTACCAGAGACAGTTTTATTCCTTTTTTTTTTTAATTTCATGCAATATTGTGTGTAAGAATATTCTAATATATGTTTGTTTACTAATAACATGTATTTTAACTTTAGTGAAATTCTCGTAAATGTCTATCAATCATCATGTCTTTGACTTATAAATAAAAGAAATAAATTTATATACATGCTTCATTTAAATTAAATGTCAAAAATAAACTTATGTAAATTTTTTGAACAAATTTTGTTGCAAATAAGTTACTGGAACACACCATTTCCGGATCTTATACTTTTTTAAATTACTGTACACGTTAGACAACTGTGTGTTAATATTTTATTGAAAAAATAACTTAAAAGTTTTTACTGGAAAATCTACTGTTGATTTTATCATATATATACAAATTTTGCCAAGGTTTATTAAAAATATTTTTTAAAACATGTTCTGTCTAATGAAAAATCTACGTATTTTAAACTACGTGTAAATCAAGTATGAATTATTCTGCTACAACTTCAATGGATTTAATTACTTTGATGATGGAGATAAAGTGAATAATTGCCTCATAAATGTTTAAAAATTATATTAATTAAAAAGATTTAGGTTTATACATTTTTATGTAGTCGTTTGGTTTTTTTTTTAAAATGCTGTTTTTATATTTGATAGAGGTATTATATTATGATTAATCAATCATTGTGAAAGTTTATTCTGTGACATAATATTTATTTTTTTATTTACAGTTTCTGTTGTCATTTAATTTTGCAAAAAAAAAATAATACAATTTTAGAGTAAAAACTAAAATATTTGGCGTAAATATTATAGCAGCATTGGTGAAATCTTATTCTAAATTTTAATCTTAAAATGTTTGTTTATTAGTAGATGATTAAATCTAAATTTTTATTGTAACGATACAGTAAATTTACAATCGAACTATAAGTAAACACGATCTATTTGAACTAACATTAAGTAGTCACAGACCCAGCAGTTGGTGACGTAACGATAACTACGAAATGAAAAAATGAAATAGAAGAGCACTCCGTACTGCCAGACCATAAATATCACGTAATTGAATCGATAAGGCAAAGCAAGAATATTGTTCCTCAGCAATCTTGAAAAATCACTCACCAATAAATCCAATAACTTGTTATCCAATAAATTGACCGCCAAATAATTCGGGTACCGATCCAAACGACTTTGATATCGTAGGCTGAACAAGGACATTTCCTGCCGAACGGTTCGCAACTTAATATCATTTTATACATGTGGCCATTGCCTCATGTAAGTCGTCGGTCAAGATGAAAACCCAAATAGTCCTGAGATTCCGGATTTGGAACATTGAAGATAGAAACAGGAGGACAGTGTTCTTTACGAAGGGTGAACGTGACGTGCTTTGATTTTGTTTTATAATTAAAAAAAAAAATTAAAATCTAAAAATAAAAAAAAAAAGTTTAATTAATATCGAATTTATGTTTTCAATAACAAATTTCGTGTTATAGAAGAAATGAAAAATCTAACTAAATGAAGAAATTTTAACAGGAAAACCAAATGATAAATTTTCACTATGTTTTTATAATATATACTCATATAATATTAGATTGTTACGTTACATATTTACCATGGTTAATAATTCCTTTATTTTAGTAATGGAATGAAGTGCGGAAGGTAAAAAATGTAGGGAGAAAACGAATATGAGTATATAAAGCAAATAATTGGAGCTGTCAGTTATAAAATATGATGATATAAAATTAACTGCATCAAACCAATCGAGTAACTGATGACCTAAAAAAAAAAAGAAATTTATATAGATTTCCATTCATATCATGTAATATGTAGTGCGCAAAATGTACGTGCGTGTGACCACATGTCTATGTGTGGTTTTATTGATATCTTTGTTCTTTTACTAAACATAAAGAAATTAAAACTACCTATCCCATCAGCTTAAAAGAAAAATAAATAAATCATATTTTTATTTTGAGACAAGCTTATTAAAGATGCATAAGAATTTCACAGTTAATTAATAATCCAATAAAGAGAAAAATATATATATTAAAAAAGAAAAAAACATAGGGGGAGAAATAGAATGATAAAGAAAAGAATAAAGAAAAACAGAGAGGGAAGTTGGAAGTAAGATGGGAGTGCTGTGTACTGTTGTTGTCATGTTAAGTAATGGGCTTGAAATCCGCACCAGCTTACGACCCCCGCCGAGTTAAGTCACGGCCTGGAATTAATTAGGTCTTATGATGACGATGATGATGAGGCCAGTTTTAATTAATTCCTATCACGAAGACACCCACAGTCGTCCTAATCAAATTATTCATACGGATAGTGAGTGGAAGATGGACGTGTAGATAATAAAGCGTCTAGTTTACACTAACACAACGAATGCATTACATTGAATCGAACGGACAACTCTTATGTCTTTACCTGATGGTCAACCAAATAATCTAAATCCGTATGTTTAATTCCAGTGTTTTGTTAAGATGTTATCTTTATTTTGTAATAATGTAAACATTAAAAAAAAGTATAAATAAACTAAACAAAAATACTCCTATGAATAATGTTTAAATTACTTCCAGTATTAATTAATGTTTATTAAAAACATTTAATTTTAAATCAACTATATTATTAATTTTTTATTTCTAAGCTAAAGGTTTATCATTCTTCTGATTTGTAAAAAAATTTCCTAAAGAAAAACTCATAACACATATATTTTGCCAATTTTTACAAAAAATAGGATCATTTCAATAATTTATTTATATTTTATTTGTTTTATTTACATTATATTAATGTGATCACAAAAGTATTATTTTATTTTAATATTGTGTTATAAAAACAGGAATATTGTTTTATAATTAACTGGTATTTGTGATATATATATATATATATATATATATATACATATATAGAGAGAAAGAGAGAGATGAAGTATTAAACCGTCAAACAAAATTGCTCCAGTAATTGCTTGTCAAGTAGATAATTTGAAGTCACAATTAAGGAATGTTAGTGGGGTGAATAAGAAGCTAAATAATTAAAGAAATCAGGAAAAGGCTTTTTAGAAGTTGAATTTGTTTTTAAGGAATTAGACTTGAAGTAAGAGTTATAGATAAAGAAAGATTTTTTTGGAGACAAGGATTGAAAGCATAATGATATATAGATTCAAAACAAAGACCTTGATCTAAGGAAATACGAGCAAGTAGAAGCTTAATGGCTCTGTAGATAGACTTCTGATGTAAACATAAAATTTCAAAAATGTAAGGGAGTAAGGGATGACGTAATAAGAAGGAAGAAAAAAGTGATTACTTTAATTATGGATATTATAACTAAAAAGCAGCTTCGTTGGTTTAGGCACACATGTAGAATATCAGGTAAGAGACTATTATATATTTTATATAACTCGGTACCACCACGTGGAAGGATTACCCAAATGAGATGAGAGCAAAGTATTGAAGAATGGACGGAAAAATCTGAGTCTTCTGGATGGTGATTGAAATTATAATAGTCTATTGAGATTAAGAAACAAAAATGGCAAATACTGTAAATGGTCTAGTTATCCTAAGTAAAAAAAAAAAAATAATTGTGTGAAATATACCTCGCTCATTTTGTAAATTTAATAAAAAGGAAACTCTTAAGAGTGTGAAAAACAAAAAATTTAAGATCGTAATTGATTGCAAAAGATTTAGCAGTACCAAAAAAAATCTTACCAGCAATAACGTAACTACTGGCTCTAGGGTTACCGGATACTATTAATGAAAAACAGTTAAGGAAGAAGATTTTCTATTACATTTTCGTGTTTTTTTTTCGGATAATTTAATATACTTTTTGGAAATAAGGTGAAACATTAAAAACATAAGTTTATCAAAAATCTCAAGTACTTAGGAGTGAATTAAGAATGACACCATGCTATGCACTAGAGGAGAATAGTATTAAGAGATATTTGATTTAAAGATGAAATACGAAGTGAAAAATTCATTTTGTGACACTGAAGATGATGAAAATCACTTAGTGACGGAAAATAATCTAATGTCCATGAAAAATAGCAGCAAATATGAGTACTTTGAAACGGTAAATTTTATGAGGAGCTACTATTTTAGGAGAAGGTGAACGATTTATGTAATCGTTCTACCTTCTTTCTTTTTTCTTTTTTCTTGTTTAGCCTCCGGGAATAATCGTTCACGCATTACTTCAGAGAATGAATGAGAATATTATGTATGAGTGTAAATGAAGTGTAGTCTTGTACAGTCTCAGTTCAACCATTCCTGATATATGTGGTTAATTGAAACTCAACCACTAAAGAACACTAGTATCCACGATCTAGTATTCAAATCCGTATAAAAGAAACTGCCTTTACTAGGACATAAACAGTGGAACTCTCGACTTCCAAATCAGCTGATTTGGGAAGACGCGTTCACCACTAGACCAACCCGGTGGAAATCGTCCCACCTAATATTAAGGAATCTTACTGTAAAACTTCATAAAAATCAGAAAAGTTGTTTGGCCGTATGTTTGTCATAAACAGACGAACAAAGAGATGAAATGCCAAAATGTCAAGTTAAAAATAATATCGAATGCTCAGCCACAAAATATAACTAATATCAAATCTATTTCTATTTTTTAAAACAAAAATTTACATTAAAAATGATAAATTTTTGTACAAACATTTGGAGGATAATTTTAGATACATTTTAGAGGACAAACTGAGAACAAACGTTTGGCACATAGATGAAAAAAATTGGTAACGTAGGCTTCAAAGCATGTAACACTTGTAAACGATGTGGACATATTTGTAAGGACACTTAAAATATTTCACATTGTTATCACTGGCATTACTAATTTGGGGCTGGCCTTCCTAACAAATATTTTAGAACTTCACAGGAGACTCACTGATATGTTTTAACGTTTTCTTTAGACAACTTCCTGTGAGTATGAGTTTTGTCCTGTACTCTACCCTTTACAGAAAAATCCAGTCGTTTCATACTGAAACGACCATTTTTAAAATACAGACTAGGATTTAAAAATGATATTCAGACTTTTCTCAAGTCGATAAAAATTCTCATCACGTAAAAATTGCTCCTTCATCTGAGTTGGTGTGGCAAACAGATTAATGGTTCTACGGCACCTCATACAATTTTATTTAAATTATAATTCCGCTGACGGTTCCATGTTATGTATCTATAACATTGAGCTTACACAACGATTTTAAATTATCTTGTAAAAATTATGTACACATATTCTTCAAAAAGAAAATGTTTAGTAAATTAAATCCGACATAGCAGCTAAAATCAACCCCATTAAAAGACAGTTAATACAAGAAATATAATTAGAATTGATTTGAATGATTGATCTGTATTTTAATTAAAAAATCTACATATACCGGTTATACAAAAAAGATTAACGGGATTTTATTTGTTACAATACCTATTGGATATGGTGTATAGTTTTAGTTACGCGTATGGCCGTAGATTCATTCTTTATCATTCCACTCTGCAACGTTACTAGCAAAGGTGGCAACTCCAGTGTGAGTTTCCAGTGGCGAAAACCAGTGTGTTTTCCATTTTGCTAATGTGAGTGTAGTACAATGTACGTTTAATAGCGATCCTTCGAGTCACAATAACATTTTTCAATGGCATATTCAGTTCGAAACGACCAGATGACTGTGTAAAGAGTACAGTACGACATACGGTGTCTGAAGAAAACGTAGAACGTATGAGGCAGTTTTTCTTACCAAGTAAAATATTTATTTGGAATGCCAGTCGTAGATCAGCAATACCAGTGATAACAATGTAAACGTTTTAAGTGTCTACATCATTTATAGCTGTGACAGGCTATGAATCCTACTAACAACGTTGTACAAACTTCTCAATCAAATTGTTGCAGATCGAATAAGATGACTTTCTTGATATTTTTAAAAAGGAATGTATTAAATTAAAATAGCGTGAATTATATAAAAGAGTGTCATCACAGTATTGTTTTCAGAAGGGCAACAAAGCCGTTCTTTTTAATTATGGTACGGATATCTTTTGAATGGATCAGTATTTTTCTATAAATTTGTAGATAGACCAAAAAGGGTAAATTCATTCGTCGACTAAAAATTAATTTTGATCTTATTAAGATAACAGTAATAATAAATTCATTGGTCAATCTCATTCATTTTCAATTTTCATTATGGATCCTCCAAACTAAATTTTTAATAAATAAAGTTTAGTTTTTATTCTTAAGGATTACTGACACATTAACTCATATTAAAAGTTAATTATTGTAAAATTTATACTTAAAATTCTAGACAGCATATAAGTATGCGTTTTGGTTTAAGGATTTTTTGTTTCATTAATGCTACTATATACAGAATATCCTACCCTACTAAAGGGCATTTGTATTTGTGTCTGTCTGCCTGTGTGTGCGTTTGTCCGTCCCCCTTAGCTTAGCACATAAAACACCAGTAGTTGGAGTGATGTAATTCCGTACAACAATAAGTAATAATATGCTCAGGTAACATGTACCGGAATGTACCGATCACTAGCGGAAAATCCCGATTCGTTAATACATGTCAGGAGTATACTAGTTACATTATTATCTACTTATTACGCGTTCTTGTTGTTATTATTTATACTTGTAAAGACATTTATTTCTTTAAACGATATGTAAGCGAAATATATATTAATAATATATTTTTGTATTTACGTGATTGTTTTTCTTCATAAAGTAATGAACGATAACTAAAATGTAAATACTGAAATTAACCATAACACAACTGGAAAACTGTTACTTCTGACCATTCTTCATCATCCTTTTCTGATTTAATTTAATTTTCATATTCATTATTCATCGAATATTCATTTTAATTTAAAAAAAGGAACTGCTAACACTTGCTTTATAATTAATACTGATGTTCTAATTCACTTTATAAATTTATGTTTTCTGTTATTATTTAATATTGAATTTTTATTCATTTTAAATATATTTTCATAGTTCTATTTAGAGCCCATTACAGGATACTCAGCCTTAATTATGTTGTTTTTCTTTTATGGGGATTCTTATTCTAATATCGTTAAATACCATCTATTCTTTAAGAAGTAATAATGTTTTTTTTTTTTTTTTTTTTTTTTTTTTTTTTTTTTTTGTTACAAAGCCTTTTTTACTAAGTATATGAAATCAGAAATCCTAATTATTATTATCTCCAAAATTAACCAGAAGAATCAGTAACTTGAAAAATGACCAATAACCGAAAATCGATGATACAAATTGTCCACACTGGGCAATAAGAACCAGAAAAGTGTTTTTGATTTACAAATAACAAATTTCCCTTTTTCTCATTAAAATATTTAAATTCTCTTTACAATTTATTTCAGTTTAATCTTCATCAGCATGATTAAACATATGTATCCATCATCATCAGATAACAAAGATAGAGAAAATATTACAATTATACCGAAACGTTAATAAAATAAAATAACACATAATGCTACCATACCCAGTCTTAAAATATTTATTATATTAACTATCTTCTTAAGATAACGATTGAAATATAATAATAGTAGATATTAATGTAAAAATAATAGATAAAAAAATTAACATTTCGTACTTTTATTAAAGTATCAATAATAAATTAAAAGATAATAAATAAAAAAAATAAGAAAGAAAAGAAATTCATTGCTTAACGAAGACAAGAAGTAAAAGAATGATATATCTTAGTGTAGGTGTGAAACGTTGTCATAAACTGACAAGAAGACAATGGCTAAAAATTTTATAACAATTCCAAAGATAATAATAATAGTAAAAGGAATAATAACTTTAAATGATCAGTGAGGAAGCCTTGCTCATCATTAGAAGAAATATTCTTATCAGATCAAATGTCTTTCGTTGCAATTATGTATTCTTCTTAATAGAAGAGGGTAGCTTAGGTAAAAACTTACCTATTATTCCTCTTTCTACATAAACAATAAACTAACCTTTACTGTATAAGCTTAACTACAACAAGTTTGAAATAAAAAGAACGAATCCATAATAAAACCGAAATCACCTGTCTGTTTCCTACCAGTTACAGTTTGTAATATGTAGGTTATAATATTTACACGAATCTCACTCACTCTCTCTCTCTCTCTCTTTGTGTGTGTGTGTGTGTGAGAAGAGAGAGAGAGAGAGAGAGGACACAATAAGCTTGTGTGCGTGAACATGCACATTATGAGTTCAATACGATTCTTGTTCCTTCTAAACCTATTGTATTATACTAACAAATACAAATCAAATAATTATCCCTGTCATTATATTAAATTATATAAAGCATGACTTGTCACAATTAATGCAGTTGAGAAAAATAGTATCTGAATAAGTAATAAGTACAATGATGATGGGGATTATCGAATCAGAAACATTGATAAATGGATTTTTATTTTATTTATAAAGAAGGTTATATGTGTAATTATAAATAATAAATATAAATTTAATTTAGAAAGTCATAAGAATTAAATGGGTTAATTTATGTTCACTCTGTTTAATAAAAGCTAATTATCAGATTTCTTAATTAACTATAATATTAGCTGAGTTACATATTTGTTGATAAGTTTGAGCATGATAAATTGCTTAATTATAATAATAAACAAATATGGGAACGGTCTAAATTATACCCAGTAACTTATCTATCAACCAACAAAGTTATACAAGGCCTAAATATAACTTCAAAGTTCGGAAAGAAAAGTAAATTAATTTACTACCTTTTAACCTGAAATAAATTTATGCCCGTCGGAAAGACGCACGAAAAAAATTATGTATATTTTGATCTACGATATTTCAGTTAACGCCCCATTTTAATGGATTCCAAATAATTTATAGAAATTGCTACTTAGCCCGGTCAGATTTAGTAAGGGAGTGTGATGAGGATAGCGGATCAACTTTTACTTTTTTTGGAGTCTTCTGAACACATTGTGCAATGTATATGTATACATATATAAATATGTGTAAGACTTTTCATCGCTCTACCGGACACAAATCTTTACCGACTTTGGCGAAAGTTGGTGAAGTGATGTAACCTATTGGGAATAGAGCTATGATTTTCAACTGAATCAGTTCACAGGAACCGGAGTTAAAAAAAAAAGAAAAATGAGGTGGTTGAGTATATTTTCAGGTGTTTTAGTTCTACTGGGAGTAATTTTCAACCGATTTTGATAAAAAGTTAGTAGGATCATCATGTAACTCTAGTAAAAATAAAATCCTATTTACTTTCAAGCGAATCGGTTGACAGGAATCGAGTTAGAGGAAAAATCTGGATTCATATGTACGTTTTCATGGTTCTTATGTTGTAACTTGAGGGTGATATGTTGGTAAGACAAAAATTAGAATTTTGCGAGCACCACCTGGTGCGAGCTAGTTTTCCAATTATTCCAAATATCAAGTTTGTAACCCATATCAAATTTTTGCAAGCACCATCAAAGGAAAGCTGGTTTCTCAATGATTCAGATTAAAAAATATCTGATTGAAGCCAAAATCATATTTTAGTTTCAAAAATCATTACAGCAGTGCAACATTCTTTATCTCTTAACTAAAACCGGAAATCCGCCCTTCTGTTGCGCAAACTGCGATAAAAGTTTTTCTAATTATAACTATTTTATTCTGGAATAGATTTTTTATAATTTCAAGAAATAATAATTTAATCTGGATGTGGTGAATGTGACACACCCTTAATATTATTCCACCTTTCAGGAAATTTATAAGTAAAATTAAAATAAATTATCCCACAGTATTAAATTACATGATTTACATTAAACAGCACAAAAAAAATTAAATATACATACATACGCAAATTTGGGAGAACAAAATTTCAACTGAACTTAATATGTTAATAAAAACAAAAATTTAAGAGAAGTAACCGATAACTAGGTTTTCTGGAACCGATGTAGTTGTATTGAACTTAATGAAGTTCAAATTTCTGGAAAAGTATATGCCTATTTCCGTAGATGAGTAGTAGTTTCTCAGCATTTCATCAGGACGATAATGGTTTAGAATTCTTGTCAGGTTGGCAAATTTTTATTCGGTACAAAAACCATATCATATTATCAACCAAATTTTTGAACTTATTGGGTCCAATTTATATATATATTTTTTTTTTGAAATATAAAATTAAAAAAAATAAAATATACTAGGGTTGTTCGTAATAATTAAGGAAACTGAGGACTGTAGGAAATTTATTATTTATTCAATGACAATGAAACTATCGTTACTTTCTACATTATTTCCGGCTACATTAAGAAATCTGTTCCATCTATCTGTGAGATTTTTTTTCCCAATAGTACAGAATTGTTCACCTTGTTATTTGAACCATTCTTGACTTGCTCAATGTTAATGAACTTGTGTTACGTAAAGATTATTTGAAAGCACCAAACGAAAGAAAAATCTGATAGCGCGGGCTTGTGACGTTGATACAGCACTTCCAAATCTATCTTTTTAACCGTCCAAATTGTGCATCTTTTGAATGGTATAAGAGCGAACTTTATCATACAAAAGAATTACGCCTTTTGGGAGAGAACCGGGATATCCCCTTCTTATTGCGGGTTTTAATTTATTTTCAAGCACGTCATAGTAATACACAAAATGTTGATTTAAGTTGTTTTTCTAAGTAATTGCAATATATTGTGCCTTTATAGGACCAAAATACGGTATGCATCAGTGTTCCGTTCCACGTCGAGCCGTCCGGTGCTGCGATCTAGTGGGTGCTAGCGCTGACCGGAAGGAGAGACTCGTACTAGTATTCTACGTCAGGATCCCGCACGTGCGGGCGTGTTTTCATTT
Source organism: Lycorma delicatula (assembly GCF_047948215.1). Taxonomy (NCBI): domain Eukaryota; kingdom Metazoa; phylum Arthropoda; class Insecta; order Hemiptera; family Fulgoridae; genus Lycorma; species Lycorma delicatula. The sequence goes on from NC_134460.1 coordinate 65,058,621, forward strand.
CAGTCCAAGGGGGGAATCATAGTTTCTTGATAATGTTCAAGTTTTGTCATGCATTTTTAAGTTTAATGTAACTATTGTAATTCAATTAAAATGTTAGGGTGACAACAAATGAAATATAACGATTCAAGAAGAACATAGCATTGCTTCATTTCATCATCTACCATCTCATCAAAAAATACAGTCCACACTACCTCTAAAATCTACCCATCTGTTTACTTACTAGCTGATGCGAAGATTTTTTTTTCTGGCGGACGAGATGAAAAGATGAATCCAAGTTTCAATACGACTTTTTACGCGACTTATCTTCTGCTAAAAACCGTCATTTAAGTTCCAAATAAATGTTCGAGTGTGTTTGTGATTTGATCAACTGTTCCAGAACCCAGTTCGGATACGTTTTCCGGTAATTCAACTTACCGTAGATTATGAAATGGACAGTGCCGATACTCGACCTATAAATTACAGCAGTTTTCCAAATTTTATGCATCTACCATTTGTAAATAAGAGACTTCCACTTTTCTTCCACTACGAAGAAAATTTGTAGTGGATGAAGTATTTGGTGACACTTATTCTGGCCCCCTCCCAATTTAATTTGTGTGATCCATTCCTAAAAATTTGGACGGTTTATATACATTTTAACATTTGCTAGTAAATTTTAGCCGATTTTACAACACGATGTTTTTTTTTGTGTGTTTTTTACACGTTTCAAATCAAGCCGATATATTAAAATAAACAATAATAATAATAATAAAAATGATGGAAATTCTTTTCAAACAGCTAATATTTACTGTCAAAGGTTCAAACTTGAATGACACATAGTTTATATTATTAAATTGTTTTTTCGGTGTGGCCATTTGTCTCTTTAATTATTGAAAGACCCTGGTATGTTTATAAAATTAGGAGTTTTGTATATTTGATGTACTGATGTACTGTTGATATAATATTTTAGAGTCGTAAATAACAAAGTATATTTTAAAAATAATTTCCCTGTTAAATTAGTTATTTAAGAAGTAGAGCAGAGCGATAAATTACATGAGTTTTAGGTAGATTTCATAAGAAAGCTACCTATTGTAATGGGTACCATGATTCGACTTCCGGAAAATTTCGGTATATCTTTGCGTTTCACATTCCCCAGATCGCAAAACCACAGTCAGTTCAAAAGTTTATATATACATACATATATTTATCTATATATATTTCATTTTCTTGTAGACACGATAACTGCCGTAATTTTGCGCCACTTTCAAATTGATACATAAAATATAATGACCCAAAATCTCGTCGAGTTCATTAATTGGAAAATTGGACCATCGGGGTGGAAATGGGAGATCTTTTTCGAAAAACTAAAATATTGCTATAATTTTCCTATTATGTAAAATATCGAATTCATATAAGTTCCTACTATTCTTTGGATAAGGACCTAAAACTTATGTAAGTAAAGTTTTTGATATCACCAACCATTGGCCCAGAGCGTGGAAAAAATGGTGTTTCAAAAAAAATCATACCTCCCTTAATAGGCACAGTATCGAATCGGTTTTAAGTGGTTGTTAGTTGTCTAAACATTACTTAAAACTTTTGTCTGAAATAATTTTTGATATAACCAACTCTTACGGCAAGAGATAACCAAAATGTTGCTGGAATTGTAAGAATATGGGGTTTGTCGTAAGCTAAACATGTGAAACATTTTTCACATGCATCCATTGTCGTATTGAGTAAATTTGAAGCTTTTGTTAACTTTAAGATGGAAATCTTTTTTATTCCCTACTTAGCACCACTGAAATCTACCTCCCCCTTCCGCGTGCCGAAAGGGATTTTAAACAATGTGTAACATATTTATTTAAATATATTTGATAAAAATAACGTAATTTATGACATATAGAAATAATTTCTTGTAATTATATGTATTTAATGAGATAATTACTATCAGATATATAAAAAAAAATTAATATACATTAATTAAATTTAAAATACTGCACTATATGTTTTAACCAGATTACTCATCTAAATGAATATCTCATTGAAACTTTATAAAAATCCATATAAGGAGACCTTAGAAAATAGTACTATCTTTACAATTGTAAATTCGAAATAGCAACACTATTAAAAAACTGCAGAATATAGTTTTCATCAATTCAAAATTTTTCTCGCTTTTCGTACAAGAAAGTATTGTAATCGAAAAAAAAAAATTTAGTTTTCAGATTTCAACAGAAATATCCATTTTGACCATCCCTAAATCCATTTTGACTAGTTTTGGCGTGAAGTTTATTTGTACGTATCTCGGTTAACTCAAAATTACGGCGATAAGCCGTAGAATGCTGAAATTTTAGATTTAGGATTGTTGTAAAATCTAGTTGTGCACCTCCCTTTTGATTGCAATCGATTGAACCTAAAGTGTCCAAAAAAGTCCAATATCCGAAAAATATTGGTTTTTGGACTTTTTTTTACTGCAGTAATAAGTCATCATTGAGCGATTTTCAATAGTACATCAAAAGTGGTACTTATTTTCATTTGTTTCAGAGTTATAGCCAAATAAAATGTTAATTAATGAAATATTTGGGTCTTACAAGGGGAAGGCACATCAGTTCGAATCAAACTTCATCTCCTATTTTTTTTTAACTTTTTTTTTAAATTTACATATATTGATTTATTAATAATTATTAACGCCTGATTGTAAATAAAATTTACAATAAATAATAATTCAATAACAAATTAAAAAAAATATGGAAAAAATCAGAAGTTATTAGTCAAATAAAATTTTATGTACTTTTCATTTTAAAAAAGTGTGTATGCAGTTTAATAGGGGTACAAGGAAGTCATGTAGGGCTCCATCCGATTTTATTTAAAACCGCAGAATTACGCAATATTAAATTTAAAGCTAAATTCACCTTTAGGGCAAAGGTGGTTAACTTCTTAAAATATTCTTTAAAAAAAAAATAAATATTTTTTGGAACCAATATTAATAAATAGTACGGCTAGTACACTACAGTAGATTCCTGAATTTAAAATAAATATATACTTATATTTACTGTATTAGGTTTTTTTGATGTACAGAATGTTCGTCTAGAAAAAATTATTTTTTTCAATATAGGCCTTCTTCACAGAAGAATGAATTCCTCTGCTCACTCAGGCAACAAAATATCATAAAAAAAACTATTTACACAATTGATGTTTCTTACTTTATTTATAATAATCAAGTTTCGTTTTCCAATAATTTGGTTGAAATTTAAAAAAAATTTCTTTCTTTTAATAAGTATATTATGATTTTATGTTTCTAGCATTTTCCACAAGCACAAATAAAACAGAAAATATATCGGAAGAACAGTATTATTAAATTCATAACGGAACTATCTTATAATCAAATAAATATTTCGTTAAAAGGATTTAAAAGAAATTATTTTTAAACTTATGCATATATACAATATGTATCAGTGTGTTTGTGTGTATGAATGTGCGCGCAGGTTTGAGTATTATAATATGACCATGACATCCACGTCTGATTGAACTGAACTGGCTACAACTGGAGGATAGCTAATTGTTGTTCAGATTTAATTGGAGCGTGCGATGACCATGCAGAGATGTGAAACTAAAAGCAACATCACCCAGTCAGCAGCAATGCCCCGACCAGAAGGTGTCGTCTACCTTATCAGATCTGCTGCATTCATAACATTATGAGGGTCTGTAATTGGGAGGGAGTACTGTTTGACAGAATCTTGGACACAGATTGGGCACGAACTCACACTCTCGTTTTTCTTTCTATCGTTCATTCCTTCTTTTTTATCCGTTTTAATTGTCTTCTTTGTTGGTTTGGTTGCTTAGGTCGACGAACTGACAAGTCTGCCGTCCGTCACCAAGTACAGCTCCAATTAGACCACTCCACCACTTTTCACGTTAATTGGATTTTTATAATTCATTTTTTTTTTCTTTATGTACAATGCTTGTCTCAGGAATTGGGTTTGTTAGAACCTGCTGTCAGTTACACTAGCTGTCCGTACAACTCGATTCTAAAATCAGTTAGCTACGTTTTAAATCATTAGCTCCAGTTATATCTATATCTGAATATATATATATATATATATATATATAAAATGACACCTTTGATTTACTCATCATTTATTTGTTTATTATTATATTTTTTTAATATTATTATTATCTACGGAAATTTATACACCAGCTGGGAACATCATTAATGCTTCTTTTAATATACAAAAGAAAAGTAATTAATAAGAAATTAATTTCTCTTCCAGTTGTAATTTTTATTTGAAATGAAAAAAAAATTATTAGTAACTATTTTATAAAAATAAATCTAATTATGAAAAAGACATAAAACTTTACTGTATAACAAAAAAATCATGTTTCACGAATTTAAAAATATAAATATGAAAATTAATATTAGCAAGACAAAGATAACGAAAATTAGGTACAAAGTAAAACTTCAGTTGAACGTGTAATAGATTTTAAATATTTGGAATTTAATGTAAGAAGAAGTCAGAATTTAGAGGTATAAATGTGGTTGTTTTCTGTCAGCAATACTGAGATTCCGTTGAAGAAAAGGAAATACGAAGAAGACCAAGGTACCTTTTTATATCATTACTTATTTATTCCAAATAAAGACCGGGGTTCCGGTGGGGGGTCTCTACGAGGTCCCCTCATTATATGCATGGCGACTGATTAAAGATCGAGTCCGCCTGTTTGGGGGGAACGTCAATTCTCGACTAGGCAGTTTGAGGCGATGGCACCCCCTAGAGCTGTGTTCATGCTTGGTTTCGGGTCCCGCTCCAAGGGGGGGGGGGGATAAAAACTGATGAACTCAAAAAAAAAACTTATTTATTCCAGTTAGTTAAAAATGTTGAAATCGAATTCAGAAAAAACTATGTCTATATTTGGGAGATAGTAATTATTATTGAAAAAAGGGAAATAAAACTAGGTGGGAAAAGAATTATATTAGGTAATATACGAAATAGTTGAAATATCGCAGTGATAAGGAAAATAGATAAATTTAGCGTTGAGGATTCATATGACTGTTAAGAATAGGGGAGACTCTAAAGATCTGGATTACGAGGCAAAACCAATGAGTAAAAACCAAACGGTTAGCCCTAGGTAAAGGTAGAAGACTGCTATGAGAGATTCTGGTGGAAATGAGAGTAGAACCAACGGGTTCAAAGGAGACTGGATTTGGATTGTCAAAGAACAAAATCTACCTGATCTGTGTATGATAACTTCAATTATGTTGAGAGTAAAGAAGTAAATTAAATGAATAATTAATTATGTTATCGAAAATGCTGAGACTAAATAAAGCAGCTGCATTATTTATGATTCAAAATTTTACATTTTGAAAATATGCCTTAATGTTTTAGTAAACATTAAAAAACAAACATTGTTTTAGTAAACATTAAACTTAAAAAAGAAAATAAACAAAGTTAATAAAATCGTATGTTACACGTTGCTTATAAATTTAACTTGAATGATTTTAAACTCGTTTGGTTAAATATGACACATTGCATCAAAATGGTGACAATAATTCGCATAATCGATCTTTAGTAACAGTAAATATTAAATGACAAACAAAAACATACTTAAGAATGAGTAGGGTTTTGCTATAGAAGATCAACAAATACCTATAATTTATTTATTATTTTATTTACAATAGGTAAACCGTTTAGTATGAAAAGAAGAAAAAGAAAGGAACTATGCGATCTCTGATGAATTTATTTTCTAACAATTGTAATTTCGATTGTTATTTGAAAATAAGGTTTCGTTGTATGTCATTTGGGTTTTGGGAAATTTCACATATATGTATTTTAATTTACAGGATTGAGAAGAAAAGTGTGGTAACTTATTCTTGAAAATCTGTTCAGATGTTTTGCAGTTACAGGAAATATAACTCGCACATTAGAAACATAACATACATACATTTTTCAATTACTTATACATAATTTTCGAATAAATAATCATCCATAAAAATTATTATAAAAATATGCAATCAATAATATTTTGTGAAAAAAAAAAGTTATATAACCTATCAATTCATGATGTATATAATATTTTTTATAATTTAAATATTGTTTCATCAAGAATTTAGTGTAATTTGTGTACTGAAAGAAAAAATAAAAATAAATCCATGATCTAGCAATGCATGTATCTTAAACGTTGAAACAGTATGGTTTAACGTAACCTGGCTTGAGACACAACCCGCACTCAACTAAAATGGTGTTCTGAAAAACAAACATTTCTATAAAACTTTACAAACCTAGTAAGAGTTAGGTTTCAAACTTCTTATTCATAAAGTTGAATGTATTAATATATAATAATATCCAATAATTAGCCCTTTTGGAAACAATCTATGTAATAAATATTATTACTTTCAGAGAAAGCAATTCTGATGCTTTACATGACTCACAGCGGTACTTACGTATTAACTCCACCGCAGCTACAGCTTTATTTATAAAACAATCGGATTTTGGTGGAAAACGAACAGTCTCTTTATTAATTTTAATAAATGATTATTTATATTTATTTATTTTATAAATATAATTTAACCAAAATTAACCTACGCGCGCTTCGCTCGCTAACCTTGCCTAATTAACACCATAATTTTTTTAATATTTATTTACTAAATTCAGTAATTATTGCAATTATTTATTATTTAAATAATCAAAACAATCCTGTTAATTAGTCAAGGTTAGCGAGCGAAGCGAGCGTAGGTTAAGTTTGGTTAAATTATATTTATAAAATAAATAAATATATAAAACCATTTATTAAAATTAATAAAGAGACTGTTTTGAATCTATGTTAAACATTATATCCCCATTTCCACCGAAATCCGATTGACTACTTAGTTTTTAAGTAAAGCTGTAGCTGCGGTGGCGTTAATACGTTAGTACCCTCACAGCCGCCAAAAACTTGGAGAGATGCTGTAAAGCAACAAAGTTATTTACAGTACTTAGTCAAAGTTTATACGTCAATGTTTACAACTACAGTGAAACGGAAGATTGAATAATAATCGATACGCTAAAATCATGAAGTAATTTAATGAAGATGAAGAATAACTTAAGGTTTTAATGAGAAACACGATGTAACGGACACAATACTGCCATTCAGTTGCTAGTTTACGGGAAGTTATAATATTATAATTACTAATTATGTCTTACTTATCAAAGTTTAGAAAACGTGAACATACAGATGCAAAATAATTCTATCTCGGGTATTTGAAGTTGTATTTGAATAACTAATAATATATTTGAATGTATGGTCTACAACCATAGGTCGTAGTAGACAACGCGAAACTAACCGCTGGTCCAGAAACCTCCCGCAAATCCAGTGCATCAACTGAGAATTTTAAATCAACTGAGAAATATTATGATCAAAATAATGGGAACTCGTGTCATTACATTTATAGAACACAATTTCTGAAATATATAATTCTTTTTTTAATTTCTTAATTGACAAGTAAAATATTTTGCTGTCAGAAAAAATCGTTTTTGTATAGGACTTTGCTCCCTTCAAAAATAAATAGTATTTCGCTTTGTATACAATTTATCAATACTTAACCCAAAATTAAATAATCACTGAAAGTAACCGAAAATGAATAATCGGCTAGAAGGGGGAAGCAGACAATTATAACACATGGTGAGGCAAGAGGATCTAATATTTCTTTCACCATTCAGTATATGACATACCTAAAATCAGTATTTTTCTTATACGTACAAAAAAATCTAATGTGAGCAACACATGACTTCCTTGTACGCCTATTAAATTACATATACTCACTTTTTTAAAACGAAAAGTACATAATATTTTATTTCCTTAAGAACTTCTGAAATTTTTTCATATTTTTTTAATTATTATTGAATTATAATTTATTGTAATTTTTTTACAATCAAAGGTTAATAATTTGTAATAAATCAATATATTTAAATTAATAAAAAACGTTAAAAAAGGAGATAAAGTCGGATTCGAACCGATGTGCCTCCCCTTGTAAGATCTAAATATTTCATTTAAAATTTGATTTGGCTACACTCTAGAACCAATGAAAATAAGTAAAAATTCAAATGTTTTGGATTTTGGGACACTTTTGGTCCAGTTGATTGCAATCAAAAGGGGAGATGCACAACTAGATGTTACAACAGTCTTAAATCCAAAATTTCAACATCCTACGGCTAATCACTTTTGAGTTATGCAAGTTACGTACGTACAGAAGTCAGGCTGAAACTAGTCAAAATGGATTCAGGGATGCTAAAAATGGACATTTCCGTTGAAATCTGAAAACCGAAATTTTTCGCGATCACATACTTCCTTCACTTCGTATAAGGAAGCAAAAACGGCCCAAATAGCTATTTTTATGAGATTATGGGCCGTTTTTATATACCACTCGACTGCTATGCTCATTAGCCTAAATCGAATTTTGCAGCGCATGAAAAATGCCATGCCTAACCGGAGAATGCGAACTCCGGACCTAAAAGGATAAAAGGTCGAGACGCTACTACTCCACCATGGAGATCGGCAATATCACTTTATTTCAATTTTATTTAATTTAAAGAGGATCAGGGTATTTGGAGTGACTGCGAGTGCAAGAAAGTTCAAATGCTATGACGTCACTCAGTGTGTAGGATTCAGTTCCGGTATTATTATTTACTAAGTATAATTATTTAATATTGAAAAATGGATACAGCAGTACCCCATTAGTTTTAATTAATGGGGCGGGGTGTGGCTATAAGGCTAGGCCGTGAAAAGGTGAAAGTGAATTGAATCTCTTTCAAAGTAATTTATTTGTACTTAAAGGAGTAATACGTGCTAAAAAAACCTTAAAAATTAAATGTTTCCATTTATCTTCATATTAACAAGCTGGAGGATTCAACGTGGTTTACGCTTTTACTAAACCTTCTAAAGATTTTTGATTCCCTTCCAGAGGCCAAATAGAATCTTATAAAAAGTGAACTACAATTTCGTAATAGAAATATTATAAAAAGTTCAATTTTTGAATTACAGGAACGTGGAGCCACTGAATGGCAAGAAGGACAGAACAAAGAATATTATAAGATTTTTTCAGTTGTCGCATTTTTAAAATGTACACTTTCATTTACAATATTTTATCTTTTTAATTAAGAAAGTGTAAGAAGGTAAAGTAGATATAAACTCATATTTTCCAATAGAGTTTCAGGTAGAAGAAATTTTTGAAAAAGAAGGGCTTGAATACTGCAAATAGCTGAAACTTCTTTAGGTTTTTGTTAATTTGGAAAAGGCTGAAAGATATAGGCACCCGTGAGCGGTAAAAAATCTGAACCTATTAGATACCATTTTTTTTTCTTATGTTAGAATAGATATTGAATTAGAAACGGTTAGAAATTCGAAAAATTTCGATGTTTGCTATATAAGAGGGTGAAAGCCTATGGAAAGCAAGGGGTTCATTAGCGTTTTTAGACACCATTACTTTTTTTAAATATTTTTTAAGATAGTACTCACTTTGAAATTTTTTTTTTTTTAGTTCCGGGAGGTAGAGATTAGTGTATAAAGAATTAGGCCAGAGAGCACGACAAGAGGGTCAGAACTGTTTTACTACCGTTATTTATTTTTTTTAAAAATGATATCACATACTGAAAATAAAATTAGTTCAGGTAATTTTTCGTAATTGAAGGGGCTCTAACTCCGGTGGGTAGGTTTCAGTAAAAAGAGGACCTGAACCTATCCATCCCGTTTATAATATTTGTATTTTTTCTAAAGTTAGAGAATACATTTTGAAGCTTTGAATACATTTTCAGTATCGCAATAAAGCAATTTCAGTTTTTTACGGGATTAAATGAGCTATCTGCGAGGGTTATTGAAATTTAATATGTATTCAATCCTGACGATGGTACGCTACTCATCCTGTAGACTCAGATTCCATGATTTGATTATTTTATTTGTTCGGTTTAATTTCAGGAAAAACTGTACCGGTTATTTTTTTTAATTTTTGATAAATATTTATTTTTTATCTGAATGTTATCAATCATATTATTATGAAGGATTATCCAAGAGTTAATCAATTGGTTGTCGGTGGAGGGGGGGTGAAATACAATACGTAATTACTGGGAAATATGATAGAAAGTTTTAATATCAGTTCAGTGGTTCTAACGATTATTCCGGACAATTAAACAAGATATTTAACTTTAAGTACTCGAATAACAAAAAAGATGAATACAATATATATCTTATTTTACTAGGGAAGAAATAAGTTTTTAAGAATTTAAAAATTTTTAAATCGGTTCAGTTGTTCCTGAGATTATGCCCCGCAAAAATAAAAAAACAGGCAGTCAGACTTATGTGTTTAGAATATTTCATAGTAGCATTATATATATATATATATAAATTTACACAATAAATAACAATCATAATTTATACTATACATATATAAATATATAAATGTATACGTACTATAAAGAGAATAATATGCAAACAACAGTTAAAATAGTAGTGGTAAATACAGTACTCACCATAAATTTTGATGTTTGAAAACAGACATGAATTAACCTGTCGTTGCGGTGTCTACAAAATTTATAACAATTAACATCTACAGAGAGCGTCTTGATATCTAAACATCGTTGACGGTTGTCTAAATGCGTGCGCATTTGTGTCCACTACCTATTAATTTGTTAGTACCGTCCAGTACCAGTCACCTTATTTGCGTTGTGTTGTTAATTAATGTTCGATGTGTATTGTTACTATTGTTTTTTTAATTGTGTTTGTACGGTTATTAATTAACATCATTGTTTATATATTTAACTGTAAGTAATTCATTACCTTTTTATTATATTAAAATGAATTCAATAGTAATTTATATATATTACATTTAGCTTATTTTGAGAATGATAACGATTATGTTATAAATGTTGTTTCTATGCTAACTTAAAACTGAACAAACAAATTCTTCATCAATTTAAACATTTTGCAATCATTATTAGAATAAACTGCGGTTGATTTTATTGAATTACTTTTTTTAGTTTGTAGTTTATTTTTTTTTAAATGAGTTAATTTCAACTTTTTCTTTTGTTTGTTACATACAATACTTAAGTAAATAATTCCTTTTCATTATTTAAAGATGCATGTTTTTTTATAAAAATTTTTGTACAAATATAGTTGTACATTTTTAATGAGTCTACGACCATTAATGATTAATTAACACGATTGCTTAATTGAGTAACTTTAAGGTACTTTTATTATTAAAAACTTATTCGTGTGCATCAGTTTATGTAAATTCTTGTTAGGTTATGTAAATTCTTGTTACTTTTTGTTAATTTAATGAGTTCTATTTTTCATTAATTAATAAGTTTTTTATTTGTTATGATACGGAGTGTTCCTAAGATAGCTGTAACATTTAATTAAGATACGGTGTTATGAAGAATACATTATGGACTACCACTAACATGATACTCTGCCATAACATCAACAAATTAAGTTTAGGAATCTGTTTCTTTTAGTACCGTTCTCGTGCAATCATAAGTTTTTTAATTGTTACAATGTTTTGCGATGAATTATTTTTATTATTTTCTTAATAACTGTCTGTAATAATCTGTAAATAATATTTGCATTTGGTGATAACAATAGGTATTCAATGTAAATAAATAAATATAAAGAAAATTTTAAACTTTTTACAAACATTTCTGTAACATAAGATCCCATGGGTTGACGGTGATATTGTTCGACCTTTGAATTAGTAATAGCTCTGCTTTTGTAAAAATTACAGTTTAGATCCACTTTGTAGAGTGAACTTCTTTCTACGGACAAATATTTATGTAGATTTTTCAGTATTATAAAAAAAAAAGATTTTTTACGCCACAATTAATCTACAAAAACATTATTACAATTTTAATTTACTTTCAGTATAAGAGAAAAGTTATTTCGTGTAAAATATAGTTTACTTTTTTTGTTGGTCATAAATTTATCATTATAGTTTAATAACATTTTATTTAATTTGGACACTTTAATTTCTTTTTTTACCGACTTTTCGAAGGAAATTACAGTATTTCTTTCTGTGGGAAGGGTGAACTGAATTTTCTTTATGTTTCTCGAAAATTTTTAAAATTACTTGATCAATTTCATGGAAATTTAAATATTCTGTAGTCCTCTGTCTGAAGTGTGCATGTGAAAATTGGTTGTGTCGTTTTTCAGTTATATTCAATTTAAGTTCGTCAGTAAACAAAATAATTTCAATTTGAGGTTATTTGATTCTGTAGTGATATACGTTTCATACGCGTTTATGCTTTATGTTACACGGATGAGCGAGTTGAAACTTGATGCTTGTGTGTATGGTCTACTCGTTAACCGAACTATGTGGTGCGTTATACTCTGAAAATTAATGCTATTTTGACTACGAAATAATGAGCGCGTATGAAACAAAAAGTCGGTCTTCTTGCGTAGAACTGCGCAAGAGTTTTTTTACAGTAAAATCATTGATTTCAAAAGTTGAAATCGGGAGATTTTGTGAAATTTAATAAATAATCTTTTTTATGTCACATTATATAAATCTAACATACTATACAACTACAAATTTAATTATTTATTTTTTTCATTTTTTAATTATTTATAAGATTCGAATCAGGAAATTAGTAAAAAATTGTACAAATTTCTCTTTAGTTCTATTTTTTAATTACACATTCATTCTGTAATTTGATATACCAATTTAAAAATGTATATATTTGAGTAAAAACCTTAGCTATTGCTAACGAATTGAAATTTTTCGACATATTCAAAATATTGCCGATATTGTTAACGCTTTTCTGTAGCTTATCTTAAATAATTGGTGGAAATGTAATTAAAATTTAATTTGACTTAACAAGTTCATACTTTGATGTGAAGCCAAAAACTTTCATCTGTAAAATTGTACAATACTAGCTCTACCCGCCACGCTTCGCTGTGGCACATTGTGGTTGCATGGATGAGAAATGAGAAACAAAACAAAGCATACGTTTCATAGAAGTATAATTTTGCAATACTTAGGGATATACAATATTTTTTTGTTTTTCCACTGTCTGCGTAGATATAAAGGCTATCTGGTTTGCTGACTCGGGAACACGCAACATACAGTTGCCCATGTGAGAAGCAATCCGCATCTAAATCTAAACCACACAATTCTAAAGATTGACCTTGAGCTTTATTGATTGTGTTGCAAATGCCAATAGAATTGGGAATTGCAATCTTTTAAATTAAAATGGTATATCGGTCGGGATCATGGGTATTCGAAGAATGAGGATATCTTCACCTTTGAAAAGCCCCGCTAAAATCGTTGCTTCCACTACGTTATTCATCAATGTCTTAACTGGAAGTCGCGTGCCGTTGCAGAGTTTTGGCTGATTAATATTCCGCAACAGGATAATTGTCATTTTTTTATCGAACCGTTGCTAGATCAACGTAATGAGGAATCTTTTCCCAGTTCCTCCTGGCGCATCCAAGAAGAAGGTCCCCCCAACACCGTCATTTATCATTTGCATTATGCGATCATAAATGCCTTTCTGTTTACGCGTTAATTTGGGAATGTTTGATTGGACATATGACTGAAGATCACCAATGTTGTAACTCTGTTCACGGCGTAAATCCACATCAAATGAAACAATCGCAGCTCGAGTGGGTGCTGCGATTCCCAATTGACTAAGAACTTTATTTGCAATAGCTAAGCACTTGTCTTCAATATTTATCAATGCTTCGTTGTAAATGCCTTCTGTAAATTCCATGGTCACATTGGTATTTTCTAGGCGTAATCTTTGCAAAATATCCTCAGCCATATGCGATCGATATCTTTCCCATAACTCTGTGGGGGATGAAGGAAAGCAAGCGGTCAATATAATTGCGAATAATGCGCGAATTTGTTTTGGATGTGCAGTGTTGCACGCGTCATTAGTACATATATCCCACTGTTGGTCGTTTTCTAATAAATTCAGAGCTTGGTGAAAGGCGCAGCTCAATCACGACACGATCACACAAAAGTACCTCGATTAAAGTGAATATTTAATTCAGATTGTATAATAATCTGAATCAGATGCAGTGGATACGTTTTTTTGTTTTTGTTAATAAACAATGTAATTGGGAACGGGTATTGTTTCACATGTGACTGCGGTTGTCGTTAGCTAGTATGGCGAGTGTTCCCCTCGCTTCCGGCAAATGGCGTGGTCACTGGTACACAGCTGACCGTTAAAAAAACTGTTTTCTCGCGGTCGCGGGTATGTGACTGATGCGAAAAATAGATAAAAACCATCTTTGATGCGGGTTATATATCGTGCTAAAATTTGAGCTCAATCGGTGCAGAACATTTTGAGTTTTTGAAGCTTACACAAACGAACTTAACATTTTTATATATAAAGATTTGTGGGCTGCGACAAAAATCCGTTAAGTCGTGCGAAAAACATATCATTTTAAATGCTTACAAAAGCAGAGTAATGCTTACAAATTACAGAATAATCAAACGGCGTTGATTTCAGATGTAATAAACTGCTAAGTAGAAGTTGTGCTGCTTCAGTGTATAACGTGATTCTTGAGTATGAATCTACTAATGAATTACGGTCTCCAATGTAAACAAAACCCAGCAGATCAATTGAGAAAAAGGTGAGATTTTGATAAAAACGCGATTCAAAAAAAATTACACGAATTTTAATTTTTAATAGTTTAGCGGTGTATTATGTCCTTTGGAAGAGAATTTGGTTATTGTCTTCGACAACGCTTCTTATCATTAAACGAAAAGAATTCCAGCCGTGTTATTGAAAAACAATGATATCAAAATGTGGCTTAGTTCAAAAGGAATAATTTTTGAAGAGGTTTAAGTTAATGTTCAATCATTGCAATGGGTTTCGCGTATTAAAAGTAATTATAGCCCGTATAAAATTGGTTTGACACACAACGCCATATTGGTAAGTCCTGTTTTTATTCGGCTCCTAACGAATATGTTTGCCTGCCTCCGTGGCGTGAGTGATAACGTCTCGGACTTTAATCAGGTGGTTCCACGTTGGAATTCTGGTCAGGCAATGCATTTTCATACGCTATAAATCATTCATATCACCAACTGCGGTTGTCCTTCTTGGTGGCTTTTCTTTTTGTTTTGGTGTTTTTTTTTTTTACAAAATACAGATGTTTTAGCTGTTGAATATAATTCAAAGAAATTTGTTACTTAATCAGTTGTGATTTTGTTTACATTGGCAACGGCCATACGGGCTCTTTGTTGTTGGTCGTTGTGTTTGACAGTGGCCATCTTGCATTGATCTGATTGGTTTTCCTTTGTTTACATTTCCATCTGATTTATTAGCCTCTTATTTATTAAAAAACTGTACAAATTAAAAATAGATAGATAGATTTATTAAAAATAGATGAAAACAATCTTTGATGCGTGTTATATATCGTGCTAAAATTTGAGCTCAATCGGCGCAGAACATTTTAAGTTTTTGAAGCCGTACACAAACGAACTTAACATTTTTATATATATATATAGATAACAACATATTACCTAACTTTTAAATTGTAATACATAATCTAAAAAAATACTCTTATTTTTGTAACTAATTTTACTTTTCTGGCATTATAGCTCTAGAGATATGTTCCAAGAAGGAATATGGTAAGCGGTCAGAAAATAGGGTTTATTTTTTAATTTCGCGACGTTTCATTTCCCAAGGACCCCAAAAATAAAAAAAAGTGGAGGTTAATGTCCGTACGTGCGTCTATGTGTTTGAAGCTTAATAACCACTGACTAGATAAACGATTTTGATTAAATTTTGTACAAAAACTTAATGGGGCGATTTGTTGGAAAAATTTTGGAGTCAGTTTCCCGAGGGGTGTTTATCGGAATCAATCTCAAGATTTTTCAATATAAATCCACTTAATATTAATCTCAGAACAAGTGTACATGTTTTTTAGCAGTTTTTTTATTAATTTTGTCCCCAAAATTCCCCATTTCCAAAAAAATTATATTTTTATTTTTGAAAATTTTTTAATCGAGTAACTTTTAATGTCTTCTTAAATATAATAGTAGCGCAAGCGATCCCCAAAGAATACATTGTGTAATATTGGGGTGGGGGAAGCCCCCACAAAATAATAATTTTATCCATCGCATTATAAAAAAATTACTTTTAAACTTTTTGTCTATAAAGCGAAGTCAGGAATTTATATTTTTGAAAATAACTAAAAGTTGTTTGGAATAATATATTACAAATCATTACATACAATTTTTATTATGCAGAATCAAATTTTAAAATTATTAATTTTCCCTTTAGGTAGACCTTTAAGCAGGTAGGTTTGCAGATGATTTTACTGAAAAAGTTACTATTTTATGCTAACTTTAATACTTGTTGTATGTCCATCAACATGCAATATCCTTTGTAGACAATTCAATTTTAAAAATTAATAAATTCTATTTTTAGCAAAAGAAAGAAGTGAGTAATAATCTACTTCCAAAAATTGTCTGTTTCAAACGTTCAAATATTGATATTGATTAGATTATTGCTTTTTACGATTGGTTGAAGTATAACCAATAACCAGCCAAAACTTCAACCCCCAACAAGATATGGAAAAAGCTGACAAAAAAGTTATATTTACCTGGTATTGGTTATTTATTCTTCTTACATAGTGGAAACATAATACTACATAAAAAAACTTTAAAATATCTTTATTTTTAAACTTTGATTACCTTCTCCACTTCCCAATATTGCCTCCAAATAATTTTTTTGGGCCTACTTGCACTGCTGCTCCTGCCGCCACCACTGCTGCTGCTACGCTTAGGAAGACGTAGAAGAAATTCGGTAAGAAAATGTGCATTAAATAGAAAGATAACTGTTTTTGATTTTTGGAGAAGGAGGAATATTGGGGAAAAATTATTTTTAAAATGGTAAGATAAGCATGTACGCATATTGAGCTTAAAAGAAAGTGGGGTTATGTTTGCAAATTAAAAGAAAGATTACCTTAAAGAAACTATCTACCCCACCATCTGGAGATATTGATTCCAAACCTTTACTCAGATACACGAGTCTGTGTTATAAATTTCATCAAAATCGGTTTTCCAGTGAAAAATTATTAATCTTTTAACATGTCAACACACACACACAAACGTACCCAGTCAAACGGTCCCTGGGTCATGAAACGTTGAGAAATGAATAAAAAACCATACCCTATGTTCGCTTTATCGTCTATATTGCAGCTATTGCTATATACATGAGAAAGTATGGTGATCGATCAAAATTGAGCATGAATTTTCGCCGAATCTTAACCCCTAAGGACCCCAGAAAACCGATAAGTGGCATCGAAATTTTCGCGACAAAATGTGTGTACGCAGTATGTATGTACAATTCAATACAATAAAATGTATGTACAATATGTACATATGTTAATATGTATATCGCCTTATATCTCCAGAACTACTTGGCCGATTTGCAGCAAAACATGGTTATTAACAATAACCATTTTGAAGAAATAACCCAATAACCAGATATAACCATTTATATTTATTTATTTTATAAATATAATCTTTTATTTTTCCTGTTTAGCCTCCGGGTATTACTTCAAAGGTAGAATGGGAATGATATGTATGATTGTAAATGAAGTGTAGTCTTTTACAGTCTAAGTTCGACTATTCCTGAGATGTGGGGTTAATTGAAACCCAACCACCAAAGAACACCGGTATCCACGATCTAGTATTCAAATCCGTATAAAAACAACTGCCTTTACTAGGACTTGAACACTGGAACTCTCGACTTCCAAATAAGCTGATTTGGGAAGACGCGTTCACCACTAGACCAACCCGGTGGGTTTTATAAATATGATCTAACAAAACTTAACCTACGCTCGCTTCGCTCGCTAACCTAATAATTAACAGTAAGAATTTGAATATTTAAATAATAAATTCAGTAATTATTGTAATTATTTATTATTTAAATATTCAAAACATTACTATTTAGTCGAGGTTAGCGAGCGAATTTAGAGTAGGTTAAGTTTGGTTAATTTTTAATGTGTAAAATATTATAATATAGTGAATGTTTAAAATTACCGGTGTACAGAGCATATTATTGTAACAAATCGCGTTATTTCTCCAACCTGGTTATTGTTAATATAAATATTTTCCACTATTTTGAATCATGCAGATTCCCATTTAATTCGTTTTGGATATTAAAAATACCTCGATTTTTGGCCGATTGTTTAAAAAATTAAGTGTTTTTTGGGGGGAAATTTCGAAAAAGATCCAAAGTTTTTGCTAAATTTCACTTCCATTCCAAAAAGTAGTAATAATTTTGAAACGTTGTAGAAGGTATTACAGTGAGTCTTTATCGTCACAGGTGAGTAGTAGAATTAAATAAATGAATATTTAAAGTGTAAAAATTTATTTAAAGTTGCCCCTAGTACCGCCACACCCGCACGAATGAAACACAATATGCGCGCGCGATTTAGTTAGAATCATTGAATTAAATAAACAAAAGATATTGTATTATATAAAATGATATTTTAAATTAAGTTGTGTGTGTATGTGTATGTTAGCTGTGCATCAGAAAAAAGCCGCGTGACGGGAGAGTTCTACATCTTAACATCCCAATCCCGCAGGGGGAAGACCTTGTACCGTTACCGGTCGCCACACCACCCCTCCGTTCCAAGCCCTGAGAAACCCTGAAACATCAGCCCTGAAACATCTTTAATTGTCAGCATCTTCTTCGGTGTTCAATTTATGCTTGAACTGTTAACAGCAATCGTATTTAAAAAGGTGATTTCATACTTTGTAAGTTAGTAATTTTTTGAAGAAGAACCACATTTAAAGATTACTACCGGAAACTCAGCTGAAGGACCTGCTGATAATAATTGAATATGAAATATTTTTTTAAAAAGAATATATATTAATTTGAAAATTATTCTTTTATAACTTTTATTAATTTTAACGAGTGGACTCTTTACTCTTGTTTTTTCTACAAAGGTATTAACATAAGTATTTTAAATATGCATCTCTTGACGTATCGTTTAAAATAAACTTTGATTAACTAATTAATTTACAAGTTATAAAATATCTATTGATTTTCTATGACATAAAATAAAACTAGAATCCCGAGGGATTAAAAGTGACTATGTACAGTAGTGTATAAGAGGAAGTAAAGGGATATCTGGATGAGTTAGTTCGTTAGTTGAATCAAGGAGGATAGGAAGTTGTAATACTACTGAGTTTTCTAATTAACTTTGCTGTACTAAGGATGATGATAAGGGATGTTGCCGTTCGGTATGAGGAAGTGTGTGATTTGATTATTGTATGGAGCACGTTCTGGTCACAAGCATTCGTCATAGTCAGAATCAGGCAAGAGCTTGACCACCGACCGACGCTTGCTAAACTCTTTCTTTTTTCCTTTTATCCTCATATGTTTTTCGTGACCTTTGTTCTTACTATAATTCTGACCGATCACAATTAACCCTTTCGTTTTATTTTTTTTTCTTCTCGTTTTTACTTTTGTTGTTATCGCTTTATCATTAGTTTCAAGTTCAATTTGTGTAGTTAAACCTCTACTAAGTCATACATCAACTATATAATTTTATTACTTTGTTTTATTTATACCTAGAAACTTGTTTTATAACTTATAATTATTAGGTACAACAATAAAATACTTAAATAAAGAAAAAGAAGAAATTAATTTTTTCATTAGTTTCACTTGGGAAAAAATAATAGAAATAATTATTGTAATATAATTATATTACAATATAATATATTCGTTTAATTATATTCGTTTATATTCCTATATATTCGGTTATATTCGTTTAATTAACCGTAACTGTAAATCGCAGTATTCAAAATGTAACGTAAATCGTATTTTAGCTTGTACATTCTCTTATTCTATTCATTAAAAATATACAAATAGTTTTTAATGAAAAAATAATTCTTATTTTTTTATCGCCTCCACTTTTTTATCCTAGTAACATGTATACTTATCCAACCTTTAAGATTGTATTGAGATGCATTAATATTTATTACTAGCTAAAAAAGTATAATCTTAAATATATTGTTTTTTTTTTTAAATCAAACATCCTTTAAAGTTAAATTTATTTACGTTCGAGATTATTGTAATTTTAAATTACGGTACTGCATATTTCTAACATATGTAGTAATGAGAATGGAATCCCAAGATTTTTTTTTTGATAGCTTGGAAAGTTATGTTAATACATATTTGATTAGATAAAGGCTACTTCTTTTATTTAATAAATCTGAGGTGGACACTACATGATTTTCTTGTACGCCTATTTAATTACATATAATTTTTTTAACATGAAAGTACAAAAATATTTTATTTTATAACTTCTGATATATTTTTTTTTGTTATTGAATTATTATTTACTGTAAAAAAAAAATGTTTACAATCAGAGGTTAATAATTATTAATAAATCAATACATTTAAATTAAAAAAAGTTAAAAACGAAGGAAATCAAGTCGGATTTGAACCGATGTGCCTTCTTGTAAGATCCAAATATTTCATTAATTAAAACCTTATTTGGCTGTAACTCTGGAACTAATGAAAATAAGTACCTCTTATGAAATATCGTTGAAAAGCTCTCAACGAGGACTTATTAGTGCGGTTGAGAAAAAGTCCAAAATCCAAATTTTTTGGAATTTGAGTTTTTTTTTGACACTTGGCTCAGTCGATTGGAATCAAAGGGAGAGGTGCACAAGTAAATGGTACAACAGTTCTAAATCCAAAAATTCAGCATCTTATGGCTAATCGTTTTTGAATTATGTGGGATACTCTTTTTGTATATACATATGAGGTTAAAACTTTTAAAATAATGTACTTTAAAATAACTCTAACTTCAGTTAATATTTTTTTCAGAAAATTCAACACTTTGCTTTACTTGATCGCCACAAACAAACGACTGAACGCAGAAGTCTTAAACTTCGCAGCACGTAATCTGAAGGATCATACTTGACAGATATTTGTCAGTTTGTTTTACTTATGCCAGTGATGGCGCAGGCCGAGAACTTTCCGAAGGTTCATCAAAAAATTGAGTCAATTTTTTCAAAAATTTTCAAATATAACCCCACTTTATATTAAGCTCACTAGTACGTGCTTATCTTATCATTTAAAAAAAATTCCCCCAAATTCTCCTCCCCCTTTCCCTAAAATCGAAAGAAAGGCTATCATTTTGTTTATTGCATATTTTTTAACAGAAATTTTTTTATGTGTTCCTAAATAAAATAAAAACGTAGTACTTTTTTCATGGTCATTATTGTTATTATTATTATTTGATATTCATGCATGACGAGTAAATTAAATCTGTGTAAAAAAATGAATCTGCGAAAATAATCTATATGGATATAAAATTTATTTTCTCGTTATTCTTTTTTTATTATTAGACTTAAAAATAATTTATTTTGGGAACTACTGGTTAGGTATTTCTGCCTACTGGCTAGGTAGCTTTGGTATTAATAATTATAGAAAAAAACTTTTTATATATTTTGCTAACTGTCAAAAAAAAGAATGGATAGATAAATTTTAACGTAGCTGGATTTGTGTTTATTAATTACAACTCTATACTAGGATATTCTGTTTGTTTATAAACGTAGTTCACATTACATAAATATATACTCGTTTAATAAAAACCTTTCTCCATAATCTTAGTTCTCACCTGGTAAAATAAAAGATCCTCTTTTATGCGGGCATTCTATAGGAATGAATGCAAGTATGCATTAAATTTATTTTCAATTATTATTAAGAAGTAATTATTTTAATAAACAAACTAGTTTTTCTGACTAAATAAATGGTACATATAATCGTACGATTGATTCTTACTCTGAAAATATTGATTATTTTAGGAAAGATCTGGTTTTTTTATAATGTGATAGATCTAAATGCTTTTTAAAATTTTCCAATCAATAAATATGAAAAAAAGAATAAGATACATGAAAATTAAATACTAAATATTTCACTCGTGTATTAATTAAGTAATGACATGAATAGGGGATATTTAAAATATTCTTGCCCGAGCTGGAAATCGAACCTAGAATCTTCAATAAATAAGTAAATTACTCCACTAATTTTCCATAGATGGACTTTACTTAAAAAATTGTTTTAAACGATCTTTGAAAGGATGAAAGTTGTTTCATGATTATTTTGTTTTTATTTTTAAATTAATCTGAATTTGAATTTAAGATTACTAGATAGTTTCGCCTTTTAAATTTGACATGTTAGTTATTTAAGAAAGATTTTAATTAGATTTATTTTTTAAAAACATAAAGAGGTTAAATAATAGGGAATTTCTAGGAATAGATAAAACAAACTTTTTTTTTTTAATATAATAATTTTTAAATATTTTAATTTATGAGAAAACATTTTAATAAAATTATTTAAAGTGTGCGCTAAGCTGTCTTTTTTACTTCTGGGTGTACTTAATTTTGAGTAGGTTTAAAAATATTATTTTTTTTATAAAAGATTTACTAGTGCACGCACACTTCCATGATTGTAGTTTTACTTTCATGAGCTATCATCAAAATTAATTTGAATATCAAAAATTTAAAAAAAAAAGCTAATGAAAGATGCTATAATAACTGACGTTCATATTCAGTATTTGTAAACTTACAAAAATAATAATCATTTCTTGAATAGTTTACCTATTACTAACTTAAACGATAACGTTTAGAAACCTTATAATAAAAGAATACAAAAAACAAGTTAAACTATCCAATTTAATAAGGGCCAGTTTTAAAAAAGAGAGAACATATGGATGGTAGCAGGTTAACCACAATTAAAATGCATGTCTAACTTAATTGCAAGACCCTGAAGAATCGAATTGCCTTCTCAACCTACCAGGTGGCGCGTGCTGGATACTTTGCGTGTCCCACGCACATGCACACGCACAAGCCACTTTAATAATTATACCTATTAGACTACACAACTCACATACAAACTTGTATACACATGTAGGCATATACATATAAACACACATA
Source organism: Lycorma delicatula (assembly GCF_047948215.1). Taxonomy (NCBI): domain Eukaryota; kingdom Metazoa; phylum Arthropoda; class Insecta; order Hemiptera; family Fulgoridae; genus Lycorma; species Lycorma delicatula. Next base: position 65,081,524 of record NC_134460.1, read on the forward strand.
CATAATCAAGCACGCACATTCAAGCGGCTTATTTTACCACCTAATACTCTTTGGTTGGATTATTAAATAATGGAATTGTCTTAAAATTTACTAAAACGGGAAATCCTCACGAGGCTTTCGATTATAAGGTAAATTAAATTTATAAACAATTATTATTGTTAAACTCTGTATCCAATTTCTAATTTTCATTTTATTAGCACCGTTTTTATATTATTTCTTTGATTTTAAAATCACAAGTAGTACCTTTTTAATATTTAATACATTTTGTAAATTGCGTTGGGCCAATTTATTTATTTTGCCAAAGCCTACCAACAATTAATTTTTAATTTGACATTAAAATTTGTTAGTTATAAAAAAATTTTAAAAGTAGAATTGGTGTGTAATTTCTTACGGAACTTCGGTTCGGATAGTTTAATTTTATGTAAGTTAGGAATCGCAACCAAACGGTAGCAGTTGACTTGAGATTGGATATTTACAATTTATTGTACTTTTCACTCACTACAAGTCAAAATTATACAATTATTAGAGATAACAATAATTTAATACCAAGCTTAACGAGGAAAGTGAAGAGTGAAGTAGTTTACCATTGATTTAACAGATCTATAATGTGTCTGAAGAAACTGTGCAGCAAACCATAACATAACAGTATGATGATTACATTTTAATTTAATTTAGCGCAATCCATCCGAGAAGAAAACACTTCTCTTTACTTAATTTTAGTTACCTTAAATGTAATAATTTTAAGAAAGTACGTTACCGCTATATTGAAACTTCATCAAGTAAAACAAAAAAAAATATTTGTTATCTCAATATATTTCTTCAATATCCAATAATCTACTGTCTGTTGAACTACTGTCATCGTTATCCAAATTCATCAATTAATCTTCAACAATATTTTTGCAAAAACTGTGTGCTCGCTTCCTATGATTTTTTCTTCTATAATTACTTGTATACAATTTTTCAAAGCGCTTGAATTTGTTCTATTAACCACCTTCTATTAATAAATTTTTTACTTCACTAAAATGTTGTGTTATTACACCCATTGTAGCCTGTGGCTTGTACCCGTATCAATTCTATCGGGTTAAAATTACAGTTGTATGGAATAAGACGCGACACGATATAATTCATTGATTTTAAAACATGATGTAACATATTTATAGAAAACTTCGGCAGTTCAGCATCGGTATTTACAGCATTTAATATATTTTTCAATATATTATATTGAAATAAAACGAATCAACTTTTTTTTTGATAGCGATTTTAGTAAATTTTTTCTGATATTGTTTTCAGTACAATTTTTCAATCGTTTTTACACGCTTTCGAGTATTTTTGTTTTTTTTTTTATACCAATTTTGTATTTCTTTATTATATTAAAAATTGTTCTTTGGTTAACGTCTGTTTTTTTTCGGAGCTACGTAAGGATTTTCCCGGATTATGTTTCATGACAAAATCACTCATTATTAAAATTCTAATGCCACAAAAACACAGGGTAAATTAAAAGTAATGAAAATCATACTGATTAAAATTGTTATAAAAATGAGCTATTATAAACTGTACCGCACAGAAGTCACACGATAACATAGATTGAAAAAATACTTTCTTTCATTAAACTGAATAATTTTGTAAAGTATTACAAATGATGTTATCGTTATTAAACATCAAACAAAGACTCAACAAAAGTAATTGCTTATCACCGGCACGTCCCTGTTGCTTACAAAACATTATTATACGCATAAAACAATAATTTCACTTGCAAGTGGGAGTGTCAGAATGATTTAGCTTTAACTACTGAGATATTACATACATGCTGAATTCATATTTGTACCTGCTGCACCGTTTCGTGACGTATACTTTAAATTTACGATTTATAACAACATGCCGATATAGCCGAAAAGAAACTTAAATTCAGCATTAAAAGTGATGACACTTTTACGCTGTTCACGGAACAAACGGAGTGTATATCGAATATCATTACTCTCTGCAAAATCAATTTTATTAGTGCCACTTTTATTAAAAATTTCACGTTTCTTGCATCATAATTCTAGAACTATCATGAAGAAGGAAAGTTATCAGTTGATAAATCGGGTATGGGTTTTTGACTTGATGGGTATGCATTTCTCGACGTTTCATGACCCACAGGCCTCAAATAAACAAAACAAAAAAAGATGGATAATGTTCGTTCTTATATACGAGGGTTGATCCAGAAATTAGGTTCCCAAAGAGCTCCGGAAGGTGCGAGGCGATATCGGGTAACACCGCTGTGCACGGCTGTTTCTTCACACTCGATTCCGCCCGGCCACGCTTCGCTGCGCCGCTCAGCCGTCCGAGATGGAGGTTCCACGTGTTGATCCCGCCAAGTGCGAGATTCTTTCCGTAATTCGCTTTTTGCACGCCAAAGGGACTCCACCCGTGGATATTCATCGTCAGTTGATAGAGCTGTATGGCGACAAGTGTATGTCCGTCCAACACGTCCGAAAGGGGGAGCAGGGAGTTTAGTGCCGGTCGGAAGGAAGTCCACGATGAAGAACAGAGTGCAAAAACAGTCAGTTTCGGAGGCGGTTATCGAGATAGTACAAAAATGTTACAAAAAATAAGTGCTTCAAAAATGAGGATCACCGTCCGTGAACGTGTTGCTTGGATTCCTGGGAGTTCTTACGGTACAGTGGAAAGAGCTTTGACTAAACAATTGGGGTATCACAAGTGTTGTGCTCGATGGATACCGCGGCTATTAACATCAGAACACAAGGAGAAACGCCTTGACTGTGCTCACCAGTTTCTTAAAAAGTGTCAAAAAGATATGGAAGGATTGTTGGATTCCATTGTTATGGGAGACAAAACGTGGGTGTTTCATTACACTCCCGAAACGAAACAAAAATCCAAACAGTGGCGTCACTCAGGGTCACCAGTCGCAGTTTTTTGGGATCGTAAGGGGATACTCCTGATCGATTTCATGGAACCTGGGACAACAATCAACTCAGCCAGTTATTGTGCGCCACTAAGAAAACTCAGGCGAGCTATCCAGAACCGCCGGCGAGGACGACTGACAGCCGGTGTAACGGTGCTTCACCACAACGCCCGATCTCAGGTCTCCCGTTAAACCCAGGAACTTTTGACACACTTTGGGTGGACTGCCATGCCCCACCCACCTCACACTCCGGACCTCGCGCCTAGTGATTATCACTTGTTCGCCAAGTTAAAGGAATAGTTGAGTGACCAACGCTACCGGAGCGACGATGAAGTCAAAGAAGAGGTGAAACGCTTCCTCAACAGGTTGGCGGCGGAGTTTTACGACATTGGGATACAGAAATTAGAGCACAGTCTACAAAAATGCGTAGAAAAAGATGACGATTATATAGATCAATAGAGCAAAGTTTCTTCTTTCCAACAATGTAAATTTATATGAGAATAAACAATGTTGTCTATTTGTAAAATTGATGGGAACCTTATTTCTGGATCTACCCTCGTACATATGTACGTGTGCTGGGATGGAATAGATAATTTCTTTAGGGTCAGTTTTCTCAAAATTTTCCTAACATAATCCCACTTTATATTAGGCTCGGATCATGCTTATTATAAAGGTTGAACTGAGACTGTACACTTCATTTATATTCATACATATCATCCTCACTCATCCTCTGAAGTAATACCTTTCGGTGGTTCCGGAAGCTAAACAAAAAATAAAAGAAGAAATAGTCCAAAAAAATACTTTGGAGGCAATATTTTTTAAAAGCTTTAAACCCGTAAGAAAGATAAAAAATACGGAATAAAAACAGACATAAACCTTTCTATAAGATAAAAAAATCTCTCCATTTTGAAAAATCAAAGTTAAATTAATGGTAGAATTAAAATTACATTTTAATTTTGGTTTCATTCAGATGAAATTTGAACATTTAAAAATTTATATGCTTGATTTTTTAAGAACGAAAGTATTACCTCAAGCCTTCACAAAAAATTTAATAATATACATACTATACAAAAGGTTAATTTTTCATTTTTTTTTTTTTTTAAGTAATGATAAAATATTCTAAAAATGCACTGAAACAAAAAAAAAATGTAATTGTAGTTATATCATGCTGTCTATTAAAGTTGTATCACTTTGTATTCAAATAAGACATTTTTAATTTAACTATTCGGTAACATATATAAAAAAATGTTATTGGATATGAAAAGAAAATCCCTATTTGATATATGATGAAGTAATTTGGTCGTTTTATATTAAAGCCAATTAATTTATAATTGGATATTTTAATCATTTTATAAAATTATATATTAAAAAATTTCCTAGAACCGATTAAAAGATAACTTCATTTTTAATTAATTGTTTTTCTATTAATTATTACTTTTTTATAAAACAACTTTATATTAATTTAATAATCAGGCCAACTTATTTATTTATAAAAAAAACCAAGCTTAATTTTTGTTTATAAATAAGAGAAATTATCCATTTAAAATACAATTCCCGGAAGTTAAACCGGAAAAAAAATTCCCAAAATCTATAAGTACAAATTGTAGTAAAACCATAGTGAAATTTTAAGGAATGCTATTTTTCTATCTTATAGGAATAATTTACATTTAATAAGAAAATAACAAGTAACCAGTCTAATTTTTCATAAAGAGATGGAAATCCCTAACAAAATTTTATTTTAAGATATGACAAAGAACTTGATCAGAGTTATAATAATTTCATTCTACAGATTTTTTAAAATAAATTTGGTTTTTCTGGCGTAATATTTTAAGAAAATAAAAAGTAAGTATGATTCCAACAAATTGGATTAATTTGTTATAATTTTGTATAAAATATAAGTAAAAATTTTTCATACAATTTTTCTGTAAAAAAAAGTTATGTACTCGGATATACTCATTTTGCCGATGAATTTATATCGTTGCAATAATAATTTTAAAATAAAACCAAGAGATGATAACTATTTTATCCTCCAGTAACCTTTCTGTGAAATTATGCACTTCTTTTCATTACTGAAGTTTGTATAACTGAAGAAAAACTAAAATAGAATTAATTTTTTTTTTGCTGTAGAAGAAAAATCTACAATCTGTTTCTCTTGACGAAACCATAAGTAAATTATATGTTAAAATATCAGATGAGAGAGGGCCATCCAATGATAACCTTCCATGATAACAAACAGTAAAAGATTATTACAACAGGAACGTCCATTTTAATAAATATACTTATAGTTGTTACTAAGATTCAAGAAACGTTCATTGTATCAAAAGCACTATCACTGGCTTTTATAACTTATCAAATGTATGTACCACATGAGTACATCACATTCAATTCTCACGCGATAATTTTTGTCAAATATAAGATAAACACAAGTAGGTAAACGAACGAATGAAAAATTAAACACAGGAAAAATAGAAGGCTAACGAAATAAGCTTATATAGGTAATTGCAAAACAAGAATACGACAGTTATAGCATTAAAACAACAGTAAATTGGTAGCAAAAGTATAAACAAAAAGTAGTAATAGAAACAATATAAGCACAAAGTAAAATGTAACAGAAAAAAATATAGAATAGAATATATCCAACGACCATAATTAAGGTCCAGCACGTGAACCCTTCTCAAATATCTAATATCACCAATGTTGTCTAGTAGGTACACAGCAAATGAATTTACGTGTTTATTAACCACATTTAGAACTGAAATGGTCAATCTCATCCCGAACATATCCCAACGTATTCAAGAACTTCAGAATTCCTGACAAAACAAGGCGATTGGATCACTTTCCTTAATATTCTATGAGCTTTAAACATATATTTAAATTACTTTTTTTCTACCTTTTTAAACCTAATTTCACCTTCACAATACTTGAAATGTATAATATACAAACTTTTTAAAATATTACCTATAATATTATATATATATATATATACAGTAATAATTTTAAAATCACTGATACATTAATTTCTGAAAAAGTACAGAAATTGGACATATGACAAAAATAGTAATAGATGTTGTGTTATTACTACTGCTGATACTTAAAAGATGCTATACTATCATTCTCAATGATGTGAAATGTTTAATCAAATTCGTTTTTATTTATTTAAATTCATCCTGAACAAAGCAATGATTCTTTTTTATACATATTTTCTCTTACAGTTTATAAAAACAATTATATCAATATTCCTTAACATTTATCAACAATCATTCCTAAATGAAATATTAATTACTTGAAAAACTAACCGATCACAAAATATAATTATTTATCACACGATTAAAAGAGAATATTTTTTTAACACTAATATTATTCATTTTAAGTTAAATAAATAGTAAAGTTATTTAATTTTTCTTGATTTTTAATATTTATTTAAAGAAAAGTTTGAGTACTGAAATTAAATTGAACAGATTAACAGGAAAATCATCTTCCAATAAAATAAAACCAACTTTGATTGTTTACGTTATTATGAAGCAAGTAATTAAAGTTTTAACTCATTGACAAATATATAAAAATTGAATATAATTGTATAGTGTTGTGTATAAAGGCTATATTAAAAACGTAAAAATATCAACAATCTTGAGTAGGAGGATTTAATTTTTGTAAACTCTTATACATCTTTTTTTTTTCAGAGGATAATATAGTAATAATAATTTAATGTATTCATTTTATCTAATTTATTTTTAATTTTTAAATAGTGGTTATTAATAATAATAAAAATAATAATAATAAAATCGGTTTATAACTTGTAATAGAAGTAGAGAAAAAAGAAAAGGGAATGGTAGAGATGAATCTGATTCAGCGAGATTAATCTAGAGGGCGGGACGTGTTAATATATCCTTTGTATATATATTATACCGTATAATTACATCTTAGGGATAGTAAGGGCAGAGGTCAATGCTTCCTGAATTCAACTCCTTAATGACTTCATATTCAATTTATTAATCTCTTCCTTCTCCTCCCCTTCTTAAAAAAAAAATCATAATTACAGTGAGCTGCTAGCCTTAACTTGGTGGTGGACGAATCTAATATAAGCGGCTTTACTATCTTCTTACTGATCCTTGCCCTTTCATTTACACTAACCAGAATCATATAGAAATTGGAGTCTATTTAAAAGAAATTCCCATAGGAATAAAATAAATTCATACAGAATACATCTACTTATTTATGAGAAATAGCTAGTATATTCTTGTGAATATATTTCATATGATAGATTATACATGAAAAGAAATTCTTGATCTTAGTAAGTTGGTTCTAGGTATACTAAAGATATCAAAAAGGATTATTTATTTATATTAACTCTACCGATGATTTCTGTACCAAAATTTCGAAATTAAAAACCTAAACTTTAATCAAATTTTTAATATAAGTATTTGAGATCATGTAGCAGAAAGTTTCTAAATTAAAAAAATCATTGGAAATACTTTTTTTTAGTTTTTTAAATATCATCAAGTGCTTTGAAGAGAACAAATACTGTTTGGCTGCCTCATTGGATGTTCAGCAGGCCTTCGTCAAGATCTGGCTGCCTGGCCTGTTATACAAGTTAAAAAAGAGCCTACCTCAATCATACTACTTGATTCTGTGTAGCTTCCTGGACGGACGCTTTTCACAGGTAAATTATAATAAGAAGTTGTCTGTGTTTTTTGATAATAAGTCGGGTGTTCCTTAAGGTTCGGTTTAGGGCCAGTTTTATATTCTACCTTCAAGGCGAACCTTCTGACTACGGACTATGTCACTGACGTTCCATTTGACGATGACACGGCTGTCCTGGTTGTCGATATTGGCTTAACTCTAGCTTCAAGTAAACTGCAATCTGAATTGAACCAAATCAACGGATGGCTGTCAATATGAAACATTAGGGTTAAACAAATGTAGTTGAGTCATGTGGCATTTTCAATGAGGAGAGGAAACTGCCCACGGGTCCATCGCATGGAAAGATGGCCTAGTTGTCCTTTCTCATACCACATGCTCAAAGTATGGTACCTTGGTCTTCATCTTGATCATCCTCTGATGTGAAAGGTCCATGTAACAGAAAAAACTGGATATTAAGTTTAAGGAAATATACTGGTTGCTGAGCAAGTGGTTACAGCTTTCACTAGCTAAGAAATAATTATTGTACACGATGATCCTGAAACCGATTTGGACTTACGGGATCCAGCTTTGGGGTACAGCAAGCAGCGGCATCGTCGAAGTTATTCACTGATTCCAAAACAAATTTCTGAGGAGCATTACAGAGGCGTCTTGATACGTAAGAAATGGTGAAATCTAGGAATATCTGTGTTTACCGTTTGTTCGAGAAAAAATACAGTGATTCGGTAAAAGGTTTAAATTGTGGCTAAACAACTACATCAACTATTTAGCTATCAAACTTCAAGACAATAGTGAAAACTTTAGAAGGCTAAACGACTTCACGTGTTGGAGCTTGATGACTTTAAGTGATATGAGGTGGAAGGAACTGCATCAAATTAGTTTACTCTATAAGTAAACTACTTATTCCACTTTATTCCACTACTTTATTCCACTTCGTCCAATTATAATTATTATTCTATCGTTATTAATTACAGTTTTATTTCCATTTTTTTCTCTTGTCTATGAATTCTTATGATTGTCGTTTTGTGTTGAACTACCAATGAGTTAGGTTCATTGACCTAACTCTATGTCTGTACTTACATTAATTGTCGTGTGTAGGGATATTAATACGTAATTTTCAAGGAGTTTCGATGGAAGTCTTTTTGGATGTTATTTTATGTGATCATATTTACTTATCGTTTCTGTATCAGTGTAATGGATTGTAAATTTTATTTTTAAATAAAAAAAACAAAATTTTCGAGTATGTTAGCATCTGTATTAACTCAATTAAAGGTTTCTAAAACAAAAATGCAGCTTTTGACGATATTTTGCCAATACAGAATGAGAAATCCTAACATTCAAAAACCGGCTTCTTTAGATCACTGAAGTTGTAAATAATCAAACAATTACCATTCTACACGGTAGTATGAACATTTCTGATAACATCCTACGGGATGTTTTTGTTAATGATCCATTTAATTACTACTTTATTAAGAGAAACATACTGAAAAAATAATAATATTAATGAAACTCAGATAATATTTTTATTACAAAAAAAAATCATTACTTAGGTAGATTGTAAGTTAATGACTTCCTTAATAAGTTTTATTTAAGTGGTACCTACAGAAAGAAAAAATTATAAAAATTACATACCTGAGAAAAAAATTTTTTTTTTCTTTAGTAAAAATAGACAAATGTAATTAATTTTAATACAGAGTATTTATAGGCTTTTTATAATAGATTTAAAACTGAAAGAAAAAACTAAAATTACAGTATATTAAAAGATGTCACTTTGAAAAAAAAATAGTATTATCTCTAATTGTAAATATTATTATTTATATTATTACTGGTTTTTTGTCCTTTTCTAATAATTTTTTAAATAATCTTATCCTGTGGAAGTGTTGCTAAGGTCACTAAAAGAGATGCAAAAGAAAATAATTAGATTGTTATTTAAGATTGTTACAAGTCTTGATAACAAGTTACGGTTAGCTTACATTTTTGTAATAATAGAAAAATCCTTCTCTGCTTGTGTTTTTGTTGTTCCTACTTAGTTGTTAAAAAAGGCAAAAGTGAGAATAAAAGTGAGGCCTACATCACCTCAATTACTTGTGGTTTATGATTTGACGCTGTTTTGTAATATTACCAATAATTACAGACACAACTCTTTGTATTTTATATTACTGCAGTTCATTTCAGCTGTAATCATTTCAGTGAATTCCAGGGAAATTGGCTTCTTTCAATTCTAACCTCAATTAGTTGAACCAAAATACTTCTACTACTACTTTTCAATGTCTACACTAATATAGAGGGCTCATTTGTAACAAAAGAAAGAAAAACATTTTTTTTAATTGACTAATTTTTTAAATTAAGTTAATGATAATGAATCTTGTAGAGAATCTTTTTAACAATTTTTGTTTGTTAATCTTTTGATTAGTGTCCCTTTATTCCACATTCCTTTTTTGTTTTGATCTGATCAGTTAATCTGAAAATATTAACTTCAACTTACATGGCAAAAAAAAATTTGAAAAAAATTCAAATTTTATTTATTTTTCATTTACGTAAAAAAAGAACTTAATATTTAGAATTAGATGCATTTCGTCAATTTTACTTGTAGAAAAGATTTAAAAATGATTCAGAAAAAAGAAAACCTTTTTCCATTAAACTCTTCTAATAAGAAATTTAGGGCTGTTAGCCATAATTAAGGTATCCAGGGTTAGAGAGAATTTATGGTTATAAAGAAAATTATATGGAATAAAATTGAAACTAAAGGCAAAGGCCAAAACATATGAAAAAGCTTGTGTATTGAATATACACAACGGTTAAGAGATTAACACTTAATAGGAACAGAAAAGATGTATTAATTCAGTCAAATGACTAATCCTTATTTAAAGATATTTTTTTAGGCTTTAATCATTGTATGTTACTATTTCTTAAATCATTTGTGAACACCATTGTTACCAAACCTTGAATTTTGATACAAATTTCAATCTGCATAGAATCTGATCTCTTTTGGTATCTTATGAAGAATAGGATCCTGGAAACAAATTAGATCACGTTCTGAAATAGGAAAAAAATAATAAAAGAACAATTCTCTTGTACATAAAAACTTTTTCTTCCTGCAACTAAGAGAAATCTGGTTTTGTCATTATGGTCATTGTGACAAGTTTAATGGCACATGGCAGTTAGAAAAGCTGATTCCAGAGAGAGGTACATATGTTTTATACAGTTTTTATTCGACTAAACGCTGATCGATGAATTATTTTATACTATATACTTTGTATTAAGTCCAGGAATATACATTTTGCTGCATCGATAGCTTTCCAAGGTTTTTTCCAATCGACTTATAGGAATGGTTTTTTACTTAAGGGAAATTTGTTATACTTTAATGACAATTCTATTTGAACCAATATCTGTTTCAGTTCCGCCTAGCAGCTGATGAGCTGTGCGTCTGGGAGGAGGTCCAGTCAAATGAACATCTGATGTTTGACTGCCCTACTCTTGGGGAGGACAGAGACCGACCCACCCTGGAACTTAGAGATCGAGGGGAGAATTGGCCACTCACAAGAGGCGAGTCAATGTGGCGAGAGCCGCATTGTCGGATCATGTGTGATCCTTGATGCGGTTGCTTTGTTCAACCGACATCAGTAGTTTACTTAAGGGAAAGACTCCTACCGCACTCCTGTAGGAAGGTAACCTAGAAATATATGGCTGACCACCAGCCAATTAAGGTTCTAAGCGATTTAATATGGTGGACAGGTACTTTCTGGCATTCAGCTACCTAGGCGTGACAGCGAATTGCTGTCTAGACGAACTAAATTTCAATTTATGGATGTCATATATATTTTCAGTAGTTGACGGGGTGCTCCTACCCATTTTAGTAATTACATGACAAGTGAGCGATTGGGACACGTAAGCCAGTGGTGTATGGCACCGCGCTTAGTCCGGCTGTTAGATAAGTTCTAGGAGTTATTTAGGACACTGGTCGCTAAACTGTTTCGGGGCTCATTAGCCGTTTGTGGCACAGACATTCGGTCTTATTTTAGGGCGTCCGAATCGGACGATTGGTGGTGGCGGGAGGAGAATCTCCCGCCACCACCAATACTTTAATTATTAAGGAAACCAATACTTTAATGACTGTTAGGTATGGTAATTCTGAAACTATTGCTCCGATTTTTAAATGTTAGTACCAAATAATCAATTTTAATTATGCATCATTTCATATAAAAAGTTGATAAAAAGGTGTTACTGAATATCTTTTTATTTATTTAGTAAAAGTATACTGATACTTTCACAAACTAAAAAACTAATAAAATTTAAAAAATAAAAATTATAATAATAATAAAATTTAAGTTATCTATAGTTCTATACTATTATATAAAGAGGGAGAAAGTTTTGGTTTGTTCGGAATAAACAAAAAAAACTACTCGATCAATCGCTACTTAATTTTTTTTTTACCCATGTTTTTGGCATAACTGATAAAGTTTTTTGATATATTTTACCTTGTATGTATATATATATATATATATATATATATATATATATATATATATATATTCAGAGCCAGCAATGCTTCGCTATTGCTAGATTTGAGTATTTAAATATATAAATTATATGAATACAATTGAAAGTTTGATAAAACATTAAAAAACTGAACACTACGGAACTTCATAAAATTTTAACTTTATCTTTTTCCCTATTTCCTCGTTTCCCCCTTTCACTTTCCACCTTTTTCTTTTCCCCTTTTTCCTTTTCCCTTTTTTCACTTTTTCCCGCGCGTAAAGTAGTCCTGCAATTTTTAGTCTATAGCCGACACATAAACGAACATTGGCATTTATATATACAGAAGAAGAAAGTCTGTGTATTTGTTTTGTAAATATCTCGACACCGGTGCCACTTAGCGGTTATTATTTTAGCAGAAATATTTCTTTTCACATAACTAATATATATTCTGAATATGAGCCAAATCGGACCATAAATGCAATTTTTCCAAACATCTCGACTCCAGTACCACTTAGCGGGTCAAAAATAATTCAGATACCTTCACGGATGTGCGCACAACAACTAACCAAACTTTTATCGGAATCGGATGAATGATATAGGAACGCATGCAAGAAAAACATGATAGAGATATGCCGGTTGAAGCACAAATTTTAACGAATTGAATGAATGAACTGTAAACTGTATGAGTTTCTATCACTGTGTGAGCTGGTTTTCATCTGAATGATTTGATTCAATTGAATGAATAATATTAAAAAAAAAAGTAGAATTAAATTTACGTTAAATAAAGTAATATTGAACAAATGTAAATAATTTCTGTTTAACAATAATGGGCTTCCCTTTGAGACTACGTGTGAGGCTAGAGTGGTCAGGTATGCGAGCAACTCGTGGGAGACTACACCAATCATCACCATTGACTGGTAACAAATGGGGTGCCCCTGGAGCGCTGTTTTGGAAGGTCTAATGGGGTGCTCTTTATATATCTCTGCAAACAATCATCCGATTTTCAAAATTCAAACGGGTTTATTTGTTAGTAAGTTGAAGGCTAAATTTTGCATGTATCAGGTACATTCTCGATCTAATATATCACGGTTATTAGGAAATGTACGAGTATATATATATATAAAGTTTTTTTTTGTTTGTTATCGCATCACACGAGAACCAACCAACCGATTACTTTCAAATTTGCAGGATATATTCGTGTTATCTAAGGGAAGGTTTTAAGCCATCGACCGAGGCCCCAGTTTCCTTGAAGATTAAGATATTAAAATTACTCATTATTTCTTCGCCCCCAAGGAAGTGAATTTAAGAATTAAAGATATTCATTAAGATAAAATAGATTAATTCTTTTACTTCATTATTATATTTCTGCCACCAAGGCAAAGAAATAAGTTATGAACTTTTCGTCGTCAAAGGTGTGTATACTTAATTACCATAACGTCTATGTTATTCTATCTTTCGTAATTTAGTTTATTTTTCAGGTTTCTATAAAGCCTTAATATTATTTTTTATTATTATTTTCACAATCATGATAATAAAGTCCAGTGCGGAGGCCCAGGGGATGGAGCCCTCTGGATAGATGGGAATGACGACCGAAGCAAACTTTGCGACCATGGGGTAGGCCCCTTGTCCCTGGGAGGCCCCGAGGGGCCCCTGAGTTTGTTCCTCGATTCATCTAGGCTGACCTGAGCCCCGAGGATCCAGGTTCTGGCTGGATGGGCCTGCTAGTTTAAAATTTTTTTAAATTGTCTTAAAGGAACACCATAGGGGCAGGCAAAAATAATTGCACAAATCTACCATCCACTGGACAGAGTAGTTCCATAATTAACTTCATCACGAACTTAAAAATGAAAATATGTAGAGTTTTGGTAAAATCAGAAGAAAAGTTAAATTTTTTAATAACTTTACAGAAATTCAGTTTGTTATTATTATTATTATTATTATTATTATTATTATTATTAATACTACTACGCAAAAACTGAAAACTGCATGTTTGAATAATTCAATAAACGGTTGTGAATAGAAATCCTTTTTGAGTTGATAACAGGTGTATCAGGATATTATATAATAGTCTGGATGCCAATGTTTATTTTTTATTTATTCTTTTAAATTTACATATAATAATGAATTTAAATAAACTATTTTTTATAAGATTTAAATAATCGTATTTATTAAATAATTAATGTTAATTAAACTGTTATTATTGCTATTTTTATTGAGGCCTATAGTAAATAAATTTCTATTTTTACACCCACATCACGTTATATTATCGGATATCTGTAACGGAAATACAATAAGACAATGGGTTTGAGTAACTGAGGAGGGTTTGTAAGATTCTTAGTAGCGTTAAAGGAGATGCAACGAGAATTGGTAACCGAACTGAGAAGAGAGGCTATACGGCAGATACGTAGACAACCAAGCAGGCAGGCAGGCAATCAGTAGATGAAAGCTTCTCCGATATAGCACGTACAACATTAATTGAAATCAAATTAAGCTCGAATGAGGACGAGGAGAAACTGTAATGTAATTACTATCCAATGGACCAATTCTTTGCCGTTTGCCCCCGGCTTGACTCAACTAGACTCCGTTCTGATACTCTTCGACTCTGGTCTAGTTTAGTCTATGCGCTCATCTACTCATTTCAATCACTTTATCTCGCTCTCCATCTGACCCTGACTGTATAACTTCTTCTATTTCTCTTCATATAATCAAAGACCGCTAACCAGCTATAATCTACAATATAAACTATCTTCTTTAATCTACAATTTCAATAAAATAATTTATGTAATTTTTTTATTTTTATTTAATGGTCATAGAATAATATTTTTTAGTATCTTATAATTCGGGTATTAATAGCTATTATTACGTTTATTTTTAAAAAATAATCCAAATATTTATATAAAATTATTTTGAAATATTTAAGTATAGAGGTGGTACTCTGTATGCATGCACTTTTCATATCACGGCTAATGAATGACTACGGTAATTAAAAAATTACCTTCAGAATACTTGGTGTCCTAATGTTCCCCATGTGAAGATTGATTATCAACCAACTCTATTGATTGTATCTTTACAAATATATTTTAAAGTAATTCATGGTTGATAATAACAATAATGTTAACTGGATTAAAAATGTAATTCACCGCATATATATATTTACAAGTAATTCAGAAAATAAATACGACTAATTTTGTAATAACACACCTGATGGATTTTATTCATAATTTAAAAATTAACTTGTACAAAGAAGTTAAATGAAATTAAAATTAAAATCAAATACTAAACGGAAATTGTTGGTCGTAAATAATTGTAATAGATTTTGCTAGTGTGATTGGCTGTAGTGGTAGTCTTACCGTAAAGTTATATTAACGTTACCATAATCAAGGTTTCCAGCGAGACCGTTCATTATTATAAAAATAAGGTAATTCTACTACATTCCCATGTTTTAGTTTTATTTTTTACTTCCTTTTACGAAGTAAAGGAAGTATTGTGATTGCGAGAAATTTCGGTTTTCAGATTTCAACGGAAATATACATTTTGACCATCGCTGAATCCATTTTGACTAGTTTCGGCGTGACGTCTGTACATACGTATCTCGCATAACTTAAAAATGATTAACCGTAGAATGTTGAAATTTTTGATTTAGGAGTATTTTAACATCTAGTTATGAACGTTCGTTTTTGATTACAGTCGAAACTGCAGTAATTAGCCCAGATTGAGAGCTTTTCAACGATATATCATAAGTGGTACTTATGATTTTCTTTGGTTCCAGAGTTATAGCCAAATAAAATTTTAATTAATGAAATATTTGGATGGTACAAGGCGAAGGCACAGTTAATAATTATAAAATATTATTTACAATGAGCTGACTATTAGTTAAATGCTCAAAGTGTAATTTTGGTTATTATTGAACATTTACTGTAAAAATTAGATAATTCTTTCGAATACAGAATTACCAAGTAAACCAGTTTTGTAAAAAAATTAATCATCTAGACTGGTGGCGTGCTTCAGAATTTAAATATATCTTTCATAAACGGTTATCTTTAAAAGAAGAACTGGAACTTCAATGGCTACCATCCAGCGAGTACCATAGAAAAATTGTTGTATGTATGCCTTGCACTGGTTATTAGAATGAAATAAAATTTACATAAAAATTTCATAATGATCGTAACAGACCTTTAGCCATAACTGTGTTAGAAACAAATGAGAAGAAAAACAAGTCCAGTTAATGCAGGATCTCGTTATGTCGCTTAGCCAATAATATTTATGAAAGAAAATATTGCAAACTTATTAAAAAATATGACCACGTAGAATAATTATTCCGATGGTTGCGTTATATCTTAGCCAGTTAGATAAAATTTTAATAATTTACTTTTTATGACGGACCAAACCTCTCAATCGCACATACACAAAGGTGATCCTATTACATACCCAACTATGCCTTCAGACAACTTATAATATCCTATATTAAAAATCTCCATGTAACTAACTAATTTTACGTCTTTGTAAAACACAAAAAAATGTAAATATTCGATATTAAAATATATTTATTTTTCTCATTATCCTAGTTCCTTTTATCATTTTTACCTAGAAATAATGTACAAATAACTAATTAATGTACAAATAAGTGTAGCTGGTTATGTGACATTGCACACAAATTTTCGCTTAATTTATTTTCTTTTTCATTTACTTGACTTTTTCTTGTTGTTTAACCTCCGGGACTACCGTTAGGTATTGCTTCAGAAGATGAGATGAATAATTTGTAGCGTGTGTGAGAATGCCATGCCTGATCGAAATTCGAACCCGGGACCTCCGCATGAAAGGCTGAGACGCTACCACTCGCCCCACGGAGACCGGCTCATTTTCTTGGCTTAAGTGAAATTAAGTCATTAATAATTTTTCGTTAGAATTTTTTACAGATAAAAAAAATTAAAAATAATTTACTACCCGTTGGACGTGTATTAAAAAATGAAATATACAAATTTCTACTATATACTAAGTAAAGAAAAGGAATAAACTAGTGAAAGTAAGATAGGGAATAGTCTTTCGCTCTTTAACAAAATATACTCACTTTCATAGGATTTACGCAGATGTTAAGCAGATAAACAAACTTTTCAATGCACGTGTCAACAGTACATACATCCTTCGTAATCACACGCAACAGAATTTCTAGCTGCGACCACAGTAGGTATTTGATTTTTCTGGGTTTATTCTTTCTTTATCAGAAATAAAATTATAATAAAAAATAATTTAGGTTATTTTTTTAATATTTAAATTAATCATTGTTATTTTACATAATCATTAATTTAAATAAATTTTCAACTTTTTCTTTTAATTATAATTTATCGTTTAATAACGTTCTTATTTTTTATGGTAGTAAAATTTATGTAAATTTTTA
This sequence comes from Lycorma delicatula, assembly GCF_047948215.1. Classification (NCBI taxonomy): domain Eukaryota; kingdom Metazoa; phylum Arthropoda; class Insecta; order Hemiptera; family Fulgoridae; genus Lycorma; species Lycorma delicatula. The sequence goes on from NC_134460.1 coordinate 65,098,941, forward strand.
TTTCCTTTATATAATTAAATAAGTGCATATTCATTGTTATAAAACAGGTTGATTTTTGTTAGAATTTTTTATTAAATGTAAAATAGTGAAACGGGATTTGACGAGACAGCAGAAACAAGAGAAACGAAGATAATATACAAAGAAATTTAGATAAAGATTTAAGGAAGAATATAGATTTATGTGTGCATGTATGCAAGTGTATAGCAAGAGAGATAGTACGAGGAAGAGGACAAAAGAGAGATAAATAGAAGAGAAGGGAATGAAAAGGAGTGTGATTACCACTAACGGCGGCATAAATAACAATGTAAAATGAACCGTTAGTGTGCGCCTTCAAAACAATGGCAGTTGTCCGATCCGCGATGTAAATGGACGATTGATACCTGAGGGCTGTAACAAGTCACGCGTACGATTTAATATCTGATATTTTACCCTCATAAGTAATTATGAAATACCATCTATAAATTAAATAATATTCAGATGGGTTATTATATGTGTAAAAGATATTGTAAGGCTCTTTATTTATTTTTTTTTTTTTAAGTGTAATTTGGATTTGTTTCATTATTTTTTTTTTTTTTTTACTTATTTACAATGTAGTTATTATTATTTTAAATTATTAAAAATATAATAATAATTGTATTATTTATTTATTATCATAAAACTGCACAATATTGGGTTCCGCTAAGATATAAATCTTATCAGCAGGTCCCCGTATTAACATACATGGAAACAAGTAGAACATATTCACACAGTAGAACACAAAAAAAAAGAATAAAAAATATACTTACATCCTCAGATAAAAGTTAAAATTTTATCAAATAATTCAGGTGGCATCAGAAAGTAAAACAGAAATAAATAAAGATTAATTTAAGTAGATAGGAGATCTACTATTATTTAAAATAAAATTAAATTACATTTTTATTATTTTCAAATAAAAATAAATAGATTTCAGTAAAAGATTATTATAAGTTTAAATTAATTAAAATAAATTTAAGTAAAGGTAATTTTTAATACATCCATACATCTAAATTACGCTGTTCTTGTATATTACAGATTGCTTATTATAACATACAAAAAAAAATTGATTGGACACTACATGACGCCTGTTAAACAATATAAACACATACTATTAAACATATAAACACTTTTTTTTGCACTTCATTTAAACTTATTTTATTTGAAAATGAGATATGAGCCTCCAATTCTTTAATAAAGTGGAGAGTTAACAATTACATTTTGGTGGACACTTACATTGCATCATTTTTTGTGGTGTCCGTATCAGCATTTTATATTAGTTAATATATTAATTTGTTTCATGTCGCTCAAGTCTCAGAAGTTATGTGGTGTAAGTGACAACGTGTCGGATCCGTAACCACGCACACATCGGTATAAATCCGACTTCATATATATATATTTTTTTTCCTATATTTTTTATTTTTGTTATTGAATTATTATTTATTGTAAAAGTTCTTTACAACAATAAGTTTTTTACAATATTAAATTATTAATAAATCAAAATGTTTAAATTTGAAAAAAGGAAATGAAGAAATCGGATTCGAACCGATGTGCCTTCCCCTTGTAAAATCCAAATATTTCACTAATTTAAATTTCATTTGCCCATAATTCTGGAATCAATAAAAATAAGTACTAATGATATATCGTTGAAAAGCTCTCAATGAGGCTTATTACTGGAGTTAAGAAAACGTCCAAAATCCATTTTTTTTTTATTTTGAGCTTTTTGGACACTTTTGGTCCAGTCGATTGCAATTAAAAGAGGACGTGGTCATCTAGATACTACAGTAGTTTTAAATCAAAAATTTCAACATTCTATGGCTAGCCGTTTTTTATTTAAACGAGATAAATACATAATGTACATACGTCACGCCGAAACTAGTCAAAATGGATTTTGGGATGGTCAAATTTGATATTGGAAACCGATATTTTTTGCGATCACAATACTTCATTCATTTACTTCGTACAAGGAAGTATGATGAAGTGCGGGGACTCTCAAGCTCCTAAGCTAAAAGTCTGAGTCCCGGCGGGGCCGCCACTTCGGTGGTGTCTTCGTTAGAGGCGACGCACAAAGGACCCAGTCCCGGTTGTGGGATGATGGAGGCCGGGAACGACATAGCTGGGCCTACCGTTTCCCTCATCTGGCAACTAGAGGCAAAGGCACCTCCCGAAACAGTGTTAATGCTTAGTTGCTGGTCTGGTTCTGGAAGCAGTCCTGGAACCAGGCATGTTTTTTCCTTTTGAAAAAAGGAAAAAGCGAAAAAGAAATTTATAAATTTGAAAAGAATCTTTTCAAATTTTATTTGAAAAGGATATCCTTTTCTTTTTGTAAATAAAAGTGATTTTAGTTACTGAGAAAGGTAAGATGAAAAGCAGAGTATAGTTACAGATTAATTTCCTTAAAAAATTAAATATTGCAATATTATAAAATAACAGTAGTGGCTATAACGGTCACTGTTATGGATAACATTGCTTTTTTTTTAGCGCTTAAATATGTTATGTCTAACTAGAACTCGAAATTCTAATACCCGGATAAAAGGTAGAGACCCTACCACTGCGCACAAAGATCAGCGGATTGGCGATTCTATTATTAATTCCCAACGGTGAGTGGATGGTAGAATACTTTCTTATTGTTTGCTTGAGTAAGTGACTGAAAAGGGAATAGCAAAAACTTGAAGATGTTTTAAGTTATGTTTCTTTGTCCAGCGTAGTTCTTTCCTTTGTCGTTAGTGTTTGTAAGCTGGGTACATCCACAGTCTTTTGACCGCTCATGTTTGCTAGATACATAAGTATTCACTGTTAATGGCATAGTATCTGATGCTATTAAATAAATAAAAAAATAATTTTGATCTAATTTTATCAATGAAATCTTACTTGAAATTCCTTAAAGCGTTAATAAAATGAAGTAAATAAATTACAGATGTCAGTTCTAAGATTCTAATGTGTCGGAAAGTTCTAAGGTTCAAATGCTGGTAAAGGCAGTTGTCTTTACTAGCATTTGAACCTTCGGATCTAGTATTCAGATCCGTATAAAAGTAACTACTTTTATACGGATCTGAATACTAGATCGTGGATACCGGTGTTCTTTGATGGTTGGGTTTCAATTAACCACACATCTTAGGATTGGTGGGCCTGGGACTGTACAAAACTGTATTCTATTTACATTCATACATATCATCCTCCGTAGTAATAAGTTACAGTGGTTCCGGAGGCTAAACAGAAAGAGAGAGATGTATCAGTTATTTTACAAATATTGATTTGGGTATTGATTTTTTAGTCTAGAACTACATCAAAACAGCATGGTATGCCTATAATTAACGATAATAGTTGACTTCTTATAAGCAGCAGCTGAGGTGATAGTCTGAGCTTTTAAGTGTTATGGTTTAATAGTCTGAGCTTTTAAGTGTTATGGTCTAAAAGATAAACTTCCTTATTCTTCTATCAGTAAGTAAGAGTTGTAAAGACGATCCTATACATATAGATAAAAATATGCGAAAAATTTGGAGTTTAAAATTGCTAAAGTAAAGATGAAGTATGCATCAAAGCTTAAGTACTAGTTTTTCATTAATTTTATGAGAAAATTGGTAATTCTATTGAACACCTTAATTTATATTTTAAGTTTTAAATATTAAAAAATTCCCATTATTTTTGCTGAAGTTCTTTTTCTTCAGACCATTAAATATTGAACATAATTACATAAGTAGTGAAAAAAAAACATGATCTTGTTTATTTTTGATAAATGTTTTCACTCAAAGAATTATCTTAGTAAACTCTTTTCGTATACCAACAATTTAACCGTTATTTATAAACTTCTGCGGTCTTTATTTATGATAATTTATTAAAGAATTGAATCACTTTCACTTTGAGATAAAATTATTATCACTCTATAGTGTATATATTACTTCTTTGTACCAAGTAAAGGAAGCATTGTAATCGCGAAATATTTCACATTTCAACGGAAATATCTATTCGTATTTTGACATTCCCTGAATCTATATTGACTAGTTTTGGCATAACGTCTGTACGTACGTATGTATGTATGTATCTCGCATAATTCAAAAACGATTTGCTGTAGGATGTTGAAACTTTTGGAATTAACACTGTTGTAACATCTAGTTGTGCAGCTCCCTTTTTTATTACAATCAAAATTAAAATTAAAATTTTAATTAATGAAATATTTGGATCTTAAAGGGAAGGCACATCGGTTTGAATCAGACTTCATCTCCTTTAGTTTTTTTTTAACTTTATATTTATTTATTTTTTTAACTTTTTTTTTTAATTTAAATAAATATATTAATTTAATAATTATTAACCCGTGATTGTAAAAAAAAATTTACAATAAAGAATTAATTCAGCGACAATAAAAAAAAAATATTAGTGAAATAATATTTTATGTACTTTTGAAAATATGTAAATGTAATTTAATAAGCATTACATATGTGTGTATGTAATACATTTGGTGAAACATCTGATTTTTTAATATTAATTGAAAATTATAATTTAGATTTGTATTATTTTTGGATGTTCTAGTTTACTTTCTGTTTAATTTTATTTAATTATTCTGGAAATTCTGTTTAATTTTATCTACATTAAAGTTAACTACAGAGTGTGACTGAAAAATAGACTCTCACAAGAACGATATTTACACTCAGGCATACATACTCGATCTTTAATAAATTGAAAAAAATTCTTATCTTTTAGCATTGCTCCTCTGATATTGTCGGACAATATTCTCCCTTAAGTGGGAGTTGATCATCATTTCGTTTATTTGTTTTCGGTTTCCAATCATTTAATCGCTCTTTGGTTTGATATAATTCTGATTTTAATTTATTTACACGTTCTCTAGTTTTCAAATTTTCTGTCTCTCTTTATATTTATCATCCTCTCATCTTTTTATCATTTTGTTTGGTTTTCACGTTTTCTTCCTCTTTATATTTACCATCTTCTCTTAATCTTTTTACTCTTTCTTGGTTTTAACATTTTCTTCTCCTTCATATTCATCTTCTTGTCGTTTTTTTTTAAATGTATTTCTTCATTTTATCTTTATTTTTCTTGCATGATTGTTTATTTTCCATTTATGATTTTTCACCAAATAATCCAATAATAAAACCTGAATATTTTACACTGTTAGGTCGAAATTAATACTTGTAACCAATATTCAAGGGTACACTTAGTGGAATAGTTGAATTATTAACTTTTGTTTATACGAAAACTTTTGTTAATCAGCAACTTATGAAGATACGATTAATACTGATCTAGTATTACGAGTAATAAAGGAACTTTTATTCCTAATATTTCATGTAAGATTGTTGAATTAATAATTGTGTAAATAATTGATAATAAAAACTAAAATTTTCAGCAATTGTGTAACTGTCCACTTTATTAAGAATTGGAGGATCGTATCTCACTTTCAAATGAAATAAGTTTAAATAAAGTGCAGCAAAAAATGTGTGCATGTAATTTAATAGGCGTACAAGGAAGTCATTTGGTGTCCACATCAGATTTTTTAATACTGCTAATATTTACATAAAACTACAAAATAATCATATTTTTTTTAATATTCCAACAGCTCCAATTTATTTTTCAAACGTCACATCGATTTTTTTTCACTCTTAGAAATGTAAAACAAACCCCAAAAACTTAAGAAATATTTACATATATTCCTAATTTGAATATTCATTGATTAAATGTAACTTTTTTTTTATTTAAACGACGCAGGAGTGGGTTGATACATTAATACTGAAACGGTTGAACATCCTAATAATTTTATGTTAATTAAAAAATAATTTATATTGTTATTAAATTTCTCAGGTCTTTAATTATTTATTTCTATTAATTTCATTGTTACTTTTTTTTAATTAGTAAGTTGTACGATTTAATGAATTTATAATGAAAAACAGATCGCCTACAGCTATAAGTAATGAAAAATATTTACGTAGGTATAGAAGAACAATTTTTATAAATTAAATAATTTTTTTTGTTGCTACATATTTTTATTATTATTTTTTTAAACGATTATACGTTTTAAAATATATCATTTTTTTAAAATTCTTGCTAAAATATTTTTAGAGGTAAAAATTATTTTCAAAAAAAAAAATAGAGAGATGGATAAGATAAATTAAAAATGAAAAAAAGACGATAAAAGAATGAAAAGAAACAACAAAATTAAATTAAATAACAAAGAAAGGAACGTGAAGAATGTAGCAAGTTGGTTTATTCTTTAAAAGAGGTTCTGGACGTTACTTCGGCTGTGTTGGATCCGTTCATTAACATATGTTAATACATCGGCCTTAAGCCTTCAGGCTTCGTGTATAACACCTACTGCACACAAACAATCAAGACAGGACGTTCCTGTCAGTACATCTACTTGCGTGTGTTTTTTTTTCCGAGCTTTTTTTCTTCTTAATTTTATGTTTTGAATGCGTGTGTATATATGTTTTGTTGTTTTGTCCATTCCAATTACTTATGATCGATTGCGTTTTTTATTTATATTATTTTTAACGTCGTCTTAATAAGGAAAGAAAATGTTGTTTTATATATAAATTTAAAAAAATCTGTTTAATTAATGCAATACATAATTATTATATCTATTTAATAAATTATCTTCGGCCCACGGCTAACTTAAAGAAAAATAAAATTATTATTATTATTATTAAAATTAGTACTGACAGAATTTTAATTACTTTTTATTGAAATAATTTATTCATAATTTTATATATTTATTTTCATCTTTGTTCTTTTTATATTTATTTTTTCTTCGTGGGGAAACCGATTTTTTAAAAATCTTTTTCTGCTTTATACATACGATCTGAGCAAAATTTTTATGAATGTTCAAACATTTTTTTTCTTTTTATGATTAATTCACCTTATAAACTCTAAGCTGTATCGTTGAAATATGAAATGGAAATTTTGTAACGTTTAAACTGGGACCATCGAATGAAAATCCGAGACCCTACTATTCCACTACGGAAATTAGTGAAGTAAAATTACTACTTATTTTACTGTGGGTTTAATTAAAAAGTATTTGTTTTTACAAATTTTATATAAAAATATGAATTAGATGTAATACTAAATTTGCGCACCAGATCAAAAGCAACAAGTAGATTTTTTTTAGAATCGTTATTTGTAAGGATTTGTAAGGAATCTTCCGGTAAGGATATGGGTAACTGCTGTATAATTTAATTACATACTTAACTCATTCTATACAATTCCTAGGTATTGCGGCAAATAGATGAAGAAAGAAGCATTTGGAAAAATAAAGTTAAAAGAAGAGACAGACTTATAGGCCACATACTAAGGCATCCTGGAATAGTCGCTTAGATATTGGAAGGACAGGTAGAAGAAAAAAATTGTGTAGGCAGGCCACGTTTGGAATATGTAAAACAAATTGTTAGGGATGTAGGATGCAGAGGGTATACTGAAATGAAACGACTAGCACTAGATAGGGAATCTTGGAGAGCTGCATCAAACCAGTCAAATAACTGAAGACAAAAAAAAATACAATTCCTGAAGTAGGTACCACTGTTCCATTAAGAACTTGTACACCTTTCTTCGAGTAACTCTTGATAATTGGAAGAAAATCGATTTTTATTGTAGGGTGTATTTAAGATGGTTGCAAAATTGTTGATTAATTTTATGCTGGTCTCATTTGGTTAAAAGTTCCCTTTTTTCTGGAGGATGTGCAAGCCGAAAGATACGTAACTGGAGGGAGCTTTGAGATTTAGTTTGGTGGGCTGTTTGCCTTTATTGCATTTACGCCAACAATAAATCGTTCATTTTAGTCGCCCACTTCTTTTTCTTATCGTTAATTCCTTCTCCTCCATTATCAGTTCCGTGTTTACATCGGATTATACTAGATATTTCATTACAAGAGTGTCGACGCTTTTAGAATCGGTTTAATCTGGCGGAAAAGGTTACTAGTAAATCGACTCGGAATTTCGTTTTTGCCTTGTGGCTGTGCAATACCCCAAATAAGATTCTAAAAAAAAATTGAGGAGTAAAGTTGAGTCTCCCAATTCTTCTTAAAGTAGAAATATAATTCGCTGTATATAAAAAATTAAAACCCACCGGGCTGATCTAATGGCTAGCTCGTCGTCGCAAAAATAATTGTTTAACAGCTGATGAGGGATTCTGAGGTTCAAATTCTAATAAAAACTAGACTGACAGTAGATACCGGTGTACTTTGTATTACAGATTTGAATACTAGACAATGGACACCGGGTTCAATTAACCACACATCTCAGGAATCGTTGGGCTGAGTTTATACAAGAATACACCTCATTTACATGTCAAACTACATATCATCCTCATCTCATTGAGACGTGGGAGGTGTTGTAGTTGAACAGATTACGTATACATTAAGGGAATAAAAAAACATTTTTAATTAAAATTACATTTTAGGTTATGTTATAAATTCAACAAAATGAACAAGGCAACAATCCTATAAACGGTTAAAAAATTAAAAAGTTTTTTATAACAGTCGAATGTTATTGTTAATAATGAAATATAAAAATAAATAAATAATAGCAAATGGATTTTAAAGAAAAGTTGTTTAAATTAAAATTCGTGCGAATTTTTTGTGGGAAAGGTTTATATTTGCTATAAATATCTCGTTTGCTTATAAATACAATAATTAATCGAAGGTTACAATCCTAAAATTTAGGATGATGTATATTTGAGTTTTATTTTTATTCGTTCCTTTAGTCTTATAAAAAGAAACAGAAGTAATTAATGACAAAGATTTTTATCAGAAAAAGTCCAAACGTATCTACAAATCTTGCTAAAACAGAAAAAAAAATCAAAAAACAAAAATAATAATAATACGTGTTTTAGCTTGATATTTACATCTTTGAACATCAATATATCAATCTTTTGAAATCAATTTAAAATTTTAAAAATACTATTTAATTGAATAATTTTTTTCTTAAATTTTTTTTAAAGTAATTTATGAATGTAAACCTGATTTCGATTAGATCAGTTTCATTTTTGAAGATATAGTGAGAATTATTTTTTCTTCCTTTTTTTTAAGCTATGTTATAGCCAAAACTGCAATAGATATAATTAAAATTACAAAAAAAAACCTAAGCATTTAAATTTAAGGAGTTATTAAAAGTTAAAATAAAAAAGTTTACGAGTTAAAATCCATAAAAAAGAATTAAACCCTTGTCTGATTTCAAGAAAGGATCGGAATTTTTTTTTTTGTATAAAAACTGGAACAGCCTGACGTTATTCTCAATAAATTTAAACAAGATTTATTTTTAATGCATATCCAGTTTATAAATTATAAAAATCTTATCTCGCTGTTAATCCGATCAATTAGTTGTTTTATGTATAGCATTTGATAATAAAGCCATCAACAATTTTATAGCCATCAAGATCTTCCTTATACGTAACTTTTTCTTTTGATTTTTAAGGTTAATTTTCACCAAAATAATTTTAAATAAAAATAAACAAAACATTTTATTCAAATCAGCATATAATCTTTAATATAGTATACATAAATGAATGTTTGTATGTCCCGTATGCGTTCCTATGCCATGTATCCGATTGCGATGAAACTTTAGTGAGTTGTGGGCACGCCCGCGAAGTTTCTGAATTAGTTTACACCCGCTAGATGGCGTTGGGGTCGAGATAGTTGGAAAAATTATATATATGGTCCGATTTGGTTCATATTCTGAATATATGTTAGTTACGTGAAAAAAAATTTTTGCAAAAATAATAACCCCTAGGTGGCGCCAGTGTCGATATATTTACGAAACAAACAAACAAATATACAAATAGAATTTCTTCTACTATGTATATAAAAAGCAATGTTCGAATGTGCGTCCACTATGAACTAAAAAAACTCTACTGGACTGTTTTACGCGCTGGTTTTTGCAAATAACTGCGTTGTCCGGATAAGGTTTAAAATTATTGAAACCTTCGATCTGACCAGTAGAAAGAAAGACAAAGGTATTTTGAACCGACTACTGTGTTCGGAGAGTAGTTTGAATTAAATCCGATTGGTAGTGCTGTTGTTTAGCCAATTGGATTTATTTATATTCTGACTTTTATAAAGTGAAAGGTTAAATTTTGCGTAGTTCCGTAATGTTTTGTAAGTTTGTTAATGTTCAGTATTAATTGTGATGACTTGGCAGCCATATCAAACTTCTAATTGTGTTCATTTAATCTATATACATACATATATATGTATGTATATACTCAAATCTAGCAATAGCGAAGCATTGCCGGGTCTACAACTAATAGAACCGGCAATGCTAATATAATATAACTTATATTATACATTTAAATTGTTAAAAAAAAAATATGTGCTGTTCCATATGAAAAAGCATAAACGTTCGCAGAATTTATTTGGAAGAATGAAGGAAGCCGTGGATACATAGCTCTTAGAACAGTGTCAATTAAAAAACTAATAATAAAACGAAGAGAATAATGGTTTTAGCGGTAATAATACATAAAAATAATAAATATATGAAACGATATGAAGAAGGCTTATGATAATATTAAATAATTTTAAATCAGTACAAAATAAAATAATAGTCTGGAATGTATTTAATAATTATTAATTATTTAGATTATTCGAATAAAGATTACATTTAAACAAGCATCCAGAGAATTATTCATTTTTTAATTAAAATTTTTATTTATAAAAAAAATGTAATAAATTGTTGCCGAAGGTCTTTAAATGGAATTGTAATTGATTAAAAATGGTAATGGAAGCATAATTATTCATTTTCATAAGTGTAAGTTTTCTGTTGTGAAAAATGATAGTTAATTTATTATTTTCAATTTGATAGACTTTTTTTTGGTAAAGATTTATTAGTACAACCCCTTCCTTTTCTAATATTCTTATAAAAATTAAGCAAGGATTTATTATGGTCTAATATGGTAGTGGTAAAATAATTGTAATGGTGCTGCAGAGTTAGTTTACAACTGCACTCTTAACACACTTAATTCTTAGTCCCCGTAATTTACAAAAAAATTAATTTTTGAAATATTCAAAATCTTTTTTTACAGGTTTATTTCTTCAAGTCACAACTTTCACCGATCGTAAGAACCTCATTTTAGCCACTTCAACTCTTCTTAAACTAATAAAAAATAATTAAAAAGATGTTATCCATGTGACCACCCAAAAAAATATATGTTCCCAAGATCTTTCGGTTTTTTCTAATCATCATCAGGGGATTAAAAATATTATGTCAAAAGTTAAAATGAGTACACAATCATGACTGTTTGAATGTCAACAGTATACTGAAGGAATGTAGTGAATTCTCGTGGAATAAAATAAAATTAAAGAAACCATGTTATCAAATATGATATTGTAGCTGTCTATGATTATTATCTCTTTATATTTGTATTTAGGACATATTTAATTTTTTTTTAAATTGTTGTTTATTAATTAAATTTTTATGTATTATATACTTTTGTATTAAAAATTTAATTAATGAACAAAAATTGTTTAAAGAAGATAAACTATTTAAATATATAAATTTTTAATTTTAATTTTTGACTTATATTTAATCTCCTGATGATGGTTTGAAAAGCCGAAAGATCTTGAGAAAATATATCTTTTTTGCTGGTACGGTGGTTAAAATGTTTTTTATTATTTTCTATTATTAAAATATATCAGTGGAAACTATGTTTCAGAAATTTCTTCTTAAACTCTACTTCCTCAGAACTCATTTTTTCAGAAAAGAACCGGCATTGCCATCACATCACACAATCTGAGCTGAGTGTGTATTCGGGCTTTCCGTTGCAAATTTCTGTTAACCCTGACTGAAACTTACTAATATTTCTTGCTAATACCTTTAACATCACCGTCTAGGTAGTTAAAATGAGCCGAGCCACCTGTTCTAAAACTCTATGTTTTTTTATCCCTTTTTCCCCTTGGGACCGGACCTAGATCGGAGAAGCACGACTCAATTTCAAGGGTGCCTTTGCTTCTATCCTGCCGAGTGATCATGGTGGACCCGGCTATGCCGTTCCCAGAACGAGGTACCACCCTGTCGGCCGGGACTGAGTCTTTTCTAGAACCTTGCCTCTAAGCGGAAGTCCCCCTAGAGGGACCTCCACCCGGGATTCTGGTCTTCCTTTATGCCTTGCCTGTAAGTGGAGGGCCCCTAAAGAACCCTTCTTCCGGGCCTCTGTACTTTTCGCTCTAACCCCCTTACAAATTCCCCGGAACCCCTGGGAAACTCTATCCTGGAGACAATTTTGCATCTTACAGGGTCCTCACCACTAAAAGTTATCACTTTAGTTTTTGAATCACTAGTTATCACTTATATAGTTAGAATCCTCACTCAGACTAGTCATTTAATTTTTTGCTCTTTGCAATTCGTCCTCTGTTTCCTGGATAATAACCTGATCATCCGCATACATCAATATGTTTTAAAAAAAGAATTCATTCCCAAAATCTATACCAGCAGCTACCTAGCTCTTGCTTTCGTTGTCTGATGAGATCATCCAAATAAATTATTAAATAGAGATGGTGAAAGGTTACATCCTTGTCTAACTCCTTGGTTTATCATTATCATCTTACTAATTCCTTCACCAGATTTTAGTGTTGTAAAATTTTTATCAAAAATCTCGATACATCAATAAGGTGTTGCGGGAAGCCTCTTCTCCTAATTATCTGTTACAATTTTTATCAGGAAATTTTGTCAAAAGTCTTTTCGAAATCTCTAAAGGCTAGATGAGTTTCTTTATTAAATTCAACTCTTTTATCAATAACATGTTCAAAGTAAAGAAAGATGTAAAGAAACATATTTTGCGGGAATAATATCTACTCCTTTATTAAGAGGTAATGATAATGCATGACCATTATCCGAATGAACCCGAATCCTTTGCTATTATATGAAACAATAAATAAATAAAACTACCGTGCTCGGTCGCGGATTTATCCCGTCTATGTGCGTACAGTCTTCAAAAATTGGAAGTAGGTTTTTGGAAGTTATGTATGGGGTGTTGCTATTAGAGTTTTTACTATTCACAACTTACCGGATAAAAAAAAAGATAGTCATGAAAACAGTTGAACTATTCATTACCAAATTTTAACTGTAGTTTTCTTATGACTCCCAAAATATCTAGCACAGTTTAAACCTAACTAATCTCATTGCTATAGAAATCATAAATAAAAAGAAGTATAAATAAATAACTTAAAACTTCTTTTGTTAAATCTAATATCGTTATCCATATCGATCTTTGAACAATGTCCTATTGATCTTCAACGGCTACTTTCTCTCTCTAAATTAAGTCCAGGAGTTTCATCATTCTATTTTACCATTGCATTGGTTACATATTTCAATCTATTACCTATTTCAGTACCTTTCAAATTCAAGTAGTTATGTTCAGGAAAATAGTCAAAAGCTGATTCGACATCTAATATACTTCTTGAAGGTTGAACTCGATTTTGAGCCTAGCTTATACATACATTCCTTTTCAATTCTTTAATAACCCTTTGACGTATACTCACATTGTTTACAATCATAAATTCTAGTAGCCCCAGAAGTCCTTTTTCTTACCTTTGACGTCACCGACCTAGTTCTTATGAAGATACCTAATTGAAATCTCTACCAATTAATTGTGTGACTGACCCTGATGAAATTTCTTAATTCGTATTATAAAAAACTGCAGAATGCTACTTTACTCGCACGAGGATAAGTTCTCACGGGTCGCCGCCAGTTTAATAAACGACATTAAAGATGTTAGTAAAGTACATAATAACTTTCTGAAGAAGTGGATATTGGTAGAAATTCAATATTTCTCAAACCATCAACATTTTATTAAATCTGTAAATAGTCGTCATTCCCTTTAATTTTACTATAAAAATAATTTATTTTTACCTACATTACGATGATAATACAAATTATTCTTTTATAGACAATGAAATTAAATTTAATCAATCACATAACTCGATGAAGAAGTCGATATTAGCATAGACAACGATCGATGTAGATAACGACATTAAATTTAACAAAAGAAGTTCTTAATTGCTTTCGTATTTATACGATTTTTTTTAATTTAGTATTTATATAGTAATGAGATAGATATTAAATATAGATGAAATTATGAGATAGATGAAATTAGTGAGATGTAAACTGTTAGATATTTTGGGGGTCATAAGAAAGCTACAGTTAAAATTTCGTAATGATTAATTTTATAGTTTACACAGTTAATAGGAACAGGTATTAAAGATGTCTCTTTATATATTCGTGAGATATATAAGGATGAATTACATAATCGAATGGAAAATAAAATATTTTTAACTCTCTAAACATTGTAAAATAAGCAAACGTATTCCAATCAAAATTTATTGAACGAAATGTCATTGAAACAATAATACCAGTATAGTTTTTAGTTTCTGTCATGGTAAAAGGTTGAAAAACGAATTTAGATGTACACATGAATGAGTTATTTTTGGTGCTTCTAATTTTTAATGTTTTTTTTTTTTTTTTTATGGAAAATAATGTAGGAGATCCATCCGATTATTATATATAGGAAAGTATTCCGTGTGTTGGTTTTTTCACTAAATTAGCTCTATGTTATAATGAGTAAATTTTTAAAGAAAAATTGTAGTAACCGAAACTTAAAATATGACTAATATTTTTCATACAATTCTTATAATATAAATTTTCTAGTGGCATAACAGTAATATTTTTCTTTACATCATGCTTTGGATATTATAAACTTATTTATAATGTAAAAAGATAGTAATAAATAAATAAATAAAAAGATTAAGCTTGATAGAAAAATGTTATTTACCGAGTAGTATTTCATTAAATCATTCCGGTAATTCTTTAGCGTTCTGCAAGACGGAATCCATTCTTTACTAAACTTTTATTTTCTATTTTTGGTAAACATGTCCGCGTCCATGTTAATATAATAGTGATTACTAAAAGATATGGTGTTAATGCCCTTCCAATAGCACAACTACAAGTCGTGGAATTATTGTCGAACATAACCCTAACATTATTGTGCATCCGACGTTATTTCTTTAATAATATGGAATTAATTCATTAGATATTTTGCCGAAAAGCTAAAATAGATAATTTTCTTCACACCTTTATCGATACGGATCAGTCTGTAACGTTATTTTATTTTAGCCACGTAATATTTTAACTGACACGTTTATTTTTATGAAAAAAAAAATTGTATATTTATGTAAAATTTTGTTAACTAAAATATTATGTTATAAAATTTATTTCTTAATATAAAAATATAAAATTATCTAAATTACATGTGTTATAAAACATTTAGATAAATTTCACTAAGATAATGTAAAAACATAAAGTTTATGAACATAAACAACAAACAACCACCTGCGGCCGCCTTTTGCATTCTAGTGTTACAGTTCCATGATTTTTATGTTTGTAAAATACAATCAAAAATATACTATTAAATGATGATGGTAAAAAAATGCTGCTATGTATTTTAAAAAAAAAAAAAACTTTACTTCTACGCTATAAATGTGTTAATTTAAAATTTTGGTAAATTTAATTAGCTGTCATCACATATTTCCTAAAATTACAACGCCGAGGTAAATTATGGTAAATCTTTTTTCTTTATTTGTTTTATTCTTCATATTTAAAAAAAAATGTGATAAAATACTTTTATCTCATTACTTTTACTTTTTATACTTTTATATTATTTTTTTGTATGAGATAAAATACTTTTTTATTTAAATTGCATATTTCTTATATGTGACTTATCACATTTTAAATTAATTAGTAGAACCAAGTTATTTTCTTTTTTTAAGTATATATAGGCTAGATAAATCTTTTACCGTGTGTAAAATATCAAAACTGACTAGGATTCAAACCCAAAATGAACTGCATGAAAGGCAGACATAATCATTTTGCCTCGGAGGTCGGCTAAATAGTATTTGATTTTAAAACCTTATAAATTTGCTATCATCAGTTTTTTCATCAAAACGATTTCACATGAAATCGTTTTGATGAAAAAACTGATTACTTTATTGAGTAAAGATCCAACAATTCGATTTTCTTTTCAAAATTTTATTCACAATCTGTTACATTTTTGTTGGAATCTTAAATAAACTATATCAGATAAATTGAATTTAAAAAGGAATCTCCGTTGAGATTTCTCAAAATTTACATACTAGTGCTATATAGAAATTCTGAGGGTGGAACGTAGAACGTACACAAGGTAGTTTTGTAGCACTGTACTTTTAGAAGTATAATAGAAAAAAAACAACAGTTATCAAAAAATAAAAATAAAAAATAATAAGAATCTTAAAAATGCCAGATTGATAAAACATTTAGAAAAGAAAAAATAAACCAAAAGTGTATTTGAAAACAGAAACGAAGAGGAAGGGAATGAAGGATTGATTAAACTCAGCAGATTTAATATACTATAGAATGCCTTAGGTCCAGAATCTACAGACGCTTAAGACTTCTAACATCATCACTGTTGTTCAGAAGGTTTACGGCTAAGTGGTTAACGTGGTGATTTAGTCGAAGTTTATATTTCAAACGTAAACGCTGTATTTCTTCCTTGACGTACCAAAATATTCGTGAATTTCACACATTTTAGTAAACCTGGCCGCCTTAGCTGTACTACTGTCAGTTCTGAAACTGTTTTATGGTCTCAACATTTGTCTTGTTTGCTGTGCTCCGTAGTTGGACGCCATATGTTCATATTGCTTTCGTGATTGGTGAGACTGAAAGTAGCTTATTAGACAAAAATAACTCAGACCTCCTGCCAGCAATCAGTATATTTCCTTGATCTACATGTTAAGTTGATTTGTCCTCTCATTCGCATAAACCTTCCACGGCAAATAACGATAGAGTTGACGTACCTTACTTCTTCAGTATACGGGATTAAAATGCTCTCAAGGTGGTTACGTGGGCAGTATCCTCTCCTCATTGCGAATGCAACATGGCTACATGTTAGCCATGTAGCCATGTTGTAAAATATCAAAACTGACTAGGATTCAAACCCAAAATGAACTGCATGAAAGGCAGACATAATCATTTTGCCATTTTATGGCATAGTAGCCATAAAATGTGGTCATCCAATGTAGGATTGATCTGAAAAATGAGTACATCAGTTTTTACCACAAAAGAAATAAAAAAACCTTAAAAAAAGATTTTTCATTTTTTTTTGCGTAAAATTTTTATAAAAATAATACTACATAAATCAATCAAAAATTAGCTTGACTCAAAAGTGGTCTGGTTATTTACCGTAGCCTTATCCTACATTAAAATAAGATTAATCGTGTTAACTGAAAATTTCAATTATTTAGTGGTATTTAGTCGCAAGCAATATGTTACAATTTTTTTTTTGAGAAAAAATGTGATCTATATAAGTGAAATTAATTTAGAACGGTCTACAAAGACCGTATATGCATGATCGAAAAAAAATTATTTTTTAAATGAAGATTGTGAGGTTCAAATCCTAGTAAAAGTTAGTTGCTTTTATACGGATTTGAATACTAGTCATTGGATACCGATGTACTTTTGTGGTTGGGGCTAAATTAACCACACGTTTCAGGAATGGTCGGTCTGAGTTTGTATAAGACTTTCATTGGGCTGAGGGGGGGTTACTATTGTTCATTAGTTGAACTGATTGCCAAACAATACCAAAGAACACCGGTATCTACTAGATTATGGCTTCCGATTTTCTTTGGTGGTTGGGATTCAATTAACCACACATCTCAGGAACGGTCGACCTGAGACTGTAAAAAACTACGCTTCATATACATTGATACATTATCATCATTCATTCTCTGAAGTAATACCTTACGGTGGTTACGGTGGGTAAACAGACAAAAAATAAAAGCAATAGTTGAATTGAAGCAACGTACACATTAGTAAAAAAAAATGTTGTCTATATCGATTATCATTGTTTATATCGATCGTTTTCTATGTCAGTATCGACTTCATCGAGTGAGTTATCTGATTTACTAAATTTAATGTCATGGTCTATTAGTATTATTATCGTGATGCATGTAAAAACAATTTAGTTTTATAATAATATTAAAGGGGTGACGACTATTTTAGAGATTTAACCATAAAAATGAAAAATTATTTTTCATTTTTTGCCGAAACTTCTGGAACATCTATCAAAATTTTTATAATTTTGTTCTTTCCATCTTTAGCTCAAACTACGTCACAAACATGAATGATATTTATTATCATATTTAGGAGCAAAAAGGAATTTATTTAAGTTTTAACTTTCCAGATTGTTGAACTGTGTTAAGTAGATAGTAATTTAAGTTATCGTACAGATATCACGTAGAAATAAAAAAAAAAATATTCGAATCGAGATGCCTAGTCTCTCCGTTTGTCCTGCAGATTGACTGCTGAGCGTCAGTTTCACAATAGATTTTATTTTTGTTAAATAATGAGGAATAAATTTGACATTATCTCAGTTTTGATTAGTAAAAGTATCTAAGTCGATATCGGTGGGAGAGGCCTTCAGTGAAAGAGTCCTGAGTCATTACGACAGTATCTACATTTAAAAAAAAAACAAATTTAGAACATCTTACATTTTCATTCTAAAACATCCAGTTAAGATAATACTAAAGTATCCAGTTTAAGATATAAAGAATAAATTAAATAAAGAATTCAAATCAATAGCTCGATTTCGATTTGTTAATAACAAATTTAAAGAAGTTAAATCCCTGGATTCCATCCTGATTACCGTTAGCTTATATTTCATTTCAAAGATGAATGATCAGTTCTTACAGTTCTGTTGTTCTGTTGGTCGATTATTAGGTTTTAATTTCTTTAAATGATGTGGAATAAAAGTTTCGTTTTTACTGTTTCGGAAACGGGCAAAGGTTATAAAGTGAGTTGGAATACAACTCATGAAATACAAATTCGACTGATGGTAAAAATTAGCCTTATTTGAAATTTTTACCTACATCATGAAATAATGACAAATATTACTCTATTTTTTGTATTCACTTTTTTCTGTTCAATTACAACTTTTGCAGTCAGATTTGGCATCGGTATAAAAGATGAGGAGATTAAATTTGTCACCAGATATGTTTCCCATTTCCGAACGACGATCGGCTGGTTTTGTAATCTTACTAGCCCATGTATGGATAAACATTATAATTTGATTAATCAGAAATATTTTATCAAAACTTTTCATTTGATAAATATATCGTGAAATAAATATAAGATTTATGAAAATTTGAAAAATCTACCTCAGCTGTTGCAGGCATTTCCCTAAAATTCAAGTAGTTAGTTAAATTTTACCCCAGGTAATATTTTTACTTTTAAAATATCTTTAATATTTACTAATGGATTAAGATAAAAAAGCTTAAAAATGTAGTGCCTTCGCAATTTTCTTTCACCTTGAAAAAAACAGTTTTCTCTACTTTTTATCCGGAATTGCTGAAGTACTTTGAATACACTTGAAAATTTGTTGTATTCACTTTTCTCTTAAAACAATCTTAAAACACTAAATAAAAATCTTAGACTGGACATTCTTGTTGGTTTCAAACTCTATTTAGCTGATTACAATTATCTCCTACTACATCACAAACGTGAATAATTTTTTTTTAAATGTATTGGTAGGTTGAATGTTTTTAAGTCGTTTCATTTCATGAAGATGTTCTACGTGTTCTACTATTCTATTATTTCGATTTCCTGAAGTACTTCAAATCAGTTGAATTTCGCTATAGCATTGAACTTTCTATAAATATTCTTTTTTTGGGATTTTGAAAATTGGCTGATTACTGTAACCTCGTTTTACGTCACAGTCATAAATGATTAAGAACAAGGCTATCATAATATGGAACCGATCAATAGAATCTCTTAAAATTATGATTCATCTTCGTGACGTTTTGATATTGCACTAAACAGCCAATCGTCGTTTTCTGTCGGCAGAAATTATTCCTGAATTTGAATTCCAGTTTTATTTTTTTAAATTTTCCTTTTCATCTCTTAAAGTTTTATTTACTTCTATATATTTAGCGACTGCCAGTGCTAATCTTAGTGTCCTATTGCAATAACTATACTGAGAATTTTGCTTAAAAAAATTATTATTAAATCATAGGATGTAGTAATATTCAACCGAGGATATAATAAAATTCAAATTTTATACATACTTTTTTATGTACTGTTTATTCTGAGATTTTGCTAATATACTATCCTCACTTCAAGTCCATTTTACTAGATAATTTTGGTATGAAAAGTGATAGAATGCAACAAACAAATCACGCATTTAAAAAAAAAAATTTTCAGTAATTAATTAAAAAATGAAAAAAAATGTTTCATGAAAAACAGAATTCCCACTTGAAAAATGAATGAATTTATTTACAGAACCTAACGTCTGATTAAATAAAAAACAAGCTGACAGCATAGTTGTAGAAGTTTCCCGGAACTCGGCTTTACCCGCGTTCCAGGAAAGTCCTAAAACAGCGGGTTGTTTCTGATGCACGACTTACACATACATAAACACAAAACTTAATTAAAAATATTTATAATTTTATTTAAATTTAATATTTTTCCGTTCATTTAATTCAACGATTATAAATTAAGTGCACCCCCATACAGTATTTAATTTGAGCGGGTGTGGCGGTACTAGCGGCGACGGTCGGCACTAACTAAACTAATGTAATTTTACAACTTACATAATACAAATTTCTCTTGTGGGTCGGCATACTGGTGTAGCCGCGAGGCTTAACGCACTAGGTACCGAGTCAACCGTGCGATCGAGTTCGAGATCCATATATATATTGTATATAAGTATTGTAAATATATAAGTACACTTTAAATATATGTACTGGAAATAATTGAATTCCGTATAAATGTTTTCAAAATTTAGACTTGTATGAAATTATACGAGTACTAACAAGCCGACGCGACAATCAGATTGACTAGAAATCTTATTTTATATTTCTCTTTATCTTTAACGCAAATGATATAATGTCCATGAAAACATGAATTTTATGGAAGATAACTTAACCAAATTTTTACAATTGTTTTTAGTAATTTCGTGTATCATGAAAAATAACGTTTTTGTGTGATGGGGAAAATGTTTTATACTTTTTTATCTAGATTACGGGTAAAAATAATACAAAACATATTTTAATTTTATTTTTTTTCATTTGACGTTCATCTATCCAAATAAAACATTAATTATTCTTTGAATATAAAATAAAGAAATGAAATTCAACACTATCCGAAATTTTCAAATGTCGGTTGACTGGTTTACGAAATCTCATACGTTACAACCCACATATGATCATTTTTATAATTCTATTGGTTGAATAAAGTATGATAAAGTTTAACCACACAGTAGATGTGTAACTTAATCAATTGTTTTTTAAAATAGACAGGATTAAAATCTCTTCTTAAAAACAACCATAAATTCTATTGGCAAAAAATGCGCATTTATTTAAATGCAATTACATAATAAACTGTAGGCCTACTAAAGGGCTACTTGCATTTTTTTTTTTTTTGCCTTTAGTCAATTGATGCAGCTCTCCATTCCTTATCTAGTGCTAGTCATTTCATTTAGCTATACTCCCTACATCCTACATTCCCAACAATTTGTTTTACATATTCCAAAAGTTGCCTACCTGCACAATTTTTCCCATGTACCTGTCCCTCCAATAACAAAGCGACTATTTCAAGATGTCTTAATATGTGGTCTATAAGTCTGTCTCTTCTTTTAACTATATTTTTCCAAATCCTTTTTTTTTCATCAATTTGCCGCAACACTTCTCATTTGTCACTTTATCTATCCATCTGATTTTAACATTTTCCTATAATACCACATTTTAAAAGCTTCTAATCTTTTCTTCTCAGGTACTCCGATCGTCCTTCCAAATAAAGCTACACTTCAAACATATACTTTCAAAAATGTTTTCCTGACGTTTAAATTAACGTTTGATATAAACAATGTATATTTCTGACTGAAATCTCCTTTTGTTTGTGCTATTCGGTATTTTATATCGCTCCTGCTTCGTCCATTTCTAGTAATTCTACTTCCCAAATAACAGAATTCTACTACCTCCATAATATTTTCTCTTCCTGTTTTTATATTCAGTGGTCCATCTATATTATTTCTACTACTGTTCATTACTTTCGTTTTGTTCTTGTTTATTTTCATGTGGTAGTTTTTGCGTAGGATTTCATCCATGCCGTTCAGTTTTTCTTCTAAATCTTTGTACTCTCAGCTAGAATTACTATCATCAGAAAATCTTTGTTTTTTCATCTTGTACTGTTACTCCGGATCTAAACTATTCTTTAACATCATTAACTGTTTGTTCTATGAAAAGATTAAAAAGTAATGAAGATAGGGAGCATTCTTGTGGGACACCCTTTTTTATTATCGCTTCTTTCTTATGTTCTTCGATGATTACTGTTGCAGTTTGGTTCCTGTAAGTGTTAGCAGTTGTTCTTCTATCTCTATACTTCAACCCTAATTTTTTTAAAATACTGAACATTTTATTCCAGTGTACCTTATCAAATGCCTTTTCTAAGTTTATAAATGCTAAATATGTTAGGTTTTTTCTTTAATCTTCCTTCTACCTAATCTTTAATCTTCTATCTTTTAATATTTCATTTTTTTCTTCTATTAATATGAGCGCTAAAATTGCTTTCCTTCTCTCTATACTCTTCCTGAAACCAAATTGGTCTTTTCCTAACACTTCTTCCACGCTCCTCTCAATTCTTCTATACAGAATTCTAGTTAAGATTTTTGATGCGTTTGTAGTTAAGCTAATTGTTTTGTATTCTTCACATTTATCTGCTTCTACTTTCTTGGGTATCATGACAATAACACTCTTTCTGAAATCTGACAGAATTTCCCATTTTTCGTAAATATTACACACCAGTTTGTTTAATTTATCAATCGCTTCCTCACTTGCACTGCGCAGTAATTCTCCAGGTATCCCGTCTATCCCAGGAGAATTTCTACTATTCAAATCTTTTAATGACCTATTAAATTCAGATCTCAGTATTGTATCTCCTTTTTCATCCGACTTCCTCTTCTCCCTCTATAATACCACTTTCTAATTCATTTCCTCCATATGACTCTTCAATATATTCTATCCACCTATTGACCTTTCCTTTTGTATTATAAATCGGTGTACTATCTTTGTTTAATACATTATTACATTTTAATTAATGTACCACAAAATTTTCCTAACTTTCCTGTATGCTCCGTCTACTTTATCAATGATCATTTCTCTTTCCACTTCTGAACATTTTTTTTTAATCCACTCTTCTTTTGCTAATTTACACTTTTTGTTATATTATTTCTTAACTGTCGATTGTTACTTTTACCTTCTTCATCACTGGAATTCCTATACTTTCTACGTTCATCCATCAGCTGCAATATATCCTCTGCTATCCAAATTCTATTTGTTCTGCCTAAGTTCGCTTTTGCTGATTTAAGACTTTCCTTTTTAAAATTCTCCCATTCTTCTTCTATATTTTGTACCTTATTGTTTTTATTCAGACTTCTTGCAAAGTTCTCCTCAAAATGTTTATTTACGGCTGCTTTCTCATGCTCCTCTAAATTTCACCGATTCATCTGACACCTTTTGTTCAGGTTTTTAAGCCCCAATCTACATTTCATTATCACTAAATTATGGTTGCTATAGATGTCTGCTCCAGGATATGGTTTGTAGTCGATAAGTTGATTTCTATATCTTTGTTTAACCATGATATTATCTATCTGATACCTTGCAGTATCACTAGGCTTTTTCCATGTGTATATTCTTCTATTATGATTTTTAAACTGGGTGTTGGCAATTACTAAATTATACTTCGTGCAAAACTCAATAAGTCGGCCCCCAATTTCATTCCTTTTGCCCAGCCCGTATTCCCGCACAATATTTCCTCCTTGCCTTTTCCGATGCTTGCATTCCAATCTCCAACTATTATTAAATTTTCATCCCCTTTTATGTGTTTAATTGCTTCGTCAATTTCTTCTTATACACACTCTACCTCATCATCATCATGGGCACTTGTAAGCATACGTGTATAGACGTTAACAACTGAAACATAGTCCTGCGTGCCCTTTATTTGACGCTCAGTTAATTATTCTAAAATCACCTTATCAAAAAGTCGGTTTTTTCTTCCCACTGAAACTTGCAAATTTCTACTACATTTACATTTACCTTATCCACTTCCCTCTTTAAATTTTCTAACTGACCAATCTTTTTTAGGCTAACATTTCACGCTCCAACTCATAGAATGTTGTTTCATCATTTTCTGGTGACCCTTTCCTTAGTAGTCCCCACCCGGAGTTCCAAACGGGGGACTAGTTTACTTTCGTAATATTTTACCAAGGAAGGCGCCTCCATCTTTGTTACATGAAAATGCAGAGAGTTACATTTTCTTGTAAAAAAAAAACAGCCGTAGTTTTCCATTGTTTTCAGCTGCGCAGTACTCAGAAGATTGAGTGATGTTATTATGGCCGTTTAAGTCCTCCTGATCTACGCCCTTAACAACTACTGAAAGAGCTGGTGCCGTCTCTCAGGAATCCTTCCTTAGTCTGGTTCTCAACAGATACCTCTTCGATATAATTGCACCCTCGGTCCAGCTATTCTGTATCACTAAGCAATCAAGTTCCCTCAACATCAGCAAGGTCTTATAATTCTTAGAGGGAGAAACTTGAATTGGTGCTTTTAAAATAAATTGATATCTTACATTGTTATTGCTTAATGATTATTAAAAAATGTTAATTTTGGGTGGCCATTTTGAGGCGAACCCGACAACTGATCGTGACCATTCGTATATTTTTGTGATCCTTTAACGATGCTTAATCTAAATCCGGAATCAAAATCAAAATACGATACAAAAATGACGCACGCACTTATACATATTGAATTCAATAACGAACAGTCTGTTCGTTGAAAAATGGATAAAATCTTTTTGTTTGTTTCATACCTACAATAATTTAGAATTTTTAGGATACGATTCAATCACATGTACGGTAGAGTAATAGGTTATTATTATAAAATTTTGTGATATTAACTAATAAAAAGCCATAATGTAATAAAAAAAGTAATAATAGTATTAGTAATATAATTATACGTGTCCTTATTTGTCCACGTGACAACTAATACAAATGACACTTTCTCTGTTTCTAAGAAAAATATATTAGAGAAAAGAAAAAAATGATAGAGCGTTGGCTGTTACAACAAATACCAGTAATTTTGCTAGATTATAAATCATCTGATATTTTGTCAAACAATGGAATGTTTATATTACTTCTTTCATTTCCACGCGCGTGCACGTGTATGTATGTGTGTGTGTGTGTGTGTGTTGTGTGTGTTTTAAAAAACAAATTTCAAAAATAAATGTAGTATTACATTTATCTTGTTCTACCTATTTAAAACAGTTTTTTAAATTTATTTATTTATTTTATAACTCAATTCTTATTTAGTGTATGACTTAGATTGTAATAACTTCTTACCTCCTCCACACATATTTTTTTTATTTGAATGAATAAAATTCATTTGATTTACAGTCAAGAAATATAAAAGTCTGCCCTCTTTAATTACATTAGGATTTATAAGCTACCCCTGTAATTTTAGATCACCTTTTATAAATAATTGAAATAGTAATAATGCTTATTATTACCTCCATTCCTGATTTTTTTTACATAGGCATCTACATAAAAATAATACAAAAGGTATACCGATAATTTCAATAAATCCATTATGACTTCTTTTTATTTTTATATCTATCGCCATCTATCTTGATACGTCTACATTTTAGACGTATACGTACATATGGGCTATCATGAAAGTAAACAAAATTTGGATAATTCTCGTGGGGAAATTTTCAGGTATCTATAGGTTTCACGATCAATTACATTTGAATATTTTTTACATAATATACTATTACTTGCCGTCTCTTCCTACGGTCAACTATTTATTCGTTGTAAAGTTTTAAAATGAAATCGAAAATCAACTTTTGTGCTGTAAAATACCTGGCAGGAATACGGTTTTTATACACCATACTATGCATGATGTTAAAGACATTAATGAAAATAATGGAAAATACTGTTCAGGATACAGTAGAATACAGTGAAAGTAACAGTGTTCGGGGCGCCCTTTCCATCATAATCAACGAATCCAAACGACGACGTTGTTGAAATTTAAAAAAAAATAACAGCAATTTTGCTGTTAAATAAGTTTAATAATATGTTTTATGACTTACAATGTATAAAATCGGATGAAACAATTATTTCGATTTATATATTATATTTTACCATCCGAAAAATTGATAATAATTCGTAACCTATCACCCATTTGTAATGTGAAGATTTTCAGTGTGGAGACTTGGAAAAATAAAAACATGTTTTTTTATTAGATATTAATTTTTGTATGAGAACTAAACTTTGAAGTAATAATATTGTAAAATATTTATTGTCATCTAAATTTCAAAATTATAAATTAACTTTTTGGAAAATGTATAGATTTGAATCAGACAGTCTTATTGATTTCATGGAACACTTTTAAAAAATGTACTAGCGAATACTACATGATATTTTTTAAAGAATGAAAATACAATTTCAAATGAAATTTAGGTATATTTTTATAGTTGTTAGATCTAAATAATAGATTTCTTGAATAATACTTGTTATGAATATAAATTAAATTTATTAACACCAAAATATCTCACTACTGGAAATACTACCACACTATTTTCGGTAGTTTTCATTTATTACTTTGTTATAAATTAATAATTTCTGCTACTCTATTTAGATATCAAGTGTTCAACTCAAACATAAACTACGAAATATTGTATAGGAGATGTATTCAGTAAATATTTTAGATCAGGTTACTGACTAATCTGGTATAATAAATGCTCTTTCGTTCAGTGTAATTTTTACAGTTATATTTTTTATCTACTTAAAAATGCATAATTAATCATTACGTATTATTATTAAGTAATAAAATATATTTCTCTTCATAAATGTTTAGCTAAGAGAAACATTTTTTTTTTTTTTTCAGGAATATGACTAGAAATTTAATTACATGCCTGAGTTGGTTAGTTTATATTAATGAATTGTGTAATTTATATTATAATTTTCATTATATAATTGCTATACATTTATGTTTCATTATGCGTTTTCTAATATATTCCTATATTTGTTTAAAAATAATTAATTAAATTAATTAATCTTATTCAAATTTAATAAAATTTGTTTAATATGTGACAAATATAAATGTATTTTGTTTTAATTATTTTTTTCATCGTGTCATCAGTGAATATTGTTGCCAACTCGGTCAGTAAGTGATTTCTGAATCGTACCAATTGAATAAATTTACTTTCTTAACGTTTCTTTTCACTTTAAATTTTATTTATTATTATTCGTTTTATTATTAGTCTACGTCTTTTATCACATTACAGACATCCTATTAACCAATGAACGTTTGGCAACAGCATTTGAAATTATATAAAATTTCTATCATTCTCATATGAATAGTTTTTTATTTTATGATAATTCTTGTTTACAAATTTACTTTATTATACGTTTTGTGTTATCCTATAAATAACACACTCAAAGCTTTTTATAAATTCTTATAGCCACACATTTTATAAACTTTTTAGAATTATTCATACATTATTATTTTTTTTTTTTATTCTTATGTTGTTCATTTATTTCTTGTTCTGTGCTAATCTTTTAACTTCAACATAATTATTACATCCTACATCCTCAGTCTTCCATTCCTATACTTCAACTACAATTTTCCCTTTACATATCACTCTCATTATTAAATTGAACTTGAATATTGTTATGCATGACCAACCAACTTAATTTGTCTCTTGCCAAGACGCTACTACGAATTTCTCTCTCCTGCTATTCTTCCAACGACTTTTTTATTTCGTGGTTTGACAACCCACGTATTTTTCAATATTATTCTGTATTTCAAAGTTTATTATATATTTCCTTTTTTTATGAACATTATATTGTGTTATGTTTATTCGTCATTTTTACTGTTCTTATACGAATTTTACTGTTATTTTTTCTTCTGTTTTAATTGTTGCTTTTTTACATTTTCTTCTTTTTAATTCTCTTTGTTTATTGGCGTTACTCCTCATTTTTATATTATTCCTACTGTTATTTTTACATGACTGTCCAAAAAGGAGTGTAATGAATTTTTAGGGTGTATGTATGCAAGTATGTTTATTTTTTCCATCGTAGAAGCTCAACATCACAGAAGCTCATATATTTCGCGTGGATTTCAGTTCCCCTGGTGAAATTTCAGTATATTGAGGTAAACTAGATGGTTTCTTATGTTTTATGACCTGAAAAGTCGAATAAAACATGTCCTACAACTCTATTTTCCGTAGTTTTCCGTCTATTCACCTGCATATATATATATATGTATTTATATAGCCTACGATACTCCCGGTAACGTAAGAATTCAAACGTGGGGTTATACAAGTAGTTTTCATGAGATTCAACGTAAAACAGAAAAATTCAGTGACGAAAAACATTTTTTTTTAGGTTTAAGTACAATAACTTTGTTGAATGATACATAAATGCGTAAATTTTATTATCAAAACCTGTAGAAGATTTTATTCTTAGAAAATTCATTAGGTAAAAATTATGAAAACAAAAAAAAATCAGCTTTTATTAACAAAAAACTTTAAAAAATATCATATGAATTTGTAAAAATTAAAAACAGCTGCTTTTAGTACAATAAATTTAGACTTTTGAAAAATTTAATTTACCTTTAAAAAATACTGATTTTGGTTTATACTCTAACAATTTATTACGTGACTGCCCAAAAAGAAATGTAACGTATTTAGGGTTTATGTATGTATTTTTGTTCCACGATAGTAGCTCAACAGCTGAACCAATTTAGATGTATGACCCCATGTTGGAATCCTCACGTTACTGGGGGTGTCATAGGCTATATAAATATATATATATATATATATACATAGGCTTTGTATTATATATATTTATTTAAATTTTTAAAAAAAATTTAAATATTTGAAAATAAAATTATTTTACATACAAAATTGTTAACCGCATGCTGTTAAATTATCCTATACTAATTATCCTAGATTAATTAGAAATCTTGTTTTTTAGCAGTCGAGTTTTTAAATTTTAATATTTATCAATTCTTTGATATTTTACACTGTCTGTTCCTGATATTTATAATTTTTCCTCTTCTCGTGTAGGGTACATTATTAATATTTAATATGAGTTACAGGGACAATTTACGGGACAAATTCATTGAATAAGTTCTACTTTACTAAAAAAGAACAGGAAGTGGATATTCTCTCTTCTTTGAAGAGGAATAAATTATTTACATTCTTTTTACTTCCTTATACGAAGTAAAGGAAGTATTGTGATCACGAAAAATTTCAGTTTTTAGATTTCAACGGAAATATCCATTTCGACCATCCCTGAATCCATTTTGACTAGTTTCGGCGTAACGTCTATATTAACATATGTATCTCGCATAATTCAAAAACGATTAGCCGTATTAGCCGGATGTTGAAATTTTTGATTTTAGGACTGTTGTAACATCTAGTTATCCATCACCCCTTTTGATTAGAATCGATTAGATTCTAAAATAAGTCCAAAGCCCGAATTGGGCTTTGTTGGACACTTTAGTCCAACAAATCCCAAAATCCAAAAAAATTGGATTTTGGACTTTTTCTTAACTGCAGTAATAAGTCCTTATTGAAATCTTTTCAACAATACATCATAAATGGTAATTATTTGGAGTGGTTCCAGAGTTATAGCCAAATAAATTTTTAATTAATCGATTTTTTGGATCTTACAAGGGGAAGGCAGATCAGTTCGAATCCGACTTCATCTTTTTTTTTAATTTAAATATATTGATTTATTAATAATTATTAACCGCTGATTTAAAAAAAAAAATACAATAAATAATAATTCAATAATTACAATAATAATATATATATGAAAAAATATCAGAAATCATTAATGAAATAAAATTTTATGTACTTTTCATTTAAAAAAAATTTAATAGGCGTACAAGGAAGTTATCCCTTGTCAACATCAGATTTTTTTTATTTTTCAATTCCATCTTTATTTTATAGTTTTCATTATTATAAAAAATATTTTTAAAAGCATACTAAACTTTATTTAAAAAAAAATTATTTTAATTTAAAAAAAATAATAAATAAAAGATATTTTTAAAAAATGTTGGTTAATAAATGAGTACATATAATTAATAGAGGCGTGCATACGAAACGTATAACAACTTATTTTGTGTTATTTTAGAGGATTGATATTTTTTTATTCTATTTAGCCTTTACCCGCATATTATTATTGCTAGCTATATAATATTTTATAAAACCTCTGTTGAATTAATAATGTTATTTGATTTATTTAAACCATTATACATTTAATTTCTCTGAATGCGGGTTATATTTAGGTCTATAAAAAGAAAACAGAGGACTAGTTGGACGAAACATACTTGTTTATTTATTTGTAATACGTGATATTTTGGAGAAATATATTACAGTATTATAAATGATGTAAGGGATCCGGCTTGGGATTACATATCATAAAAATCGTCTTTTTTTCTAGAAGATTTTGTTAGCAAATATTGTTTTTATAAACAGAAATTAATTGGTAATTTTTCTGTTCAGCGAAAGTATTATAATAATTTTATTGATTAATCTATCTATTATAATATTAACGTCCAACTACATACAATAGCTTATATGGAGTTATTTAGCAATAGCTACCTGAATATTATGTTCAGAGCTGTGAACTAAACCAAACACAATATTTGTCTTTTTTTCTAATTAATTTTCGATTTGATATTAAATTTTTATTACAACACACCGTAGTCAAAGTAGTCAATCGGATTTCGGTGGAAAATGAACAGTCTCTTTATTAATTTTAATAAATGGTTATTTATATTTCTTTATTTTATAAATATAATTTAACCAAACTTAACATACGCTCGCTAACCTTGACTAATTAACAGGAGTGTTTTGATTATTTAAATAATAAATAATTGCAATAATTACTGAATTTATTGAATAAATACTCAAAACATTAATTAGTCAAGGTTAGCGAGCGAAGCGAGCGTAGGTTAAGTTTGGTTAAATTATATTTATAAAATAAATAAATATAATAAAGAGACTGTTCATTTTCCACCAAAATCCGATTGATTACTTTGTTTTTTAATAAATCTGTAGCTGCGGTGGCGTTAATACGTAAGTACCACACACTGAACCAAATTGTATAATAAACTCTTTGTTTTATTTATTTATTTATTTTTTTTCTTAATTTACTACAAAATCTTTTCATACTGGCATCAGCCCATGTTACTGCTGGCTATTTTTTAATTTAGGCAAAAACATATTAAAAATATGTTAGAAAAATGTCTGGTTTTGAATTTGAATCATATCATTTTAGTACGACGTTGTTGTGTGTTTTTTACGCACATTCTTAATACGTGTCAACTTAATTAAAAACTAATTACCAACAGTAATATCAGCTGATGCCTAACTGTAAGAATTGCAGCATCATTTACTTAAGATGGTCATTTTTTTGATAAACTTTTATTACAAAATCTGTTAATAAAAATTTAAATTTCAGATTAATATCGTCGTCGATTGGTCATAGAAAAAGAAATGAATTGTTTATTTATTTTTTTTTTACTTGTTTTATTTGTAATAACATATAGAAAAAAACGTAAAACTTTGTTCAGTAACATTAAATTAATCTGAACCATATGATGTCGGAGTAGCTCGTTGTTTGCACGATGTGTAGGTAAAATTGTTTTTATACGTTTATCAATATTAACGTATTTTATTTCCCGTACTACTTACCTTGGTTTTGTAAGTACAAGACTAATTTTTCTATTCATTTTATACGGATCTTCTTTCATTTTCTTAATTATTATTATTACGTTTGTAATGCCTAATCGAGCCCTTCTGTTTAACATGCCGTACCGTCGCTTCACTGAATTACTTTGCTGCAATGGACCTGACAAGTTCCCAAACGCTAACGACAGACGGATATTGATAGTTACTAATAGATTTTATTATTTTGTCTATTTTACTATTTATGTATATGATTTACGGCTTCATTTTTCGTTGGTCTCATTTCCTGCATTATTTCTGAGCACTGTCTAAAAAGTTATTTTAAAATAAAAACGTTCGTATAGTTTTGAATTGTTTTCTTTTCAGAAAATGTTTTCATTCTTTTTCTGTGTTGTCGCCTTTCATCCGTCCATTTATTCAGGTTTATACCTTTCTTTTTCTTTCTCTCTGGAAACTTAAATTTTCTAGTCACTTTTCTAAATTTATCTCTGTCTTTATAGAGATCCTTAGAAATGTTTAATATCTTTAGATCTGTTTCTATTTATTTAAACCTGTAGGTCTTTTGACTCTATGTAGAAATTAAGAATTTTTTTTGTCAATTTTGGTTGTTCATTCTGCATAAATATCCATAAAACTGTAATCTTATTTTGCGGATTAAGTCCCCTATTTTTTCTGTATATTTTTAAATTTATTTTTTACTTTTCAATTTATAAATTCCACCTACATATTGTGATCCATAAATTTTTCTTAAAAATTTTTTTATTTGACTTTTTTATCAATTTTGTGATATACTATCTTAAATAAAGCTCTATTTAGTTCCGAAGACGTAAAAAAATACTATTTTACATGATATTTTCCTGAAGTTTAATTCAGAATTTATTTTTATACATACCTAATCGCAATTCGTTTTTCAATATAGATTTCCCTTTTTTCCTACTCTCTAAATAAAATAAAGTCTATAATAGATTTCTTTACACTCTAAATTTTTATTTTACTTAAAACTTTTCTGTTGATTCTTTCAAGTTTCGCAACAGGTATTAGTTTCTCCCGTTTGTTAAATAATTCGAATTAAATAAATACTTTATTAGCTACGTAGATTAGCGAAATTTGTTATAATAAATATTATAATTTTTCGTATTTTATGCATATTATTTTTTATAGTTTTACCATTCTGTTATTAATTTTCTCATTCTGTCCCTAATTTTATTAATATTCACCATTATTTAGAAATTTCGCTGGAACTATGGTGTTTCCTCTATACTTTTTAATTGTTAATCAGTTCCTTACGATTATTATCCACCCGTTTTGATTCTCTTCGAATGGTATCTTTACATATCGTACAAAATGTCTAAAATTTAAGGTAATAAAACTTACATTTAACAAATTTGTTCTAAAAAATAGAAAAATACTTTTTTATTTCTTTAAAATATTTTTCTTTTAGCAGTTGACAATAAATTAAAAGAAAACTATAAATAATATATTTACCCATAATTTTCTGCCTGATTAAAAATAAAAATTTATTGAAAAATTATAAAATATATTGTTTTAAAAAAATTCTGCTTTATATTTTATTTAAAAAAATCTATTTTACAAAGAAACAAAACTTAATATCTAATTTACAAAGAAACCACTACCAATATGGAAAAATATCGTCAACAAATAGCTTTCTTAAAGGTTTCTCGATTTAGTAAAAAATTTGAGTCGTTTAAATGATTAAAAAAATATCAAAGAGAAGGGCAGTAAAAAGCCTAATACTGAGGATGACTAAGGATCAGTGGAATGCGATTTTCATTTTTACTGCAGTTTTATAAAAAAAAAAGCAGAAAGAAAAGGAAAAAACTAATCAAAGCAATTTTTTGCTAAGTCACTCTGAAATGCAGGAATATATTTTACCATAAATTTTCCGATCGATTATTTTTTTTTTTACTTTTTATAGGATAATGTTATGAATATCCGGATGTCATTAAACTATTTATCATTATAATCTATTATAAATATTGATTACCAGAATTCAGTTTAGAATATTATCAAATCGACTGCATAAACAACGTAACTTTTTGCTATAAATCTTCACTAAAGCGATATGAAATAACGGATAACGGGATCACCAAAGAAACTTATTCAAAAAAAAAAATCATTGACATCTTCTATTTGAAGAAAAGTAAGTTATCATTATATTTTTAAATGTATCAATTAAAAAAAACCTGTCGGAATTGTTTTTTTATTTCAAACATCAAAACATATTTCCAGGTAAAAATAAAAAACACCGTAATTATAGATATGAAGTAATTTTTAATTAATGGAAGGACTAGGATAGGAGATGACAATAAGGACTATTCTACCTATATATTCTATAATATAATATATATATATATAGAAAGAGAGAGAGAGAGTATATTTTACACTATTATTCTATTCCATCGTTATACTAATATAAATTAAAGAACATCTATGAAAAAAACTTGATTGAAGGAGCTCTCATTATTTGTCTATCTTCATTTTGGAAATTAAACGATAATTGAGTAAGGGTCCTAGTTCATTTATTTTTTCCTAAATATTTATCGTTCCCTAAGCGATATGATAGATTAATATTATTTTTATTTGACTAAAAGACTTATTTAGTTACCTTCACATCAATTTTCTTATGTTTAATATATAAAAATGGTGAACGAAATATTAGAATTGTTTAATGGATGGAAGATTTTAATAAATGGGGAGTAAAGGAAAATGGTTAAAATGGTGGCGGGAGGGGGGACAAGGAACACAATTAGAATTAAACTCGTTTAATTTGATTTTAAATTGCAACCCTTGGATTAGAACAAGAAAGCATTACCATCCTTTATCTAGACCCGTATAAAGATGATATTTTTTTAATATAAATAT
This sequence comes from Lycorma delicatula, assembly GCF_047948215.1. Taxonomy (NCBI): domain Eukaryota; kingdom Metazoa; phylum Arthropoda; class Insecta; order Hemiptera; family Fulgoridae; genus Lycorma; species Lycorma delicatula. The sequence goes on from NC_134460.1 coordinate 65,133,605, forward strand.
ATAAATTATTTTCTTTAGATTATTAGGTTATTTATCACTTTATTTCTGTTCAGATTTAATTTTTAGCTATATTGGTGATAATTAAAACCCCAACTTTTTTCACTGGATAATACCAGTTAATTACATAAAGTTAAACAAATAATAAATAAAATTATATATTTATTTATAAAATTATATTATTAATCATGATATTGTGTTATAAACGAATAGCAGAATTTCAGTTCCATTTTTTTTTATGAGTGCTTTTTTATTACTTCAAAATTTTATTGTAAAATAAAGATATGTATATTGATTGTTATTTATACAAAAAAAAAAAAATTGAATTACTTACATAGGTAATAAAATTTAAATTTTATTATCATTAGAAAGTTATACTCGTATGTATATATTTTTTTTTTCTTTTTTTTTCATTTGTAAAATTATTTTTTGTGTTTACGATTTTTAAAATACTTTATTTAAATTCAGACATTTTAATTTGAACTTGAATAGGTTATTTTATTCTGGAATTATTAAATTGTAGGTAGTTAACGTAGGCGCTTGAACTGATTACTTAACACAATTTAAACATTATCCAAGAATTTGTATATTTCTAAACAATTAGTATGCAGGCAAACTGACTTGGCAGGGCTAGTAGCTTATTCACAAGTAAATTGCTTATTCAAAAGTTGTCACAATTGAATAAAATATTGACTGGTGGCGGACAATCCGTTAGTTTAATCCTTGACAAATGTCGACAGGACAAGGTCTATTCACGGCAGATGAATGCGTAATTAGCCGCTTGGTAGCAACTGCTGTTCCCCGATTAAACAGCTAGCGTGAATAAATTAAAGTCCCACATAGAGAGCGCGCTGTATCGCTCGGAGATGAGAAAGCCTCCCCCTCTTGAAAACAAAACAAAAAACCTCAACGCGCATAAATTTGTTTGCTCAACGACGCGAAAAAAGGAGAGATTATCAGAAGTGAGGGAGGGAACTTAACCGTCGAGACAAAGAGAAGAGCAAAACAAAAGGGAAGCTGCAACCGGTTCAGGATATTCAATATAGAATACTAACAATGTGGACATTGATTATTCCCGAATCATACCTTGCAGAGACATTTGCATAACGATAAGCACAAAGGCCCGGCTGTGCACTACTCTACTGTATATGATGTTACTGACGTTTTACGGATAGACTGACAGCCGTACAAGCGAACTGTGTCACTGTACTGACCTAATTGTAACACTGTCTATGGTTCTTTACTTTTCTCTCCCCACCATCGTGCACGACCCATTTATTCTTTACTATTTAAACAGTTCAAAAACTTGAGAGATATTTATCAAAATTAAATATTACTTATCTACCTTTTGTAAAATAATTCAACAATTATTTTGCTTATTTATACATAAAAAAGCCAGGTTAAGATCTCTAAAATATACTAAGAAGTTTGTAATTGAGTCTATTATAAATTGTAGTAATTTTCTTCACTAAATAAAATTCACCAAATATGCTAATGAAGGCATTTTATGAGGCCTGTCAATTACGGAATAACAGGAACTATCTATTTGCTCATTTTAAGTATCCAGTTTAATATTTAACAGTTTACTTCAAGACGCACTTCATATGTTTCCTTTAAAAATGTGTTGTATTACAAAATACTTACTGCACAAGTAAACACTGAATATTAATTTTCTATTAAACAAAATTTTGATTAATAAATTAGGTAATATGAACATTACAAATGAAGTTGCTTGTAATTAATTTTAGGGAAAGTATTTTATTAGACATTAGTTTTTTAAGTCCATAGTTGAAAATATTTTGGTTAAAAGTACATATTTTTAACACTTTTTTTAATTATTATTATTATTATTATTATAAAATACTAAAATCTTTTGTATAATGTATGGGGTTATAGAAGGAAAAAAGGTTTGTTTTAGAATAATGTAATCACACTAAATCACATTCAGTCCACGTCGGTTGAAGTTCAAACCTGGTTTAGACCGCTTAGGCTATCTGCAATCAGTCCTAGTCACGTGATTACGGTTGACTCCTTCTCTGAGTTTTTCGGTACGCTAGGTTCTCGATTTGTGGTGGGTGGCGACTGGAACGCTAAAAATCTACTCTGGGGCTCTAAGCTTGCAAAAACTATACAATGCATTTTTAACATGCACCTGAACGTAATCTCTGGATTGCAACAGACCTACTGGCATTCAGATCCAACTAAGATGCCGGATATATTGAACTTTTGCATGAGTTCGGGTTATTCGTCGTTGTATACCAAGGTTGAAAATTGCTACGACTCGACGTCCAAACCACTGTTTGTTTTGCTTACAGTCAGTTCGATGGTGATAACAAGGAAGACTTGGTCTATCCTCCACATCAACATGACTGACTGGGATTCATACCGCTGGATTAAAGAAAAACTTATAGCGCTTTTTTCAATTAAGTGTTCCGATAACATCAATGACGCAACGCGATTCTTAATCTCTATCCTGCAGAAAGCTACCTAGTGCTTGACACCGAGGTTAGATTTGAGGAAAAAGATGAAGTGAGCTACCCAAGAGAGTGATGGATCTTATTGCTGCAAAGAAGAGGCTTAGGAGATGGTGGCAATGGTACAGGAGGCTTAAAGATAAAAAATCTGCCACTCGCAGATTAAACAACTTTTTTTTTCCTGTTTAGCTTCCGGGAATTACCGTTCAGGTATTACTTCAAAGGATGAATGAGGATGATATGTATGAGTGTAAATGAAGTGTACTCTTGTGCTCTCTCAGTTCGACCATTCCTGAGATGTGTGGTTAATTTAAACCCAACCACCAAAGAACACCGGTATCAAGTATTCAAATCCGTATAAAAGTAACCCCCTTTAGTAGGACTTGAACGCTGGAAGTCTTGACTTCCAAATCAGCTGATTGACATCAGAAGGAGCTTAGAGAAGAAGAGATACTGTTCTGCAGCCTTTTTTTTTTTTATATATATCCAGTAGGCTTTTGACACGGTCTGGCTCTCTGGGCTTTTACACAAATATAAAAAGAATCGTCCTCAAATTTATTACCTTTCTTTTTACCCTCCGGATCCATCGTTAGGTATTATTTCAGAGGATGAGATGAATGATCTGTAGCGTGTGTGAAAATGCCATACCCGACTGGGATTCGAACCCGGTACCTTCGGATGAAAGGCCGAGACGCTACCACTCGCACCACGGAGGCCGGCCATTTGTAACTACCTGGATGGGTATTGGGTATTTGTAACTACCTGGATGGTCTCTCCGGTAAAATAAAACCAAGCATTAGATTATTATTCTTTAAATGGTTTTGCCATTTTCTTAAAGAACATATAGCATAATAATTAATCATATTAGCATTTAAAAAGATTTTTTTTTCAAACAGTTTTCCTAATCAGCACCAGATTATTTAATTCTGTGCTTCATGAATGAAATTATCTGAGACTTTAAATTAATTTTGCTCTCATAAATTAATTTGCTAAAAATCATTCACCTTTATATCATTTATATTTTTCAATATCTGTTTTTTCAAAATTCTTTTAAAACTTTAGATGATACAAAATTGTTTTTATATGAAGCGTCGGGAAAGTAAAAATATTTATATTTAAAAAAAAATGCATTGCAGTATTCTCATTAAACTTATATTCAAAGATAAAATCGTTTTTCCTAATTTGGATTAGCGTTAGTTTATTTTACCAGACTTTGCTTTTATTCAATAAAACACAAATAGGATAAGTGATGCTGCAGGCTGAATTTAATAGACTCCTGTTTAGCATGTGATAATCAGATGTTTCTCGTTAAGGATAACGTATTACTTTTCACTTAACCCCTCTCCAATTGTGTTTTGGGTGCCTAAAAATACTGTTTTTTTTCTTCTATAATAAAAATCAAGAGATAAACATAAATTTGTTTAAATTTATTAAATAAAATTCAAGTTTACAATGTATGTAAATTAAACCGTTTTGCTTGTGGTCATCGGTTACCAGTGTCGAAGATGTGTACGATTATGAGGTGTGGTGTTGTAATCTGTTGCCTCTTTTATTATTATTATTAATACTACCACTGTCCCTGGCTTCCTTTCATTTGGCTATAATCCAAATTTGAATTATCTGATCGTAAATTGTTTGTTATAAATCAGAAGATTTATATGCAACAGTTGAAGAAGTCAACAATTACACCAACGCATGGCTTGCGCCAGTATAAGTTAACTCGGTACAGTATAACTTATTTACGATCAAACGTGGGGTTCATGTTAATTTTAAACATGCAATTAAAATACTATTCATTTTGATGAACTAGTAGTGAAAAATATATTGCTATGATAGTTTCAAAGATTTATTTATCCATCTCATATAACTAACATGAAAGTAAAAGAAATTATTAAATTGTTACTTCATTTAAAGCTACATACACACACGCTCGCACGTACATAATATATATATATATTATTTTGAATATACAAATATATTACGAATGTATTTTATATAATATTTTTAATTCACCCACATGATACAGCAATTATACAAGTTGTATCTTACTTGTACTAATAGTTAATGGATGATATTTTCATTATAAAAGGAAATGTTAAATTTGCATCCAATTAAAAGTTGCTCTATACATTTAAAATAACTTTTTTATTACGTATTTATTTTTATTAGAATTTATTTTTGAATAAATTAAAAAATATAAATATATTGTGTTCATAACATATATATTATAAAAAAAAGAAATTCTGAATTGTAATAATAAAGTAAATTTTTATTTCGTTTGTTGATTTATAACAGTAGTTCAACTATACAGTTGTTTTTCAACCGTTTTGCAAACTTCGTTTAAAACTGTTTTCAAGTTTGTTTTCTGAAATAACTAAAAATATTCTATCCAATTTTATTTCAATTCATTAAATTATTTATTATATCAAAGAGTAACAGTCTTAAATAAATTTAATCAAGAATTGTTTAAATCAATTTTGAGACAAATAAATATACATTTATTTTATTATGAACTTTATTTAATCTTTGTCTTGATTGATTTTAATCAGTATACAAAACAGGATTTTATGTGAGATGTTCCCTTATTTGATTTTTTATTTATTTTCTTATCACAGTAATTTTACTTTTGTCAATAAATTTTCTATTAACTAGATGGTATTCGAATAATCGAGTGAAAGAAAATAGCTTATGAATATTAATGAAAATTTTAAAGTAGTAAAAAGATATGTTTGTACAATTGTTTTACATTTTTATCTTTTACGGATTAAGTTACAAATACAGAGCCCATAGACTATATTGTTATATATGCCGGAAAATTCTGAAGGAGCATTCACACTTACATTTTCATCACACCGTATCTGTTAATCTTTCAATAAGAAGGAATGAACAACCCATCATCAACACGTATCATTATGATTTAATGAATTGGAGGAAGTCGGATTGATGAATGGATCGTTTTCGTAAATGTAACAAGTACAGAATACGGAATCCTAGTATAAATGTAGAAATCCACCGGGTTGGTTTAGTGGTGAACTCGTCAACGCAAATCTGCTATTTGGAAGATTAGAGTTCTAAGGTTCAAATCCTAGAAAAGGCAGTTACTTCTATACGGGTTGAACGCTAGATCGTGGATACCGGTGTTCTTTTGTGGTTGGGTTTCAATTAACTACACGTCTCAGGAATGGTCGACCTGAGACTGTACAAGACTTCACTTCATTTACATTCGTACATATCATCCTCTGAAGTAATACCTTACGATGGTTCCGGAGACTAAACGGAAAAAAAGGGTGTAGTATAAATATTCAATCATCTTTGTTGAACGTAATCCTTCAGTTAAGATCTTATTATTTTTTAATTGTTTTTTCAGAGTTAATAAAAAGAGAGAAGTTTTTCTAAGTTGTTTTCTAGGTTGGGAATTAAATATTTCCTAGCATTTGAAATTTAGAATTATCATTTTAAACATCAGTTTATGAAGCTAAGTTCTGATAAACACTTTATAAATAAAATTACGGAATTTTTTTTCCTTTCTTTGTTGTACTGCTACGGATCTATAAATATTCTTTTTTCAACAATAAATTCTTCTTTCCATAATATCATGATATTCCATAATATCCTTCTTCAAGCAAGTACTGCAAGCAGTACTGACGTACTGCTTGTTTTGCGCCATATTAATGAATAAACTTACCTTCCTTCTTAAAATTCTTTAACTTTTTTGTGTTTCTTAATTTTGAACTTTTATTTTTACTTTCCTGGCATTATAGCTTTGTGCTACAAGAAGGAAAGTATGGTAATAAATCAAAAATTGGATATGTGATCTTTTGCATCTCGACATTTCATGACCTAGGTATCCCCTCCCCCAAAAAAATGAGAGGTAATTTTCATATCTACGTGTGCTGACGTGTTTTGAAGTTTAATAACTTTAGATTGGAAAACCAACCGGCCTCCGTAGCACGAGTGGTAACGTCTCGGCCTTTCATCCTGAGGTCTCGGGTTCTAATCCCGGTCAGGTATGGCATTTTCACACACGCTGCAAATCATTCATCTCATCCTCTGAAGCAATATTTAACGGTGGTCCCGGAAATCAAATAAAACAAAAAAATAAAAGACTGGCTAAACCAAATTTAGTACAGATACTTGTATTCGTAAAGTTTTGTGGTTAATATCTCCTGAAGATGGGGGTAGATAATTTCATTGGGGTCAATTTTTTCAAAATTTTGCAAACATAATCCTACTTTATATTAAGTTTAGTACGTGCGTACAAACTTATCTTACCATTTTTTTAACAATTTGTCTCAAAAATTCTCCCTTCCACAAAAATTAAATTAAAATTATGAAGTAAACGAAAAAGTAGCACATTCTCTTTTAATGCATATTTTTAACTGAATTTTATTTGTATATTCGTACACATAAGAGTAGTGCAAGTGCTCCCAGAAAAAAAAATTACTTTGGAGACAATATTGACGCTGGGGGAACCGATCAAATATTAAAAATATCAATTTTTTAAAACTAAATTTTTTTTTGTTTATTTAAATTGTTAATAATATCTCTATTTACCCCCACTCCCAAAAAAATAAATTTTAGCCAAATCTTTATTGGTTGTACTTTTTTTAGTGGAATTTTTTTAATATCTTTCACTTAACATAGTAAGCGTAGAAAAATCTAAAACATTTCTCGGAAGGGAATTTTGGAGGCTGAGAAAGGAGAAAAAAAATAGAGATTTTTAAAAAATTTTTTTGATTTATTTAAATATATAATGATAATTTTGCAATAAAACTTCTACATAATATTACTCGCAACCAATATAACTTTTTTAGTGTATTATTTTTTACTATGTAAGAATAAATAACCAATGCCAGAAAAGTATTACAACTTAGTTGTCAACTTTTTTTAATTTTTAAACAAAAAAGTGGAAAGACAAGAATTAAATAGCGATTATTTTGCAGTGTTACGAAAATAATTATAACATTAATAAGTTAGTAATATTATTTAGTGTTTGAGTTTTAATCACTGAACCTAAAACAACATTTAAATTTTTTTTCTCTAATTAGAATTATTTTACATTATTAGTTATTTTATCTGTTACAATAGGGGGCATAAGCAGACCCGTTTAGAGGGAATATAATTAACTAAACCCAAGTTATAGATCATTTTAATTGCTTTGCTGAGGCAAAAATTATTTCGTAAAAAATTGTATCGTCATTCCAGTAATTTTTGGACCAATCGCAGTCCATTTTAAATCTAGCATTCATTAATATACCTTCAGGTTTAAAATTACGTTTAAACAGTATGTAAAGGTATGTTTAAATATATATATAATTGATAATTTATATATATATGTAAAAAAAATTTTGTCATCCGATTTTTAACCTTTAAAAAAATAAAACGTTTTGCGATCTTCAGCTTAATTTATTCTAAAACAATCACATATTTTACTGAATTAGAGTTTTACGGTATATAAAAAGTGTTTAAAATAATATTTATAAAAATTAAAACGTATTGATTGCAAACCGCGGTCAGATAGCTCGAAAATTAACGATGACTCATTTAACCAACACAGCAACGACGATTAGGTTGTAAAAATGAACTAGGTAACTCGCAAAGCGAAACATGTTATGTGTACTTTTCTTTAATTCAGATACTTCTTGTCGAATTTACTTCTTATTAAGATTTTTGAAATATTGTATACAATCAATACTGAATAGAATATTTCATGTTCATCAGTAGAATGATTCCGGATTTTCAATGTAACAGCCGGATTGAAGAATAAAGTGCACTGTGACTAGAGTACAGTAACTAACCTTACTTCTCGTTTTTACTTCTTGTATGAAGTAAAGGAAGTATTGTGATCGCGAAAAATTTTGGTTTTCAGATTTCAACGAAAATAAACACTTTTTCCATTTTCCATTTATATCCATTTTGACTAGTTTAGGCGTGTCGTCTGTATGTACGTACGTACGTATGTATCTTGCATAATTTAAAAACGATTAGCCATAGATAGTTGAAATTTTGGATTTAGGATTATTGTAACGTTTATTTGTGCACCTCCTGTTTTGATTGCAATCGACTGGACCAAAAGTGTTCAAAAAAACTTCAAAATAAAAAAAATTAAATTATAAAAAAAAGTCAGAAATTATTAGTGAGGTAAACAATATATTCTTTTCATTTTAATTCAAACATTTTTACAGAGGTTAATCATTATTAATAAATCAATATATTTAAATCAAAAATATATGTACATGAAGTCGGATTCGAACTGATGTGTTCATGGTTAAAAATACGACACGTTCTCTCTTACACAACATAACTACTTGAGCGACGTGAAACAAAATTAAATTAATATAATTTAAAAATATATATTTAAATTAATAAATAAAATTCTGATTCGGATACCACAAAAAAATAATGTAATGTAATGTGCTGTCCACAACAATATAATTGTGTAACTTTATTAAAAAATTGGAGGATCGTATTTCAGTTTCAAATGAAATAATTTTTAATGAATTACAGAAAAAAATGTGTATATGTAATGTAATAGACGTACAACGAAGTCATTAGTATATACGTCAGATTTTTTTAATTGTACTTGTACTGTATAAATGAAAAAAAGTTAACAAAGGCATATATTTTAACTGACTTCCGTATTTTAGTATTTAAATGTAATTTTATTTTGTCTTTGTGATAAGTTTGGACAGCTTCTCTGATAAGTATGACGCTACATTGTAGTAGATAAGGATTTAATTTTCTAACACCGTAATTACTCAAGAACCAAGTTTTTTGATTTATCTAAATCATTTTATTTCAGTTAATATAGGTACGTTATCAAGCAGAGCAGTTTATATTACGATTCTGTACAGATTAATTAAATATATAAGTTTAATGATTACATCATCATCAATGTGAACTTAAAATCCATGTCGATCCGCAGGCTATTTTTGCAACTGTCACTCCGGACAAAAAGGTGTGCGTTTACATGGGTGTGTACAATATATCTTGACTACTGTTATCGCGTTATAATTTTATATATAGTAATTATTCAGTATTTTATTTTATTACAGTATATAGTATTATTATTTATTCATTTTAAATCATTCGTTACAAGGGGGTCTGGTATCGTTCATTGGTAATGCTGTTAAATTATTGTTACTTACTGCTCAATGTTATTGAACAGATTTTAATGTTACAGCTAGTACTAGTTATAAAAAAAAAAAATCATTCATATTTATAGATAAATTATTTCATAAAATAATTTTATTCTATTACAAAGTGAGGTGAGGTCAATTTTTGTTTTTAAATAACTTTTTCACTTAAGAATAAACTTATTAAAATATAAACTAGCCTTTGTATAAATTTTATTGTATAATCATTTATTGTATTATGTAATTCATATAAATCATGATTTTTTTTAAATTGTAATTTATGCTATAATTTGCATTGAATTTATTAATAATATAATAAAATAAAAGGTTATAATATTCGTGCTTAATATGTCAATTTTAAAATCAAGTGAATGTTGTTTTTTTTTATTTTTTTAAAGAACAGTTTTGTTTTATTTTAAAAGTATGAGTTGTTTTCATTGTTTTATAATGAAATGAAAATTGTTATTTAGGAATATATATATATATAATATAATAGTTATGGATTGTATATATGTTGTATAATATTAGTAAATAAATCTACGCAATAACTCGGTAAGGAGGGCAATAACATGAAGCCTTCGAGCGTCATAATCGTTTCGGTTACCGTACGTTTAAACATACGTAGTACATTTGCAGATTTCCCAGGCATTAAATTGCATAACATCCACTGATCGTGTTTCGGATGGTATTTTAAGACTTTCAAATCAGAAAGATCGTATCTGTATTCAAATATCAAGACTAGAGAACCACGGGTTACATAAAGTATAATGTCAACGAGGCGTTATCGAGTCGGCAGCAACCCAACAATAGACTATAAATACTTAGAGTTTCATTGTTTCCATTAGCTCCTGGGCTGCGTGGGTGGATCTTGATTGTGAAACCTTCTGGGTGGCGAACTCATAATTCTCGGGTTTCTATTCACCTATGTTGTAGCATACCAGTAACCGGTGATCACACCGCGTTATACTTCAACAATTATTATTGTTCACTCTTCCTTCCCCCTTATTGCGTGTCATATGCGTGCCTCACATAACTACTCAAATCGTGAACTGTAATCGTATATTAAAATAATAAAACAATTATTTCTAGTTTATTTTACTTGTATTTTCAGGATTGTTATTCAACAATCAAAATTTATAAAGTGAAATATCTAATTTTTATATCCCCTTTTTTTGATCAGTTTTATTTATACAACATAATAGATCTAAAGGAAGTTTGTACAAATATAGTCCGACTGTTTGGATTAACCCAGATTTTATTTTACACTGGTAAGTTGTAAACTTATCAAAAGAAATACTTAAAATATCTATATTGTTTGTATTCTACCCTGATTAAGCAGATGAACAAACCAGAACGTTCTATTTCATTTAATACTCATAATGGAAAGAAATTTTAAATAGTATATTAGAGAAAAGTTTAAATCTAATACTTGGTTGTTTAGTACATAAATTAAGAATTTTTAGTAATAGGTTTTTTTTTTAACATTAAATTAATAAATTAAATCCATGCTCAGAACTTAAAGATATTTCTTCTACATCATCATTAACCTACTTAATTTTATAACTGTTATTTTAAAAATATTAAACTAATGGATTTTAGATGTTTATTACAATATAATATATATATATATATATATATATATATATATATATATATTTGAATTAAGTCAATTTTTTATGCCGATTTACTTAATGTAACTGTTTAATGAATTTGATGCCTTGTTTTCATTTTCAAAGCAGCACTGAAATTAAGGTCCTCGTATCACATTTACCTTCTTTTGCTTATTTTTAATTTTTTGAGTTCCTGGTATTTCTCATTTACTTCCCCATATTGCATTTTTACTCTGTTCCTTCTTTTTTCTATGTACCTTCTTTTATTTTTGTAACACAGTTTTACTCAACTATTGTCTCAATTCTCTTGTGTTATACTTCAACCAGTTTCTTTCTTTTCTATTTTGAATTTATTCTTCTTTACTCTATTCATTATTTCTTAATTTTTTATCTTATCTAAGCCACTTAATTTTCTCCAATTTATTACGTACTTACAATTCAAACACCTCCAGGTTTTCTCTGTGTTTTTATTCTTATAGTTGCAATCTTTCTATTTCCTGGTAATTAAGCTTAAGTAAAAATTAAAACAAAAAAAATTAAAGGAAATTGTTATAAGATTTTATTTTGCTTAATTTTAATTTTTGCTAAAATGAACTACTCAGAATGTAACTAATTAAAAATATGTTTAACAAACTAGATAAATTAACGACCTTATTTAAATCATAACTACAAAAATGTGAAAGTTTTTAAAGCAATCTTTTTAAGATTTTTTTTAATTTAATGCTTCAAATTTTTTACTAAAATGTATCCTCATGTAGTATATCATGAAAAAAATATTTTTCACAAAAAGCGAGAGAACAACATCAAAATGTAATAAAATTTCAAAAAAAAAATTGCTTCAAATTTTATTTTCATCCCTTTAAATTTTTTTGTTAAAATGCGTTCTTTGCTTGTAAATTACAAAAAAAATTATTTAATTAAAAGAGAACTGGGTCGTAATTTATTATTTTATTTATATATTTTTGTCAGTTATTGTATCCAGAAGGAGTAAATGGCAAATTGAACTGCCAATAACGCTAGTAAAATTATTTCAAATGAAGCGGAAACGGAGAGAGCTAAATTTAAATTTTGTCAATTGCTAAATCTATTTAAATTATCATTCTCATTTCTTAAAGTTTTATTTAAACAGGTTTTGCCAATTATGAGTTAAAATCTAAAACAAAATATATTGAAATAATGAATGAACTAAATTAAAATAACCAGATTTTTTTCAGTATCGTATAAAATATAAATATAAAATGAAATAAAATGCATTCTTAAAGTAAGACAGAATTTAAATACACAGTGTAAAGGTAGCACCATTTACGAAAAATTTCACTCGCCTATCTTGTGAAAAAAACAAAAAATTTTCTTTTAAATCACTAATATCTACAAATCAAGGGCCATTTTTGAAAAGTAAAAAGATAAATTTAAAAAAATACTATCACTAAATTTTGAAGTGAAAAAATTTAATAAAATCTTATAACTTTAGAAGACATTTTAGAAATATTGATACATGTAAAAAACTACGACTTTAATTCAGATTAACAATTTCTGTTCACCTAATAATGTAGACAAATATTGAAACTCTCTGAACGAGTATTACTATAATTAAATTATAGTAATATCCAATTATTCGGCCAGGAAGTTTCCGAGTTTCAAAGAAACATCGATATAAATAAATACAAGGACATTCTGATTTATGTGTAAAAAGATAAATGGAGAATATTACTAAATTCAAAAAGCTCATTAGTAATTAATAATAAATTACAGAAGTAAGAATACTATAAGGTAGTTGACATTAAAATAATTTTAATTTTAAAAGTAGCCTACTTATAATAAGCTAGTGAACCTAAACTGTTGATATATCTCTAATAATTTTTTCTTTTGTAAGATTTTTATTTCATTTTTTTTTTTTTTTTTGAAAACTAACCGTTATTTACCTTCTGAATTATATATATATATATATATATATATATATATATATATATATATATATATTAAATGTTAAAATTGCAATCTTGTTTTATTGAAAAGATGTGCTACATTTCATTATGATTTTATTTTAAGAAATTTATTAAAAATTTTATTTTGATTTATTTATTTTATTTCACTTAAGTATATTTGATTTGATCAGAATAAACAAACTGTTTTGTTTTTTTTAAATAATTAAAAAAATAATTATGAATATATAATACTGTAATAATTTTTTCTCAAAAGTTCATTGCATTTATTGCGTGTAAGGAAGATTAGAGAGAGGTTATAGGTTGGGCCAAAATGGATTTGTGGGTGTAATGGGATATAAGGTGGAGCAGCATAGAAAAACATATAGTAACGCTAATGCAGTGAGCCAGGAGGGGGTCTATGTAATCAAAGAAAGATCTTTTTATCACCGTCTCGAGTCCCAATGGCACTGCTATGTAGTCTGGAAGCGTCCGCACTTCGATTATCCCAATTTCCGATTTTCTTTGGGAAAACACCGCCCTCCGAGCCACAATTAGTTGAAGTAATCGGCCGTGAGAAGGGGACTTCAGTGTAGACAAAAGCCTCCACTGGCGACAATTGACACACTCACATGATACTGAAAGATTTCAGATTAAATTCCTCCCTCCATGCTGCTGGACTATTGTAAAGCCCCTACGCACTCGATGTTACCGCCTGTACCTCATTCCAGTCATCCTGCCTCCCACCACCACCCTGCTTACGTTGAATTCCCCGTTTGAATGTGTGCATCCAATTGATAAATCCTTATAATCCGACCTTACTTATCATTAATTATTGTTACCTTATGAGAAAAGGTAACGGCAAAAAATCCTAACCGTACGCTCTTTGTACGGTTTAGTTTAAATAAACAAACATCCCTCTGAATAACTAACAGCAAAAAATTAGATTTATTATTTCTTTTAACAATACAAGTACGGTATTTATGTTATACCCTTACGTTTTTTAATTTGGATTTTTCTGTATTATGTTTACGAAATAATCATTTGTTTCTAAGTAAACTGGAATTTAAATAAATTAATAATTATTAAATTTCCTTTTAATCATGACTAATGAATTGTAGTGTATGGTAAAGATATTAAATTTATTTCTTAACTATTTTATACATTTTTTTTTTTTTAAGAAGATAACTTATATTAATTAATACAACTTAATGAAAATTGAGTTGTAAATTATATTTAAAAATCTCACATATAAAAATTTTAATTAAACCGTATTGATTTTATAGTTATACTTAAATATAACATGGCAAAATAATTTATATAATTTTAAATAATTATTAAAAAAACAAATAACAAAAGAAATATATTAATTTTTCCTTGTCTAAAGGTTATTATAAAATAAAATTAAAAAAATAACTACAAATGAAAATTTTGTGTAATACTATTTATAGAAATATACTAACAGCTTACTTTTACGAATAGTAAAAAGGAATTAATTAAAATACAAGCAGTAAAAATAGAAGTATTATGTATACTAAAAGGATAACAATTTTTTTATTATTATTTTTTAAATAGTAATAATTTTAAAAAAAATGTAAATTAAAATGAAATTTGTACTTGGTTTTTAGTTACAGAAATTTGATGTACATATAATTAACTGATAAAAATCGAACAATTGAATGCAGTTTAATTAATAGAATAATAGCAAAACAGCCCTGAGGTAGCTAATCCCCACGTCCGGAACACAACATCTACGTTCCACGTCCAGGACGGCAACAGCTGAACTTATGTACAATACATATAGCTGGCTAACGGGGCTCCGAGTAAATTCCTCGGATGTATTACTTTATTGACCTGTCTCCATCTTCAGGTCAACAGACGGATTGCATTTTTCGGCTACCTGCAGGATATGAACAATTAATTGATTAGGAAGTGGCACATACCAGACTTAGAGCTGGCGATGTGGCGGCCAGGGTCAATGTTATTGCAGGTGTAACGGAGACCCTTCCGTTGTCCACATGCCCCCTGCGATGGCAAGCATGTAGCAATGGTGCCCATGAATGTCGGTGCATGGGAGCTCTGAAATCCTCGGTGAGTAGGAGCATGGAGTCAGTGCAGAGACTGGGCACCCGCTCTCTACCAGGACATATGCCGGTTCCACCGGAGTACCGGATCGGACCTCCAAGGTTAGTAGCCCTGGAATGAGGGTGTACTCCGGCGGCTAGCCTTGCTACAGAAGGGATTAACACAATGAACATACTTGAACAAACATACGTAGCAGAGGATGCACGTAAACACCCTCGTTTAGAAACCTCCGATTCGCCACAAGCAAAGAGGAAAAAAGTAAGGAATCTGATAAGATAAAGAAAGATGCTGATAGAATCAGTAAAGACTTAAAGAAAAGTTTATTTGGCTATAACGTACCTAAGCCAAGATTTTAAATTATTACAAAGGAGAATGGAAACTTCCAAAAAGTTAGTCCATTCTTAATCGTTAGAGATTACTAATTGTGCTAGTGGTCCTGTTAAGGAAATTCGTAAAACTTTTAATGGATTGCACGTCGAAACTATCAACGACATGCAAAGCCAGAAAGTCCCGGCGTTGAAGAAGATCGGTGAATTTGCGGTTTCTGTCCAACCGCATAGCACACTTAACTCATCCAGAGAAGTTGTTGTTTGTCGCGATCTTCTAAATTGTACAGAAGAAGAAATTGTACAAGAAATGTCGAGTCAGGGAGTGACTCAGTGTCGCAGACTAACCATGCGAAGAAATGGTGAAGTACTACCTTCGGCCTCGCATGTTTTAACATTTAATAGGCCAAACCTTCCTGAAAAGGTGAGAGCTGGCATCCATCGGCTTGATGTACGGGCTTTAATTCCACAGCCGATGAGATGTTTTAAGTGTCAACGATTCGGATACATAGCAGCTAGATGTGAAGCGCAGGAAATATGTATATGTGAAGAGAAAACACATGAGGGTGACCCATGTAAAGACCATCTAATCTGCGTGAACTGTAAAAGGCACAACAACTATCGTTCAAGGAACTGCCCTACATATAAATTAGAAACAGCCATTCAGGAAGTTAAAACGCTTCAAAAGGTCAGTTATCCTTAAGCGAAGAAAATTGTTAATTAGCGTACACCTCGACCATCCACTTCTTATGCAGAAGCAGCGGCGGCCCCTTCCACATCTAAAAGTAACATGGAGCAGTTGCTTAACACGATGGCACCAAGTCTTGCGACAATGATTGAAAGAATCATTGATTCAATGATTGAGTCGACTCATCAGAGAAAACAAAGTAAAGATGAGAAGGCTCATCCCCGGACTGATGCCGTTGACATGAGAGACGCATCAGCGCAGTTTAAAAAACCAGCAAAATCTGCGATTCTAAAGCCACCAACTGACGTAAAAATTAAAAATATTGACTTTCTGACAAAGAGAAACAGATCATTCGGTCGTCGTTAATAACTTCTGATATTTTTTCATATTTTTGTTTGTTTTTTAATTGTAATTGAATTATTATTATCTTTTTACAATCACTTACTTTTTTTTTACAATCACAGGTTAATAATTATTTATACATCTATATAATTAAATTTAAAAAAAAAAAGGTTAAATAAAAAGGAGATGAAGTCTGATTCCAACCGATGTGCCTTCTCCTTGAAAGACCCAAATATTTCATTAATTAAAATCTTATTTGGCTATAACTCTGGAATCAATGAAAATAAGTACCACTTATGATATATCGTTGAAAATCTCACAACGAGGGCTTATTACTGCAGTTGAGAAAAACTCCAAAATCCAATTTTTTTGGAATTTGAGTTTTTATGGACACTTTAATTTCAGTCGAACGCAATCAAAAGTGGAAGTGCACAACTAGATGTTACAATAATCCTAAATCCAAAATTTCAACATCCTACGGCTAATCGTTTCTAAGTTATGCAAGATATATTCGTACGTACGTACAGACATCAGGCTGAAACTTGTCAAAATGGATTCAGGGATGGTCAAAATGGATATTTCCGTTGAAATCTGAAAACCGACATTTTTCACAATCACCACACTTCCTTTACTTCGTACAAGGAAGTAAAAAAGGCTGAATGTAGATTAATAATAGTTTATCCTCATTTATTTTTCGACATTCGTTTTTTTTTTAAATATTCTAGAGAAATCTCTCTCTTTCTTTCTCTTTCACTAAAAATTTATTCTCTTTTGTTTTATTAATAATAATTGTCTCACATTCTATATCATGACAGTACAGTAATATTTCGTATAAGCTTAAATCCTTATACTGGAACGTTTTGATAAATCTTTCAGATAAAATAATATTTCTTTTGATAAAATCTTCCATATTTTTTTGTTTATTTTTCCAACCTCTGATAACCACTGCCTAAATATTGTAAACTAGGTATCAGTTTCAAGATTTCTTTGTAAAGTTTAATCTTCCGTCTCTAATTTCTCACCATCCTTGTTAGTTTGTAATTCGATCTTATGCTTTTATTTATTTATTTTTAGTTGTCAGGTTTAAATTTTTTCGTTCGATATCTTTTATCCTTCTCTACATTAAATCTTCTTTTCTCTACAAATTATAATATTATCCGTGAGCAGCTAGATGCTGTTGACACACACACATATACACACAAAATATATATATATATATACAAGAGAGATAGAGAGAGTGAGAGAGAGTGGTTTGGTCTTTACATTTTTCAGTATACGGAATATTAATTGTTATTTGCTGATTTATTCTAAATTACTTCGTTGATTATAATCTAACCTTTGCTCTATTTTATAGTAAGAGATATGATGAAACATATAATTATAATTTTTTTTTCTGCCTTATGGTTTTAGCTGAAAAGACTTTTTATTAAAATTATTTCATACAATTAACACTTCACAAGCCAATTTCTTATGTTAGACTGAATTAATTTATGAAATTATATTTCACACAACGTTGTATGAAAGATTTTTTTAATATTTAACTTCTTACGAAGAGTTATATATATCATTCGGTATAATTGCACTGTTTAACAAACTTATTTAATGTTTTTAGTAAAATATATTTTCAATTCTTTTTTTCATAACAGTAATTCAATGAGTTCTTAAAATTATAATTTCCATACAAAAATAAATGTATATTATGAAATTTTTTAAATATATTATTAAAATACACTTTTAGCTGTTTTAAGGAATTAGTTAATTTCTTTTTTGTAGAAGATATCCGTTTAAATGAATTTTTGTCTATTCTTGAAAAAAAAAGATGCTTCACGAAACAAAAAAACAAAGTTTATATATTTTTATTGTAATTATAATATTTATTAATTAAACAAATAAAACTGATTAATCAGTAATTAATGATTTAAAGAACGTACATAAATTTAATAGGAAACATTTTGTAAGACAGTATTACATGAAACAATTACAAAAAAAATTAATAGTTATTCATAAATCTGATGTATAACAAATCAAATTTAATTAATGCAGTTTATTGTCCATTTTAAATTAAGAAAAAAAATAACCGTTTGAATATTTTGAAAAGGAGAGTCTGCCGGGAATGTTTAATGGTTCAATAGTCGAGGTTGGAAATTAAAAATGCCAGCTGGTGTTAAGTAAGAGCGTTGTGGTCATTAATTTGATTGGTGCAGAGCAAGGGGATAGAAGAGATAAAGTGAGAAAGAGAAATTAGAGGGAATAAGACAGAATATATATATACACCAGGGTCAGCGCAATACTGAATATTTATGCGTGTTTTGAGCAGACAATAGTTGCCCCAGGGTGAAGGGGTTTGAGGATCTGACCATCTTGGAATGTGCCTTAATTTAAGGCGTAGTCCGCCTGCTTTCATCATAGTCCATGCATATTAAGTAGAAAAGCATTCGTTTCACATTCCCGAATGGTCCAAAGAATAGGACAGCGTACAACAACAAGTCTTTCTCTTTATATACATTGGTACCGGTACATCATATATTTCTTTACGATCAGCGAGACAGTCATAAAACTGAGATGTACGTCAGGTGGCACACAACTCTATTTTGCTAAACCTCGTTTTTTTACTCAATATCGTAACTACCCGTCGAACTTTCCTTTTCTATAAATTGTGATACCTTAATTGAACTACGATCTGATATTATTATTATCGGTAGACAGTCATAAAAATATATGTGAAAAATTTATTAAGAAAAATCAAATACAAAAAAAAAAACAAATTTTTGTAAAATCCTTTTTTGTTATAAAATAACAAAATCATATTTTTACTTTTTGTTACTAGGATAAATTAATTAAAATTATTCAGCTTCTTACAGTTTTAAAACTCTGAATTATACCTATCATTAATTGTATATCTTATTTTGAGAATATTATTCTGTAATAGGAAACCATAGCACAAATTTTTATTTTATTCTCGTTTAACAATTTTTTTATTATTTTTTAACAGAAATAATTTTTTGTAAATAGGTTATTAAACAAATTTTAACAAATATGATGAATATTTAATTTTTGTGGAAGACAGCACCCGTAAGTGTGATGCATAAATATTTTATATCTATTTACTTATTACATCCGATAATATTATATTAAAATAACATTATAAAAATTTTTTAAAACTATCTTTATACTTTTTAGTCATATTTTAATCAAATTATTATCATACATTTCATGAGTTTAATTAGTAGGTTAATTGAAATTTCAAGAGATAACAACATATATTGAAATTTTTAATATATTTATAAAATTCAAACAAATTTTCCATGAAACATTTACTATATAAAATAAAGAAATAGCGAAGTTTCTGATTATTGAAATACAATTTTAAATAACAAAACTATTTTGTTGTCGCTTATAAACATTTAAAAAATTTAAACCCGTACGGGGGGAATGCATCAAAAGTAATGGTAGAATATTGTTTTCAGCCGAACTTAGTAACTGTGCAAAATTTCATCAATCGGCAATGTTAGGAAGTATGTTAAATTAGATGCAAGATTTGAGGACAAACATGAAAAAAACAAATTGTGAATTAAAATAAAATTTTTAAGTGAGTTAATAAACCATGTTGAGTGAGTGGTTACTATTAAAAATAAATTTTATTGCTAAATCAATAATTTTTGTGATTTAATCTGTAAATCTCTTGTATATATTTAATTATTTTTGAATGGAGGTATATTTCAGTTTATTAGGACAATTTCTTATATCATCGAGATTTTAAAATCATTATGTAATCTTTCAATTTTGACATACCATTGGACATGGTGAAAATTCTTTTTGACTGAAAACGTTAAAAACCTTCAAGTTTTCATACGACCCCCATTCTTTTAAACTGTATTCCTTATAACCAGACCAACATTTTTACAGTTCTATATTTAAAATTTTATTCTCTTAGGAGAGATTTAATTTATTTTCAACAATCCAAAACAACTGACACAGTTTCCTTCCAAATGTTTTACGAATTATTCATAAATAGTACTTCCATATTAGTCATAATGCATGACTAAGTATTTTATTTTTTTCTTTCTGGGGAATATTTTCTTTCCAATTGAGGTAAAGTTTAACATGTATTTTTTTTTAAATAAAAGTTACGTACAATGACATATCTTTATATTCCATCTGAGTGGAAGGTGTCACAGATAATAATGGTTTCAAAACCGCGTAAGCCATTGCACGAGGTGACTTCGTACAAACCTAAAAGCCTGTTACCTATCCTACCTTACTAAAGGGTGTTTGTATGAGTGTATGTAGTGGTGTTTGTCTGTGTGTGTGTCCGACCCCCAAAGCTTGGTACCGGAATGTACCGATCACTAATGTAAAATCCCGATTCGTTAGTACATGTCTCGTGGTGGTCAGGTGTATAATTGTTAAATAATAAATAAGATCGGTCAAGTATTGTCAAAGTCCCATGTGTTTTCGATTGAAAATAAATCGATTAACGAAGTAGGTTACTTGGTCGATTCCTTTTTTTTCTATAGGATTACATTTTAATACGAGATATATTGTTTTTTAGATACAACGAATTCTACAGGATGAATTCAATAAGATACGAAACACTATTAAGAATACTAAATAAATTGTGAAATAATTAATAAAGATAAATTATGATACATTTTGTTCATCACATCTCTTTCGTTGATATCTAATATATAAATGATTTGCAAAAAATATTAGCTCAATATAAATATGTTACGCATAGATGTGTATGCAGAAATTATGTCTTATTGATAAATAAAAGAAACTTCATGTAGTAAGAAAATGATCGAACGAAAATTTAAGTTTGACAGAATGTGTTTTGATTTCATTTTTTGCATAAACTTGACGATAGAAATTGTCCATAGAGTTCCACGTAGATAAATATTTTTCTTGCTTCTTCCTAAATAATTTTTTTTTGTAAAACAGAATGATCACTAATCTATACACGTGTACATGAAAAAGGAATTGATTTTTTTGAATTGCAAGAATAGCGACTCCGTAGGTATAATAACAAATCTAATCGGGCAAAAAGTTTCTATTTATTGCAAGGGGAGTGTCTATATTTTTCTTTTATACACTCGATTATCCGGTTGTCCAGTAAAAATTCAAACGACTTATTTTTTACCATATTGAGAAATAATGTTTGCATAAAAGAGATGAACGCTGAATTATTCAATTATCTTGTTATTCGGTTATCCATTATTTTTCCGAAATTTACTTTTATTTCCGGAACGGTACGACCAATTTTAAAAATTGAAACAGCGTATTTGATAGCAGTACAAGGGGTAACGTTAAAATTAGAAATTAAAAATAAGAAATCGAAATAAATAATTAAAGTACCGGAAAAACGAATAGTAAAAATCTTTCAGTTACAGTAATTTTTCGTAATACGCATTTAATGTGAGGGACGCAAAAATGAATCGTGTTTTGAAAAAACTTTCAAGACTATAAAAAAAAAACACATTTGCCTGTACCTCATTGGGTTGTGTGGAAATCAGTTACAATTATTTTGTAAACTTTTAGTGAATTTTATAACTGAAGTTAGAGTTACGAATTTTTACACGATTACGATAAATAAATCAATATTCAAAAACTAAATTTCCATGTACGCATGTAGAGCGAAGCGATTCCTGGCTGTGAAGCCAGGTTGAGCAGCTAGTTCTCTAAAATCTTCGACAGACTCTTTTTTCAACTATTGAAGTCTATTTTAGTGGAAGATCATATTATGCCTAACAATTATTTTGGCTTCCGGAATGGTTATTCAATTATTGAACAAACCCATAAAGTTGTTAATGTCATCAACAGGTGTTTAGAAGGGAAGAAATACTGTAAAACAGCGTTTTTTTATATCCAGCAGGCCTTTGACAAGATCTGGTGGCTACCTGGTTTGCTTTATAAACTGAAATTGAGTTTACCTCCACCAATTTATCGGGTTTTACATAGCTACCACGGTGGTCTTTTTTTCGGCTAAACATAATCAGGAATTATGTGACTGCTTGAAATTCATTGTAGTGTTCCTCAAGGCTCAATTTTGGGACTGATTTTATACGCTACCTACACTGCGGATCTTTCATTTTGTGACGATATCGCTATCGTTTATTGATGATACGGCGTTCTTGGAGGTCGACAATGAACCAAAACTTGCTTCAAATAAACTACACTCTGAATTGAATCAAATCAATGAGTGACTAACTAAGTGGAAAATCAAAGTTAATCTACCGAAGTCTGGTCATGTAACATATACAGTAAGGAAAGAAGACTGCTCACCAGCCCAACTGGATGGCATTTTTATCCCGCATACTTACTAAATAAATTATCAAGCTTTACATCCGCATCGCCACCTGACGCGGAACCATCATATAAGAAGAAAAGAGATAGGAACTGAATATTAAGTGTAAACAAATGTGTTGGTCATTAGGTAGAAAGTCTCACATTCTCACATATTGTTGCCAAGTAAACAGCTCTTGTACAAAGTATTTCTGAAACCGGTATAGACATACGGCATCTAGGTTTGGAGAACGACAAGCAAACAACGATCGAATTATCGTGCGGTTCCAGAATAAATTATTTAGAAGCGTAACAGAGGAACCATATTTTGTAAGTAAGAGCGAGGTCCATGGGTATTTGGGGTTGCCGTACGTTCACGAGGAAATTCAACGATTTAGTTCCAGATATAAATTACGACTTAACAACCATGAAAACCATCTTACTGTGAACTTTCTGGATAATAAACAGGATATTAGACGCTTGAAACGTCTCCATGTCATGCACCTGACTGATTGACATGAATTTATCACAGTTAATATATCACATGAATCTTAACCGTTCAGGTAGGTTAATTTTATATGATAATTATTCTTACAACGTTGACTTCCATTTAGGGAGGATTATGGAAAATGGATGTTTTAAAAGGGATGAAAGAGAGGGGAATTTTTTTTATGGAGTTCCTATATCTCAGGAACAAAAGGTTTTACAGTTGTGAAACTTGGCATTTAAAAGATCCTTAAAAAAAGAAAAGAATTAACGCATGTTTAAGCATTTTTCAAAAAATTATTTTTGGAGGGTGGCTAATGAGGGGTAAGTTTGTTTTATTGAAATTCTATATCCCAGGAACCGAAGGTGTTGCAGTCATGAAAATTGGTGTTTAAACACTTCTTTAAAAACGAATTGATATTATTTTATCATTTTTAAAATATTCAGTTTGGAAGGAAAAGAGCGTAGACCAAAATTGTGTATGGAAATTTCTAAGTTTCAAAAATATTTAATAAATAATAATTGTATTTTTGGAAATTACTCCAGTCCAGTTTATCCTACGTTTTATCCTTCAAATTCGAGGTGAAATATTGTATTGGTTGTTGTTCAACTAAGATTTAGACCAATTTAAACGTAAATAGACCACTAATTTGCCCTCTTTAATATCAACCTTGAAATTATAGTTAAATTTTAACAAATATCTAGTGCTTCTTTTGTAAATCTACTCTAGGTTTAAATTCAAAATCCACATGAACAAAGCCGCGGGCAAGAGCTAGTGTGTGTATACATAAATTATTTACTTATGATAGAAACACATCTTTAATAATATTTTCATTAAATCATAAAACTTGCATTATGGTTTCTCAGAAAATAAAATAATGTAAGCATTAAAAATCCAGAACTAAAGGAAGAATATCCTTCCATAAATTTTTCAAATTTATCTCATATGATTATTAAATTTGAAGAAGTCAGACAAACAACAATAAGATAAATGTAAATTTATTTGAAGGAATATCTAAATGAAAGCTTAATAAAATAGATATTTATACACTATATCATTAAGGAGTGCATATTTTTCACTTTTTAATTGTATGCATAAAAATTATAACTAACAACAACGTAGTAATAAATAATATCACTAAAATATTTTGCTTTATAGATGTAAATCAGACAGTACGTTTTACTTATATAAGCTTATTTAATGCAATACATTTTTATACCTACATACATAACAGTTTAAAAAATTGTTTTTTATTTGATTTTACATATTATTAGCTCCATTGGAATCGTTTCTCATTTTAAAATCGTGAAACAGAAATATAATATAGCGCCATTCAATCCTTTTTCATTCATTCAGACATTTTTTTATATTTCTTTTAAACAGGTATTAAATGATCAAACATGTTCACGTGGGTTTGTTACGAGATGGGTTATAAGCTATTGTAACAGGGTGGGGATATTTCAATGTTCGGGTAATTTCTCTTGTCTCTTATTGTAATATGCTGTCTAAGTCATAAAATACAGTTACCTAAGTGAAAATTACATGTTTATTTTACCTCATAACAGTATTTAACAATGATAAATGTTAGGAATGGTATACTAAAATGTGTTTGTTGAAGGTGGAGCTTAAATATAATACACACATATATAGCCCTACAATCATTAAAGAACATGTTTCTTACTACAATGTATAAATACGTATTTTATCATAATCAGTTTAAATCAGTAAGTATTTTTATTAATATAAAAATATAGAATAATAAACTTATTTCTGACATGAAAGATAAATTGTATTATAGGATATCAAATACAGTTTTAATTAATTGCAAAGACAGGTCAGTAATAAATAGAAAATATCTCTCGACTGTGAATTTACTTCTCATTTAAGTATTTGCCGATGAATTTGTAACTTATAACTCTTATCATAGTTATGTTGAAAAATCAAAAAAGCACTTATTTTATTTCCCTGTCAATTTTCAACGGATTCATTTAATTTCATTCCTTGAATTATGAATTAAAAAACAAAAACAGTACACAGTTATATATATATATATGTTTCAAAATGAATATGGGGTTTTTAAGGTTATGTAATATTTATTTACTTACATTTATAAATTAGACATGAAATGAAAGAGTAACTCAAGAAATTTTTCCTATAAGTGTTTAGAGTAAGTATTATTCGTCACGCGGCACACCTCCGCTGATAGAGTTCACCCCATACTTTAATCATCAAGTCTGGAGTAATTGATGGGACAGCTGATTCAATCTTATGTCTCAAATCGGGTAGGTTAGCTGGAAACGGTGTCACATACACTTGATTCTTTATAAACCTCCAAATAAAAAATCACCCGGAGTCAGACTGTGCAAACGTGGAGACAAACAAGCCCTGTCATTTAGCCCCGGCGACCAATCCAGCGGTCGGGAGAATTTCATTCAACCGATACGTAGAGCGTTATGCCAATGAGCAGGCGCACCATCTTGTTGCCAAATAAAGTTCTGTGGTTCGTATTGCAGTAAAGGAAAGAACTATAGTTGTATCATACAAAGATAGTTCATTACAGACACATTTGCTTGCGAAAAAAAACGGTCCGTAAACTTGTCGTCGGGATACGGCACAAACATTCAATCTTGGGAAGTCTCATTCATCCTGCAATATTTCGTGAGGATTTTCTGATCCCCAGATAGGCATATTATGAGTATTTACTTTTCCATTAACGTGAAATGTTCATTCGTCACTGAATACGACACGATAAAGAAAATCTTTGTTACAGTCCATCATTTCATTTAAAAAACTAGCACGCAAACCATAATCTGCAGACCTTACAGATTGCACACAACTAAAACTGTTTGAGTTGCTCTTTCATTTCATGTATAATTAATCATGTACATTAAACTTGAGAAGTATTACATAACTTTAAAACCTGATATTCATTTTGAAACACACGGGTATAAATAAATAAATGTATATATATACATTTTTATCTTCATACCGTGAAAAATTATAAAAAAATTCTAAACATTTTCTCTATTAATATTTCAATTATGAACCATAATCTATAAAAAATAGAGAAAATAAATTGCATGTTTGTTTTCATGAGCTAAATAAAATATTGCGTAGTTTGTAAAATGAATTATTGCTATGAAGGAGAGGAAGTAATATCAAGAGATTAATGAGTGTTAATATTTTAACGAAAATAAAAAATGAATTATAACTGAAGTAATACAAGTTGGCCTTTTATGATAATTATAAAATACAGGCGATCTATCTCCACAACTACGGCAAAAAAATCAAAGTACAATATTAAACATTAAATCGAGTGGGGTAACATAATGTAATACCTCATTCATTAGTTCTTTGTATGTTATTTTTGCTCGATGTTCTCAGTGTGGCATTAACACCGACGTGGGAAAAGTACATATATTTCTTCTTTCTGAGCAATAAAGTTTTCACGTGGTTTTCATCAAACACAGACTAGCCTAAATTATTCATACGGTAATTTGATACAAGCTCATCACTTGTTAGATACAAGATATAAGAGATTTAGCACAGTCAAGTATAGATTGGCAAATATTATTTATTGTCAGCATATTTTTGATTTTTGTTAAAGTTATATTAATTTTTTGCAAATTGAAATTGATTTGCAAATGTGCATCTTTCAATCGCCTGTCATTTATACTTACTAGCTGCAGAGCGTGCCTCCACAGCTAGGTCCTCCGGGCGGGTTGCTCTGGCAGGCGAAATCTCGGATTGTTATTATTAGTTGCTCAAGATTGATATCCTATTGTGTAAAAATATTTTTTCTGAATGATAAATTAATCAAGGAAAAGCGAAAAAAGGGTTCATTATCGTTCACTTAAGCACCCTTCCTCATTTGGAAATAAGTTTTATTATATAGAAATAAATACAATTATACAATTATTATACAATAATACAATAATACAATTATTATTAATAATAATACAATTATTATATAAATATAATAATTATACAGAAATAAGTTTTTTTTTATTCAATTTATGAAACAAATTTTCGTAATACGAAACTAACCTTCCGACAAAATATCAATGGATCCTAAATGGATAATCTTTAGTATTTTCAGTATAGATTTATTTTTATCGAAAATAGTTGTGTTTTAAGATCTGCTACGATATTGATTGAATGAATTACGATAGTAAAATTTATTAATTTATTTTATAATTGTTATTTATTGTTTATCAAAATTTAAGGAAAAAAATCATGATTTTTTGACGGGCAGAATGTTCGATCAAATAAGCATGTTCTGAGCTAAGGGGAACGCACACACATATAAATGCCCTTTAGTAGGGTAGGATTATTACCAAATATAAATAGGGATAAAAGTAAGCATTTATCTTGAAAGGCAAACATGAATAAGTACAGGGGAGAAAAACCCTCGTAGAAAAACTTTTCTCAGTATTTTTAAATTAATGATGAATTATTCTTTCTAAAATCTGCACTGTATTGTACTGTTAATTTTTTTTTGCCAGTACGTTAAGAAAAATGTAAATTGAATATTTTTTTCAGTTAGATCCAAATTAAAATACAAAATTAAGCTGTTTAACCATTGCTAGAAAAATCCATTGAAATATTTTAGTTTATACAGAAGAAAAAACTATAATAGGTTAAAATTCCACTACTTTTGTTTTAATGTTATTATTATGTTGAAATATGAATATATTTTTTATTTTTTTTCATACATTTCATTTCATGTAATTTTACCTTTATTTTTTCCAAGATAAAGTATTATTGTGGAGTTAGATATAAAACATTGCTTGATAATAATGCAGACTTTTAGTTTTATAAAGTGAATTTTGCATGATGCAAGTAATACTGAAATTTAGGAAATAAACTAGTTTCAACCTGTAAAATATTTCCTGTCTTTTCCGTGCTGCAATTATCAATGTTGTATTCAAATACGTAATTTTTAGTTGTGATTAGTATGAGTGTTATTCTGATACTTAGACTTTTTGTTGTAATTTTTCATGTTAAAGTTTAATTTTATTCTTTTTTTTCTGTCTAGAATTGACCAGTGACCTTTACTTTTACTCAAATTATATAGCAAAATATAGTATAAAGTTTATCAGTAATCCTTATTACTACTTCTATATTATTTAAGAAATAATTTGTTGTATATTTTATTAAAATATATTAACAAGCGATAAAACTGAAATTATAATCTCAGGGAAAAGAATAGTCTCCATCCCCTAATATTTATCTTGTATTAAGAATCATTAACGCTACTACCACTCTTCTGTGTTACAAATCTTGGCAGTTGTCAAAAATGTTACCTACTTTGTTAAAAAAAAAGAATAAAAATTAAGTTTCCGTGAAGTATTTCTATAGACGTAATATCTAATCAATCCCACAAAAAAAGTTCTCAGAATCAAAGATTTCCACTCTATTTTCCCTCCTCCTCCGCTCTGTTAGATGTTGGTTAAGTTTTTTCGCTTACTTGTAAGGAACAGAATGTAACATCAAAAGTAACATCAATTGATTAATTTCCTTGAAACAATGTTTTTATAAGGCATGCATACCAGTGGATTGAAATTGTTCTTTTTCGTCTACTAAAGAGTAGGTGACGTGATTATAATTATTACTACATCTTCCAAGTAATGTGAATGTTGATGCTTGAGGATTACTTATACTTTCCATGCCGTTTGGTTAAATAATTCTTGTAAAGCAATAAGTTAACGATAC
Source organism: Lycorma delicatula (assembly GCF_047948215.1). NCBI lineage: Eukaryota > Metazoa > Arthropoda > Insecta > Hemiptera > Fulgoridae > Lycorma > Lycorma delicatula. Next base: position 65,162,669 of record NC_134460.1, read on the forward strand.
CAGTATATAATAAAGTACTGAGTTTAAATAGTATCTTATCTCCTCAGAACTTAATCGTAGTTTGTTTTACAGTAAATTGTTTTAGATTGATCCCTTTCGTTAATGACGTTGGCGTCAATCTTTTTACTGATACGGCTGATTTACGTATGATGAAATTTAACTACGTTTTTCGTTTGTTTTTTGATAGATTATAATGTTTTTACACTATATTTAGATATAATTTTATTGAAATTACAATCTCAATAAACATACTTTTAGTAATCAGATCGGTATTTACATAACTTTCTCTTCTAAAACCTTTGCTAAGTAAATTATCGCTTGTTGACCGAGTAAATAAATATAAATGAATGGAAGAAAATCAAAGTATTTTAATACATTTAAAGCCAGTTAACTGTGTTATGTCTGGTTAGAAAAAGACAACGACAGTGACGCTAGCATAATCTCAACTATACCTCCTAGTTAATTTAATGACAGGGAGACGGTTAAACCTGACAAGAGTGCGTTCTTTATCTGCCAGTTCATCTCTAAACCATTCACTAACTAAGCTTTCCTATTCGCAATGCACTTCCATTTAATGTATTACGAACAAGGTATAGCCTACATTAATGAAGAGTATAGATGGCATAACGCGATTCATTTCATAATAACTTTCTCACACATAAATCCTTCTGTTAAAAAAGAAGTATTTAGAAAATAAAAACAAATAAGTAAATTTTACTATTTTATTTTCATTTCCTCTTTCAGAAAAAATCTAAGTAGAACTGAAATACAATTTTTTTATTTTTTAAAAATACCAATGATATTTTACATAATTAAGTTATAAAATCAAGGATACCGTCTCCTAAAAATTCTGAAGTTTTCCTTTTTGCTCTAAGAGAATACGTTTATTAGTAATACTATAAATAAATGATTATTTTAATTAGTTACAGCCTACTCATATTAATATCATAATTCATGCTCTGAGAGGTACAAAAAGATTAACATGAATCCTCTGAACACAGTACACACTAAATAATGAGTTGTGATGTATAAAATAAGTATAATTTAATTTTACAATACTTTTTCGCAGTCAGAAATTTGGTGACCTGACGACTGTTTTACTAATATAATTTCTATTATCATGAGAAAATCACCATGTAAATAAACGTGTAAAACGAAATTGAAACAGGGACTTATTATAACTTTCATTACATAATTACCAGCAAATCGACACACAATAAAAGTTATTAATCTAACTAGACAATAAACGGCAAATAATTCTTACATAGCCATGCCTCATATCATTTCACGCCTAAATATTTTTACTTCTCATTTCACCAGTTGGCCAGTGTAATTCATTTCATTAATTTCTGATTTTCTGTCACCTCATTGGTTATTGTAGCCTATATATTTCTATATTTGTAAATACTTCAAAGTAAAATTAGAAGAGAAAGCTTTCCTTTTCGTTTTTGTTTTTCATAATTCATAATTTTTACCTGTAACTTATTTTTTATCTTCTTTTAGTTTTCTTAAATTAACTGGTGTATTCGAATTTTTATTATTTGTGTATATAAAGGAAATCAGTTTATTAAATTTAAGTTTTTAATAAATATTACATATTCATAATTCAAGGTATTAATAGACCGATAGGGTTTTTAGTAATAAAGAAAAAGATTAAGTTATTGATATTTTGATTACCTTTTACGAAAAAGAAAAAAGTTTGAAAGAATTTTTTTTTTATTCTAAGCAATTTTATTTACTTAGATAAAAATAAAAAAAAAATCATCATTAATTTGATCATTAGTTTTTTATTACATTTTTTTTTTTTTTAATTTAAGAAAGATTTTTGATTAGTTAGCAAACAATTATTCGATAAAAATATTAAGTTATAAAATCAAAAATTTATTTATTTACCATATTGAAAATCTTTGACAAACTTACAAGCGATTTCCTAAGCTCCACTTTTTTCCTAAATTAAACCTTTGTTCAAATAACATCCGAGTATTTCAAACAGTGTGGGAATTCTTTGTAACTCGTATGCATTTTTGTAGTTTTGTTTTAATACGTAAATTTTTTCCTTCCCGCACTAGCTCATTATATATCTTTGTTGTCGTTATCAAATTTATTAAATATTATTGATTTAATAAAATTTTTAAAAAATAATGATTTTTTAGCAAGATTATTAATTATTCCGCTACAATTAAAATATTATTTTTATAGAGCATATTAAAATTATTTATTCTTATTGCAATCATTTGTAAGTACTTGTATATAAATGTAGAATTAATTATTATATAGATGTTTGATGGAATAATAAACAATTTTTGATGCTTCGTAAATAAGGCATAGTATTTCGTAAGTTAGATGTTTTTTTTCATTTTGACTGACATATTAACGGAAAATCTGCGATTTTTTTTCCTTATTGTTCCATACGTTTATATTAACGGATAATTGATTTGCAAAACGATTGTTAAATTTTAATGTTTAAATATCTTACTATTCCTTACAGTTGAATTCTGTACGTCTAAATTGATTATATAAGTTTTGAAAACAAACTTTTGTTTTGAAGAAATTTAATATTTACTATAAAATCAATAATGTTGTTTCAAACTTTTGATTTAGCTGCATCCGTTAGTCCATAACATATTAGTTTTTCAAGTAAGTCGTCTAGTCAAAATGCAATTGAGATATCTGACTGAGTTTAATGTAAAAATTTTAACATTACTCAAAAGAAAAACTCTTAGGCTTGTTTATCTATTAAGCATAAGATAGCATTAATGCTTTTATTTTCGTTTGTTTTCATTTGTAATATCTTTTTTCAATCTTAAACTTTAACTTGCGGCATCGCCTGTAAATTTTGCTGTCATTGTTTTTTTTTTTGTAACTGATAGGTCAGAAATAGAAAACAATAAAAATTTGTCGGTGCCAAACCGTTTCCTTAAATTACATTGGATAATATAAGAAACTTTTCCCGACGAAAACCTGTTTCTGAAATGATATTTAAACACATTGAAAAATTTGGTGAAATTGATTTTTTAGTTTGTTTCTTCTAGGAAAAGACTGATTTTATAAATTCGTTAATTACGTATTAATTTTTGCTCCTATCTTTTTAAGTCATCGTGAAGCTAATATATACCTCATATTTTCTTTCTACTAATAGTAAAGATTTTTGTTTTTATTAATGTTTATCCTCAATTTTCCTCTTAAAAATGAGCTATTCTCTTGATGCTTTATTATAGAACTCTATAATTGTATAATATTACCCATTAATTTTATTCTACTGAAAAAAGGCGTAAACAGTTTTGTGTATAATAGCCAAAATGGTTGCTGTCATATAGAAAGAGGAAATCTACGTACTAATAACAGGACTTTTTAAAAATAAACTTTCATGATATATATTAAAAACATAATAAAAGTATTTTTTGTGAATTTAAAGCATGTTATAGATTTCTACTGTTCTTTGATTATACCTTTTTACAGAAAAAAAAAATACTAAATATAAATAATAATAAAAAAAAGAAATATGTAAGTCCATAAAATGGAAATATTGTGTAGATAGTACGAGTGACAATAACAGGTCAAAATTAATGTTACCCATTATAAGGGCGTGGCAGATTGATCTGTGAGGGCATATATACAAACAAGTCAAGACATAACTCATCCGTAGTCGTCTATCTATCTGACTTAACGAATCATTGATTTAACTCAAATATACATATGACATTTAACTTTTTATGTGCTTCACAAAAAAAAAAAAAAAATTAGATATTTTTATTTATATCAGTAAATGCGTGTTGTACACACCTTAAAGTTATTGTGTACTAATATTTAAAAGATTATAAATACTAATATTTAGATTGGAAATTATTATTGAACGATTCCTAATAAGTATTATATTTCATGAAGTAATTCATTTATACATAAAAAAATATTGATTTATTAAATTTATTTGAATTAATTAAATAAAAATTAAATTTAAGGAAATAAAGGAATAATAATAATAGTAATAAAGGATATTTTATAAGGTAACTAAAGTTGATGGAGATGGTTGAAATCTTATATCCCTGTAATCCATTTAAATGATTATACATTCGTGTTTAGCAATTTAAAACTTTTAAACAAAATTTTCTTCATATTGAAAATATTTTTTTAAAAAAAAAAAAAATAAATAAATCGATCGATATGGTCTAATAAATGTGTATAAAGTTTTAATCTTCAGTTCACATTAAGTGTATATACGTTTTTCTACGTGCATATTCTTTTTTCTCTTTATAAAAAATATATATATTTTATATGATATTATTTTGTTTAATTATGAAATATTATAATTTAATAATACATGATGTTGTAATAAATAAAGTTCTTTGACTATCGAACAAACAAAAAAATGTTAACCTAAATGTAGGGAGAAACAATGTGACCATTGAACATTCCAATAAACAAATATTACTGAAGTTAAATAATGTTTTTTTTCGAATGCAAACTGTGGTTCACTAATAAAAACCATGTACTATTAAAGACTAAACACATGGACACCTAAACATCATGGACCTCTAAGACTAAACCATGGACAATGTTATCTGAAAAAGAGCTTATCTAAACACTAAATGTTAGTAATCCTTGGTGGAATTGGAATTTCGCAAACTGAGAGTATGAGGTATCTAGGTCTACGCCTCAACCGTCGACTAACGGAAAAGTTCATATAAGAGAGAAGAGAAGGCAACTTGAGGTAAAGTTCAAGAAAATGATTTGATTATTATTGGCAGACGTTGTCAATCATCTTTATCTAATAAGCTGCTGGTATACTTTACAACTCTGAAACCGATCTGGACTTGGGAGATCCAACTTTAATAAACAGCGAGCATGTTCAGTGTCGAAATCTTACATTGATTTCAAAATAAATTAGCAAGGTGTATAGTAGAGGCCCGTTGGTTTGAGGAAAAAAAACAGTGAATTATACGAATATTTAAGTTTACAATATGTTCGGGAGGAAATGCACCGTTTCAGTTCAAATTATGAACTACGACATAACCATGTGAATCACTTAGCCGTGAACCTCCTAGACAACGGGGATGACGTTAGAAGATTTAAACGGCTACACGTCTCTGGACCTTAGTAATTCTAAAGTGTCGTAAGTGTAACTTCAGTGCGATGCATTATCTTTTGATTTTAATTTTCAGATTTACTGCATATTCTTTTGTTTTTATTTTTCTTCTCATCATAAAAGTTTCATCTTTTTCTTGCTATTTATTACTTTTTTTTTATTTTGCTTTCTCTTATTCTACATTTAGGTGTTTAATCTTCATAATTACTTAATATATGTGCTGCTTGCCTCAAAAGCTCTTTGAAATACTAGTGTGTAATTTTTGAGGAGTTTCGCTGGGACTCCTTATCATGTGAATGTGATCCAACTTTATTCAAGGTTTATATAAATGTAACCGAACGTAAATAAATTTTGAAAAAAAAAATTAATTAGGTCATAACATTAAAACTGAATGGCACAAAATAATAGTAAGATTAGAATAAACTTCATGTAAACAAAAAGAAACGTATAATTTTATGAAATCTTTCAGAAGATTTGATTGTATTACTCCATAAATTATATGGTGTAGGTCTGAAGTGAGAGAGATGGAGTTTGCCTTGCTTTAATAATTTATAAATGGCTGATTTTTATTTCTTCTTATTTACGAGATCGATAGCATCAATTTAAGTGATTTTAAAAAAAAATTAAAGTAAATAGAAAAATGATTAAATACTTATTTTTAATTAAATTTGAATTTTTTAAACGTTAAAAAGTTATCGTCGATAGAGCAAAATATATTTTTATACCCACGAGATAATTTTTGTATTAGATAAGTTTTGTTTTGTGAATTTTGATATGTCATTAATCTCGGTTAGTTCATAAAACCTTTTAAATCTGACTGTTTTAAAATAAAAAATTTGCACTAATGACACTAATTATACAAAAGAATTCATATTAAAATGGTAAATCTTTATGAAGTTTATATGACTCCTTTTAATTAAAAAAAAAAAATTTCTTTAATCTGTCTGCAGAAATTTTTTTCTGATACGTACTTAACAAAAGGTTGAATGAGAAAAACATTTGAACTGTTATAACAGATTTTTTCCATTATATTACTAACAAATATTTTCGGTCTTTGAATTAATTTGTGTAGAAAAGCCTTAAATATCATTTCTGAATTATTTTTTAAAAAAGCGGCAGAGTACTGAATAATTTTCTGGGCTAAACCGGTCAAGTTATGATTACCAAAATAAGATTTAAGCATCAAAATCACCAAATTTTGAAAATAAAATGATGATTCATTTTACAAGCCTTCTTACCGTTGTAGAAAATTTAGGAAAAATTTATTTATAAAGAAGTGATCCCTATCAAAAAACAAATTTTAAAGAGGATTGTTTAAAATATTGAAAAAGTATGTTGTCTTTTATGAAAGTAATGAAAAAAAATTTCTCCTCATTTTGATTCTCGAATATAAGTAAATGCAATACTAAATTTAAAGCTACTTATGTGGTGAAGAAAAATACAGAAACTATTTTTAATAATAAAAATGAGTTATAGGCAAAAAACTAAATATATGTTTTCAGAGATGGGGAATAAATTTTAAGAAAGATTTTTTTTAAATATTCAGATATAGGTTACACTTAACAAAGTTGCTTAAACAAAATTTTCTCTAAATCTAACACCCCTTCAATAGAAGCTAAATTAAAAATAAAAAATAAAAAACCTTTCTGGATATAAAGTATAAATCCTCAAAAAATTTTGAAAAATATTTAAACCGAAGGGAGATAAAGTATTTTTTTTTAAATATAAGATTTTTTTTATTATTTATTTTAGGTAAACAATTTGCTTTACTATGGTTTTCTCGAAAATTCCTCTAAAGAAAATTGAAATTGGTTTTTTCGCGATGTTCCCTCATTTCCTTAACGAATTTTGGAAAAAATGAATATTACCTCTGCCTTATATACAGCAATATTTTCGTCAAATTTGAAGAAAATCATTCGGTCGATCCATATATATAACACCAATATCAGTGCGACAGACGTGCGCATATATATCGGTATGTTTTTTTGTCTAGTTGAATTAATTGGACCATCGTAAAGATTTGCAAAACCCCGATACCCGATCTTTGACATGATAATAATAATAATAATAATAATAATAATAAACTTTCTTATATATATATATATAATCATTATTCTAACTACATTCCCCGGAAAATTAAATATTTATGGCAGTAATAGCTGATAAACATTTAGGGAACTTAATTTTTATTTTTCCATCAAATTTCATAATTTATAAAAAAACTTTGTAAATTTATGAAAATAATTGTGTGTCTTAAAACTAGCATTTTTAATATCTTTATCATATTCCGATGCTTTCAGATTAAGAAATACATATTTCTTTAAATAAACATTAGAGAACATTGTTTTACAATGTAGTATGGATGCAGATCTCTAGAACTAGATGTTTTTATATGCATATATAAATAGTTAATACAAATTCAGTGTGGTTTTTTGTGCCCTCTTATCCTCCATGTTTTTTAATTTTAGTCTTTTTCTTCTTCTTTTGGTCACTAAATTGATGAGCCCTGTCTTACCTCGTGCTATACATTGGTTTGGAAGAGAGGGTCAAAGGTCATCTTTTCCTTCTTATTTTTCACCTCACATCTTTTCCCCTCACCAATTGTTTTCACTTTCATTGTCCTAAACAACACTTGTATAACGTGATTAGTTATCTTTTAGGGCGTGGGTCCGGTTTACAAAGTAACAGATTTTTCAGAAATTGATTCTGCAAACATATTGATTTTCTATAGATAAAAGAGCTTAATTGTTTTAAATATTTGATTCTAAATAATCTTTTTAAAAATTTCTTTCTCGTTTCGTGCAACAATTATTTGAAGGCTTACAATGAATATATATTCTGTTTCATATATCTGGTGTATTGCACTACTCCATTTCATTCTATTCAAAATTATTTGTTACGTCTTCAACCAACTTTTTATTGTTATTTTTTTTTCTTTTTACAATTTATAAATTCTACTCCATTTTTCCATAAACGGTTTTGAACTTTAATCTTCTACTAGTTATTTACTATTTTATATGATTGCTGCTCTCTAACTTACTTTGACGTCACATTATTCTGAACAATAAGATATATTTCGTTAATTTAATTTGAAATTATAATCGTGGTCTTTCCAATTAATAAAAAAGTTAATCTATTAAAAAAGAATAAATAAAATCAATATTTATGATGAAAGGAGAGAAAGAAAAAACATATAACTTTTTGTAACTTTATATATATATATAAGATCTTTAAGAGGCTTTTTCTTCGAAGGCTATGGCCTATTTTGGAGTTGTAGGATGTAATACCCCTCCATAAATTTGGTTCTAGAAGTGCTACTCTATTATAGAGCAAACGAATAAAATGTATAATGTTATCGGGTGCCTTGAGAGATAAGGGGGTCACAGCTCTGCGGTGTTTTAAGACGTTCAACAGATCTTCGAAAAGGTTTATTAGTTAGCCTGCTCTTCAAATTGAAATTTTACCTTCCCCAACCTTATCATATTTGATTCTGTGAAGTTATTTAGATGATCGCTTCTCGCAGGTTAGGTATAATCAATATATATCTAACTTCTCTGAAGATGCCTCGGGAGTGCCGTAGGGCTTGGTATTGAAACCGGTTTTATTTGTAGTGTGTACTGCTGACCTTCCTTGTCGAGGATCGGATGCTGCTTAGCATTTTAAGATGACTGAATTGTAGAGGCAGAAAAGCTTCAATCGGCGTTTGAAGCAATCAGTACGTGGCTGCACAAATGGAAGAGTAAAACTCAATCCGGCGAAATCTACCCACATTACATTTACGACTAGGAGAGGAGACTGCCCTCCAGTCTACTTGGATAACGTTGGAATTCCGTATAAAAATAATGTGAGATGCTTTGGCTTTCATCTCATTGGACATCATTGGACGTGTGACGGGGAGAGTTTGTGTAATGGAAAAGAAGAAACAGATTGACGAAAAAATCAAGCGTGTACACAAGGATTGGTTAATGTAGGGGTTCTCAGTTGTCTCTCTCTCTAAGAAGGTCCTTCTATGTAAGACCTTCTTGAAACTAATATGAACGTATGCCAATCAGACCTGTGGGACGACAACTGACAGCAATATTAATGTGTTCAAAAAAATTACGGAAGATATTGAGGGAAGTTCCCCAATCGCCTTGGTTCGTTAGAAATTCTGAAATACATGAATACCTGCGGATCATTCATTCGGGATGAGATTAACCATTTCAGTTCTACATACAAGGAAAAATAACTAAAACATAAAATATAACTAAATAGATATGTAAATCCCCTTGTTTGGACCTGCTAAACGATGGTGATGACAGACGTTTGAACAAGTTTCATGTGTTGGATCTTAGGGATGGTCGTTGAAGATACTGTATTCTCATGTTTACTTGTCAGTATTTTTTTACCTTGTGCATTTACCTGTTTCTGTTTCTATTGTTTCCATTAATACTGTTATATTAATGATATTACTGTTTGTCGTATTCTTGCTTTGCACTTATCTAAATTAGCTTATTTTGTAACCCTTCTATTTATACCAGTGTTTAATTTTTATAAAAACATTGATAAATAATTGATAAAAAACATTACATGCAAACTGTATGTGTTGAAGACATGTGGTTCATAGTTGGAATAGCTTCAGAACTCAGTGATGATAGTGTTTGACATAATGAGTTTATACCGTTTGCTGTTATAATCATTTACGATTTGTTTTCGTGAAGCCCTCTTTCATGTGGTATTTTAAGATATTTACTTATGGTTTTGACAGGAGAAACCGATATATGTATATATAAATCTTTCACATTTTAATTTTTGTATTTATCAAGGTCTTAACTAGCCAGTGTCACATACAGGATTGAAAAGTTTCACATGTAGTACATAAAAATTTTAAAATATATCACTACACTAATCGATTTGGTTGATGTGTGAAAACTTCATTTCTCCTTTAATAAGTGTCTGTTGTTTTATTTAATTTTCCGATGATTGAATTTTAAAACTAGTTTTGAACTAGTTTCTACATTGATTTCATTGATGATTCTACATTTATTTCTTTGATTTACTCATGATCGGATTTCTCTAAACTCTTTCGGTTTTACTTATTTTAATTTCTTTTTAGTTTGACTTAATATTTCATAACTGTCGTTCATAAAATCTAAGTATTTCACCGTACTAAAATAATATTTTTTTTAAGATATAAATCTTAAATTGGAGCTGCAAAGCAAATTTTTTTTCAAATAAAAAATATATATTTTTTTAATACTTTTTTTTAGTCGCACCAACAGTTAAAGTCATTAGTGACTTATCAGTAACTGTACCGGTGAATTTCTATTCTTGAAAAACCTCAGGCCGACCATCAAAGAACACCAGTATCCACAATCTAGTATTTAAGTACGAATAAAAGCAACTAACTTCCTTTATTAGGATTCGACCAATGTTTTTATTAAAAAAAATCTTATTTGTTTGAAGTAATATACAAAAGAAAATAATTAAATGTAATAAATATTTGATTGCAATTTGATAACCTCCTTTTCTCATTTAGTGGAATGATTTTTCACAGGTTTTTTAAAGCTTGACTTATCCGAAATATTATTTAATAAGAAAGACGTGGAAAAATTTTGTAAAATAAATATTATAAATACTCAAGGAAAACACCCGGCAGAATTCAGTTAATGATTTTCAATACTATTATTTTTTTTTAAATTTTAATAAACCGACCAGTTATTAAAATATCTAGCTAGATATTTTTATTATCTTTATTATTCAATAATATTATTTATACATTTATTATGTCTTCACTTATTAGCGGGTTTAAACTTAAAAGATCTTTTAAACAGATTATTTAGATATAACTTCCGGTTAACATTTTTATTCATATGTTACACTTAATTTTTTTATGAATAATACTCCTTCAGGTGTTCAGAATATTAAGGACCATTAGGTTGTAAGAAGATATAGTTTAATCTTTTGAAAGATTTTTTTTGTGGATATTTTTCAAATTTTATTATTTTTTCGTATTATTTAATCACTATTAAGATTTCAATGTATGATTGATTATTTTATTAATAGTAACAAGAAAAATAATATTATGTTTATTTTTATTATTTCAATTTAAACACTGAAGAAAGCGGATAGAGTTAAGTAAACATTCGTAATAGTAGTACTGTTCTTGGTATATTGTCCTGTAGGGCCAACAGCATTCAGGTGAATGGACATACGAGTAAATTATTATTAGTATCGTTAGTCGTGCCCCTAGTAGGAATGTGCTTATCTGTCATGACTTGCAGTTTTTTGAATTATGTTTCCGTGAGTGTTATTTCTTTTATTTATTATTGTTATTATTATTATTATTATTTAACTTTATTATTATTATTATTATATATTTTAAAATCTAAAAGAAATTTCATTCATTAAAGAAATCCCACGTTTATACATACCTAAAATTTTGTTCAGAAAATATATAGTTTTATAATAATTATTTTAAAATATAACTGAACTGTTTTTTATAAGACCAAAAAAATATATAATGTAAACAGTAGATAATAAAGTTATTTGCAGTGCTACAAAAATTCTCAATTAGAAAAATAAAATATCACAACACAATAAAGAGAAATTTTAATTACTTTAATTAAACAAATCCTAATTTTTAAAATATTGTAATTTTAATTACTTTTATTTAAAAAAAATTTATTTTGGCAAAAATTAAAATTTTATTTAGCCCTATGCTTTTTATAAGTATTGAATGTAATCAATTGCTAATTATTCGAATAAACAGTGAAATAAATAAAACGATTAACAATCATATTTTATTTAATGTTAAAACAAAAATTTGTTACATATTTATTCTGTTTTGATCTAGAAAAATTTTTTTTTTTTTAATTGAATCAGATTATAAATATTTGTACATAATAAAGCAGGTAGCTTTATTTGAATATTATTCTTTCAGTTTCATTGTTCTTCCTGTTACAGTTTACAATAAACCCCTATATTTGTGTGAGTTTTTAAGATTTATAGAGTTTAAGTTTATAGAGTTAATACTAACTGAAATAACGCAAAAAGATTAAGAAAAAATGTATACAATATTGAAATTTCTAGATATTTCGGCGTAATTAAAAATATTCCTCATTGATAAAGTATGAAATTATGTTACATTTTACTATCTAATAATTTTTAATTTACTAAACAGTTTTATAATCTATTCGTAAAAAATAGTCTTGACTTCAAATCGATAAAATATAAAAATTACTTATCAAATGTACTTAAAAATACTTTACTTTAAAAAAATATTAGGTTTTTTACAATTTTTTTTTTTTTTTTTGTAAAGATTATCCCAAAACCACCAGATAAATAAGAAAAATATTTTAATTCTAATAAAATGTCATTTGGATAAAAATGCTCAAACTTTCAACTGATTAAGTATCGTTATTAGTTTATTTTCGATAATATAAATGCTAGATTTCATAACCTTACGGTAATATAATGACTTCATCCAAGTTACTCTTGAAAACATCAAACCTATTCCAAAAAATACCAAGCATTCCATATCAGGTTTAATAAGGAAAGTAATTTCTTGTTACCTTCTTCAAAATTACTTACATTTATACGTTCAAATATAGTTTTGTACATGAACATGCCGTCATAGATTGCAGTTTCTGTGTAACTGAAACCTTTATATTGTTCAGGATTTGGCTAGATAATGAGCAACACTTCTGTTATGTAAATCAATCTGATTGGTGCCGCTTGTATCTCAGAGACTCTTTTTCCTGTTTAGCCTCCGGGAATCACCGACAGATATTTCTTCAGAGGATGAATTGTATGAGTGTAGGTGAAATGTATTCTTGTACGGTCTCTGGTTGCCATTTCTGAGATGTGTGGTTAATTGAAACACAACTACCAAATAACATACCGATATCCACGATCTAGTATTCAAATCCGTATAAAAGTAACTGCCTTTACTAGGATTTGAACGTTGTAACTCTCGACTTCGAAATTAGCTGATTTGCGAAGACGCGTTCACCACTAGACCAACCCAGTGGGTATATTTCAGATACTTTATATCCTAAACGCTACAGTCGCAAGATAATTTTGATGAGTATAAAGTTTTACGAAGTAAACAAAATAACATTTGTAGTGATTTATAATCAAAGAATAATTATAGTATTTTTTAGATTTTGAAAATTATTAGTTAATAATTTGAATGGAAAATGTGCTTATAAAAATAATAATGTATTTATTACATTTCTATATATGTAAAAAAAAAGAATTCAATATTAATATATAAAATCTTGAACGATAAGTAGATACACAGGTACAGTTTGTGTTGATTTAATTTACGTAATGAATTACTTGTTTTTCTATAAAGTAATTTTTTATTTTTGTTGATGTTGATATTTTAGTGATTATTATTAACAAAAATGATTACGATTATCATTACGGTGACAATGAGTTCGACAACAACGATGACGAAGTATGATAATTAAGGGAAGTGAACTGAGGTGGAAAGACTTTTGAGTCCTGTAACTAACACCGGCATGTTTTATAGCTTTTTCATGCAAATCAGATCGAGCCTTACGGAAAATACTTTACGTGTACTAAAATAAATTGCGCTTAAAGCAGTAATTATCGCAACTAAACTTGATTTATCGGCAATAATTTCGGAGCTGGTTTGAGAAGAGAAGCGTGACTCCTCGGGTAATGGTCTATGGAGCACTAAGAATTGAGGGGGGGGGCGATACCGAGTAGTGTGAGCGACGAAGAAACGGGAAGGAGGTTTTAATAAATTGGAACAATTTCGTGAAGTCTCACCAGGTGTTATTAAAAGTAACATAGAAGCCCGTAATTAATAGAGTTTCACTAGGGGTTCGTTCAACAGCGTTTGTGTGTTTTTAAGGCTTTAAACTTCCATACTGATTAATTTACCTAATTAATTTTGAGGGTGAATTTATATAAATAAGAGGAACAATTATTCTTTAAAATGAAATTTTACGTAATTTCCTTGTCAGTAATAACTCTTCAGCTTTGTAATTAAAACAAAAATATCCATTAAAATCCTTTCATTGTGTTTTTAACATATATTTTATAACCGTATACTTTTACAGGTCATTTTTCACCTTGTCTATTAATAAAATACTAAATTTAAAAAATGTATGTATATATTGTTTAATTTCATTTAATAATGTTTTTAAATCATCGTCTGATCAAATATTTTTTTTTTGTTTTATATAAACACATACTAAATCTTTTTACTTCGTTAGTCCTAACTGTTGTACAAAATAATTTATGGGAATAATTAAATAATATTTTCTCTCCGTAGGGAAACTGTAAGCCATTTCTCTTTTTTCTTCCTGAATAATTAAAATTAAAATCTCATATTATTCCTCGGTTTTTTTTGTGTTTTTTTATCTGTTTTATGTATATTCTTTATAACCGTGAGAATAAATTTCTAATGGACAAAAACTTAGCAATTGGTGTAAAAGATGAATTTTGTTTTTTCTATTTTCTTTTACCCTGTTGTTTAAGTATAAGTAAAAATATGATGGTTATTTCATATTTGACAATCTTAAGTAAAAGTATAACGGTTATTTCATATTTGACCCCCACCCAAAATAATTTGTTTTTTTTTTGTAACAAAATATTTCTATAAAAATATTATTGACAATTGAATTATAAAATTTAATTTTTTAACAGGTTTCTGTAAGCCGCGTTTCAATATTTTAGAAATACAAAGAAAATGATTGATTTTGTAAAAATATTATTTTTTTAAAATAATATTAATCTACATGCTGTTATAGAAATTGTAAATGTATATGTTCAGATATTACTCTTGAACAGCTAATTCATTTTTAATGAAATTCCGAAATTAATTTTAATGTACCTCTGATTCACACTTATACTACCAATAATATTTCTTCAGTCATCACCAAAGGTGGTGGACAACGGAATAAATATTATTTTGCCTCATGATCAGAAAAACAATTTTTGATCATAAGACAATTATTATTTGCTAAGAAAAATAACAGAAGTTATTTTTCATTTTATCCAAGAATTGTGAAGACATCTTATCTTTATAATATTTTTTGATTATAATATTATATTATATTTTTTTATATAATTTTTTGAATATTTTTTTTATAGCTTTATAAATCATCTTCAGATCTTTGTATATATATATATATATATATATATATATATACTTTTTGGTAAATTACCAGAATTATAAAATAGATTACCTTATTAATTAAAAGAAAATCAAAAGTTCAGTATCCTCTCAGAATTTTTTTTCTTTTTATTTTTACTTAGTAACATTTGATTTTTCATTTCTTTATTCTCAGTATCAGTTTTAAAATATTGTCTAAAAAAAATCTCATGATTAGACTTCTTTTATTTATCTCATCATGCTAGTCTTAATTTTAAATTTATTAATGATATTTATATCAACTTTGTTATTGTTTCATATTTTATAAATAATATGCTTATGTAAACTATAAAATATATTTTTGAAATCGAATTCTAACTGATACCTCATGAGTTGTAAACAATCATGATTTTACAGAAATGATTATGATTTTTACAACAGCTTAGAAAAATTGATAAAATTCCGTCATTATTAGGTTTGCGTATCTATAGATTTGGAAACCCATTTCCTTTCTGTCTTAATTCTCACTAAATTCTTTACAGTTAATTCGTACTAGTTGACTAGGAGCAGATTTAATAGAATGATGGTTCAGTTCCTTACATTCGTAAGTTAAATTATAGAATAATTCACCTTATTATATAATATTACCTTCCCTTGTATAATATTCACCTCTCATACTATAAAATATTAGTTATATTTTTACAAAATTGTTAGTAATGAATAGTCAATAGTATTGAACTACTAATAATGACAGTCAATCTGTCTTTACACTGTCCCTTCTCACATATGCTTAAAAAATGAGCCCTATGAACGATATATATGAAAATTACTCAAAGAAATTATTCTTATTTTCTGTTCGACTCTTAATTTTTCTGCTAAAATCCCGGAACCACCGTAAGGTATTACTTCAGAGAATGAATTAGGATGATATGTATGAATGTGAATAAATCTTATACAGTTTCAGGTCGACCATTACTGAGAAGTGTGGGTAATTGAAACCAAACCACCAAAGAACACCGATATTCCACGATCTAGTATTCAAATTCATATAAAAGTAACTGGCTTTACTAGGATTTGAACCTTTGAACTCGCGACTTCTAAATCAACTGATTTGCGATGAAAAGTTAACCACTAGACCCACTACGTGGACGTAATTTTCGACTAAACTTTATTTAGAAAGTTTTAAAAAACTTTGTCGAAAATCAACATACGGTGGAAGTCAGCATAGATGAGTAAAAGATTTATGGAAATACCTATAAACGGAAATAAAAGTTATATTTATTCATAAAAAATAATTTTCAATCTATTATAATTTTCATATGAGTTGTTTGAATTATCAGTCGTGAGTTGTTTCATTTTTTCATTCCTTTCTATTTTGCATTAATCTTTATTTCCTTAAAATATTTACTAGACCCTACATTCTCAGTGAACTTTTTTTTATAGTTCAATTTTTGTCGTCCTGTTCGATTTTTACTCTGCACACGCCCTCTATTAAAAAACTATAACTCGGATGTCTTAATATATGACTCCCGATCTAATTCAACATTTTGTAAAGGTTCTTGTAAACATTTGTCCTCTACTTTGTTGGTTTTAAACAAAAACTTGATATTTGATTCCTTGTTGTATTCTTTTTGTTACTATAATTCATTATAGCATTATTATTAAAATTTTAATATTATTATTAAATTTAATACATATTATTATTATTATTTTGATAGCTAATTCTTTTCCTAGCAGTAAATCCATGCCCACTCAGTATTTCTCCTAACCTAATTTTTGTTTCTAATTAAAGAATAATATTATTATTCTACTTTAAAATTTAGCTTTAATTTCCATATTTATTCTTTAAACTGAAAAGCGATAGGGACAAATATTACTTCACTTACTCATTTCTGAATCACTCTTTTTTAGTCATCAAACTTATGTTACTTAACTTTCTGTCACCTCTGTATCACTTATACTTTATATTTTTACCAACTATAAATTTCCTATATTTGTTTAATTATTCTTAAAAAATTAAAACAATATTAAAATAATATTTTGATAGCGCTATAATATTTTTCATCCAGCTCTATAGCACAGCTATACCTATAAAAAGGAAAAGTATGATTATCCATATGTCCAATTTGGGCTTATACACCGGATATTTTGATACCTAAGAACCCAAAAAACCGGATGGAAATTTTTCATATATTCGTGTGTGTGTTTGGTGTCGCACCCTAAATCATCTTATATCTCCAGAATTATTCAACCGATTTTGACCAAACTTGGTTAGATTATTTGTATGTATGGAGCATTAATCCTAGTAAATTTTCAACTTAAAAGGTCAAGGGGATGAGGCTGTTAAGCAAGGTCACCTAGTATCTCGAGATTTCGCATAATCTAGGTCTTATTTTTCTTAGGGACATTTGCTGAAAATTAAAAAATAACAATATTTGCCAAAAAAAACCTTTTGAAAAATCGCACCTCCGCCCCAAAAATGCTCTAAACTAGTGGCTAAGTGGGCATTGTGTCAATAGTACCCCTTATCACTACAAGGAGCACTGACATACGCTGCTGTAGTCGTGCGTTATGTTGTAAGCGGTAGAATCAAATGAATGAATAATATTTGAACTGTAAAAAACTTATTTAAAGTGGCTGCTAATAACGCTACAACCGCGCGGATGAAATACGGTATGTACGTGCGCTTTAGTTAGAATCACTGAATTAAATGAACAAAAAATATTATATTTAAATAAAATTATAAATGTTTTAAACTAAGTTGTGTGCGTGCGCGCGCGCGCGCGCGCGCGTGTGTGTGTGTGTGTGCATAAGAAAAAAGCCGCGTGGCGGGAAAGCTCTACAACTGTATTGTCAGATTTTTTAAAAATCCAACTGATCTTTACCTAGTGTACCTTCCACCACGTTTACTTGCTTATAAATTATTATTAATAACGAATATTTTTCAAATTGCATGAAGTATAAGACTAATAACACACTTGGTTTATCTACTCCTGGTTTTTTTTCAAATTGTAGCAATTACTGTTTCTCGTTTTAAAATCAAGAGAGAGTACATAGTATTAATTCCATATTAGTAAAGTATAATAGAACATATAAGAAAAAATATGTAGGCAGAATCTAATTTACAAATAGCAGAAATTTCATTAACATATAGTAATATGAGTTCATTTAATTATTTTGTCTTATTTACTTCTGAATGTAGAATACAGATGTGGAATTTTAATTTAATACAGAAACATATTCCTAATTTTTAATCCTGTATTTTACTATTATTATTACTACATAATAAAACAATGATTATTTTTAAATAAGTGGGTCTTTAATAAATTGTACTACTAATATAAAAATTACCTCTACAATTTATTAAAATATTACCTAATTACCGAAATTATAATATTAAAGTGAAGAAAATAAATTTATGGTAATATTAAAAGCACGGTATACAGTTGATTATTGCCTAAAGGTAGGTTCAACAGGCTGTTATACTGTTATTTCTCTATATAGTCTGTTAACTACCAGAGTATTAGATGCTTCAGAGTTTGAAGAGTGTTGCCCCAACTGTTACCTCTTATACAGGTACTAGATATACTCCAGTTGTTCTTTTATTTTGCCGTTGGAAATATGTTAGCGTCCATTCTTTGTTCACTAGATATTTATGGAAACGTAATTTAGTGGTTATACGTACAATTAGATCAATAAAAAAATAATACACTACCTTTAACTGACATTCTTTTTTGAGGTAAGGGCTAAGATGGAAATATATATACAAAAACGTGTACTTTTTTTAGGTTTACTTATTAATTGTAGACTAGCATAAAAGATCCGGGGAAACCTGCATGTAAGGCAGTCCAAACATTTATTAAAACACGAATAAATGAAATTTATAATTTGAAATTTTGTTTCAAATTAGAAGGTCGATTATATTTTCATTATCCTAAAATGTTGCATATCAGTTAACAATACTCTTGCTATCAGGTGCTGGTCGTCCGTATTCTAAATTTCCCTGCACAATAATCGGTGATTTCAACTCATGATACATTTTAATTTAATATATATATATATATATATATATATATATATATATATATATATATATGTAACTTAAACATTCTTTTATCCTCTAAATTAAATGAAAATTGATCACTTATCAGCAGAAGTTTTATGTAAACATTTCAGTTTCTCAGACAAGTGAAGTGATAGTTGGATTCAGCACTTCATCTAATATGCCTTATTTAGTATTATAATTATATAATTGTAGATTTAAAAAATAAAAAATAAAGTGTCGACCAAAAATATTTCTAAAAGTTACTGAAGAATAATAAAATACATACACATTTTATATACCTAACTTCCCCAATTTCTCGTTTCAATACATGCAGTGTTTGTAGAATACAAAGAATTAATCTGTTGCTTTTTAATATCATTCTCGGTTTTTCTTGTGGCTGTGAAGAATGTAACTTATTTCAGCTAAAAGAAGAACAAACATAGTTCTTTTAATAGAGTTAAATGACAACAGTGTTGAGATGGACTGGCATACCGATTTGCAACAATATATTCGACTCCTTTAAAAAAAGGCACCGTAAAACCTCGTTATTGATTATTTTTTTCTAGGACGTCTGGCATCCTAGGACGTTTGGGTGCTTATTGGTTTTAGAGAAAGAGGTTCCTTTTTCTAAAGCTAAATAATATATGTCTTATGTTTATAATAATAATAATAAATAAATAACAGGGTACACACTATAACTTATAAAATGATACGTTTATTTTAAAAAATAATCCATGTGTACATAATAAATATTTTCTATACATGGAGGTTACCTTGTGAAATTTTTATGATGAAATGAATTTATCAATTAAAAATCAAAAAATAAGTTTTACCATTTATAAGGGTTCAATAAAATTAAATTGTTTTATATACAAACTAGCACCCCCGTCGCGTCTTCCACCACGTTATGCGGTTACTTGAGTTCCCGTAGCGGTCAGAACCCCCGGAGCTGATGAGCTGACTTCGGGGCCTATCTTACAGCCGCAGAACGAAAACCCTGGAGCTGATCTCGAGGCCTGTTTCACAGCATCAGAATCCATACCTTTGTGCTGAACTCGTGGCCTGTCCCATAGCTGCTGAACGCAAACCCCGGAGCTGATATCGAAGCCTGTTGTGCAGCAGCAGAACGCGAACCCCGCAGTTGATTTCGGAGCTCATCGCACAGCCGCAGGACGCAAACCTCGGAGTTGATCTTGGGTCCTGTACCACAGCCGATCTCGGGGCTGATCTCGGGGCCTTTCCCACAGTTACAGAACGCGAACCCCGTAGCTGATCTCGAAGCTTGCCGCACAGCCTTAGGACGCGAACCCTAGAGCTGATGAGCTGATATTGGGACTTATCCCACAGCAGCAGAACGCGAACCTCGGAGCTGTTCTTGGGGCCTATCTTAGAGTTGGATACTCGCTTCGTTTCCATTCTCGCAGATACCTTCGTCAATTAAAAATCCATAACTTATTTCTGTTTCCATTGTTATAGAAATTTTAAAATGAAGTAAACTTATTAAATAAATGGTGAATAAAAATAATTAACAATTATTGTCTTTAATTGAAGTAATTAAATCTTACAAAATAATTAAGAATAATTTTTATTCCTTATATAAATTCTGTGAAGTTTTTTGACACTACTTTTACTAATAATACAAATTTTCCTTTTTTTCGTAGTAGACGAAATATAATGTATTAGTTACTATTTTAATTAGTAAACTATTTTAATATTGTACAGATAAAAGGGGTCGTGAAATAATTAAATTATTAACTGAAAATGTAGTACACATAATCATTACGATGAAGAGTATTTTAGGAACCATTATTAAATTATATTAAGCAATTAATAACTCAATTTAGAGGGATATTCATCAGTTTAAAGGGTAAGGGATGATAAAACTGGAATGTTGAACTAAATTAAAGCCCATATTTGTGGGATTCATAGCGGTTTGTATATAGCGGGTCGGCTTATATATTAGCTGTAATTATGGACGAAATTTCTCTCTAAAATGTGTGTTAATTGCCAGTCTCTGGGAGATTCTCCCAATTATGCAAACCAGCACTGGGCTGGGGTCACGCGAAAGGGTTTCTCCCTTACAGATAATTATTATCAGAAAACTTGTTAGGGGTTGAATCCTCTTTCACTTGATGAAGTGTTAATAAGCGTTTCTCTTTACTCTCTTCATCAACGTGCCCTCTTCCTTCTGTGCTTAATTGTTTCTCACTA
This sequence comes from Lycorma delicatula, assembly GCF_047948215.1. NCBI lineage: Eukaryota > Metazoa > Arthropoda > Insecta > Hemiptera > Fulgoridae > Lycorma > Lycorma delicatula. The sequence goes on from NC_134460.1 coordinate 65,184,119, forward strand.
CTGTTAGGGTCTTGTTACAAAGATATTCTCTTTAATACAAAAGAGGAGGGTTATATTGAGAGGAAGTTGCAACTTCCAATTTATCATTCAATTTATATCCTGAATATTTTCCAATAGGATTTTTAAATAATAATGTTCGATAATAATTGAATGCTTATCTACTTATTCGTTAAACGATATTCTTTAGGTTTATTAAATTATTTTATTTTGTATATAAGAAAGAAAGTATTTTTTATTCCATTTATATGTAACAATAGAAATTTTTCTTAATCTTTTAAAATATCTATAAATCTTGGCAACCAAATATAAATTTAATTAAGGCTTAAATATGTTGTGAAAATGAAATAAAAAATTTTTCTAATAACACTAGCCGGTCAGTGCTTCAACCTCTGTACCTTCACTGTGTTCGATATCCTCATGATTACGAGAATAATAATGATAATAACAATTAATACCTACAGACTTTACAAATATTTCTAAAAGAAACTAAATTAAAAAGACAGAATAGTAGTAAATACAGTAACTTAAGTACCCCCAAGAAAGCAAGGACTGTGATCTGTAGCTTGAAACCTTCTCTAGGATAACACAAATGTATTTTCAAAAATTTTAAAACAATCAGTTGGTTGGTTCTTGCATGATTCTGTTGCAAAAAAAAAGAAACCCGCTACAAACTTTCGCGTTATGTAGAGTGTCTTACGAAGTTCTCCCGAACCTATTCAGGTAATAGGTTTCATATCCTATTCTATTTGTAAAAATAATGGAAAAAAATTACATATAAACATATTTTCTAAAATGCTTCGTTTGCCAGTTACGGCTAGTGAAAGATTTCACTTGGATTTCAGCCATCCCGGGTGAAATGAGGTCGTATTGAAATTTTTAGGACATTAATTAAAGGGCAGAATTAAAGATCTCTTATGGTATTTTATCTACAATATCGAATAAAATCAGCCTGAGAATCGTATCTGCAATCATTTTTGATTAATTAAAAAGTTGAGTTTGATTTTCAAATTCACCTTTTGAATGATTATTAGTAGTAAATATCCAATTCAATGATATAAAATTCAGTCTCTTCCACTACTTAAACAAATTTAAAGTTTGCAAAAAAAAGGAATATGCAGGAAATGTTGGTTTTTCGGGTGATATTAATCAACTAATGTAATTATAGTTCATTTTTGTATTATATTGAAAATAATGATATTTAAATTAAAAAAAGAGTTTTTATGCTGTAGTGTTGGTGGTAAAACTATAAAGATCTGGCTATCACTCATAAATATTTCATGAAAAATTTCCCAACTCCACATTAACATCAATGATTAAATTAGTTAAGCATAAAATTGTAAAATATTGGAGGCGTTGGTTGTGCTTCATGATAAAGGGCCTGTTTAGGTAAGAAATAACTTGCTAATAAAATAATAAAAACCTGAAAGACGTTAACCACAAAGGCTTCAGTTACATTTTATATATATAAAACAAATTTACAAAAAATACTCTTCAGGAATTGAAGTTTATATATTATCGACCGAGAATACTTTTTGAATTTGTCAAGATGATTTTAATAAAAGGGTGGAATTTTTTTAAAGACTTTATTATTCATTTTTAAAAAATTCTTCATTTCTCTAGCTTAGTGATAATAATTCTGCAGACTGAGCTTTAGCACGCTTCAAATTACATGGCAATAAGCACGCTTCAAAATTACATGGTAGTAAGGAGGATATCTGTCTGATGAAAATTATCGTGTATTTATGGAGTATAAAAATAATCTTACTGGTTTTCATGTAAGGTGTAGGGTCACGATAAAAAGAGTATTGAGATCTTATTTCTTCGAAGCGCAATAGGCGATTGATATCATGAGATCTTACGATGTGTTATTCAAGAGCTATTTAAAAACCTTGTGTTTGAAATCGGCTGTAGTTGGTTAAGAAGCAAGATTTTTTCACAACTTTCTTCAAATTAGACCTTGACTAAACTACTACTATTACCTTAAACTTACTATTAAACTTACTACTATTATTACCTTGATTAAACTTTTCATCAACTAATGGAGGACTGAGGCACAATTTGATGGCCACCACGTTCATGTGATTTACCGTTTACGATTAATCGTTTTCCTTTTTTTATTTAGCCTCCGGAACCTCCGTAAAGTATTACTTCAAAGTAAGAATGAGGATGATACGTATGAATATGTAAATGAAATGTTACAGCGTCAGTCAGGTCGACCATTGCTGAAACATGTCGCTAATTGAAACCCCACCACCAAAGAACATCGGTATCCACGATCTATTATTCAAATCGGTATAAAAGTAACCGCTTTTACTAGGATTTAAACCTTAAAATTCTCGAGATTGAAATCAGGTGATTGCGATGACGATTTCACCACTATACTCGAGGAGTATAAACTATACCTCTTTAAGTATACACTTAATTCTAAGCTAAAAAAAAGTTATTTATAAACCTGTAAATTAAAATAGATTTAAAATAAATTTACAATAGAAATCGATTTATTTTTATATAATATAATTATTTTATTTAATAATGAACATAAAATTTAAATTATTTGTTACCTTCGTGATCCAGTAATTATTTAAAATTTAAATTCCACGTTTTAAAGTTTTTCTTTTTTAAAGAAAATCTTGCCAATTATTTCAGTGGAAACAATCAGCTTGTTTTCAATCAATTTTGATGCAAATTTACACACAAATAAAATTGTTTTTTTTTAAAGGTGGTTAAAAGATAACATAATAAATCTTTAGAAAACTAAAAATCACACAAGTTTTATTAGTACTTCATGTTCTTGTTTTAAAAAAGGAGAATAAGAAGAAAATTTACGATTAAATGAACTTTAAGAAATAAATATATGTAAAATTCAAAGGATTTTAATGATTCATGTATAGCTGTTATAAAAAAAAAATTGTGAACATGTTTCTTTAATAATATTTGTTGCAGAAAGGAAGAGAATTATTTGTAAAGTCGGTTAAATAAATTTTTCATGCGAAAACAAAATAAAACATAATAAGCAATCATGATATTATGATTTTACATGTAAGATTCATAAAACACGCAATAAATAGATTTATAAATGTAAATGTTAAGGATAAAAATTTTCCTTTTAAGTCTTCATTACTATGGGGCGTTGTAAACGTATATTACAATTTGTTAATAAATATAGCACTTTTATCAGTATACATATCAAATTAACTATTTTTAAAAACGAGTTTTACAAAATGTTTTTTTTTTTTTTTTTTAATTCAGTCTACATATATTCTTTTATTAATTTTTTTTTTAATTTCGTATACCTTCATTTTGAAGCGTGAATTTTAGGATACATCTTTTCCCGATTATGAATCCTTTCAAAATTCTGAAAAATGTAATTATTATAATTTCAGTGTACATCGAATAGGATTATTTGTTTTTTTTTTTTGTATCTGTATCCTAGAAATGGTTTGTAAGACTGCAATAAAAAGTGAAATTTACTTAAATGATTTTACATAGAAAAATTTCCGAATAACATATTCTATACAAGTAGAACATCAAGTAAAAACATGAAAAAAAATTATATTTTGTGTTACTTATCAACTTCTCAATTATAATAATTTTCTTTCTGTCTGTAGGATTTTTTCCAAAACCGAACTTATTATATATGAAAGAAATAAAAAAAATCTGATGTGAACACCATATGACTTCCTTGTACGCCTATTAAATAATATATAAACATTTTTGAAAGTACATGAAATTCTATTCACTAATAACTTCTGATTGTTTTTTTATATATTATTTTTACTGTTATTATTAAATTATTAGTTATAGTAAAAGTTTTTTACAATCAGAGGTAAATAATTATTAATAAATCAATATATTTAGATAAAAAAAAAAAAAAGAAAGGAATGAAGTCGGATTCGACTTAAAGATCCAAATATTTCATTAATTAAACTTTTATTTGGCTTTAACTCTGGAACCAATGAAAATAAGTACCACTTATGATATATCGTTGAAAAGCTCTTAATGAAGGCTTATTACAGCAGTTAAGAATAGTTAAAAATCCAAAGTATTTTGGATTTTGGGCTTTTTTGGACACTTTTGGTCCAGGTTTGATTGCAATCAAAAAGGGAAGTGCACAACTAGATGTTACAACAGTCCTGAATCCAGAATATTAATATCTACGGCTAATCGATTTTGAGTTAGGCGAGATACATACGTACGTACGTACACACGTCACGGCGAAACTAGTCAAAATGGATTCAGGGATGGTGAAAATGGCTATTTCCGTTGAAATCTGAAAACCGAGATTTCCTTGTACAAGTAAAAGGAAGTAAAAACATTGTAATATGTTGCTTATCCTAGCAATTATTGTCGTGAGTCAAATTTATTAATGAGAATTTGAAAATCAACAAATAATTACGTTACGACTGCATTGAATGATCTGCAATACATATTAAGATACACAGTTTTCCGGGACATATTCGCCAAATTTCCGGTTCTGACTCAGGGCAACAAAATGAGAAAAAACGTTCACACGTAACTTAAAAGTTCACGACTTAAATCCCATTTTGCTTTGCTTTCCTTCTCGAGCCATTTTGTGATTTTCAAAACAAATATATATTTTTCAGGAACGGATAAACTACTTTAATTAATTTTTTCAAATCTAATTCTAGTGACTTATTTTACAAAGTAAAAAATTTGGAAACATTTCCTTCAAAAATATGAATATGGCGTCCATATTAATTTTTTAATCATCAATATCTTGTAGTTATTTTGTTCGATCAAATATTTTTTATTACAAAATTTATTAACCATTTTATTTTGCATAAAATGACAACTTATTTTCAAAAAACCGTTGACAAACAATCGAGTTACTGCAGGCAATTAACTCCACTGTACGCTTGCACGTCGTAATTAATGAAATTGATCCAGTAGCTTTGGAGATTTTTGAGCCAAATATCTTATACATACGCTGTATAAATATATAAGGAAATCGTATTTTAAGTGAATGGAAGTTTCGTATGCCTCAAACGTAAACAAAAATTGAATATCACCTCCCAATTCCACTGTATGGCCAAAAGTAATACTTTATTCGAAAAGTCTTTAAAAAGGTGAAGCGTTTTAGTAATTTTTTTTTTTTTTATGATTGGTATAAAATATTTAAAAATTATTTCTAAATTTTTTCTTCAAAATTTGCTCTACTATCTTGTAAAGTCTAATAATAAATTAGATTAGGGAACACTTTAGCAAAAAATTCATCAAAAAATGGTTAAGTGGTTCTTCAGAATTAAAACAAAATAATATGAAAGTTTATTTTTTAACAATAATAATTATAAAAATTAATATATAAAGCTACGTTGCCACTTATTTTTTTAACAATTTTTTATTTGTGAAATAAAAATTATAAATTTCAAAATAACTTCAAAATGAAATACAAAGGGAAAAAGAGATGCAGGTAATTTTAATGGAATCATAGTGCAATTATAAAAATAATAATTAGAGAAAAGCAAGAAAAATATGCTTTTTCAATCAGAATATCCAATTCAGAGTGAAGCTCAGAAAAAAATGTAGTCTGTCTCTTTTCTAAATGCATAAGAAGTAAAACACGAAGAAAAAAATTAGAAAGTAGATTAACTATCGATAGTGAAAAAATTAAAGACATTAAAATCCCTCAATTTAACCAAAATTTACCTCACTTTTTGTATAAATAAAAAAATGTTATAAGAAATACTGAATTCAGGTTTTTTAATTTCGATTTTATTACGTCTGGAAACATTCCGTGTATATATAAATATAATAAATCTATATTCAGAATAATTGGTAGGAATGCAATAATATTTTAATCGTTTTCAAACGTTAGTAATGATTTTTAAAATGTAAATAAATATTTAAGTAAATTAAAATGTAATAATATTAGTAATCAGTTATAGAGTAAATTAAAAATTTTAGTATTTTTGATCACTACAAATTTTACATTACTTATATTCTTCTGTAAATATATATTAATATACATACATAGATACAAATATATTCATAAATTACCTAAATTGATTATTAATATTATTACTCTTATATTTTTAAAAATCATGAATAATGTTCGAAAACACAAAAAAATATTAATACATTTCTACCATTCTTCACGATATCGATTCCCTGTATGTTTTCATCAATACTTTTTAATAATGCAAAAATATGCCACTTAATACATAGCCACTTATGTAACACATAACATAACATAGCATAACATACACATAACATAGCCACTTATAGCTTAACACAGTATAAAAAACGTTTATGATTTTAAAGGATTTTCCTAATTATTTCATATTAAATATTCCTCCACATTTCTTGAAATATTTAGTAGATGGGCGTCCATAGACTGTACAAGACTACACTTCATTTATGCTTATTCATATCATCCTCATTCATCCTCTGAAGTAATCCTGACGTTGATTCCGGAGGTTAAACAGAAAAAGGAAAAAAGAAAAATTTATTATGCCGGCCACCGTGGCACGAATGGTAGCGTCTCGGTCTTTTATCCGGAGGTTCCGAGTTCGAATTTCGGTCAGACATGCCATTTTCACACGCTAAAAATCATTCATCTCATCCTCTGAAGCAACATCTAACAGTGATCTTGGAGATTAAAAAAAAATGTGTAATTTAACTAAAACTGAGTAACACGAATAAGTCTATTGTACATATTGAAATCAATAATAAAAATAATATACAAGCTACATCTACATACTAGTTACATGTATTTATCAGTCAATATGAAGCTTGGTAACTCACATTGTATAAGCAGTAAAATATCACGTAATCTTATATTTCCTAATCGTTTTCTTTAAATTATAAAATTAAATTTCATTAAAAAAATCTAACTTCATAAAACTAAAGATCTTTTTCGTATGCCTGAAACATACGAAAAGAACTTAAAAGTATGTAGACTATCTTTTAAGAAAATATTTTCTTGTCTTTGACCGATTCGGGTGATTTCCAATTTATTTTCTATATAATCGCTATTTCAATCAATAATAGTTATTTATTTTTATTTTTTTTTATTTTTTGAAATGATGAATTAATTCTCTAAAGAAGCGTTTGAAGGTTGTACTTGAGAATATGGAAATTGAATATTGTAACTTATGAAAAGTGCCGTCTCTGACTGGGATTTGAACCCGGGACTCCCAGATGAAAGGCCGAGACGCTACCATTCCGCTTAGGATATCGGGATATTTTTATATTTACATATAAAAATTATTATTGGATTTTTACAAGTTGACTAAGTAAGTATAGTGATTAAAAATAGCTATTACGAAGAGATATATTTCATAAAAAAAAATTTAAATAATCTCTGTAATTACGTTTGCAGAAAGGAAAAAGATACTGTAACGTTCACGTCATGATTAGAGTACATAGACGATAATATTGATTACTTCTCAAAAGACAATATATTTTCATTCTTTCACGACGAATAATTTTATTCAATAAATTACTATCTTTGTTATCATGTGAGAAAAATATATTTTTTTTCTTATATACAAGAAAAATTGGAATATAGTACCAGTAGTTGAATTTTTTAAAATCAGCTGATCAAAATGAACATACAATTCTTAAAAAAATATTTTTGTTAGAAAAAGAACTAAAATAGCTTTTGCTTGAAAAACAAAAAAAGAGAGAACAGGTTTATTTTTTAAAAAAATTGAAGGTTTATCTTTCATCAATTTATAACTCAATATGAATTAAAGTTTATATTTTAACACTAAAATATTTAACGATAACAGAACTTTATTTTAATTTTTTTTAGGTCTATTTGGGATTTTGTCTTTTTAATTGTAATTTTAGAAGAACTGACCATTAATTTTATAGCTATAAGTTCAATAGTTTTTCTTTGCAAATTCATCACATTCCAAGATATAGAATAATAAGAAATTTTAAATTCTTATACATTTAAATACATCCCAGATAAAAATTTATTTTATTATTTTATTAATTTCTCATATTTCAACCATAGCTTACTTTTTAAAAGAATTTTCCTACATTTTCAAATTAAATATTCCACATATATTGAATTATTTAATTAATTATTACATTTATTAATTATTCCACATTTACTGATTCCATATAATTCTAATTATTTTACTAAAAATTCATGTTTTTTACCATTATGGAACGTTATTCCAAGTCTACTATAATTTAAATAAATTTGCGTAACACAGATAAGTATATTGTATATTTTGAAATCAGTAATACAATGATTATTTGCACGGTAACATTTTTTTTTTATTTTTTATAAAATCTTTAATTTTGATCATTATACTTTTACTTCAGACAGTCGGTTATAACTCTTATACAATATGTACATTTAATACTCCATTACGAATACCCGTCGTTATGAAACAGATTTAGGCAATTTGTTTTTTTTTTACCTTTTTTTTCTGGATGACAAATCGAGAATTACATATAATAGCAGGGAGAGTGTTTTAGGTGTGTTGTATATTTTTTTATTAAACTTTTTGTAACACTCTACAGTAATGAATACAATCTCGCAGTATAATTTGCTTTTTTATTTAGAAATATGATAGAAAAGAACACTCATTATTTTCTACTATCGTATCTATATATCTCACTCTCTCTCTCTCTCTCTATATATATATATATATATATATATATATATATAAAACGACATGTGGCGAGTGTTTCATAATTAACGCTCATCAAAAACTATTGAAGATAAATTTGCAATACTATATTTGCAATTTGCTATATGAAAATTTGCATACACCTTCTTACGGTTTAAGCCCAACTAAGAAAGGATTTTTTAGGTAGATTTCATAAGAAAACTACCTTTTGCAATTGGTACCATGATTCGACTTCCGGAAAATTTCGACATATCTTCGCGTTTCATATCTCTCAGACCCCTAAACGTTGGCTTAGGGGTTTCAAAAGTTTATATAAACATTTATATATATTTCCCTTTCTTGTGGACACGATAACTGCTTTAATTTTTGCGCCAATCACTTTAAAATTTATACATAAAATATAACGACCCAAAATCTCTGTTGAGTTTGTTAATGGGAAAATCAGACTGCGGAGGGGAAATGTTGGGCTTTTTCGAAAAAATAAAATATCACTATAACTTTCGTATTAAGTAAAATATCGAATTCGTTTGTAGTTCCTACTATTCTTTGGATAAGGGCCTAAACATATCTAAGTAAAGGTTTTTTATAACACCAACCATTGGTCCAGGGGATGGAATAAACTGAGGTTTCGAGGACAAAACAAATTTTACCTCCCTTAATAGGTACAGTATCGAATCGGTTTAAAGTGGTCGTTACTTCTCTAAACATTACCTAAAAATTTTGTTTGTAACAAATTTTGATATGATCAACCCTTACGGCAAGGAATGAACAAAATATTGCTGGAATTGTAAGAAGGTGGGGCTTTCTACATGTGTAACTGTTTTCACATGCAACCATTGTCGAATAAGTAAATTTGAAGTTTTTCTTAACTTTAAGGTGGAAATGTTCTTTATCCCCTACTTAGCACCGGTGATATCTACATCCACCTTCCGGCTTGCCGAAAGGGATTTTTTAAATTCCAACTTTAAAGGGTTAAAATGATGTAACAATGAAATTTATTAATTTTTTGATCGACTGGCTTTTCGAATATATGTAATCTGTATATGAATATTTAGACACAAATTTCTGGATTTGTTGAATGAAAAGAAAGGTAAAAATATTTTTGAACAGTAATTGTACATTTTCCTTATTTCCGACTGTACTAAACGAGGTATTCATTAGATTTGAGCTTGCAAGTACTCTTCACATAAATATCTAAAAACCATTTTTGTTTTTTTTTTTAATTACGATTTTTAAGGGGTATGATTTTTAAGCGAGGTTAACACAGCCTCTGCCACTAATATTGTGTGTTGGGAGTGGTTGTTGTTGCGAGTGGTTGCTCCTGCCTGCGGTTACTTGCCTACTTGGAAAACGCAAGTAACCAACGATATAACGCGGGCAAAGCCAAAACGTGTGGATACCAATTTATATGTATATAATTAATTATATATTAATATATATATCGATATAAAAAATATTTAAATAAAAATAAAATGATTTTAGTTTAAAATGAATTTAAATTTGAACCCATATTTAGCATTATTTAAAAATTTTGGTATAACCAAAACTTGAGTTGTGGTTACATTCGGAAAAATACTTTTTTGTTTCATTTTTTTGCTAGTATACACTGTTTTGAGGATTGCTGATCTGTAATACTGCAATACATCTGTTGAGATTGTGGTATTTTTTTGGCGTTATCACATAACTGGCTGTTTCCTATTTTCCATTCCCTTTTATTTATCATTCCTTTTTATTTAAATGATTTTTTTAATAACTTTTTCATTTTCTTATTTGTGTTTCTTATATTCTAATTTTCATTTTCTTCTATAGAATTTACTATCTACACATCATTCTATCACCTAGTTAACTAACTAGGTGTAGTTGTCTTACTACTACTAGTAAGACAACCAATAGTCTACCAACCTAGTTTGTCTTTTTACAAGATTCTTCACAAATCTCTCCTCTGTTGTTGGTCTTATGACTTCCCCATTTTGATTTTTATTAATCAATTCAGTTTTATCTACATCACCTGTAGCATCACATTTCAAAGATACTTTACACATTCTTTACCATTCTGTTTCTCAAATTTTTCTAATAATTTTTATTATACAAACAAATATTTGTTTCTCTCCAAACAAATATTTTCTTAATCTTAAATTAACATTATAATACATTTAATATTATTTCTACATGAAAGCTCTCCTTGCTTTTGCAAATCTGATTTTGTTTCTTCCATCCTTTGTAATTCTGTTGCGCAAGATCGAAGAAGAAGAAAATTTTCCCAATTTTAGTACACTGGGTTCCCTATATTAATTTCGCTCTATCTTCCTTTTTGTTACGTTTCATTCCTTTATTTTAGTCTTATTTATTTTATAATTAGATTTCTCTCCTACCAATAAATTAACCTGAATTCAGTATTTCGTATAACATTTTTTTATTTATACAAAAAGGAAGGTAAATTTAGGTTAAATTGAGGGAATTTTAAAGTCTTTAATTTTTTCACTTCCGATAGTTAATCTACTTTCTAATTTTATCTTCCTGTTTAAATACTTATGCATTGAGAAAAGAAAGATACAGACTACATCTTTTTTCTGAGCTTCACTCTGAAATGTAGATTTCTGATTGAAAAAGCATATTTTTCTTGCTTTTCTATATCTATTATTTTTATAATTGCACTATAATTCCATTAAAAATTACCTGTATCTCTTTTCCTCTCTGTATTTCATTTTGAAGTTATTTTGAAATTTATAATTTTTATTTCACAAATAAAAAATTGTTAAAAAAATAAGTGGCAACGTAGTTTTATATATTAATTTTTATAATTTAATATTACTAAAAAACAATCTTTCATATTATTTTGTTTTAATTCTGAAGAACCACTTAACCATTTTTTGATGACTCTTTTGCTAAACCGTTCCCTAATCTAATTTATTATTAGACTTTACAAGATAGTAGAGCAAATTGTTTAGAAAAATTTAGAAATAACGTTAAAACATCTTACACCGATCATAAAAAAATTTATTACTAAAACGCTTCACCTTTTTAAAGATTTTTCGAATAAATATTACTTTTGGTCATACAGTGAAATTGGGAGGTGAGATTCAATTTTCTTTACGTTTGAGGCATGAAGAATACGAACTTTCCATTCACTTAAAATAAGATTTCCTTATGTATTTATATAACGTATGTATAAAATATTTGGCTCAAAAATTTCCAAAGCTACTGGATCAATTTCATTAAAACTTAGTCAGTTATGTACGTGAAAATTTGATGAAGATTGGTTGAATCGTTCCTGAGTTACGTTCAATTTAAAGTCGATAACATAGCTAATATGAGGTATTTTTTTAGGTCGCATGGTGGGATTTGGGGGTATAAATCTTGTTTACGTTTTGAGGTATGAGGATTACGAAAATACCAATTCTGTATAAAATTTTGTGCCTTAAAAAATAACATTTATAAATAAACTTTAGTGGCAAGAAAATGCCCAAAACTACTGGATTAATTACATTGAAATTTAGTTATGATGTATGAGTGTATCTGAAGTTGTGCTTGTGAGAGTTTGATTATGATTGGTTGAATCGTTCTTGAGTTACGCTCAGTTGTTCCAAAACGTCTACAGTAGAGCTCTGAAATAAGATATGTAAATATTATTAACATAAGTATATTAATTATCATACGGTTTTAACATAATTAAATTAAACAGCCGTAGAGTTATTAAAATACTAACTATTAAATTAATCTCACTTAAATTATCTAAAACGGTCTGTTTAATGAAATTTTATTTAACAAGTCATGTTAAGTCACAACTTGATTTAGTAATTTTAAGTTAACATTAGTATAATTAAGTTAACTTTTTATAAGTTAAAGTAATGCCGGTATTTAGTGTGTATTCGAACCATGGTGTCATTTGCATTATACTCGTTGATTATATGATAAACTGGAGGATTTAAGAGAATTTTAATGTTTATACATTTAATAACGAAGAAAACAGTTAAAAAAATTATTTGTGTAATTAAATCCACGTTATAAATGTTAACCGTTGTATGAAAGAATGGAAATTATATCTTCTATTTTTCTCTATAAAAACCGATCTTAAGATAAAAAAGAAAAGATTTTACGTGCAAGATTTAATATGGAATTCAGTTTATTTGTATTAATAATTAAAAGGGTTACTGAATATAAATGAGAAAGGTATATTTTTTTATATTCTTAAAACTGGGGAATAATATTAGGCAGAAGGTAAGGTAAGTAACATAAAGTGGTTTTGTCATACAGTTTTAATGCCTGCAGTGTTGTTGGGTGGGTGTTCACAGCTGCTGCGTCCAAGCCGGGGCTGTTTTTATTCACTAATCCTAATTATTTATTCTTTTATAGTTTGTGTGAGAGAGGCTGTAGGGGGGGGGGGAAAGAGGTTATGATGGAGTAGATGAGGTTAGCGGGGGAGGAAGGGACATATGTTACGAGGGCCCATTGTCCAACGCTAGTTTACAAGGACCATATAATGGTTCCCCACCCTACTATCACATAAGATAGAAAGGACGATTGGACCCGAACGGACCTACCCAAGAAGACAAGAAGACAACGTTCTTGTTCAGTGTTGTCTGCTGGTCCGATGCCACTGCCTACACTCTCAACAAGCTATTCAATTCATCTGTCCTTAAATACATTCATCCATATATCATTTACTAAATATCCACTCACCACTACACTGTTGTTGGAACACTGCATAATATGCTTATATTTATATTTCTTAAACTCAAGCATTCATGAGTACACCGGAACGAAACTCTTATTTTTTTTCTTCATAATTAAATCTTCACTTCGGTAATTATAGGAAAGGTATAAGCCGTTTCAAAAACATTCTACTTCTGAAAAATGAAGCAACCAAACCGTAACTAATGTTTTCCTACCAATGTACTTAAAAAGTAAAGAAAATAAGGTTTTTGTATTCAAATTTATAGATTATCTAGTAGTGATTAGAAGGAATTCAGATTTATGTTAATTATAACATTTATATCGTAAGGGGTTTAAAAGTATAAATACCAATAATATTTGATAACGTAAAAGAAGTACTATTCTTTTTAGTAGTTTGATTTTTTTTATTATGTAAACGTCATTACATATTACTTTAGTATTTTGATACTTAATATCTTTTCTATGGACAATAGTTTACATTAATATTTTTAATTTTTTATCTAATTTTTGCATAGCAATTATTATTGATTACAAAGAATTCTGAAAAGTAGAATTAGTTGAGTTGAATAAGATTTTACGATGAAAAATATTTATTAATTAAATCTTCAATTAATTTTTATTTCTATACTGATATTTAAAATGAGTTTTCTATTTTACAATATATATATATATCAGCTTTATCTGTTACTGGTTGGAAAGATGGTTTATGGCTAATTGTTTCTCACAGAAATGGATATATTAATTCCTTCCAATCTGTTTCAATCTTTGTCTCTAAATAAGTATCTGCCAGTGAAAAAGTCAATACAAAACTGCTTTGCACTTCTCCTTATTAAGTTAAACATGGGATACTAATATTTTTGTAATTATAATACAATTTTTATTAATGTGTTATGCTCACGTAAGAAGATCTACAATTTTAAAGATGTAGCATATAATATTGTTCACGTAGGCTACATTAGAGCGTCTTTTGAAACAGCTTTTCATTTTACACTAATATCATAACTGTAACGTTTGTAAGAGGACATGATATGAATCAAAGGTAATCCTAAAAAGGGCACAACGATCTTTAAGAATAACAAGGAATCCTTATGCCAAGCTTCTCGGGAAAAGTGTGGAGTGAAATGTAATAATAATATTATTGTTAAGTATATAATAGATTTCTTAAGTTGTTTTTATGACGCGCTCAAGTAAAAATTTGTTAATATTCGTTGTTTTCAATTCTTAATATTTAATTGTATATTTTACACTACGATGGTTCTTCTACAATTGGTGAACCATCTTGTGCAAAATAAATAATTTTCAAAATATTCTTTCCGGAAATAATTTTTCTAATAAAAATATTATACAGTATCAAATTAACTACAAAACTCGAAATAGTAGATAATTTAATTAAAAAAAAAAAATCAAAATTATTACACTGATTAGGGAAATATTTATAGAAGTACTTTTTGATCTTTAGAAAGGACCTCTCGAATTAGAAAATGTTGAAAGCTCTATTGATTTTAGTTCATAGTGGATTTTATTATAAGCGAAAAGTGACGCTTATAATTTTTGTTATTGGTAACATTGCGGCTTACGTTTAGTTAATTTATAAATTTTATAACGGTATATTTTTTTAGATATACATCACCTTTTGTTTTGTCATCCAAGTTAAAACTTTTTTTTTAAATTTAATAGAATAATATTCATTCAGCTTTCGGATTTATGTTGATGGATCATCATCAAAACTGTAATACAACGGTTGCATTTAAGAGTTGAAATTGTAGTGTCGAGGGTTAAAGTATAGACCACCGAAGGGTTTTAAAACAACAGCTGCCATAGGGAGAAGAACACCCTACGGTTATACACCCCCTGCCGTGTACTCTGTACTTTGCCTCTTTTTAAATACCCTAATTAAGTACAGTCTATCAACTCATCCCCGTGTCTGGGAACAATGCAGTTCTTCTGAAGCCGTACTCCCTGTATACTAACACCGACGCCGCCTGCTTTGCAACTGATTTAATGGCACACCCGTCATATTGTCTTTTGTCTAACTGATCGATCTGACACACAAATCAGTATTGTCATGTTAACATCCTATACCGGCAGCTGTTAGTACTTGAAATGAAATTAGTACTTAGTTTTTCATTTATTCACTAATACTTAAATTCATTTGTTATTACAATTACATATATGGCATTTATAAAAGAAAATACTGTGATTAAATCCAATGACTCATATGTGAACTATACAAAGGGTAAAATTAATCTCTGATTTATTTCATTAAAATCACGATTATAATCTTAATATAATATCATTTTGAATGAAACATTTCTAATTATAATAGTTTAAACTGAATGTAAAATTTACTACTAGTATTTATCCCTATTCTGAAAAATGTCAAAACTGGATTTAAAAAAAAAATTATCTTAAGAATTTGATACAACTTTAATACCTTTTTCTTTCTGTTGTCATCAATTTGTAGAATAATTTGAAGCGATCTTCCAAAATCTTCTGTCCTCTGCCTTCCACTGGAGTTTGGTTTATTGTCATTATTCCCGCCACCACCCCATTCGGTCGCCCTAAAGCATAACCGAATGTCTGTGCCACGAAAAGTCACCGAACCTCGAAGAGTTTAAGCGAACAGTCTCCTAACCAGCACCTAGACCTAACCTAACAGCGTGAACAGGATAAGCGTGATATAATATACCACTCGCTTGTGTGTCCCACGGTTCACTAGTCGTATATTAACTAAAATAGGGTAGGCGCATCCCATCTATACTAAAATACATGATTTTCATAAGTACATAATTTATTTCGTCAAAGACAGCAATTCACTGCCACGCCTAGGTCACTGAATGCCACCAAGCACCTGTCCACCATTTATAGCGCTTGAAGCTGATATTGGCTGGTAATCAGCCAATTCTCAAGAATAACTTCCTACAGCGGCGCGGTTGGAGTCTTTTCCCTTAAGAAACTGTTATGTCATTTGAACAAACCAACTGCATTAAGAAACTCTCACATGGTCCAACAATGAGATACACGCCAGATTGACTTGCCGCTAGTGAGTGGCAAATTTTCCCCTTGACCTCTAAGTTCCAGAGTGGTCCGAATTCTGCCCCTCCCCCCACCCGCAAGAGCGGGGCAGTCGAAAAATAATATGTTCGTTTGACTGGACCTCCTCGCAGACGCACAGCTCATCAGTTGCCAGGCAGAACCTACACAAATATTGTTTTAAATTTAAGTGGTTGGTGAGCACCTGGGGCTTTCCTCTTGAGTTGTTGATAGCTTTGGTAGTTTATGGTATTCATGATCTGGTTGGTATATTCCAGCCCTACTCTTCCTTGGTGGTTTTCCTCAATGGAATTCTCAATAATATATTCTTCAGGATTCCCTCGTGTCTCATGAGATGTCCAATTAATATATTTCTTCTTGTAAGATTCTTCTACAAAGATCTATTTTCATTTATTCGTTTGAGCACCTCAGCATCAGTTACTTTATCTCTTCACTTTATTTTTAAAAATCGGTTGAAGCCACATTTCTAATTTCTAAACGTTTCTAAGTTCTTTCTTCTGGGGGTTCCAACTGTCTTAACTTTCACTCCTGTACGCTCAGTCATACGTTTTGTATAACCGCTTCCCTACTTCCATACTGATGGCATTGGATATAGTTGATTATTCTTTTTAATAAATGATTACTTTCCAGACTTATTCGTGTTTTTAAGTCTCTTTTGATTCTGCCATCTGGTGTTATTACACTGCCAAGGTATTTAAATTCCCTGTCCTGCTTTTCTTTTTAATTCTTAGATTGTACATTTTGGTGAAAATCTGGTACACATTAGTAACAGCGTTGTTCAAAACTTTTTTATTATCTGTGATGACGGCTATAGAGTTCGTAAATACCTTTAAACTATGAAAATATTATATTTTATTCCTTAAAAAACTTAAGATCTTTAATTGAATTTCATAAAAATCCTTCATAAGCATTTACTAAAATATTAATATAAATGTATGTACTTTAGAAACGCATTCATTACTAAAAAAAAATATTACGTTTTGAAACATACTGTACATTCAAGCATACCAGACGAGTTGGCCTATTAATTGAACACCATTTTGAAGGTTGTTTTGAAGAATTAAATTAAGATTCACTGCTATCACAAACGTACGTATTCGTTCCTTAGGCCACAGATAATAACTGATAAGGCTGGTTCTCACCCGATGAATGACTGATGTTAATATCGATTCTAAAATTCTACCTATTAATGTAAACAGATTTTTATTAAAATCAAAGTTATCCATTCAACCATTTTTATATTTAAGTTTAGAATTAAGTTAAACAACGAGAAACAAGTCGAGATTTCAGAATGAAAATTATAAGGAAAGATTAGTGTAATCTTCAAGGTAAACAATTCGTGCTTGTTCACCTATAGCAAATCGACCGTTAGCGTCCGGCTTTGTAAATTAATACTGCCTTTTAATTTTTATTTTATTTATTTATCAGACATGGTATTATTTTTTAGATTCGTTTCTAATATTTTTACCGAAAATTATTGTAAAATATAATTATAATATTTTGACTCAAAGTTCTAAATATTTTAACCTAATTCAAAACTTTTGACTCCCATAGAGATATTTATGAGTCATATTTTCTTAAGTATAGACATTGCGAACCAGAATTGTTTCGCAGTTAAAAGTTTGTTTAAAGCCGTTTTTTTACGATATTTCATCACGTGTCAACTTATAATAATATATCTTTCAAATTTTATGGCATAAGAGGTTGACTAAGTTCATTTAATTTATTTTTATACAGTTAAGTGGCTAAAAAAATATAATTTTTTTTATTTGGACCGTCCAAATTGAAAATTAAAAACTAGCTCATGTTCGTCTGAACGATCTTACTTTCCTGCTCATTTCACAAAGTAAGGAATTTATTTAGTTCACTATGAATTTAATTAATTTTCCACTTTCGACTTGGACTGTTTTATAAAATAATATTTTGTACTATTTTAGTCAACATTTGTTTTTCTATGAATGGTTATTCTATAAGCACAAGAAAAAGGAAAAACATTAATTTCCAGGTGAAAGGTTTCATTTCAAAAAAGGCATCTATTTCTAATCTTGATATTCGATTATAGAATATGCTGCTCCTGAAAAATCTTCCTAGTTGAGAGCAGGCCAGAAAGTGAGTTCGAATCCTGAAAAGCTCTAAACCAAAAAAAAAACCGTATCAGAGTAAGTAGACAGCTGGTATAATATTATAGGTTTCTTACAGGTATTGATTATTTATTTAATATTATTATATATTTTTAATATATTTTTTTTACCGCTGAATATTGTGTGATGATGGTTGTTAAACAATTGAAAGTTCGAGTTTTATTTTTAATGGGTTTTTGTATTTACAATTTAGTTGCTACATTTAATTTTAAATTTGATTCTCGATGTGAAAATCCATCTTATATCTTGCAACATCCCGGATGGTAAAAATTTCATAAATAGGTTTAAAAATAATTCAACATTTTTTTTAAATAACTGATAATTTTTAGATGGACTTAATAAAAGTGAATAAGTTGTTTATTGTTTAAATTAAGATTTAATTGAGATTTTATTTAAATCAGACACAAATAATGGCCAGGTATTTGAAATAAAGAAGATTGTTCAACATAATTTAGATAGAAATGAACATCAAACTTTATTTCCTCCTATTCGATAAAAATTGGTACCTTAAATAACGTCGTATGCCATAGGATCATATTTTCTTCTGCAATTTTCATTAATAAATTCGATACTTAAATATAAAATAATGGTCAGAGGGTCTACCGTAATAGGATCTTTTTTAAAGAATTGCTTTATACAAAACCGTAGTGAAAATGGTAGATTAATAGCGAAATAGAAATGTAATAGTTCTGTCGGGAAACAAATTCCTAAAATGAAGAAGGCATCATAAGAAATGATAGAAAGAGAATGAAATACAAAAAGGCAGAACAGGCTGGCATATCGACCTCATATTATCCCGAAGGATTCGTTGAGTTGAGCATAGAATCGACGACTGTTCGTATCAGATCTCAGTTATATTAAGTGGGTCTGGGATTTATCGCATCATGATTCGTCTCAGATGTAATAAAGGAGACGATACAGATATCTCTATCCTACCTTTTTTTATTTTTTTAGCTTGATATTCACTCAACGGAGAATCATTCTTCAAAGCTACCGTCACCAGTGATATGCGTATCGTCTAACTTCTTCAAATTTCTTCAAGATTTAAATTAGTATTTATACTTTTAAAAACCTTTAAATATAAAATAAAATGTTAGAACATTTTAGTATTTATCTGAAATATCGTATAAAATATTAACTTAAAATATGTGAGATTTAACTAAAAAATTAAATATGTGACGTTTTCTTCCTGATTTCTTAACATAAGTATAAAAATATAGTATCGACTTTTAAAGCAAATATAATATCATCTAAGTTCAAACGATTTATAAAACTTACTTAGCTATTCATGAATTTTGATTAAAAACGACAATAGAAAGTTCTTTTAAGTTGTTTACAAAACTTTTTTTCTATATTATTAATCTGAATGTTAATAAAAATTTAAGCTTTCAACTAGTATCTTATAGAGTTATTTATGTTTTATATTTTACTAACACTCAACAGTATTCTAATGTAAAGAAGCAGATAAATGAAAGTGTTATTAAATAGATTTGAAAATAGGAAAAAAAAATTACAAGATAGTACAAAAAAATACAATTACCAAAACAAAATTGGAAGTACAAAAATATAATTCAAGAAATACTTATTCATAAAAAATTACAAATCGGATAATATAAATGACAAACATTTTAATATTTTTATGAATATGAATTATTGTAAATAGAAACAAGGGACTTAATAGATATAAAAATAAAATCGAAAAGATAAAACATTTTTTTTGCAGAATTTCTTTATTTACTTACAATGTACAATGAAGCTATAAGTCGTATAACTGACCATCACTTGAAAGAGGACCTCCCAATGATAATCCTCAAGTAATTCAAAAAGAATAGTATAATATAACAAACAAACAATAGTAAAACATAAATAATATATCATGTGATAATGGCTTTGAATGTCCAATCAACAGTAACCTTAAAATAACAAAATAAATAACAACTTCAAATAGAACAGTAAACGAAACAGTAACTTTATAACAGCCAAGAAACAATAAACGTGAGCACCAAGACGCCAAACCGGACCACCATAACGAGCCATCAACAATATCAAGCACATGGAACCTTTATGGCCTCCTAACGTCCTCGCTGTTGTCTAGCAAATTCAAAGCGAGATGATTACTATGCTTATCTAACCTGGACACATACCTCGAAACTAGACGTCCATATTCCTCTCGAACGTAGAGTTCAGCATTCCTCGCGAGCCACGGCGCGTGGGTTATGTTCAATAGAAGTTTATTCTGAAACCGTTGAATGACCACCCCGTTGCTCTTACTGGCCGTTCCCCAGAGTTCAGTCCCATACGTCCATGTCGGTTTCAAGAAAACCTTGTACAGCAGAACATGGTTGGACAAACAAAGTTGTGATTTCTTACCCAACAGCTACTACAGCATCTTAAATTTAATGTCAAGTAACTTCCTCTTCCCCCTGACATGATTTCTCCACGTCAAACGGCGATCAAGGTAAAAGCCCAGGTATTGTACCGTACTGACTGAGCTATACCGACTCCGTTTATCGGAACCGCAGGGCAACCTTCCCTTCTCATCGTGAACGTCGTCACATGGTTGGACTTTACCGGATTAACCTTTATCCCTCACGAACACAACCAAAGCCTGATGGCCCCATTGCAATTTCTCCGAGGCAGTAGCCGAGTTATCATTAACCGCCAAGATTGGCGTGTCATCCGTGTACGACGCAACCGTGGCATTGGCTGGAGTAGGCAGGTCAGAAGTGTAGATTAGGAACAGAACCGGGCCGAGAACTGAGCCCTGCGGAACCCCGAGTTGATATCGAAAAACGCAGACATCTCTCCACTGTAATTAACGTGAGAGAAGCGACCATGTAGATAGCTGCGCAGAATTAAAAAATACAGCTGTGGAAGGCATAATTTCATTTTCAAAATAAGACTTGGTATCGAAACTTTGTCAGTGCTTGATTTATGTCCAAAAAGGCCGCCGAAAAATTCTGTTTCTGTTCCAGACACCTGACGATAACACTAGAAATTTGGGTCACTTTTTCTCCGTTAATATCTTATTTTGTGACATTTATATCACTTTAATATTGCCGTCACTAGTCGTAATTCAGAGTTGAATCCCATATTTTCACATCGGTTTCAAGAAGGTCTTATATAAAGGACCTTGTTAGAGAGAGAGAGAGAGTGAGAGAGAGAGAGAGAGAGTGAGAGAGAGAGACAACTGCTAATCACTACTCGCTAACGTTTTCTTTTCGTGAATTTATATTTCTATATCCAGTATTTTCTTTAATATTTTTTTTCTAAGTTTCATTTCTTTGCCTAGTTTGCTTTATTAATTTCTCCCTTATCTACTGATAAGGATTATTTAAAAAATTAACTGTACATTTAATTTTCGTAAATGGTTCTTTGGAGTCTTCTTTCTTGTATTTTATCAATTTATTTTTAAGCTTCGTATTCTTAAATTATTATTATTTTTTAATTCATGTTGATCAAACTTTCATTTGCTTTAAATATTTAAGATTCTACCTTTATCTTCGTTTTACCACGTCTGCTTTTTCTTCATAGTTAATCTCCTCTATTTTAATTATTTTATCTTAATCCTATTACATAAAGCATTTACTAGTTGACTGTCTTATACTTTCATTAACTTTAAAAAAGAATTACTTTTTCTTAATACGATAAAGAATGTTTAAATAATTCCTTTTTTTTAAATAAGAAACGAGTCGAATTTCTATTAACTGTTTAATTTGATTTTAACAATAGAAAAATAAAATATTTTAAAGTAACTGTTCAGAATAAACTTTTAACCTTAGGTGATTTTTCTTTCTTTCTTTTTTTATGAATTCTGTTACGCATCAGTTCAGGTATATGTTTTTCGAAAGGTAAGGGATTAGTTTTGAAAATTTCAGTTATATTAATGCCGACATGTTTTTTTAACTAAAAAATTATGTATTTTTTTATTTTCTATTTGTCTTGTAGTTCTCTTCAATGTAACTTGATGTTAGGATTTTCATAAATATTTGTAGTAATATTGGCCAATAAAAGAATAATACAATTATTTTGTGTGTGCTTATGGTAGAAGAATATAAAATATAAAAATGAATTAAACTTAGTAATTTGGTTTTTTTTTAATCCTCTGCGCATATTGTTTTTTACCAAACATACGAATAATTTTTAATTTTTAATTATTTATGATTTTAGGAACGAACATACAAATAATTAAATTTTAAAATTAACAACCCTATAATATTTTTTTTTGTAACGGTTGGATTAGGCACTTGTTAAATGTTGTGATTTGCAATATGAAAATGGTAATTTCCATAGTTATTTTGTAATAATTTTATATATGTATTTCTTGTAATCTGTAATAAGATTCTAGAACTTTCTGACTTCAATTATTTGAAATATTATATTTATGTAAATTAATAAAATGTTTTACTTATAATAACAGGAGATAAAATTTTTAACCATTTTTTTATACGTAAATTAGTATTAAAGTAATGGAAAATTAAAATAATTTTCATTTAACTATTCAATCAGACGCGTTGAAATTTAATAATATTAATTAAGCTATTTCAATGCAGCATGTAACGATATTATAATATGCTTCAAGAATAAAATTTCTTTGCATTAAATAAAAAATAACAATTGCAATATATAAAAAAAAAAAACAATGGTATGTTTTATTTCATATGTAGACTTAATATTTGAATCTGCCGTAAGAAATGAAGCTAAAGTCATATCGACACGCTCCGGTAAAAGCGTTGAATTCCGTGTTACAGTGCTGTAATATGTTACGTAAATTTACTTTCTCTACAATTACTTTTATTCAGAATGATATGTGTGTGTGTGTCACAAACAATTTTCACTTAAACTTTACAGTAACTGTCTAAAAAATTCATTTATATTGTACAAAATTTTATTAAATAAAAATTAAATATACAGTGATATATATATATATATATATATATATATATATATATATATATACTTTTAAAAGCTGTCAGTTACATAATAACTTTTAATTAAATGTTCGATTTATTTTTAAAACTTGTGTAAAATTTTAGTTAATTTAATTAATTAGTTAAAATATTAATCAATAATAAAAATTATTATTCAAAAACATTTTGCTATATTTTTTCATAAATACTTCATAGTTTTAAATAAACTCCAGAATTGGGTACCTCAAACTTTCAAAAAAAAAGAAAAAGAAAACTAAAAAAATACATAAATGGTAATAAAGAGAAATAAAATATTCAATTTTTTATTTTTATTATTTTATTCTGATAAATACAATTTGCTAATTTAGAGGTATGAAATTTAAGTAGACTAGGTATAAGTAAAAAAAAAATTTAATGCAGAAATATTATATTATGTGTAAACAATAAATAAAATAGACGTATTTTAGTAAATAGAAATTTTCTGTAATTTATATCGTTGAATTTCTTTATTGTTAATAATAACTATTTATGCAAAATAAAAAAAATGTTATACTAATTAAAGAAAATATTAGAACGGTAATTAAAATAAATCAGAACCACTATGAAAATACAAACAAACCGGTTTCAAAGCCTTTTGTAAAAAACCTTAGCCTTTCTTTGACAATGAGATATTTAGCCATTTTATGAGATTGAAATAAGTCTAATTTTATAAATTCATTAGTGAATCAAATGTTATAATCCCAGAATCAGTAACAGAAAGATACAAACGTGTAATCAAGTATTATCGTATTTTTTGTAAGTTATTTTTGGGACTTGTTCAATATATCTGAAGAACTGAATACAATCTATAATATAATTTCTACTCTAAGCAAAGTGATCCGATTAACTTAATTAAATGAAGAGTAATAAATATCTGAAAAATAATTTAATTATAATTATTAAAGAAGTACTATAGCTCTTTAATTTGATATATATTGATTTTTATTATACATTTTTAAAAGAAATTGATGAAGTTCATAAATATATCAATTTATACATCATTTATTAATAGCATACAGGAATATCAATAATTCAGATTATCATCTGATAAAAAGAATTATCAGCATATTTTCAGGAAAATTAATAATGAAAAAATTATATCAAGGAAATTACACTCCGTACAATAAAGTTAAGTTGTCATTATATCGTGAAACGTTATGTTATATATACAATAGAAACAGGGACGTTTAATGAGAGACATTGTCACAATATAAACTCGTTGAACATAAATTATTTAGAGTATTTTTTTTCTGAAGAAAATTAAGGGTAGAATACAGAATTATAATATGAGAAGTTGAACGAAGATGGAAAAATAAGTTGTGAAGTGCATCAAAGTAGATTATCTTATATTGACATACATGCAGTTATTAAAAATTACATCTAGTACAGATTATATTAAGAAATAAAGATATTCAATTTATTAGCTTTCACATAAAATATAATAAAAATAAGATTATATTTTTCTTAATAATATTATTTAATAATCACTATAGTGATGTTTTAAGGTTTAATGATTGATTTTATTTTTGGATATTATTTATGGATTATAATTGAGAAAAAAATTAACATTAATATCTTTGATTCAAAGATTACTGTTTAGACATGGTGATGAATTAAATAAAATAAAAATCTCTCATGTTCAATTAAACAAATTTTGGAAGTTTTATCAGCATAAAAATAAAAAATAGAATATTTTATTTGTCTGTATTACCATTAATGTATTTTTTTTTAGTTTTCTTTTTGTTTTTTAATGTTTGAGGACCCCCCCGCCTAATTATGGAGTTTATTTAAAACTATGAAGTATATATGAAAAAATAGAGCAAACGTTTTTTGAATAATAATTTTTATTATAAATTAATAAGCAAAAGAACAACAAAAGAAATTCATTAAATATATGGTAGAATTAAGGAAATCAATAATATTTCAAAACGCAAAATTAATAAATATTCCTTTGTATTATTATTATTTTTGTAAAGGCAAATATTTTTTTAAAGGATTTAGACACTCATAACTATAAAAAAAGAAATAAAACAAGTAGATTTATAGATATTCATAGAACTACATTATTTTCTAATTAGTATTAAGGCCGAAATTCACGAATAACCTACGTCATTGGTTCCTGTAATGAAAATGTTAAACAATTTTGATATGAAAAATATCTTTTACTCCGTTGAATAATTCGTTTCCCTTCATAATTATAAGTTAATAGTTTAGATGTTGTAGGTTTAGGATTACATTGAAGTTAAACTAAAATTTGATTTATTTTCAATAATCCGTCTTCTGAATATATTACAGAAAATAACAGTAAAAAAGAATAGTCACTCAGGAAAAATAATTGCATTAATTTACAGAAGTGTATTTTTAGATGGGTTCTAAAACAGAGTGAAAAGCGTAGTAGTAAGGAATCTATTGGTATCATGAAAGAGGGTGACATTTCTAAAATCATATGCCGAATCCAGTGAATATAGGTTTTGGTGATTGATAAATGGCCGGTAGTCCTATTTCTACTTTTTATTATTTTATTTATTTTTTTTTTTTTTTCAATATGATGGGCATCCACTTCTTTGGTTATTTTGCCCTATAAGAATGGAAATTTTTATCGTATGAAAAATTCTATGTCTGACCGATATTTGAACCCAGGACTTCCGGATTAAAGGCTGAGACGCTACCACTCCACCATGGATATCGGTGGTGATGCTATTAAAACGCGTTAAATGAGTAATTAAAGGGTAAGATGTCTCGAAATTGAACAGTTTAGAAAACAATCTAATTTTCTAAAATAATGAAAATATTGCTTAATATCTGCTTTAATTTTACGAGAAATACGTATGCATACCAAATCAAGCTACTTTTAGTGATTCTGAGTACAGACTAGTCCGTGAGTATATTTATCTGTACCATTAAAAAATTATGCTACAACATATTAAATTGCCAATCTCTGTTTTTTAGTTAAATTAACTAGCTATTTAGAAACACGAATTTACAAAACAAAACATTTTTTCCTCGATCCGTTCCCAAAATGTATTAGCAAAATTTGAAAACTACACAAACGATTTAAAAAAAATCATACAAAAATAAAAGTTACAGGTTACATTAATTTCAAATTCTATAGAAATACAATAAAGTCTTTGCCCAGCTTTTTAGTTTCATGTCCTTACTTCCACAGATTATTTTTTTCTTGTTTTCTCTTCATTTTTTTCCCCACTCACCGGAGCCGGACCTACAGCTAAGCATAAGCTCCGAGGGGTGCCATTGCCTTTAACTAGCTCGTCGAGAACAAAGTTACTGTCAGGTAGCCAGGACTCGGTCTTTTAGGCGTCATGCCTCTAATGTGGGGATTCCAAAGGATCCCCCCACCGGGACTCAGTCTTACTATCCTACCAACAGCACTGCAAAGGAGTCCCCACCCAATCATCGTAAGCGGGAGACCGAGGCCTCCCACACCTTCATAGATGGGGGTTGTTCCTCAGAGATACCATGATATTTCTGTGAAGAAGCAGTTCCAGATACCGATGATGGAGCCATCTTACATTCCCGACCCCCGGGTGCATGGCCATGTGACTTGCAAGAAAAGCATCTAGGGTCCTGCTTGCAGTCCTTGAGTAAATGGCCACCTTAACACATGCAAAACCGTGGCCTCTTCTGTCGCAGACAGAAGAGAACTTGGCCCTGTGGCCTGGATTCCAACATCTGAAGCAAAGGTCGTCGGATGTAAGCCGCACCATTCGAGATCCATAAATTATTGGGAGTCTCTTTATACCCCTTTTTATTGTTAACTAAAAAAATCAAAATTTCACAAACGCAAAAAAAAAATATTGTAAAATTTTTAATTTTAATTTATAAACAGAACAATCCGATTAAAAAACATACAAAATATAATCAATTAGCATCTATAATGTGTGTTCTGTGATGTTAAAATAATAAAAATTAAATTTTCTTTATTTTTCTTCACAATTCTTAATTTTATTCATAGAAAATCAATGGGAGAAATAATAAAAACGAACAAAGCTTTATGTTCACAAAAGCAAATTGTTTTTGAATGTTTAGTAAATAAAACCATTTTTAATTTTGTTAACAGATAAAAACATTTAAAAAAATTTTATAAAATTAATTTGATTGCTTCATGATATGAAACGTTAAATTTATTTTAAAAACGTCAATAAAACGTAGAAATGTTAGCCTAAATAAAACATTTAATTTTTAATAATATGAAAATTATAAAAAATGACACAAAAATTCTAATTTTGACACTTATACTGTCTAAGAAATAGGTACGTTTAATATTGTCAAATATTATGACTTATTTTTTTATAGCTATTTACATATTTATTAAAGCTACTGAATGTTAGAGTATAATTTTAATAAACAAACTGATAATCTCTCTAATAGGGCTGAATATCTCTGCCCATTTTGATGGGCTATACAATAATTTTAACAGTTGATTCGGTTCATTGAAAAAGGCAAACGGTAAATAAATGCTTTTTATAATTTCTATTAAGTTAAACATACTTGCTACTCTTGAAAATGTTTATACCATTTTTTGAAGTGACTATCTTATTTCAAGTCTGCTCAAACTATTCGTTTTTCAAATGTAGAATAAAGAAAACCTACGGTATTTTTTTTTAAATTTCTATTCATCTATTTAATCAAACGTTGTTAAATATTTCATTTTTTCAGGTAAAATAAAATTCTAAATTAAAATTTTATTTTTCGGGACATAAATTATCTCGGGTAAATAAGAATTTAAAAGACCTTGATCCTTGACTTTTGGGTTTTCATTGATTTATTTCAGTACTGTATAAAGTTTTTGTTGCATTAATTTTGATTAGGGTCAAAATGCCTGCCAATTTCTCTATTTGGTGACATCAAGGAACAAACAGTTGACGGAAAGAAACCGGTTATTACAAAATTCTATTAGAATTATCTTTATCAAATTATAGATTTTTTTTTATGAGTACTTTTATGTTTTTATGTAAAACTCGTTTATGAGAGTCGGTTTAAATTACAATTACGGCTATAAAGCAATATTTATATTCATTTGTGTATTATGCAATGATATCCGGTGTAGTAGACGGCAGAAAGTAATTTATAGAGAAACTAAAGAGGGAAGAATAATATTCGAAACACGTAGCGTTAAAAATTTGAGAGTTGTTAGTCGGTTTAAAAGAGGAAATATAAACTAGATGTTATTTCTGTTATAATTACAACGATCTGAGAGACGATCTGCGACGTGACGTAATTAAAGGAACTGTGTGTAGTAAGAAGTAACAACGGCAGCCTGTATAGGGTGGTTTTAGTTGGCAATTTGAATGGATGCCGACTACGACTATGAATACTGTACTACAAAAACCATCCGAGATGCTTTAAAAACTACACAACAACAACAACCACAACAACGCATTTCCCACGCGAGACTGCTAGTTCGGTCCAGTCCGAGTCACAGAAGCGTCATTACGATTACAATCAAAAGTCAGACCGGGTCTTAATTTGTGATTCATTTCTTGTCGCACGTACGTCGTAGTGTCTCTGCGGGCCCGGCCAGGGATCTCATGCATAATTTGTTGTAGTGGGTGGTGAAGAGGAGAGAGTGAGGTTAGAGAAGGGGGTGAGACGGTTTATCTCTGTACAAATCATCTAGTCTCTGTATGGGCCTCACGTCAGTTCCTCCGAGTACACCTTAACCCCTCTCCACTGCTTACTTCACTCCACTTCTCTTCTATCCCTTCAATCCCACAATTCTCCTCCTCTTCCACCCTGAACATTACTTATTCTTCAGTTCCTACGCTGAACTATCTCTTCCCCTTTTCTTACCGACCACTATATCTCTTTTTAATTCATTATCAATATTTAATAGCGGATTACTCCGGCTCCAGCCTCCAAATTGATAAAATTATAGCAACTATACTGAGTGCAATATGGAAAATTATATTTGTGTTTAATCAATAAAATTTATAAAAATTGTTAACTTTACTATTATAAATAATGTACCTCCATTTTTCGCAGTATCCGAAAAAAATCTACAATTAATATGGACGTATTAATAAATGAAGTTCAACTTATTTTTTTTTTTTTTTTGGGAAGAGTTGTAAGAAACCTGACAGGAGACAAAAGTTAACACTTAACATCTATCATCGTATACTGGAGGAAAAATAAACAGTGAAGTGGTTTCCAGTTCTTTTCTTTTCTCTATTGAGCCGAATGCACTATTGCATATAAGTACTCCAGACAATTTAAACGGCTGATAAATATCAGCCATATCATATTTAAGACCGATTATAATCAGTGCTAAAATTGAAAATCATCTCTACCCATCGGATGCTTCAACATCAAAATTGATTGATTTTCTACTATAACAGTAAGGGCCAATTTTTAAACAAAAAAAAATACGTTATATAAAGGCCATAGGTTTAAGTTTAGAAAATGTTTTAAGATTATGAAATTAATGAAAATAGACTATCAGGAATAAGTATTTATCTGATAGAGCCTTTTTATTTATTTATTTGTTTTTGTTGCTTCTTGATGAACTGTTTCACCACAGACGTTTAAAGATATGAGTGTACGTTGGAATATGGAAGCAGAATTTTTTAGTTAATAAAATGTGCCATGCCTGACCGGGATTCGAACACGGGAACCCCAGATGAGAGGCCTAGAAACTGTCACTCTGCCACACGGAGATCGGCAATATTAACATTTAACACTGCAATGTGTAAACGATCAACTTTAAAACATTAAAGATTCTGTTTATACTGAAAGACTGAAATTAGAGTATGTCAATATTCTCTGGTCAATGTCGACCCATACCAAATACGTCGGTGAAAGATCAAATATTTTCTGATATTATTAAACATTCGGACCTTCACCAGTATATGTCGACAAACACAGATAAACTCTGGTGGGGAGCGAAACGACAACTAGAATTTAAAAAACTTCATCCAGTACCGATCTCTAAGGTAAATAGATTACGAGAAACCTTCGTAAAAAAATGGAAGTTTAAATTTAGGCCAAACGTAACCTACGCTCACTAACCTTGCCTAATTAACTTTAAATGCACAAATTATATATTTTATTCTCTAAAATTCCAAGCGATTAATCAAATTCACCGCATTCAGCATGCACTGATGGTGAAATCTGAATAAAACATTTTTATAAATAAATTAAAGGCCAGACCATCTAACTTTTTATTTGTATCGTTATCGTTCATCCATACAGATAGAATAATCTCTATATCCTGATTGGACCTTTCAATTTATAAAATGCTGAAAATTTGATTAAATTCTTTTTATAATTGCAGTTTATCATAATCTATTTATTTACCTTAGAGATTTGTATTGGGAGATATTTTTTTTAATTTCTTGTTACCGTTTCGACCCGTACCAGAGCTTATCTGTGTTTGTCTACATACACCGGCGAAAGTCTGGAATAAGCAAATATTTCTGTCTTTCACTGACGTATTTGTTATGTGTCGACATTCACCGGACATTTGCCATATATTGGTATTTCATTGCAACATATATATATATGTAATATAAAAAGCGCGTAATATATTATGCTAGACTATTGAAATTTAACATTACATGCAGATTAGTAGACTTTTTATCATATTTAAAATCATAGCATTTCTAATGATTAATTACATCGAATGTATACTAGAAAGAGGGCGATAAAAAAAGTACGTTCCACTTCTGCTTTCTCTAAACTCCCATGTTTTAAAAAAACTTATTTCTGTTTTATCAAATATTCTACTACAAATTTCTTTCCTGTCACGTCACCTTAACATATATTTATATTGAAATTTACCAATTTATCTAATTTTCCTGTAACAAAATACTGCAATAGGCTATGTACGTTTCCTTTCTCCTTATTCCTTTGTCCACGTTTCGTTAGAATAAAGCTCTTAACTCTAAAAAAAAATTTCTAAGAATTTTTTTTTAATTTCTCGATCTGTATTTATTTGATACCACCATATTCTTTTTTCTGGATGAAAACTCTCCTTGTTTGTGAGTACGAGTAGATAGTATTTAATATTTGCATCAATTAATCCACGATTTGTAATTTTCCTTTTTCTTTAATTATACCTCCTTTTTCTTTGTATTTACACCCAGATTATCATACTTTATTTACTTTCTTTCATATTATGGTTTAGTTTAATTTTTTTTTAAATTGAATTTTTTCATTAGCAATAAAAACAGTTAACTTTTCTTTTTATTTATGGTTTTTGTGAAAAAAAATATCAGAACGACTAATTTATTTCTATTTTTGGTATAATTAATCCTCCCATAAATTTCTTCTTTAATTTCTTTAATTCTTTTATTGGATTTTTTGCTTTTTCTAGACATAAATTGTAAAGTAACGGGGACAGATTAAATCTCGGATTTATTCTTTACCAAATTGTCTTTCTTCATATTACATTCTTATCATTGTAAAATTTTCTTTTGCAAATTGTAATTAATTTATCTTTACCAATGTTTCAGTCTAATTAACATTAAAATATAATAATAAAAATATTTTAAGAATTAAAGTATAAATACCCTTTATGAAGTATTAAATACCCTTTTAATAATGAAGGTAATAAAATAATATTTATTTAGAATACAATTAAAGAATATAAAACTGAAACCTGTTAATTTAACCACGTTAGAAAGAAATATTTTTTCAGATTCATTCGTGGAACTCAATCTTTTAATAAATTGTTTCTAATGATTTATTGGATAAAGGTAAATTTGGAAACTTTTCAAAGACCATAAATACAAAAAAAAACTTAGATTTTAAATTTCAATAAATTAATTAATAGTAATTTATAATTAATTATAACTGATAACGAAGAAATAAATACAAATTCCTAAACATCAAAGAAAAAAATATGTGAAACATTTGAATCGGTCGAAATTAAAATATTCATAATACAGAAATAAAATTTTCTAATAACAATTTTACTCTTTTAACTAAATAGCAATTTTTTTTTTTATATCACTCAAGGTGTTTTATTACACGAGTGTTATTTAACATCTTAAGTAATCTTTTACTTTATTTATTTTTCCCTACTCTAATATGAAATATTCCTTTCAAATGTCATACTAGGACTTTCTTGGTAAAAAATATTCCTGTAATTCTTTCCTTATTTAAGTTTAGCCTCATAAATAGTGCCTTTAATCTCAGTAAAGCATTTTAAAAAATCTTAATTTTCTTAGTTAGTTTTGAGTTAGGAATCTAATTTCCCATTGAAAACGTTTTATTCAGTTGTATACATGTGACTAACAATTCACTCCCACCTTAACTTAGTGGACTTTATTCAACATTTTAGTTTTTCTACATTGAATGAATGCCCATCGTGCGGATTACATCACACATTATGAACACTAAAATTATTATTATTTTATATATATATATATATATATATATATATATATATATATTTATATATGATTAATTTCTTAACTTCAAATTAAAATTGATTTTAATGGAAACTTCATTAAAGTAATAATAAAATATACCACCGGGTTGGTCTAATTGTAAACTCATCGTTGTAAATCAGCTGATTTCGAAGACAAAGTTCTCAGGTTCAAATCCTAATAAACTTTTATTTGAATTTGAATACTAGATCGTGGATACCGTTGTTCTTTGGGGGTTGGATTTCAATTAACTACACGTCTCAGGAGTAGTCGACCTGAGTTTATGTAAGACTACAAATTTGCCGGTATAGGTACATTACACTTATAAATCATTAATGACTTTAATTCTTGTTGCGAATATAGATAAAAGTATTTATAAATATGCACATTTTTTTAAATGAAAAGTACATTTTTACTTCATTAATAACTTCTGGTAGTTTCTTCTTTTTTTATTGTTATTATTGAATTATTATAAATCGTAATTTATTTGTACAATCTGAGGTTAATAATTTTATTAATAAATCAATATATTTGGATTAACAAAAAAGTCCGATTCAAACCGATGTGCCTTTCCCTTGTAAGATCCAAATATTTCATTAATTAAGATTTTATTTAGCTATAACTCTAGAACCAACGAAGATAAGTATCACTTATGATATATCGTTGAAAAGCTCTCATTGAGGACTTATTACTAGAGTTAAGAAAAATCCTACTTTTTTTTAATTTTGGGCTTTTTTGATACTTGTGGTTCAATCGATTGCAATCAAAAGGGGAGGTGCACAATTAGATGTTATAATAATCCTAAATCCAAAATTTTAACATCCTACAGCTAATGCTACGGTTTTTGATTTATACGAGATACATACGTACGTACAGACGTCATGCCAAAGCTAGTCAAAATGGATATTTCCGTTGAAATGTGAAAACCGTTGAAAAACGTTGAAGTTTTTCGTGATCACAATACCTCCTTTACTTCGTACTAGAAAGTGAAAAAATAAATAAATAAAATTAATGATAATTTTCATTGCTGGCTTTTTTTTCAAATTTTTGTAGGGAAGATGTTTAGCCTCTCACCCGTTGAGAAATGCCTGCATACGCTTGCTCATTATTTCATTATTACAATTTTTGTCGTCTTAATCAATATTGAATAAAAGGGTTAAGGGTTAATAATTAAATAAAAATATAAAAGGGTTAGTTTTCAGCTGGCTGCACAGCACGTAGCATTCTTTTGAATCATATATTTGTAACTACCATATTAATATTTGGGGGGGTCTCACCCCTCCTGAATACGTATGTCGCTCTCCCCGGTTCCTCTCAGAAAAAAATATTGTAATAATCCCACATGAATTTAAGAAAAATAATTTTACTAGTAGAATTTTTTTAATTGTATTTTCACATTTTTTTAATTTTAATTTTTCTTGACTCGTTCTTCTGACCGTACACAATTTTCAAATCCCGAGAAAATCGAATGTGAAACTTAAGTGTAACTGTTTGGGTCTTTGTACGAACATAAATAGTTCAGTAAAACGGAATTTCATCGCTTTTTGAGGAAGTAATAAGATATCAGCTATACGATATTAGCCTTTAATATTAGAAAACAAGACCGATTTTATTTTTTTCACTTAAGCAAACGCGCAAATGTTTCATCAGTTTCTGTGACCCTTGTCAAATTTTTTTATGAAATTCACCTCATACAAATCTCTTGTAGAACACAATTTAATTACAGACTTAAACATTCACTAAAAACTATAAATAAAAATGTTGGAAAAAATTATGGTAGTATAAAACAAAAGAATTGTTTAGGCTCTGTTATGGCGTAAATAAGTAAAGATTATTTTAATTAATCCTGGAATTTTTATAGAATTAACTCTAGGAAATATTTCTTATATATTTATTAAAAATTACATTATATGTTTTGTTAAAAAATGACTGTCTAATTATATATTCCAAAATTTATTTTCTGTAGTATAATGGCGTTATAAGCTGTTCTAAATTTTACCTTAATCATTAATATTGTAAGTTTTTAAAAAAAATTTGTACAAATTAAAATCTATTCTTTACTTATGCAAAGTTCATTTACTTCTTTTTATTTATTAATTTTTTGGCTTTATATTAATCGTAAAATTCATTAAACTAATCAAATAGTATTTTATTAATAATATCATTTATAAAATTATAATTATTTGAAATAATTTACAAAGTAATGTTTCGTTTTGTAATTAAAAATCTAAGTTTCAAAATTTGTGATTTCAAATAGTAAATATTATTTTAAAAAATGTTCAATAAAAAATAATAAATGAATATTTCCCTGTTAGAATGTACAAAAAAAAATAATTCTGGGAATAATTATATGCTAAATAATTCATATACTTTGCTAAATTATACTATTGTAACGCATTATGGACACTTTAATTTAGATTCATTTCAGAATGGTATGTGGCTGGTTAGGTTGGTTATTCTATGGTTTATACCATCATTCAGAACAGAGTACAAAAATACATCAACATATATATATATATATATATATATATATAAACTTAAACTACACAGCTCGTAACACAGGGTTCGCTAGATGACTTCTGTGGTTTCTAGCTGGCTGGATATCGCACTCACGTGTCTTGTTCCCACGGTAATGTATACATCTACCAGTACCGCATTTACCAGATATTCACACACTAATACCGCTGATATAAACTGAAGAAAAAAATGAGAAAAAAAAGAAAGATTTTTTTATAATAATTATTTTATAATTAATTTTGTTAACAATTTCGTTTTTACATATTTGTTTTTTATATTATTTATACTCGTAGTTTACGTATTTATGCCTAATGAACATATAGCGTTTAATAATTAATTTACAAATATTTATAGTCAGGAAAAAAGTAGCTTATTTTTGCAAAATTTTATTCGGTTTCTGAACAAACAATAATTAGTTTCGTATGTTATCTATCGTTCACTGTTTCCAAAACCGATAACTGTTAACAAGCTATGATAACTGTTTACTGGAGTTCAAATATTAAACTCTGTACGTTTATGAAATTTTGATTTTATACCAATAATAAGACAATATGAAAATAGTACGCGTAAAAAAATATTTTCCACAATTAATATTTAAGTAATTGTTATAGAATAAGAGCTATGCTAATAATTAATGATTGAAATGAAATAACAATCACGTTCTAGATCAGTTTGTTCATGAATAATTAAAATTTATGACTGGATGGTCATTTGGACTGTTAATCAGTTATCTATCAGTAGATATAAATAAATAAATAATTTTTCTTCGGTGAAATGAGATGTTACTGAAATATTTAGGTCATTAAGAGGCCAAATTAGTGATTTCATATGGATTTGACATGAAAAATCGAATAAAATAGTGAAAAGTGAAAACCAATAAACTGGGGGTAAAAACCCTGGTTTTTTTTTATGTTTGACGTACAATAACTTTGTTAAATGGGTAATAAACATATAAAACTTTTAAACAAAACTTATAGATAATTTAATTCTGAAAAAAATGGTGGAAAATAAACTGAATAAACAAAGAAAATTTTTTTAAAATTTGAGTTTTATTTAAAAGGAGTACATTACTTCATTTGTCAGATAAGTATTTATTTAATGTAAACAAAAACCAAATTTTGGTTCTAAATATAATTCGAAATTTTCTAACTTTTATTTGTTTATTCAGTTTATCTGCCTTGTTTAGAATTAAATTCTCTACAAGATTTGTTTAAAAATTTATGTTTATTATCCATCTAACAAAGTTATTATACGTCAAACATAATAAACATAATTTATTCCCCAATTTATTGGTTTTCACCCCAGATTTTTCAAAAAATACTTCAGATACGGTTCTGAAACCTATTTTATTCAATTTTTCAGGTAAAAAACTACAAGAAATCACTAATTCTGTTCGTAATTAAAGTCCCAAAAATTTCAGTACGTTTTCATTACATTGGAGTAGATGAAATCCGAGCGAAACTTTTCATTAGCCGTAACTCCTAAACGAATTATTTTGGGACATATATTTATATGGACTTTTTCCATTATTTTCACAAGTAGAATAGGTTATGAAAGTCCCGGTAGAGCTTTGTGATATCCTCTGTATTTGTATTTTATTTTTGTTAATTATATTCTGTTTTTTTATTTATTTATAAAAATTAATTCTTTTATCTCTACCGAATAACCTTTTAAACCTTTAAATTTATTTTATATAGATTTAAAATGTTATTAAGCGATCATTTAAATTAATATAATTACTCATGGTAATTAAATGCATCGATTTACAGTGTTTTTATTATTATTTTTATAATTTTTTTTCTTGTTGGATAACCTATGCATATGGCTTACTACAATTTCCATACACTCTAGCATACAAGAAGAAGAGGAAATATCTATTTTGAAGATTACTGCAATTATCTTTTTACAAACGTTTATTACTCCGTGCATTTTTAAATGAAAGAAATGATTTCTAGCGACGATTTTAAATCAGATTTGATTTTTGTGATTTGGGAAAACTAAACACTGATTTTACATTAAGTGAAAATTCAACATGTTAAATATTTTTATTTAATGTGTACAAAGTTGTAGAAATATTTTGATGTTTTTTATTTTTATTAATTTATTATATTTTATAAATAAATTTCCAGAAGATCATCATTGTAGCTAATAATAAATAGAACAATTGTGTTCATTTATGTTATTATTTTTCAAGATATTGTATTTTGTTTCCCGAATTTTCGATCATAAACGCAAAACATAAAAGTATAAAAAGGTTTATATTGAGAAACCATCAATAAATTACAAATAAAATTATCGAGTGGTATGTTTAAGATTTAGAAATATGAGGAAAATACTTGACATTCTACTGGATGTATAGCAAACCAGCAGCTGTTTAACGTAATAAGTAATTATTAATTTATATTAGTGGCTAATTCGAAGGTAATACAGAATAATTTTATATCGCCACAACAGCTGATGTTCTGTTTGTCTATTAAAAGGTTGCGTTGGAGTAATGGTGTTTGGTTGCTGCTATAAAATCCTCATTATTTCTGTAATGCAGAATTCATTAAAAAATAAAGAAAAACGAAATTTTAAATAAGTAATTTAGTATGTCAAAAATGTAGTAATAATATTTAATAGAAAATTATTTCTTAACATTTTATAGCCTGTGTAATATTAATAAAAACTTAAGTAATATAAAATACTAATAAATGTATAATTCTTTTGTAAATATAAAAAAAAAATATTAAACAATTTCATAAGAAAAGTATTTTTGTAATAATAAGTTTCATAACATAATAAGATGTTATAATTATTTTTTTTTTAATAGTAATAACAACTGAATTGAACTGAAGTAAACACTTTATACACAAAAACTATTTATTTTTATTGAAATAATTTTCTTGTAATTATCGTATAAAAAACTGAATATTGAATGAGAAGCATGTATGTGTCACAAAAATTAATATTTTAAGGGAAAAATAAACTAAGTTTTACTTATTTATTTTTTAAGATACAGGATTCTCAATTTCCTCGAGTAATATGCAAAAAGATTTATTACTTATTTATTAAATTATCAAGCATTTCTAAAGGTATTTCTGTTTTACGTATTAAATGGTAATGAACTTTAAGATTTTCAACTTTAATTTCCTGGTGCTATTAATCTGTTCCCCCAACAAAAGACTCAAACAAAGTTAAAAAAAAAATTTGTCTAAAAATTAAAAGAAAAATTATTTACTCTAATTGTTTTCCTGAAAAATATATATATATATATATATATATATATATATATACCTAAAGTATGTCTACATCGAGATAACAACAAAATAGCTTACATAAGAAATGAGAAATAACCATTATTTGGAATTTTAAAACTTTTTTAAGATAAAAGCTAAAATATAATTTTATTTCCTTTAAGTTTTTTGCTTTTAATTTTCTGCTAAAATACATTTTTATCCATTAAATATTCCTTTTCTTTCTAAAATAAGCGTAGAGTTGTTTATTCAACATGAAAAACGTAATTTTTCACAGAAATTTATTTCATGTTTTTTTTTCTCGTTGAATATTTTACTGAACTGGATACTATGTATTTAAATTTAAAAAAAAATTAATTAAACCCTTTAAAAGAGGGTAGGTTTCTTTTATAAAAGGAGCCAGCTAGTAAATACAATATTTTTATTTATTTTATTTTTGATCAAGTATGGGAATGCTCACTGCTAAATATTTTAGTTGAAAACAAAATACACATATGTAATAATTCAATCTTGTGGTTGAAAAATATCTACATTTAAAATAAAACCATTTTGGCTGTTTGCTTAAATCAGGGGTTTGTTCATTATTAGTCCAGAAAATTACAAAAAATTACAAAAGACCCAAATCGATTCATTTGTAATAAGCTAAAATGATATCAGTTACAGATTGAAATAAAGGATTATAGCTTCAATTTAAAAAAAAAAATAATATGAAAATGAAACACACTGCTAACCGTTTACAGAGTTAACTAATTATATAAATACTAGCCGAAAGAGTTCGCTTCACACGTCCGACCGTCTAGCCAAGAAGCACTTGCAGTGTCTATTACCTTCATGATTGTAAGAATAATACCGATAAATAGCAATTAAAATATTCAACCTTTATAGGACCTGAAAAAGAGACAGTATAGTAGTAGCTGTAGTAACTAAAGTATACAGACCTTTCAAAAGAAAAACTTCACAATTTTTTTCTGTGGCATGATGAAAGAAATATAACAATGATGTAAAAAGATTACATTTTTCTTTAATGAATATCTTTAATTCACATCATCATCACCACCAACGGTCTCAATCTATGGCTTAAAACCTTCCCGGGAATAATACAAATGTATCGTGAAAATTTGAAAGCAATCGGTCATTAGTTCTTTTACGTGACGCTATTGCAAACAGACAAATTTTTGGCTTAATGTGTAAGATTACACAAAGATATTACTCGTTACGAAAAATACTTTACTTAGTTACCCGAAAAAATAGTGAAACAGTCCAATTTTCTGTTTAACTACTCATTTATTTGGTTATTATAAGTAAATTATCAAACTAAAATTCAATCTGTTTTATTACTATTTTTTTTTTTTTGGTGGGAACCATTTAACTGTCTTCTGCCAGGCGTGATCAAGTTAGTAACTAACACTATTAAAAATAGAGAGGAAGAAAATAAATAAATAAAAAATATATATATGTATATATTAAAAATATATTAAAAATGAATCTGCAAAATACTTCCTGTTTTATGTTTTATTACTCAACTAATAATGAATTTATTTGAATAAATTTATCAATTACACTTTCCTCGAGTTTTAGGAAATACAGTGATAATAAAATCATTTATACACCAACAGTTTCTAAATTTTAAAGCATTAGCAGTACAAATAAATACCATACCACTTATAATTGAATTTAGTATAAACATATTTTATTCCTTATTCGTTAATTTTTTTCGTGTAAAAATCATTAAACTAATTTTTCCTTGATTATCAACCACCAATTTTACTGTTTCCAATTACTTTTGAAATAAATTTAATTTTAGTTTCCTCTCTTAGACTTCTCAAAATGGAATAAAGAATTATATAAACAAACAGGTTTAAAGGTAAATTTAATTGCTTTTTTATAATTTCAAGTCAGAGTGCAAGTGCTGATTAATTCTGTTACTCGATTTTTTCTCGTATTTTTGTTAATAGCTCTTTATTTCATTTATAAATTTTATAATTTTTAACAACTTTACAACTTTGTTCATATGATTGATTGCACTTGCTATAGCTGTTCTTTAATGTCACAGGACAGATTTTAATCTAGTAAACATTATAAGTTATTCTTATTAGGATATATATATTAATTGAAGTAGAGTACTATTTTCCTATAGAATTAATAAACTATACTATATCTTCACTGTAACTTGTGATAATAGACAATATATCAGTATCAAAATATGCATAGAAGAAATCTAAGTGCCAGAGGAAATCAAAAATAATACTGCCTAATTTTAAATATAATTTTTAGTTGAGATTTAAATATCATTCTAAAAAAAAATCTATGGTTTTTATTCTATTTACAAGTTTATTTTTCTCGCGATTTTAAAAAACGCCAAAACCATTAAATTTAGAAATTTAAAATCTAAAATATTGTACCATTTCAGTCTTTATGTAATTACTGTTAAATTAGTTAGTAAAAATGATTCAGATAGTCAAGTAATGATTAACAAGATGTTACTTATTTCTTACTAAATAAATTTAAGAAATTTAGTTATTATTGCTTTAATTACATTATTTATTTAATCATAAAATAGGATTTACTTTATTTATTTGAAGTAGAGTTTAGTAGATTTTGAAATATTGATTGATTAATTTTATTGGAAAAGTAAATATTGTTATTTCTTGGCTCAGAGTAAATAAATACCTTCTTTTATAAATGTTATTGGATTTTTTCAGCTTTAACTTTACTTTAAGCATCAAAGGTAGATTATCAGTGTTTTTTATATACGTTACCTCTCAATTAAATAATTAAAATTATTCTTTTCACTATCTTATAAAATTGTAAAACAGATAGACATTTTTTAAAGAAAATATCTGACAATTGTAATTTTTTTTTTGGTAGATTAATTTCTATGATATTTCGAAATTCTCATATGTGTTTGGTAGTTTTCGTGATCAGGAAGTTTTCTGAAGGCAGCTAAGTCTCTTAAACATAGAGTGTTTATGTATTTTTTAAAAGCCATCAACAGGCCAGTTAATTTTAATTCAATAATAAAATAATACGAGTAGTCGGAAATAATATCTAAGTGTTTTTTACTCCCTTTTAACAAGTAAAGGAAGTATTGTGAAAATTTCGGTTTTTAGATTTCAATGGAATTATTCATTTTGGCCATTCCTGAATCCATTTGACTAGCTTCGGCGTGACGTCTGTACGTACGTAACTCGCATAATTCAAAAACAATTAGCCGTAGGATATTGAAAATTTTTATTTAGGACTGCTGTAACATCTAGTTCTACAACCCCCCCGCCCCCTTTTGACTGCAATCGACTGACCAAAACTGTCCAAAAAAATCCCAAAAATAAAAAAAAAATTGGATTTTGGACTTTTTCTTAACTGCAATAATAAGCCCTCATTGTGAGCTTTCCAACAATATATCATAAGAGGTACTTATTTTCGTTGGTTCCATAAATACAGCCAAATAAAATTTTTAATAATAAAATATTTGGATCTTACAAGGGAAAGCACATCGGTTCGAATCAAACTTCATCTCCTTTTTTTTAACATTTTTATTTTAAATATATTGATTTATTAATAATTCTTAGCCCGTGATAGTTAAAAAGTTTTAAAATAAATAATTATTCAATAACAATAAGCAAAAAAAAAAAAAAAAAAAAAAATGAAAAAAAATTGAAATTATTAGTGACATAAAATTTTATCTAATGTATAGATTATTTAGTATTAATTCAGAATTATAATTTAGAATCGTATTATTTTTGGATTTTTTTCTTCCTCTTCACATTTACTTTGTCGTTTTTTCTGATATATTTCTTCATGTTGTCTTCTTTTTCCTGTATGATTGTTTCTTTTTCATTTGATTATTCACCAAATAATCCTATAATAAAACTAAATATTTTACATCGTAAGGTCGAAATTAACATTTGTAACCAGAATGCAAGAGTTCACCTAAACGGAATAGTTTAATTGGTATTTACTTTTATTTATACGACACACCATAAATCTGAAACTTGTTAATTAGTAACCCTGGAAGTTACGAATAGTACTAATCTAGTAATACGAGTAATAAAGGGACTTTTACTGTATCCTAATATTTCATGTAAGATTGTTGGATTAATAATTGCATAAATATTTGATGTTAATAAAAACTAATATTTCAGCAATTGTGTAGTAACTGTTCAATTTATTAAAAAATTGGAGGAAGGTATATCACTCTCAAACGAAATAAGTTTAAAGAAGTGTAGCATCTCTCTACATAATTGCCATATGAATTAAAACATTTATCGTAGCGATATACCACCTTCAATATACTCTCGTCGTATTCTTCTGCCATTTAGCCACTGATTAACAGCATTTTTAAGTTCATCGTCACCCGCGAATTGTTTACCACTCAAAATTCTTTCAGTTTCCCAAACAAATGGTAATCTGAAGGAGCTAAGTCCGGATTATATGGTGGGTG
This sequence comes from Lycorma delicatula, assembly GCF_047948215.1. Taxonomy (NCBI): domain Eukaryota; kingdom Metazoa; phylum Arthropoda; class Insecta; order Hemiptera; family Fulgoridae; genus Lycorma; species Lycorma delicatula. The sequence goes on from NC_134460.1 coordinate 65,227,132, forward strand.
ATCGTAAATTTCCCATCCAAATATTCTGAGTACACAGTAACCATACTGCCTATGAATTTCAGCCGGCTTAACATTTTGATGGTTTAAAAATCGTATGACTCAGTCGTCATACGACTGTTAAAAACGTATTTCACAGTTGGCGGCAAACTTCGATTTTCCTATTCATTGTATAACGTAATAACTCCCATGTAATCAAAGATACTACAACGCGACAACTCACAGATTACTTGCAGTGTGTATAAGTAATGTACACATGCAGTGTGTACATTACTTGTGTGGCTATGAACGACACAGATTCGCCAACCATAAGAAGATAAATTTCCCAGCGGTCTTTACTTTAGAGATATCCCTTGTATAAATTTATAAAAACTATTTTATGAAATTTTGCTTCATAAAACTATTTTCTATTTTTATTTATTTATTTTTTTCACTTACTATTGCAATCGAGAATTTACAGCGGATCAATATTTTAAAAACTGTATTTTTTGAAATAGGATACATTCTATCTCGATTATAGAATGTGGATCGTAAGGTAAGCCTGTATTTTTATTTTTAAAGTTCTTACAAGAAATTAGGAAAACAACATCCAATAGTAAAACCAGCAATCAGTTTTAATCACTCCATTTTTTGGGTTTTTAATTAATGTTAATTATTAGTTTTTTTAATTCATTTTTGAAACTATAATAACTTTTGTTTTTTTATGAAAAAAACAATTTTTTACTCATGCATAAATTTTTATTAAAAACAGATAATTATACAGTATAATAATTTAACTTGGAACTTTTGAATTTATAGTTTATGAGTGCGTGGTTATAATTGAAAGAGATGATCAGTAGCGAAGTTGAACTTACTTAACCTTCTAAATTGATTTCCAGTTGTATTATTGATGAAAAAATTACTTTTAGACCCTGTATCTATAATCATATTATTCGGTTAATGAATAAAAATTACAAAGAAATTCCGACATTACTAAAAAAACTTATACTTTTAAGTTTAAATTATTAATTTTAAAATAAGAAAAGATGATATTTATTTTCATATAATATTTATAATATTAATATTTTAACGGAAAAGGGAAATAATTTTTCTTTAAAAAACAATTTTTTTATTTTTTTATTTTCTATCACCCAAGGTGTAAATGTATCTTTTACTTAGAATTATTAGAACTATCCCTCGTTCCTCTACGTGAGGGATTGAACTCTTTCAACAGCAGAGTTATTGGACAAATTACTGACACACTTTTTTATTTTGTTTTTAATTAAAATTTTGTTTTTTATTGTAAATAAACTTATTAATTCATAATTATATATAACTATCAATATACTGATAATTATTTAAATTATCAATATAAAAAAGGGAGTAATTTAAATTCACTATGGAATCATGAATTCTGTAAAAATTTCTATTTATCAGGAAAACAGCATTATTGTATCATTATCGCTTGATAAATTCAACTAGACAAGAATCAATTATTCTGTTCCTCTTTACCCTACATTTTATTTTATTAATATTGCGACTAAAAATGTGGAAGGAAAAATGTATTTGCAGTAATCCGAGATTAGAAGCGTGTAAAGCACATTATCCTAGCGGTTGGGTGGTTAAATATGAGTGTGTAAATTATTTATTTAGTTCTAGAAACGCTTCTTGTAAACTGAAAAAATTAAAAAGGACTGTCAAATTTTAATCCATATAATTTTAAAGAATTCACGCTATATATTAATGCTTATATATATATATATATATATATATATATATATATTATATTAATATAAGTATAAGTATATTAATGCTTATATAAGTCAATGTAGTTAGTCGATATACTTGTCTTAGAATACAAATCAATATTAGTACATTTTCATTTACGGAGAATTTGTTCTCCGAAGTGGTATCAAATTATCTCAGATTGTTTTTACAGGGGGTTATAATTAACAGTGAGAAGTGGAGTTTCAAGTGTATGAGGACAAGAACTGACTCAGGAACGAATTTACTCAACGAAATGACCGTTCATATTTTGGTTCTAAGCAAACACTGAGAGAGGAAATTGGCTTGGTCTCCCTGTTGATTCTTTTCTTCCAATTAGTGCTTGGTCTGCTTTACCACAAAGGGGAGTGGACAATACATTCTACCCTCCTACCGCTCTGTACAATATAGCTCTTATTAACTACTTTTACTGAATTTCCCATATCCGTTCTTGCTTCAAATTTTAACTACATACACTAGAATTCATTATTATGAATAATAATTAAAAAAATACTAACCTATTTCATTCATATTTTATATTCATGCAGAAGACGATACGATCTGTTCTCATTTATATACATGTTTATCACTGAACAAATAAAAAAATTTATGAATTTTTTTTTATTGTGAAGATTACAGTCATCAGAATCTCCTAAAATAAGACTGATGTTGCAAAATTAAAAGAAAATCATTTTATTTAAAAATTACCCAACCCTTGGTACTTTATTTTATTTTTTATAATTTTTTTTATTGTTTTTAATGTACTTCAATTTTTCCCCCAAAAAAATGTCCTTACAAAACGAAAATGTCAAACCAACAGGAAACGGAGAGAAAAAAAACAGGAACTTTTTTCGTAATAAAAAGTAATAAGTATTCATTTTTTCTCATTAATTTTCTTTAGTACGTAAATTTTATAATAGACAAAAGGTACATGAATATGACTAATCATTGATAAGAAGAAAAACCGGTACATAACTGTTGGTAGCCTTTAGGTATCTAAGGAATAGGGCGTTTAAAATTTTGAGTTTTTTAATTTTACAAAACAGTTGTTTCGTAAATATCTGATAAATATTTTAAATAAAGAAACAAATCATTGTAAATCCCACAAATATCTATCATACTTGCACGATCTGGCGTATAAATCGCTTAAATTTTTAATGCCTTTGGGGAATTAAAAGAACATCATTTGTGGAAGTCAAATTTTTATTACAGTGTATATATTACTGATAAATATAGTTTTCGCTTGCTTCAGGGTTGTGATAGCAGAGATATGTTTAACCCATTATTTCATTCATAAAATACATTTTTAACAGCGTACATATATATAAATATTATTGGGAAGCTGTTTTCTTAAAATCTCTGAAATTATTGCTAAAATCGAAATTATACACATAACAATAAAAATATAATAACAATAATAATAATAATAATAATGTTGTTTATAAGTTTTGATGTTTATTTTTCTAATCGCTTTTCTCCCTGGTTTTACCATGAGACTGGCGAATTATACAAAGTCTGTAGGAATTAGTTCCAAAATTAGATGAAATGGAATATACTAACTGATAGGTTCAATCCACATTATGGTTGTTTATATTGTTGGAAGTCCCAGAAGCATTATCCAGGAAAGTTTTAAGATTTTCTTTTTAATTTCCCGGCGAATTTAACTAGAATATACTAGCTATATTAAAGGGGAAGTATGGTTATCATGTCAAAAATAAGATATCGGATTTTTGGTAAATCTTAATGTTTTAGGGTCCAACTAGTTTCTCTAGACCAGTGTTTCTCAATTTGGGGGTTGTGGTGATATGAAAAGGAGGCAAAATTAGCCTACAACTTTACACATCTATATATATAAAAATGAATGTTTGTCTGTCTGTATGTCTCTTATACCTTCCTAAACCGTTCATCCGATTGCGATGAAACTTTGGTGAATTGTTGTGCGCACGCCCGCGAAAGTTTCTGAATTAGTTTGGACCCGCTAGGTGGCGCTGGGGTCAAAAAATTGTATTTCTGGTCCTAATTAGCTCATATTTGTCCAAAACGACAAAGTATTGGTCGACATACAATTAATCACATGTAACCATATAGCGCGGGCGAAGCCGCGACGAAGATGCTAGTAAACAATAAAATTCACTTTCTGAGAAAAAAAATCGTTTATTATAACCATTTTATTTATATTTATAAGTATTCATGTAAATTAAGTAAGTTAACGAGATGGTTGCGTTTGTTTTTCATGTAAAGGTTTCTTCATACGTGGATCTATGTTAGAAATGCACAAAAACAAATCCATTTCATGTGATAAAAACGATTCCTATATTTAGTTTTTAGCGCAACCATAGATGAAAAACCTTTTTCACAGAGATAAGACCTGGCAAAAGGGATTAATATTTTCAATGTTTCTGTGATTAAATTTCCATATTCACTTCAACGCGGAAGCCAAAATATATCTAAAATCTTTAGACGTGAATTGTAGTTGTACAGTTTTTTATCGACAGATATTTCGATGAGCTAGTCGTAAATTTCAACGGGTAACTTAGCAGCTGCAACAACGTTTCTATTAAATGGATTTAGTACCCGGCTCTTCCAGAAATAATTTTTATCTTCCGAGAAATACTCCGCCAACTGAATTTTTAGCTCACGAAAATGCACTTTCATGCTATCCAAATTGTGATGAATAATAGTGTCTTATTCATCTAAACGTTGCTCTATATAACCGGAAGTTTGTGGAAATATATCAAAATTGTTACTTTTGAAACAAATAATCCAGATGTCATGAATCTTAATGGAACCATCAACCTTGATTTTCATTAATAAAATGTTTTTATCACGGCCTTGTAAATTCACATTCAAGTCGTTTGAATACGAAAATATATCATCTATGTAAGCCAATAGAAACAGAATACTCATTATACAAAAAAATGAATTGTGAATGGCGTTTGTTTATTCTAGAAAAATATTATTAATTCATTTCTCAATTCCAGTAACCGGATTAACACTTTCCCCCACTATAACTGTCTGACTTCTGTATAGAAAAGAAGATATTGTTTCTTTTGGCCCATTTCAACGCATAGTTTAGAAAACAGATTACTCTATAATGGTTGATTTTGAATAAAATTGACCATTTTTACACTTTACAAAGAATTTGTTTGAGATTTTCCGGCATTTTTTTGTAGCAAGTGCTTGTCTGTGAAGGGAGCAGTGAGTCTATTCCACCCTTGTTAAGACGATCTTTAATTTTTTTTCAGAAATCCACTGATCTTTTTTGTTATCACCTTTGCACCATCACTACATACTGCAGTACAATTTGTCCAATCTATGTTACAGTTCTTAGTAGCTTCATAATAAAACATCAAAAAGACATTTTCCTGCGTGACCAGGTATTGATTTGCTAAACAACATATATTTTTACTGATCTATCACTATCGTATACATATTTCACAATATATAAGAATTGACGAATGATTTTCTGCATCTGTTGATTTATTAAATTGAATACCGAAAAATTCACTTGAATTCACTTGCTGAATTATCTGATCGCAAACATTGGCAGTCATAACATCGATTCGCCTTGTTACTGTGTCGTTAGAAAGCGGGATTTTTTTCAGTTTTTTTGCTTCTTCCTCGTCCATTAAAACACTAACCATATATACTGCGGTAGGCAATATGAGGTTTTCTGCAGTAAGACATCTTAGCTACTCTTATCGCTGCGAGATAAGATGCTTCAAGTGTAATTTTATCAGTATGGCTTTATTTACAAATAGAAGCTTTTTAATTATGTAATTTTCTTTCAAAAAATTCCAAGGGTTTGCCTTTATGATCTAGATGTTTAGTTTCCAAGTATCGAATTAGTTTTCATGGCTTAATTCTTTCATCGAAGATGACTTGAAAGCAAACAACGCACTTTGGCTTTCCATCCAATGAGGTAAAACCATAATTTAAATAACTATCATTGTACAATCTAATCTTTTTACCAATCGATTTACTAATTGTAGATGGCTCCACAAATTTATCCATTTTGCGTAAGAATCTAATTGAAAAAAAGATAGTTACACCTTTTGACCGGACACTAGAAACGGAAACCTCAATTATTTTTTCAATGAAACCACGCTTTTTAAAACTTAAATAAAGGCACTAGACGCACGCTTCGCATTCGAAACCAAACTGACGTTCTGCAACCCCTTACTCCTCTTTTATACTGCTGAGAGCACAAAGTGTTGAAACTTATCATATACATATTTGAAAATTACGCTCTTACAGCGAATATTATGAAAGAAAACAAAATTACAAGAAGCACTTACACATCAACCTCTAAACCTCTAAGTTGTTCATGTTTTGTACACTTCAAACTTGAAAAAACATAAATTAACATTATCAAATTAACACGATTAATTATGTACGAGTAAGTCGATCTGTTTAATTTAAATTTCAAACTTTGTTACGAAATCTCTCCTCTTTACTAAGACTTAAAGACATATTTGTACGGTAATACATTGAAAATTAGCTCGTTCTTATATTAAGGATTTTCGTTAAGTAGGCTTAAGAGCTGGAATTTGCAATCAGATTAAAACTTTCTTTCAGGATTTTATTCGTTATTAGTAAATCCATAATAATTTTATTTATTTTTTATCCGATGATTAAGCAGTTGTTAAAGACTAGTATAATTAAACGTACAATTTAATTACGAAAATAATTATTATATAGCTATTAATTCATCAGTTTTATCTATTTAAAATAATAAATTATTTTATGTAACTCTGAAAAAAGTGATTGCGTCTTTTAGTCATTTACAGATCATCTTGTACAACAGATGAAAAGATTTCATAACATGTAATTGCCGTAATGGGTTCAGATTGTTAGAAGGGTGACAGACACAACGCTTCACTGACGACTGTGACTACTAGCTATCAAACAGAAGCTATATTGATTCATCACTTCTCTCACACTTTATCTATCGTTATTTGTTTTTTTTTTTTTTAACTATTGGTTTATCGCTTTGTATATTCTTCTCTCTAATCTTTATGTTTTTATTTTTCCATTAAAAATTTTGTGTTTTGCATATTTTTCTTAAAATGTCTATCAAAAGGAATTCAAACTGTAATGTATTACAGTATGCTGTAGCATACTGATGATTTAAATAGTTTTTACATTAATTTATTAAATAATAGCAATTATATATATTTTATTAAGATATATATATGTATATCCGCTTCACTTTATATATATATATATATATATATATATATAAATAATTTACACATAAATTTTTTTTGTGTATTGCTTTATTTACAATCAGTTTCCTGAACATATATATATATAAAATACGAGTATGCAATTTAGTTTCTTGGAAAACACAGATATTTAAAAATATTTAAAGATGAATCTCTCTAAAAGAAGAAAGTGATTTCCTGTGCCAGAAAATCTTCTTTGCTGGAGCAGTTAAAGCACAGCAATAGCCGGGTCAGTGTGCACTGAGCCGAAGTCAAGAGATACACTTAACACATATTTAACTGGAAGTAAATTTTTAATACAGAATGATTTAATAATGTACATTACATAACTAAAGTTATAAGGAATACAATTAATAATAACAAATAAGGAAGTATAAGGAATAAATAGATTTTTAGCTAAATATAATTAAAAAAAATCGGAGCAATACAACTCAAGGAAAGTATAAAATCTTTAGAAAAGGGTTAACAGATAGAATTCTAGGAAAATAATTGTGCGAATCTACTTAAAGTAATGTTGAAATAAGTTATCTTTTCTGAAATGTAAATGACAATCTTTTGAAAATAATATGGAATATTATTAATATTGTAATAATATTGATAATATTTTTGTATAAGAATTTTTTTATTTCCTTAAAATAAATTGAAAAATAATTTTAATTTTACATTATATTTTTATTTTTACTGGTTCACTCTTATGGTTAAACCAGTTTTTGGGTAACTTAATAATAAATAAATATTTTATACAGATAACTGCGTAGTTTATACGAGTATAAGATTTAGATCAGTTAGGTATAGTACTGTTTGTAGGTGTTCACTACATAAATAACAAAAGGAAGTATTCGACAGTTTTCTAAATGGTCAAGGAAATTTGTGGGAATATACTGATCACAGCAGTATTGCAAAATATTGAATTATAAAAAAAGTACAATTACTTCAATCCGTAGTAATAATTATATTAAATATCACCAAATAAAATATAACTTAAATAATTTTTGAGCTTATAATAAACATGCAAATAAAATAAATCCGGAAAGAGTTAATTTAAACAACGTGAATCAAATATTTTATATCAGACGATAAATGTGGATAGATGAAATTTTGTTTTTGTTATTTTGAAGTGAGTTTTTTCTTATTTTACCGCCTCATATTGGTTTTAATAAAATATGATAATTTTTAAATGAGTCGGTGATTTATTGTAAATGGCAAGAGATATGTAGGCCCTTGCTCTTAGGCCGAAGTATTATTGTGTTGTTTTATCCAAAATAATGTTGTTCGTTCACATTAATCACCTTCAAATAAGTTGAAGTTGAACAGTATTTGGTTGATTATATGGAAAATTAAATTTAATTTAGTGAAGCCCAGTCATGTCATCTTTACAATGAGAAGAAACACCTGCCCTCCGGTCTATCTGGACGACGATGTTGTTTCCCATAATGACAACGTAAGATTTCTGAATCTACATCTTGATCGTCGATTGCCAAGGAAACTTCACATCCATGAGAAACGAAACCAGCTGAATATCAAGTTGACACATGTACTGGTTACTTGGAAGACGGTCCCAATTATCACTTTGTAATAAAATTTTACTGTACATTGTAATTTTAAAACAATCTGGACCTATGGTATTCAACTCTGGGGGACGACAAGCAAGTGCAACATTTGAAATTATTCAGCTGTTCCAAAACTAACTACTCCGAAATATAAAAAATTCATCATGATTCGTAAGAAACAGCGAGATTCAGGACTGCCTGAAGTTTCCATATGTTCGGGAGGAAATTCGGCGCTTTACTAACAACTATGAACGTCGGGCATGAGAACTATCTTACGGTGAACCTGCTGGATAACGGTAACGATGTTGGCAATTGAAAACGGCAGTATGTTTTGGAGCCAGGGGATAAACGTATGACTTTTTATCATTTTTCTGCTTGTCTTACTTTCAAATTTACTTAATAACTTCTTTTTTCTTTGTATATCTCAAAAAATTTATTTATCTATGTCAGTTTTGAATTTCATATGTTCCTCTTGCATGTTGAATTGTATTCTTGAGTAGTTTCGCTATAAACTACCTCTTTAAAGTCAATTTTATTTTTATCCCATTTACTTATAATTGTTTTTGTATTTTTTAAAAACTGATTGTAAATAAAATCTGGATAAAAAAAATGTAATTAGTTTGTTTGATATTAATTACTTGTTTCATTTATAATCAAAAGGATAATTAAACGTAATAAATATTTAATATATTTTTTTTTTTTACTAATTTTAACTATTTTTATACTCTGTCTGCAAACAGTAGCAATAATTAAGGCTACATTAGAAAAAACACAATGACTCAAAAATACTACGATCTGATGATATTAACCATTTCAGATTTTGCCTTTCATTAATTTTATGTCGTGCTTGTTTTTTGGGTTGGCTGAGATGTATTAAATTCTATTAGTAAACATCACATCCTCAAACGTAACTAGCGAGTAATTTTTTTTTTGTATTACTTACATTCTATAAATAAATATTCGAACATTTTTTTTTCTTTTTTTAAATCAAGTTTTTAATAACCCATTCCAAATATGCACGCATTGTTGTAACGTATCATTAATATAATTCACTATATTATATCCCGCTATCACTGAAATTGTCTATCTACTATGCTTATTATTATATAACGAGGAAGAGGGTTTTTGTTTGTTAGGGGTAAACAAAAAAACTACTCGATCAATCGCCACCAAATTTTTATCCGTGGTTATTGGCATAATTGTAAACGGTTTTAGATATATTTAATTCCGAAAATTCTCAAAAAAGAAGATGTGCATACACACACACACACACACACACACACACACACACACACACACACACACACACACACACACACACACACACACAATGTTTCTAAAATGTTTGAGTGGCTATACTTTTTCCGATTCTACTTGTAAAACTAAACAAAAAATATCCTTAGGAAAATGGAAATTTTTCCTTCATTCTCCCCATGGCCGTTATTTTTACGTAATGTTAATATTTGGTAAGAGTCTTGGTAATAAACTTTTACAATTAGCAAAATATCAGGACTTCGTAAATTACAAAATGGGGACTATGTTTATTTTTCAATCAGTTATATCTCCATAAATATTAGTTTTATAATAAATATATTTTGATAAAATATTAAGCCTTTTATTTTGAATAAACTACCATTTTACTTTTTAAAATTGGTTATCAAATAGCCGAGTTATGGCACAAGTTTGTTGTAATTTTGTCTGTCTTTTCATGTCCATCACTTTACCTTCAATTCTATTTAATATAATTTTTTTTTTAATTATTGTTAATTATAGTACTGTATTTAGTATGAAACTAATAATAACGTAGTAATTTTGGAGATTAAAATGCAAAAAAATCTTTGTACGTATTCCTGTAAGTAAACTATAAGTTCTATTTCTATAACTCCCAGGTTCAAATCCCGGTCAGGCATGGTATTTTTACATACGCTACAAATCATTCATCTCATCCTCTGAAGCAATACCTATGGTGGTCCAAGAGGTTAAACAAAAAATCTAGCAGACCAGTCGCGGCTTCGCCCGCGCTATATGGTTACTTGCATTACACGTCGCGATCAGAGATATTTAGCCAATCGGCTCTTCACTTGTCCTTCCCGTCTAACCAGGAGACTCTGCACCCCGGGCCCTCTAAATTCATTAATCTCATTAAAAAAAAAAACATAAATGACTATAAGTCATAAAAAATTAAAATCGTATAAATAAATAACCTAAAACTTGTTTTAATAAATTTAATGTAGTTCTATTTATAGAGAGATATCGAGTATATCGATTGTCATTGTCTATATCGATCGTTGTTTATGTCAATATTGACTTCCTCAGACAGTTATGTGACAAATTCTTCTAAATATCTCACCCCCAGTGCCAGAATAGCTGGTCCATTTATTGCAGAAATATTTATTTTCACGTAACTAATATATGTTGTGATTGTGAGCCAAATCGGACCAAAAATGCAATTTTTCCAAATATCTCAACCCCAGCGCCATCTAGCGGGTCCATTCTTTTCAGATGTATTTTTTTCCAAGTAACACATGTTCTGAATATGAGCCAAATCGGACCATATATACAATTTTTCGAGATATCTCGACTCCAGCGCTACCTAGCGGGTCCAAACTAATTCAGAAATCTTTGCGAGCGTGCGTACAACTCATCAAAGTTTATTCGCAATCGGATGAATGGTATAGGAACGCATACAGTACAAACAAACAAACCTTCATTATTATATATATAGAAGATAAATATATAAGGAAACCCCAATTTAAGTGAATGGTATTTTCGTACTTCTCTTACTTTAAAACGTAAAGGAAATTAATTTTCACACCCTCTACTCTCACCATGCAACCAAAAGTAACCGTACTTTACTTCGAAAATTCGGTAAAAAACTTTATCAATTACAGTTATAAAATCATCGCCGTATTATCTTATAAAACGTATTATCTTAACTGGTCGCAGTAATTAATGCAGCTCACTATATCTTGAACTGATTGCAAGAAAAATCTACTTTCTTATTTAACCCGAATCAACTTAACTTTAAAAATAATTATGAAAAAGGAAAATAAATTACAAAAAAAGAATTTTTAAGATTCAAGAATTTCATATTAGTGTTTAGAATTTCACATATATATATATATATATAAAGGTATACATGAAAATATCGAACTATGAGTGGAATAATAATCATTTTTCTACATCTTTCTGTAGTTTATACGTAAAATACTCTTATTAAGTATTTAAAGAGGAATTTATTAGCAAATTTTCTATTTCAATTCTTTACTTAGTATAATAGTATGAAAAGAAATATAGCTACAACTGTTGTTAACGTTAGCCACTAGTATCGCGGAGAACAATTTACTAGGAGGGCGGGGCAACTAATTAATTGCATTATCCACGGCTCTCTCATTGCGGTGGGATAATTTTGAGGGCAAAGCAGGTGCACAATACGGCGGAAGCGAGACTACTGCTTGCTCTTGTGCCAGCAATCTGACAAACAAAAGACGACACATTTGTTATGTTTTTACACAAAATATTCGATGTCATGATGATGCATGCTTAATTAGAGTTTCCCGGAACTGAGTAGTTGCCCTACCCCGCTCGCTCTTCACGTCTCAACTATTTTCAATTGGCCGCTTCTATACCACTATCTGAACAAAAATGAAAATTATTCTGTTATAATTGGAAACTATTTTATAGACAAAATTAAATTCAATTAAACCGTATTAAAATTCAACTCGATCTCTTTTTTTGCTTTTTTTTATTCAACGTGAAAGCAGCCAACCTCAACCACCTATTTCTTTGTCTTTTTTTTTCTTTAACAAATAACCAACCCACAAAAACTCATTCATCTCCATTTGGATAAAAAGGAATAAAAACGTAATCGAGAAGTAATTTTAATCATTATTAAGAAAAGTCAGTTTCCCAGATCGGATTTTGTACGACAGTTACAAAATAATAATAAGTGAAAAACGATGTTCTTTTAGCTGATGAATAATTGAATATTTAATTAGCTAATTTGTGTGAAATTTTATTCAAAATTTGTGTCAAATATAAACACACAAACACACATATTATATATATATTTTTTCTTTTTAAGATTTCAAATGAAGAAATAAATATATGGAAGGATTGTAACTATATTTCTCAAAAAATTAACGATAAATTTTTCTTGATGTTTTTAAAACTTTACATAGAAGAAATTTAATAAAAACAAAATTTTCAAATGTAAGTTCTTTAATATATTTCTTTAACAGAGGTAAACATTAGTAAAGCAGTATAAATGCTATAAGTATACTAAGCTTAATAAGTTTAGATATTAGTTCTGAAAATAGACCTAACACGTGAAAATTTGTGTAAAATTTACTAACGTGCGTTAATCGTAACTAGTTTAAATACAATTATTTGTAAATACATCCTTCTTTTGTAAACAAATCTAGATTTTTGGATTGTTCATTATCTAGTCAATCTAACTTGTGTCTGCTTTGTAACTTTCGTGCCTGATATGGTGGTGTCTGATGCAGACATCACTTCTTCTCATCATGTCCTGTATCTCATGGCTCTTCCTCGATCCTTTCCAACACTTCGTTAGTAATGATTATATCAACCAATGAATTTTCATAATTTTGCCATAGCATCTCATTTCTCTTGCCACTATCTTCTTTCTCATTATCCTCCAAACGTTTAACTACGTTTGTCCTAAAGATAGATTAAGGTCATTTTTAATGTTATTTATTATTAAATATTGTTAAATACATTATATAAATGAAAATAGAATAATTTAGGCTCCTTTCTCTTAAATAATTTTATGGTTTTTTAGAAGCTTTAAACATAAAGACCTTTTTACTTTTCCTGTTTAGCCTCCGGAAACTACCGTTTAGATAATTCTTCAGAGGATGATATGTATGAGTGTAAATGAAGTGTAGTCTTGTACATTCTCAGTTCGACCATTCGTGAGATGTGTGGTTAATTGAAACCCAACCACCAAAGAACACCGGTATCCACGATCTAGTATTAAAATCCGTGTAGAAATAACTGGCTTTACTAGGACTTGAACGCTGGAACTTTCGACTTCCAAATAAGCTGATTTGGGAAGACGCGTTCACCACTAGATCAACCCGGTGGGTTAAACATAAAGACCTAACTACATTTTTATGTTAATTGAATTTATATTTTAGGAAGTCTAGATAAATGTGATTTGAACTTCAGTCATTAGGATTATTGTTCAATTATAATCGGACAGAAAAAAGTTTGTTAAACTTGCATAGTGAGATAAAACATATATCAACTCAATAGATCCCATCTTTTTAATTATGAACCTAATAATGACTTACTTTTTTTCCACAGGAAAAAGGGATTAAATTTAAGGAAAATTAATTTAACCGATGATAAAATCTCAATTCAATTCCGGTCAACTCTTTCCTCAGATATGCAAATCCGGCATAAAATTTTTCAGATCTTAATATCAGACGGGTATCTTTACTCAAAAATGTAACTGGAAATATAACTATAAATAACTAATTAACGACCTTGCGTTGACCAGATTATAAATTTAAACAATGGTGTATAAAATATTTGGTGAAAATATTAATAATTTCTTCAAAAACAGAAGTCATCTAAGAAAAGGCATAAGTTTCTAAAAGAAATAATCTTATCCACCTCCTGAATCATGTGGCATTCTGAATCACCAGATAAACTATAAGGCAATCCTCTACTGAAAAGTAAATTTTATATTGCCATGGGTAACAACGTTTATTTATTACCAATTATACACTTTAATAACAAATTTCATGTTTGCAAGAATGTGAAATTTTGAAATAAAATTAATTTATTACTTAAAATAAATATTTTCTTAATAGTCTCAGTGAACTTCTTTAAACGTTCATTTCTGTCCTCAAAAATTTTAAATTAAAAAACTGTGATTACAAAAAGGTACAAAGAAGAGAGACCAAGAAATAGTAAAAATTATTTATCTAAAAGGAAACGAGCACTATCAATTTAACATTTTAGCTTGAGTAGGGGGTGTTTGCTTCAGAGAATGTCATGAAACGACTATTTTGTAGCGTGTGAAAATACCATACCGGACGGGGGTTCGAACCCGGAATCTCAGGATAAGAAGCCGAGAAACTACCACTTGGCCACGGAGGCCGGCATGAAGCAAAGAACCCGTTTCATCGCAAATAATCATCTTGTTAATAATGTAGTTCTGAAACTAATTTGTTCAAAATTATTAAACAAAGACTTTTCAATAACTAAATTCTATCATAAAATGTTTCCAAAATCTATTTGTAATTCAACAAGCCTAAGAAAAAGAAGCCTGAATCAAGAAAATTTAGAAGTACTGAATAGTGATTGAATAAGCCTAAATTAAAGTTATATTCTTTTCGATTTTGGTAGTTAAAGAACCACTAAAGGACAACTTTCGTTTAGCTTTCTTCTTTTTTCGTAATGTTTTCCCACTTTTTTCATTCTTTCAGAATCTTTTTCTCAGCTTTCTTGTATCCATTTGCTCCTCCTTTTTTATTTAAAGAGTATTTGTTCCAGAATCCTTTCATTTTTATGATAATTTTTCTAAATTTTTCAATACCTCTTGCTGAAATTAGATTTTCTTTTAAATCTTTATATCTGCAAACCATTCTTGTAGCACTTTTCTTATATTTGCTACCTGGTTAATTTGATTTATAGAAATTTTCTTTATTAATTTGGTTTTCTTCGGTTTTTAAAGGTGGGAAAATGTTGCGCAAGATCTTTCGTATTTTTATTTTTTTTTCCAATAAATTTTTATTTTAAAGATTTTTACGTATTCAGGAGCATATAAACCTTTTGATTTTTTCACGGTATTATAATGTCGTTATTTTTTTGCATCCTGCATAAGGTTCCATTTTTATGAAAGGTTTTAGGTAATGCAACAGGATTTATTTTCTGAAAGCTCTAAAAAGAAAACTTTATTTATTAATTTTATATTTATTATTATCATATTCATTATAAATATTTTTTTTCAAAATAAAAATCCGGGTATTTCAAATTCAACCTAATTTTATGTTTCATGGAATGAGCTTTAATTATCCTCTCTTTAAAATTGATACTTGGTTCATGAATAAATGAATGCTGTTCGTAAATATTTTGCGGTTATCTGACTAAATAGAAAAACCCAATTAAAAGGTTACTAAATATATTGCCTATTATAGGAAATTCTTTGTTTAATTATTAAAATTATCACATTTAATTGATTCGCTTCATTGTCTGTTATTTAAATAGTTATAGATAATTAACCTGGTAATATATCATTTCTGATGATACACAAATTAAATACAAAATTCTTACCAGTACACTTCATCTTAACATATATTATAATGATGATAGAGCATATGTATATGTTTGTTAAAAAAAAGTGTTACCCGTTGCATAGTTATAAACAGGCTAATGAGAACGAGCGGGGATGGTACAAGATGTTAGGTGGGAGGCCACCTAATTGTGTCCCGCCTCGATCTTTATCAATTAGCTGATATGAAAACACCACCATTGCCACCTCTTCCTTAACACTGTTTTCTTAATGAATATTCAATATGTTAAAACATAATAAGATGTACGCTGTACAGACGTGCACGCCTTTTAAACCTGATTTGATTACTTCCCACCTTTTTTTGTTATCTACTTATATTATTTTATAATAGCGTAAAGTTTCGTAAAATTACACTACGTAAGTTGATGTTAGTAAAACATGCATAATTTAACATTTTTTATTATGTGTTAACCAGTGAGTGTGTGTATACACACACTTATTAGTTACAAAAGTTTTACCTATCTATAATGTGTACGTCAAGAAATGTTTTGTATTACACTACACTGTATGATTCAAGTTTTTAATTTTTTTATTGTTCTTCTGTACACATTTTATTGTACATTATATGATTATTTGACACGTTTTAGACAAAAAGGTTGTATATTTTTTGAAGAAAAATAAAGTATTTTCTTATGCTTTCAAATATGTTTTTATTATAAAATCTGTTTTTTTTTTAATCTGTTTATTTCAAGTTTAAATCTGTTAGTTTTTTGTAATCAAAGTTTAAAAAGGAATGAAGAACGATTCAAATGATATAAACAGTTAATGTTCACTCGACGAAGCATATTTTAAAACAAGAAAAATGGAATTTAAAAACATTTTTGGTTCATAATAACCGCTGCTGGACACTAACTGTTGAACTATCCGGTTTTTCTCCACGTACTAGATCATGTTATTCGGAAAGGAACACTTAAATAAATTAAAAATATATTTTGATCAAAAATTTGTTCAAATTTTATTTAAATTAATTTTTGTTGACTTCTTTACTGTATTTCTTCTTATGGTTATTGTCCTTGATGCATGAGCGAATCCAAAAGGTCCTTGCATTTTGAAAACTCAGTTGAAAAGAATTGAAACATTTTATCAATACCGTATTGTCAAAATAACCAGTTGCAATTTGCATCTCTATAATTAACATTAATATTTTTTTTTCTTAATAGGTTCTTAAGAGAGGTTGACGTCACTTGCTCTAATGCATATTCATAACGACATGCACATTGGTATAGATCGCGTTATAGATCGGTATATTACGATGCATAATCATCAAGATGAATTTATTTTGTAAATTAATTATTGTATGAAATAAAATGTGTAAGATTTTGGATAGTAATAGATTAATTATAAATATTGATGGAATGAATGAACAAATTAAACTCAACTTAAAACTTCATCTTATTATTTTTTGTCCAGTCTTATCTTATTATATAATCTTCATTGTTTGTATGGCAGTTTTGATTAAAGTAGTTAGGACGACTATACAGTCCGAGCTTAAAGTTAATTTAGCCTGTAGAGTTTCCAAGAGGGTCACTTTGAATAACTAACAGCTTAATTTTTAAATCAAAGTAAAATTTAAGAAACTTAAACACTTTTTTTTTTTGCCGAAACCGCCCATTTTTGTCTCTTTTACAGCAATATAATTGGTTAAACGATTTTTTGTATATAAAAATAGTTCAGAATATAGTATACATCCAGTAAAACTGTATAAAATATTATATGCCCAATCCAATTAGAAGGAAGTAGGAAAATGTGACCCCTTGCCCACAATGGCCTCCCAAATTCAATTGCTAGATCCCTTCCTGCCTTTATGCAACATCTTTATACCATGACCTTCTCACTTATCTTTTATTACCCGTTAAAGTGAGATTCTAGTAGCTTCCGATTATTTTTAGATAATAATTGTTTATCCTTTTCTTGTCTTACTGTTTTGCACGTTCTAGTGATCCTTCTAGGAGAGTTTTAATTAATCCTTCTTCGTTCACGTTATGTCATAGCCAGTGTTACCTATTCTGCATTGTTAAGCTTCTACTCGCTTTCATTACTACTTCATTTTTCACTCGATTTTTCTATTTAATCCTTTCTAATTTCTTCCTTATCCACTTTTCAAACATCTCAGATTTTCTTTTGTCGTTTTTTTAATTCCATGTTTTACATCCTTTTAGAAGTGCATTCCAAACATACCATTTGTAAGATTTTCAACTTCTTACAATGTAATATTTTTTCTTTCTATTAAATTTTTCCTTTCCTTTGTATTATCATTTTTCTTTCATATTCACGTTTGAAATCTTATGTTAACATGGTACCTATCTATCTACATTGCTTTATTGTTCAGATCTTCTTTCATTTATCTAGATATTAACTGATTTATTTATCTTCTAAATTCATTACCTTAGTTTATGTAACATTTATTTTCAGGTCATATTATCACAGTATCTTTGAAATCACCAGTTGATTATTCTGCTTTAATCCAGAATAACTAAATTACTTGTGATCCAAAATACAATTTATTTTCCTTCCTTTTATGCTAATTCCTTGATCTTTTTGGAATAACATATCATATTATCTTCACAGATTTGCTTTTATCTATATCTTTACACATTATCAGTACTTCATCAATACTGTGTAAATGACAAAAAAAAAATGGCAGCAATCCTTGTTGGAATTTTTTTAAATTGTGAAGTTTTGTGCAATTCAAAGCTTATTTACTTTAATTCCTATTGCTTAAAAATTATCTCATAAGTTTTTGTTTTTTTTACTATAAAATAATGTTTAAAAAATGCATCTAAGGGGGTAATTACCAAAAAACATTTTTTTTTTCATGAGGTTGGCCCATACTGGTAAATAATACAAGTAAAAAAAAAGAAAAGAAAAAGAAACTGTAAAAACTACAATGATATTTGTAAAAATGTCCTATAAATGCTAACGTTTCTTATAAATAGCTATGACTACTTAAAATAAGTTCACGCTTCAAGCTTCATTAAAGAAAGCTAAACAGTATTCCCGTAAAAACAATACAACTAATAGATCATAAGCATAAATAGAACAAACAAAGCGTTAAGCAAAAAAGCTAGTCTTTATACTGGTAACAGTGTACATATTAAATCTTGCTGTTAATTCAACTACCTTCGAATAATGTTAATTAAAATGTTATATAGTTATATAAGTTAATTCACAGATTATTGTTCAGCAGATTATTATTACTTTCTTGTACGAAGTAAAGGAAGTATTGTAACTGCAAAAAATTTCGGTTTCCAGCTATCATCGGAAATATTCATTTTGACCATCCGTGGATCCATTTTGACTAGTTTCGGCGTGACGTCTGTACGTACATACGTAAATTTTACATACATACTTACGTATGTACGTATCTCGCATAACTCAGAAAGATTAGCCGTAGGATGTTAAAATTTTGGATTTGAGACTATTGTAACATCAGTTGTGCACCTCCCCATTTGATTGCAATCGACTGAACCAAAGTGTCCAAAAAAGCCCAAATTCAAAACAATTTGGCATTTGGAGTTTTCTTAACTGCAGTAATAAGCCCTCATTGAGAGCTTTTCAACGATATATCATGTGGTACTTATTTCCATTGGTTCTAGAGTTATAGCCAAAAGAAATTTTAATTAATGAAATATTTGGATTTTATAAGGGGAAGACACATCGGTTCGAAAAATATGAAAAAAATTTGAAGTTATTAGGGAAATAAAATTTTATGTACTTTTCATTTTAATTCAAAAATTGTTACAGAGGTTAATAAATTAATAAATCAGTATATTTAAATTAAAAAAAGTCAAAAATATATGTATATGAAATAGGATTCGAATCGATGTGTTAATGGTTACGGATCTGACACTTTCTCTCACTTACTCCACATAACTACTTAATGACGACTTAACTGTCCACTTTATTAAACTATTGGAGAATCGTATCTCACTTTCAAATAAAATAAGTTTAAATGAAGTGCTGCAAAAGTTGTGTATGTGTAATTTAATAGTCGTACAAAATGGTCATGTGGTATCCACATCAGATTATTTTTGAAACATAAAAATAAATCCCCTCATTAAGTATAATTACAAAAGCTATCTACTATCAATTGCATAATGTAATTTATTCTACAAATGAGAGAACTACTACACGAAAAATTACGCTATGAAAACGATAGACTCATTTTTTAAGATTTAAACCTCACCTGTTAAATGAGATTAATGATTAAATTTAAAAAAAAAAACATCTCAAATATCAACAAAATTTGATAAAAAAATTATATATCGGTCCAGTGATAAATAATGAATAAAACGAAATCAAGTTTGTAAAACATTTAGTTATTCTTAAAAAAAAGTACTAAAATTTGTATCAAACAGATAACATAATTACTTTTACGTTACACAGTATAACACATCCGCTTACGAGCGGATTTTTCTTTTTCTTTTTCTTTTAGAGTGTTCTTTTGATGAATATTACTTAAATAATTACTTTTATAATTACAGTTATAAATAGATTTGGATTATACTAATTAGATAAATATGAAATTTTTGTTTAGTTGTAAATACGTACTGAAATATTTTTGTAATCCCTTCAATATAATTTTTTTTATTCTCTAACGACTTACTTAATTTCTTAATACACTTGCATTAATATTATTTTATCAGTTAGTATTTTAATATACAATTATTACTATCAATTACAACCACTTCTCTTTACTTTTTATTGGTCCGATGATGGTGTTTTTCTATGCTTTTCTTGATCTTTCTAGGCACATGCAGGAACACTTCATTTTTATTGAAACCTATGTGAAAAAACTAACCTACTAAATTCTAACCTGATTAATATAGTAGATGTTCTTTTTTGAAAGAAATAATATTACTTTATCAATGAGTTTATAGGTTCAGTTTTAAAATTATACAAATAAACTTCCATCCCTCCTGTTTGTTCTATGTAAAAATTGAGTTGGTAGTTTCATATGAGGTTTTATATGATTAGAAGAATTCTTCATAAAGTATATCGTTCTTTATAAAAGTATATAGTTTTATTATATAAGTGTTTTATTAGGCGTATATTAAAAAATTTAACGTCTACAGTAATAAAATAATGTAAAGAACCTAATGTTTACATGACATTTTAGTACTACAGAGCGTTCTTCATGTTTTTTTTTTTTTTAATGTAAATTCTTTGAATCGTTTTGTACAATAAATAATTTTATGGTTATAGGAAGGTTTTTCTCTGATTATATTTTCTCTGTTTAAAACCATTTTTTTTTTTTTTTAAGAAACGCTGGATTAAAATACCTGATATTTGATATCACGATTAAGTAAAATTTTATGTCTC
The DNA here is from genome assembly GCF_047948215.1 of Lycorma delicatula. Lineage (NCBI taxonomy): Eukaryota > Metazoa > Arthropoda > Insecta > Hemiptera > Fulgoridae > Lycorma > Lycorma delicatula. The sequence goes on from NC_134460.1 coordinate 65,248,299, forward strand.
GTAAAACTAAAAGCTCTGATGAAGATCAAATGGCAGAGTTTTATTTTTGCGACGTCTGGTTTTTTATTCATTTTATTTTCTCCTAAATTTTTAATCTCAAAATACTTGCAAAAAAATATTTTTTGTAGTGTCAAGATTCATTTACTACAACATAAGATTAAACTATACATCAATCATCAATTATACAATAATTAATGATTAATACTTTTTAATCAAAATTACCTCATCAGTTAATCTATTATTACTAAAACATAAGTTTCATAAAGTGATGTTTTGAATCATAAAAATAATTGTAACACTTCAGATCTGTATGATAAATTAATTATTATTCACTGCCTTTTGGATATTATTCAAAATGCAACGTGTATGAATTTAATTTAAGTTTAATAAAAAAAAGGATTTTTTTTAGTAATACCTATAACGAAGTACGGTCACCTCCTAGTGGAGTTTTCGAGTAACGCTAAGAACCAAGCGAAAGTACATTTTTACCCTTACGGAGAACTGACAACCAACTATAACTACTATTTTTAAGATGAAGACCGATTATTTTTAAAACCCGCATCTTTCAGATCACGCAAATTTTCGGGTCATGTACTTACCAAATTGTTGCCCTGAAGAAATTACAATACACTGATATTTTTTTATAAATTGGACAGGCTCAACTTTTATTTATCATTATTATTCTCACAAGCATGAGTTTAATGAACACAGAGGAGTCCAAGGGGCAGAGTCCCCTTGTTAGACTGAAGAGGGAAGCTAGCCATGACCGGTTAAATATTCCCTGACCGCGACGGAAAACGCAAGTAATCATGTAGCCGCGATGGAGATGCTAATAATATACATATATATATATATATGTATAAATTATTGTTCATGTATTTGGAAAATGTGAAATTTGTAAAAATAATAAATGAAATATTTCGTGATAGCAGCAATAACTCCCGAAATAGTAAAAGACAAATTATTAATATTTTAAACATTAGGAACACACGAAATAAATCAATTAAAATTAAAACAAATAAAATTATACATAAACAATTATTTTTTCTCTTTAAGCCGATAAATAAAATACTGTCGTTTGAGGCGTCTGATTAATTTTACATTATACCTTTAAAACCCTTATAAGGACATAAATTTTACGTATAAAATTCAAATTCTTTGAAAATATTGGTTTAACAAAGTATTATAGAATTATTTTTTAGTTATTTTTCTTTTGGTAAAGAAAATAATAACAATTATCAATTTTTTTTTATTGATGTTTAAGGTTTTATTAAAATTCTGGAAAAGTATTATTACTACGTCGTTATACATATATATTTTCTTTTTAACGTTAAATCCTTTATTTTACACGAAAAATTTAATAATTGTGAAGGATATTTTTTCAATAGATTAAAAGAATTTCAATTAATTCTTACATTTTATTGATGAAATAGGTCAATTCTATTATTCTCACTATATAATACTCATAAAATAATATTTTGCAATACGTTCGTAACATGTAATTATTTTCTTTGGTAAACATCAGACAAAATTAAAAATTTAAAAAGCGATTTACATTATGGCTCATTTGCCATTAACTGGATAAATGCCCGGTCAACGATACGATTTTAGTTTATTTCAGTTTATAGAGGTAAAGAAAGAAATTTAAATGACAGAAATGTACTCTATACCATCTCCTTGGCAATGATTCAAATGATTGTACGCACTTAAGGTTGCTAATTAAAAGCATTAAGCGCACAACACCCCCACACCCACCATCATATCTTGTTCATTGCATTTCTGTTTTGGCTTTTACACTTGTTTTTATAATAAATAATTCTTTCGAGAATATTAATAACTTACAACATACATATTAATATTTATTACACAACAGAAATCCTTTTTCTTTCTTATTTAATATTTATTAAGTGTAGAAATTTAAATAGAATTTCGCATTTTATTGCTTTACAGAACTATATGTTTTTCATGTAATATTTAAAATGATCTATTAAAACGAGTAAAATTTACCGTATTTTTATATACATCATTTCCAGAGGTTATTGTACTCTAAGTTTACAAATATGCTTTTCCGTATAGTTCTACTTAATTAATCAGGTTAACCGGTCAGAAAACTACTAGATTTTAAACGCTTTTATCAATTTCCATCCTTAAAAAAAATTTACCTTACCCTTAAATACCTGTATTTTTATGTAAAAAATTTCTCATCAAAATGTTTTATCAATTTACATTTGAAGTTAACAATTTTGTAATTAATTAATCTAGGAACATATTACTGAAATACCATTTCTTTTCATTTTTTCCTTTATACATTTATTAAATAAAAATTATACAATTCTTAACTTTTACAGTTCCTTTTACAATTAATTGAATTTGAGTATTTTCATATTTCGTCCTAAAACTTGTTTTTGTTACAAAACGTTATAAAATGAATTTTAATTCATTTTCATTGCTTACTCAATAATTTCAGATAAAATTAAAAATACATCTATTAAACCGTTCTTCAAAAATCTATTTTTTTTCTGATTTTTTAATTGTATATGTTACATTCCTATACACTGCTAAATTCCTTATAAATATATGTATTTGTTTTTTTTTAAATTTCTTTTTAATTCATAAAGTTACAATATGTTCAAGTTTTCTTTTAATGTCTTCCTTATTTATTCTATCTATTCCATCTTTAAACCTACCTAAATATGTTGGTGTATCTTGTACAATTTGTTCTTCTGCCCTAATTTTTAATTCTTATTTCTCCTTAATTATATAACATTTATTTACCTTTGTTTTATCACCTATATTTTGAAATTAAGCAATCAAATAATAAACACTCACTATTTCTTAATCTTTAAAAATAATAACATTTTATTTGGTTAATAATAATTTGATTTATTTGGACTAAGATGAGGAATTCTCTTCCTACAAAAGTGTGCACACAGAATGCTTTCTCTAATAAAAATTTGAATCCGTTATTCAACTTCATTGAGAGCGTTTATTGCTAGTTACAATTTATACTTCACCATAACAGTATTACTACCGGCATATATGACTGCCAGATCATCAGCGTAGACGCTTTTGCTAATTTCTCCTGGATTGGCCAATATTATCAGTTTATTAATGGCCATCGTAAACAAAGTACCGCTCAATGGCGAACCTTGTGTTACGCCAGTTTCTAATATTCTTCTGACGAGTACCTAATGTAAACGAGAAAAAATACGGTCGGTATTGTAGTTGGTAAGTAATATCGGAACATTGCCGCGAATGTCCCCACTCATGGAGTTACATTATTCCATCACGCCAACACAGTATTTCCTTTCCTAGTGATGAAACTGTTGTATATAGCGTTTTCTGAATTGGTCATTTAGTCAGTTGTCGAATGGTACTGTCGAAATCCTGATTGATGCGAGGTTAAAAGATCTTTTCTTTTTAAAATCCAAATGAGTCAGTTAATTATTTTTTTCGAAGATAATTACAATAGCACATGTCAAGGAAATAGGACGGTAACTATTGAAATTGTTCTGATTTTTATCTTTTTTTTTTGAAATGGAACAATGCATGCTTTCTTCCATGCTCTGGACTCATCCCATTCAGCCAGATCTTATTAAACAGTTTTAGCAATCCGAATTTTGCAGTAGCTGTCTTATCACGATGTAATGTAGTTCATCTAAAAGAAGTGCTGTATTTCTTATTTCTCCAACGCTTTTACAAGTTCGTCAATTTTGAGAGGTACATTGAATGAAAAATTCATTTTGTTTTCAAAATTTAAATGAACCTCAAGGTTTCTATTTGATTTTTAAAACATTCTTCAAAATTAAACATTTTACTTGTTCCTTCGGACTGGCTGATAATTCAGCAATTTCGTTTTGTGGATCCACTAGTTCATCATCAGTTGAAGGCAAATTATGGAAGTAAAGATTGTGTGTCCGCAGATGGCCTTGACTTTCTTCCAAATATCTACTGCCGTCGTATTTCTGAAAATGGATGACATATTTTTAATTCCAGGATCGTTTTTTTTTAATCTGTCATAAGTTTTTTGGCATGTACCCTATATTTTTTAAAAGCAATTAAATTTTTTGATGTTTGAACATTTCTTGAAAGCGTTGTACGCTTTTTTCATACTTTTTATCGCTTCAATTATTTCATCATTCCACAATGATAAAGGTGGCTTTTTGAATTCCTTCTTCTTTCTTATCATTTCTTTCTTGGTTTTCAAATCTTGAACAGGTACTTTGTCTTTATAAATAGAAGAGTTCCATGAATGCTATCCTTTACACTATCACAGACGGGATAATCTTGGCATGGTTCTCCTTCGTGATTTTCTTCACCAGACACCCATATCTGCGATCTCTCACATCGAGCCACGGTGTGGCTAAATTACTGGTACCTGAAGCATCACATAAAAGCTTGCGCACACCCAAACGGTGAATATCAGCGCCCACCTTCTCCGGCACGGTAATTTTTTAAAAGTGAGGATGAGAGGCAGAAGGTAGAACTTCGCTATTCCTTCTCATGTTCAGCTTTCGAGCTTTATTTCTCCCCGCGGTGGCAACTCCTCCACAATTTTCTGCTTAGAACAATTAAGTATATTTTTCGTGTTCATTATTTTATTTTTGTAATGTGTGTACAAACGTTTCTATAAAATTATAAATATAAATTATTATTATTATTGGAAACACCTTCAGAAAATTACCTTGTAATTTAATTATTATTGATTTTCTACGTATACAATAATGTTTACAGATTTTATCATTCAGCCATATGATTGTGTTATATATATTATTATACTTAGAAAAAGCATCAATAACAGTTGCTCTTATTAGAAAGAAACTTTACAACCATATTTAAAAATAAAATGTTTACACGTTTACATGTTATGTAAAGCAAGTCATAATTTATGTAATGTACTTAGTTTGCTTTTAATAATCAAGAATAAATATAAAATACCAAATTTAATAAAAGTAGCCGAACTACTAATATTAAATTTTAATTTTTAAAAATAGTAATAATGTTCTGGTAACTTGTCAAGAACAGAATTCTAGAAACTAAATCGTGCTTGAATTTTCAGTTATTTATTAATAGAGATTGTTAAACTTAAATTACTTTATATTTATGAAATTATAAAGAAATATTATATAATACTAGACTGTCTTTATAAAATAAATAGAATACGATTACTCAAACGTTACATTCTTTTATTTTAACGAGTTTTTTAAGAAATATACAAAGAACTTTTAAAAAAATAATTTTCTGTATCTAAAAAAAATACACAAAGTATAATGATATAAAATTAGTTATAATGATGATAAATTGAGTAATAAAATATTATTGCAATTTTTGATAAAAAATACAAAAGAAAATTGCTACAAACAACTTAAAATAATACAGCTTAATAATAAAACCAAACCATTAATCTTAAACTATTTCATGTGAAAGTGTTAGGAATTGTGTTATGTTTTCTAATGTTATGTTTTAATATGAATGTCAAAGCAATTTAGCTGGCAGTGTTTTGAATGACAACTGTTAATGTGGTGTACTACGTCACACCCTTGTCAGGATAATTTTTAAGGGGGCTATGAAGAAGAGGGTGGGAAAGAGTGCACAAGAGGAGAGGAAGACAGAGCTATTAGTCAAGTGGTCAGGAAGAGTGTCATCCTGCTCTTCTGTTATCCCTGATCTGATATCTTTGACTAGTTAACTTAAATGACTGATAAACTGAGTTGTCATGCAAAGCACGTTACAATGTGGTAACTATTAACATAAATAACTAGTTAAAACTAAATATATTTATTATTATTATGTTGTTTAAATTAACATTTTTATAATCTGAATAAATATTAACATATTTTATTGGATAATTATAGAATACAATTATTTCTTCCTTATAAAAGTATTATAAATAATCAAGTTAATTAGCGATGACGTTACTTCGTTTTCAAAGTAATAGACGTTTAAGAAATATCTTATTTACTTCAACAATTACTACATTATCATTTTGAACTTAAATATTATAAAAGAAAATCATTAAAAATACTTAAAATATGTTTTCTAAAAATTAAAACTAGGCGGCCATTTCGGTAATTAAGTAATCATAATCAGTATAAATAGAGGTATGTATGAAAAAATTAAAATAAATAGATAAAAAGATTTTTATTAAGACTTTAATTACCGAAAATTCTATACAAATAGATATAGTAATACGAAAACTGTTTATAGAATAAATACCGTAGCAGTGAAACTTACTTTATCAATAATTATGCAAATCGATTTCATGATCGAATAACATCAATGAACCATATTTCACAACCTTTTAGAATTTATTGAAAATTTGATGGTACAAACATTAAACGGTTACCTTAGCCCCCCCCCCCCCAATTTGAATTTTATTCATGAGAGGGAAAGTCTAGTATATGTTATACTGTCTCTACATTTTTTTCTTGTTTAGTCTCCGGATAATTACCTTTCAGATAATAATTCAGAGGATGAATGAGGATGATATGTATGAGTGTAAATTAAGTGTAGTCTTGAACAGTCTCAGTTAGACCATTCCTGAGATGCGTGGTTAATTGAAACCCAGCCACCAATGAACACAGGTGTCCACGATCTAGTATTCAAATCCGTGTTAAAATAACTGACTTTACTAGGACTTGAACGCTGGAAATTTCGACTTCCAAATCAGTTGATTTTGGAAGACGCGTTCACCACTAGACCAACCCGGTGGGTTATACTGTCTCTACTTATATTGAGATAACCTTACTCAATGCTTTAAATAGAGCAGCCAACAGGTATTGGTGGATAATCTGAGTTTACTTTTAAAATAAAATATACATTTTTTAGTAGGTGTGTATAAAATGACAACAGATTATTATTTTAATTTTTATACTACGAACTTCATTAAAAATATATTTCTATATTGTTTCATACGCATTGTTTATTTTCTAATAAATATATATTAATATTTCTTTCAATTATTTATTTTAATTTCTACTTGTACGAGTATATACTAAATTCTTATTACCTACTGATTATAAATTTTTATTAGTCAAAATTGCTATTCAGTTTTAAATTTTAACTAATATGAAAACGGGTCATAAGCATTAGATGTTTTCCAATTTATTTTAACAACCGTTTTATTATTTAACTTTTTTTAGTATTACCTTAAACAGTTTATATAAGATATTGTTTAATAATATTGCTAGTAAAATGTCACTAATGTAGTAAAAATAAATAAATTCTATACTCGTACACATAAATACATTTCCCTTCTTTGACTAACGGTTTTTTTAAAAGATTATCCAACGTTTTTAGTTATTAATGAAAATTCATGAATTTTCAATAAATTGATGCAAATCTGTAAAAGCATTCTTCTTGCAATGTAAATGACTACTAAGAAAGGCGTTTTTGAAATTCCGGGTTAAAATGGAGAAACAGTGAAATTTAATATTTTTTGAATTTCTCGGTAACAAACAAAGATATCAACTTGTCTTTTGGTGTATGTATCCTTCATGTGAATATCTAAAAATTAATTTCGAGATTTTTTAAAATTCGATCTTGAAATGGATGAAGAAAGGTAAAAAATTTGAACAATAATTGCAATTTTTTTTCCCTTTACGAGTATATTAAACGAGGTATTCAATAGATTTGAACTTGCGAATAATTTTCAGATAAACATTTTAAAAACTTTTTCGGGTTTTTGAATTTTCAATTTTTTAAGGGGTGCAACGGTGGCTCAACCAACATTACCACTGTTACCGTATGAGCAAAGAAACCGGCTACACCTGCCCCTGCGGTTACTTGGGTAAAAAACATTAATAAATAATGACCGCGACAGGAAACGCAAGTAACCACATAGAACGGGCGAAGCCGCGACGGAAATGCTAGTACGTATATAAATCGTAAATAATTGTGGGCGAACAAATCAAGAGTAAACAAATCACTCCCAAAAATTTCATTAACATATTCAAGAATAACTATCTTTCCATGTCAGGCTTAGAAAGGAAATTTAGGAATAAGATCTTCTTCACCTGAGTTGAACATAAGATATCATATCAGTATGCCAAGCCATCAAAATGCTGATAATATTCAGACCTAAATTTGATCTTTATAATATGTCCACTGTATCATGAACATTACTATTCTCAGTAAATTTAACCTCTAAATAAATTTAGCCTCTCCTACCTCAGTTATTTCATAAATGTCACAGCCAAAAAGAAGATTGAAATAGAAATAGTGTAAAGCTACAAATTAATCTAACAATATCAGTGGTGAAAAAAATGAATTACATACATTATTTGAATTCAACACAGGAAAAGAATTTGATATAATATATACAAATCAATCTACACCACATCATTGTAATTCTTCTCAGTAAAAACGTTCGTTAGTCACATCTAAATGCTGTGAAAGATTACCATTACAATCTTACATTATATTTTCATTTAATAACTTAAACGTTATATTATTTGCACCAAAACAGCCCAAAACCTACGATTATCGACAATATTTAGAAGCCATTTTTTTTTTTGTTTTGTAATACTTTTAAAAATATTTTAAAATAAGATGTGTGTTTTTACTTCCTTGTAGGAAGTAAAGGACGTACGTGTGTGTATCTTGCATAGCTCAAAAACTATTAGCCATAGGATGTTGAAATTTTGGATTTATGACTGTTGTAACATTTAGTTTTACACCTCTCTTTTTGATTGCAATCGACTGAACCAAAAGTGTCCAAAAATGTCCAAAATCCAAAAAGTTTGAATTTGGAACTTTTTCTTAACTGCAGTAATCCCTCTTTGAGAGCTTTTCAACGATATATCACAAGTAGTAATTATTTTCATTGGTTCCAAAGTTATAGCCAAATAAAACTTTAATTAATGAAATATTTGGATCTTAGGGGAAGGCACATCATCGGTTCGAATCCGACTTCATCTCCTCTTTTTTAACATTTTTTTAAATTAAAATGTACTAATTTATTAGTAATTATTAACCTATCACTGCAAAAAAAAAATTGATGGATAATATTCAATAACACCAAAAAAAAATATGAAAAAATAGCAGAAGTTTTTAATTAAATAAAATTTTAAGTACTTTTCATTTAAAAAAAAAAAATGTATAAATGTAATTTAATAGGCGTACAAGGAAGTCATGTGTTGTCCACATTAGAATTTAAAAAAAGCTTTTAAAAATAACGTAAATAATAACTAATAATAATATTTTATTTAAAAAAGGGGTGTTTAAACATTTTTAGTTATGTTATGGGCGTAGACGTGTTAGAACAGGTGGAACAAACAACATACGTCATGCCCATAACTGCAACAACACAAGAACACTTCTCATTCTGATCATTATGAGCATTGTTAGGTGGGTGGCTATATGTTTGACCAGGTGGTATATAACCTGCACCACAAGTTACCACCCCACTTCTCATTAAGACTAGATTGATCACATTCAAATTCTATCGATATATTCATTTTATTACTGCTTTGCAATCTCTTTGTATAAATATTCAATACGTCATGCTTTAACCTGTGATTGTGTGTATGTGTATGTGAAGGTATACGTATACATAATTTTTTTTTTTTTATTATGTGTAGTACTATATTAATCGTCCACATCTTTAATTTTACAGTTAATTTATCTTTACCTATAATTATGACTTATAAATTTATTATTCATTGATAACCATAGTAAATAAATTATTCATATTTAACGCCTTGAACTTATTCTTATGAATATACTTGTTCATTTGAACAACGCATCTTGTCGTTCTTTCTTCTTATATCGTTTGTAATTTAATAAAAATATTTATATTTTATTAATTATATTACTAACAAGCTCTTTATATTTATTATTTTTTATGGAATTATTTTATATTTTAGAAAACAAATATATATCTTTAACACCATTTTAAAATGAGTTTAGTGTTATTATTATTATTATTATTATCTTCCGCAGCTCGCGCTTCATGCTGGAAAAGGCCTCAGCCGGTTTAAGCAAGGCATGGGGGTTCGGACTCTTATGTTCCTATGGAAGTTAATTACAGTATACAAAATCAAATATCACATAGTGAAACTGATAGACGCCGGGAGCATCCGAATCTATAGATTTTTCAGTGGCCCAGGTTAGAGCTGAAATACTTCCTCACCAGTGCACAGGTGTCCAAAATTACGGATTTCTGCATAGTGAGGTAGAGGTTAGGTGGAACGTCTAGAGTTTTCCGTGAACCATGCAGAGTGTTGGGTATTTCACCTAGTGCACTAATAATTAAGGACACTACTTTTTTACTCCACTCTGACTCCAGATCTTCCTGATCATATTTACCAAGTCCTGGTACTAGCTCTTTTTAGTATATTTCCTCTTCGTGTTGCAGATCAATGTATGGTAACGTCAACAATCCAGGTTTCCTTCTTCTTCTTCTTCTTATTATTATTTTCGAATTCTCCCACTAAATGGAAGACGTTAAGCAAATAACTCAACTTTCCTTTCGGTTCTGCTTGTTGCTCCAATAAGTTTTCATTCTTTCCGAGAAAGCTCGTTTAGGCTCTTCTGATCACTTTGGTCTATACTATTTTTGTTTTGGTTGCTCTGATGTAACTTCCCATTTGTTTACTTTGTATCTGAAGGTGTCTCTTTCTAAAATATCTGTTGGACTTATGTTGGCGTTTATTAGGTCCTTTCGAAGTTTGTCCATCCAAGGTGTTGAGTTCTTGAACGAGATTACATATTCTATTACCCTTTTTCTTAATCGATTTTCTGGTAGTCTACTGAGGTGACCAAAGAATTTCATTCGTCTTTTCTTAATGTCAATTTCGATTTTTGAATACTTTTCTGTTGTTTTGACTGATTGTAGCCTGCAACCATCTTGGGTATATTTTGCTCCTAGGATTTTCCGAATGATCTTCCTTTCTACTTTTTTAATTTCTTCAAGTTCATGTTTTCTGTTAAGTGTCAAAGTTTCACTGGCGTAAAGGACTGCTAGTTTTATAACTTTGTTGTAATGTCGGAGTTTAATCTGTCTTGACATACATTTTTTGTTTTAGATGTTGTGAACTAACCCTAGTACTTTTTTGACTTTTTGGAGACGATTTTGTGGTGAGATTTTTTCAAGGCCTGTTGGTTCAATGATTTCCCCGAGGTATTTAAATCATTAAAATATAACAATACGATGTTATATTTACTAATCTGTGCGTCTGATTTCAAGATATTCTGAGGATTTTCAAAAAGAATATATTTAATACATTATGTGTACGTTTAAATAAAAAATGATGTTGAGTAATATCTGTACCTAACAATTTACTTAACTAATTTTGTTAATAAATAAAAATTCTTAGATTATAGACAAAAATTATTTGATAGATTAACGTACATAATGTAGTTTTTCTAATAATTGTTCTGCTCATGAAAGTAGTTTTTCTCTGATAGTATTTTTAACCCTAAAGAGCAATTGTTTGGTGATTAACTCTAAAAAGCAAGAGTTCTTTTTTAATTATTTCTCAATTGGATACACTTCAATATATTACCCAATTTTTCAAAGGAATTTAAACGAATTTTAAATGACCGGTAGATAAGATCATATAAGTAAATTTCAAATACATTTCTTGTATAGAAATTATAATAGAACAGTAGTTTTAAATAAAATGTATGTACGTGGAAAGTTATCGGGAATTAGATTATTCGATTTTTTTTTAAATTTGAATTAAAGAGTTCTTTAGACGACTATGAATAAGAGAAATTAGAAATTACCACAAACTTGTAAAAAGACAAACTACACTGGTGGCCCATTTATTAAAACATCCAGGTTTCATTTATTTGGTAATAGAAGAATAGATAGAGGATAAAAATCGTAAAGGAAGTCAAGAGGAAACATATAAAACTGTAGAGGAATATATAAAATAGATAAAATAACAGAGGATGTAGTAAATATGTTGTGGTTAAAAGTTGGCACAAAATAAAAAAGAATGGAGAATAGTTATTTTAATGATTGATGAGAATAACTATTCTCTCTCTCTCTCTTCTATATATATATAAACCTATTACAAAATAACATATATTGTAAAGTTGTAGTTATATATACATTATAAAAATAATACAATAATAATACAAATACATACATACATACATATGTATATATCTTAAACCTAATACAAAATAATATATATTGTAAAGTTATAGTTTTGGAAATTTTTTCTCTTTAGTAAATGATGATTGATCATTAATATACTTATACAGTGTCTGTGTTTCAAGGTATAAATAACTTAGGTATAAATAAGTTCCACAATTCTTTATGGAACAACCCTGAGATAATTTATAACAAACATATGATTTTTTTTTTGTTAATGTTATTACTTATTATTGTTACACACATTAATCTAGAAAATAATTAACATTTTTTTTTACAACTTTAATTAAATAATTATTATTTATTTAATTGTAGAGTATATTTTTACATCAAGCGGTGGTTATTGACGGTGGTAATGGAGGTTTCCTTTTGCCAATATTTATAATTCATAATGTGACTCAACTATGCAAAAAAGCAGATGTTTAATGAATTGCGGTCCAGGTGTACGTATGTGTGGTTTAAGTTTTTTTATTTGTTGTTAGTCTGTTATTATACAAAGAGGCATCTGCATTTCATAGACTACAATATAGACGGGAGTTGTTTATTCATAACACGTATCATTGAAAAAACAATTAGTAATTCTTTGCGGTTAATTTTAATACAAAATTCACCAACGATTGACATCCGTCGGTGTAGTTTTTGGAGATACATATTTAATATTAATTTTATTTTGTTTAGTAAAATAATTATTTTTTTATTTTTTTATTTACCTCTGTGGTAGAGTTTTAACATTTCAGTCCTATCATCCTGAACGTTCGTACTTCAGATTTTGAGTAAGCTTTGGTATCTTTTTACACGTTAAAATATATTCCATTATTTCCTACTTTCACGCACATGTTTCCAATTTATAAGGTGGTAAATTAGTCATCTGAAAAAAAATTAATATTAATAATAATAATAATAGTACTAATTTAACTAAAATTTATATTTACGTTACGAGTCAGCACGAATAGATAGACTGCCTTACAATAAAATATATATAAGTTCTGAAGATTGCGTAATATCCTTGAGTATTTGTTTTGCTTGGCATTTCTCCCACCACCAGCCCAAAAATTCGGTCTCCCAAAAGCATAAGACCGAATGCCTGTGCCACAAACGGCAACTGAGCCCCAAACAGTTTAGCGACCAGTGTCCTAAATAGCTCCTAGAGCTTATATAATAGCGTGAGCGGACTAATCGCAGTGCCATACACCACCCGCTTACGTTCCCAACTACTCATTTGACATGTATTTACTAAAATGGGTAGGCGCACCCCGTCAACTACTAAAAATATATATGACATCCGTAAATTAAAATTTACTTTGTCAAGATAGCAATTCGCTATCTTGACAAAGTAGCGAAGGCCTAGGTCGCTGAATGCCAGCAAGTACCTGTCCACCACATTAAAGCACTTGGAGCCCTAATTGGCTGGTGGTCAGCCATATATCTAGAGGTTAGCTTCCACAACAGTGCGTTAGGTGTCTTTCCCTTAAATAAACTACTGATTTCGGTTGAAAAAAGCAACCGCATCAAGGAAATCCCACACGGTGCGACAATGCGGCTCTCGCCACATTGACTCGCCGCTTGTGAGTGGCCAATTTTCCACTTGACCTCTAAGTTCCAGGGTATCCTTGAGAATAACAAATATGCCTAAATCACCTAAATGTGATCATCTGATTCCATCTGCAAATAATATCACTGTACATAGCGCAAATGATTGGCTGTATAATACATATTATTACTCTAAGAGAAAGAAAATTATGTTGGTATCTGGTATACATTAATGTTTTTACGCGCGTTATAATTACAAGAAATAGATAGAATGAGGATAACCGGGTTGGTCTATTGGTGAACGCGTCTTCGCAAATCAGATCATTTGGAAGTAGAGATTTCTAGCGTTCAAGTCCTCGTTAAGGCAGTTACTTTTATACTGATTTGAATACTAGATCATGGATACCGGTGTTCTTTGGCGGTTGGGTTTCAATTAACCACACACCTCAGAAATGGTCGACCTGAGACTGTACAAGACTACACTTCACTTACACTTATACGTATCATCCTCATTCATCCTCTGAAGTAATACGTGACGGTAATTCCGTGAGGCTAAACAGGAAAAAGGAAGGGTGTTAACGCCTGTGTAGATAGAATGAGGATACAAATTAACATATAAGGTTTTCTTTCTAAAAATAATGAGTTATACATATTCGTATACTCAGTATGGAAAAACAATGATATTTTTTTTAGTATGAAGATTTACGTTAATTTGATAAAAATACTTTTTGATTGAAGGAAACAGAAGTAATGTAAAATAAATTTGCAATTTATATTTTTGAAGTGTTATTAAGCCTAGCCTAACACGATAAGCACCACAACTCCAGTTTCTCTTCTGTACAATCAAGAGGCAGGAATCAATTTGGTCTATGATCAGTTTCGTGTGTATATTTACTTCTATAAACTTCAAAATAACAAAAAAAAGCAGTTACTCAAGTAGGTTTCCACAACCTTATCACAAATCAGTAGGCGTTTAGCTAAAACTTCTACAGCCACACGGGAGAGGCGTGATCATGAATATTGAGAAAGGGGGAGTTAGTCAAGAGACTATAAAACGAGACAAAGAACTCCACCTAAGGAAGTACTAACCCCAGTCAAGATAGTGTACATTATAGATCCCTTTCTTAATTCCTTATGTACTGTAAATAAATATTGGCGTATTCATACTCACGATAGTAGAACTTTTTTTATCAATAGTCATGCATTAATGAGCTTATATATACCACTATATATAAATATATATATATATATATAATACATCAAATTGTTTTTCTCTCCCAGCGTAATGAACAAGCTTAAAAATAGGTCAGGCTTTCTTAAGAAAAACCTTTCCCATTCTAAGAACTGTGTAACGTGTCTATCTGAACAACAAACGTTTAGTTAAACCCTCCCAGTATCCAGAATAAAAAAGCTCATCCTACATAAAGCGTTCCATACGGAACGCTTCCAAGCGGAAATTTGAAAGTTTCCGATTGGTTGTATTCTCATATCAACCAACACAACCAGTCAATTTCAACCAATACAACCAATCTGGTGACATTTACTACTCGCTAAAAGTACACTACCAATCTATTCATTATAGAAAATAACTAAAATTTGAATCATAATTACCTTATCTTAAGAAAGAAAATTTAACTGGTATTTCTTTTTAACACAGTTACTTTATTAAGATATATAACACTTTCTTGAAAAGGTAATGTGGAATCAGTAAGTTAATTTGTAAATAAAAAATACTTTTTTCTACTCAGATATACTGGTTATTACTCAGTAGAGGACGTTTACAAGTCTTATCTTCAAAACGTAATAACAAATTAATCTAGTTTAAAAGAAAAAAAGAAAGAGATTACTAGATTTTTACATCTTATTTTGAACCCAGTGATTAGTTCAGACATTCAATAAGGAAAAAAAATACAAAACTTCTGTTTTATTCTTGTGGATTTTATTTATTGTAAGATTTATTATAAAAATAAATTAAGATACTAATATATTATTTAGATATGAAAATCATTTTTTCCCATTAATTAATTCGTTACCACTGTCACATTATCAGATATCTGTACTATGTTCACCAAAAATATAAATTATATTTTTTCTAGGTTATTTTCGTACCAGTTGCTACTAAAGAAAATATATATATACGAAGCTTGTAATTCTGATATATTTTTTATATATAATCATCTTGTAGCACATTCTTAACATTGACCTGTTTTATAATTATTATTATTATTATTTTAATCCTATTAAAGAGATATGAAATATCAAACTTAATTAATCGTTAATTAATAACTGTACATTAGTTTTACATTATCAAATTAAGTTATGGATTAAACTTTATTTCAATCCTATTATGATTTGGATAAGGTTTTTTTTTTTATAACAAACCTAGTAAAAATTGAATATTCAAATTATAAAATTGATTGAGTTTAAATATCCTGCTTTTTTTTACAATTTTTTTACGTTAAAAAATTTATGTTACATTTTTAACTTATTCTTGTAGTAGATATAACATTTAATAACACTGAGTCATTTTTTGAAATTATTAATCTACGATTTAAATAAATAACCAGCAAAAACTAATTTAATATTTCATGATATTAAGTACTATTTTTCTTCTTTGCTATGAAGAAATTTTGTTTTTTTTTCTTTAGAGGGTATATTGTGAACTACATCTGATTTCATTAAATCATAATGTATACTTCGTACGTAACATATGTACAACAATGAACATTATACTAATTTATGATGACAACTTACAGTGTATCTTCGTTCATAATGAAATTTTTTAATAATTTAATGTTCTAACCTCTTATTGTAATTATTTTAAATATTTTTTTATGATTATCTATGTATCTGCTCATAATGAATTCTATTAAAATATCTAGGGTATTCGTTCATATTTATTTATTAATAAACTTATTAAAGAATCAACACAGCTAGACACAGTCTGTATAATATTGTGTATCCGTATTGCTGCACTGACAATGGCAGTTCGTCTCGCGGGCTTAATGACTTGTAATAGATGTGACCGTCAGGCCTTTGCTTCTCACTGATTTCATCAGAGTCATTACGTTTCATTAACTGAATCACGCTCTTCTGTTCGCCCACGTATACTAACCACGTCGAGCCGGGTACAGAGAGTAACATCGCAGCGCACCGACCTAGCACGTTCATTAACCTCCTCTAATTCAGCCTTATCAACGCCCAATTATTCCATATCCGCACCTATATAAACTGTTCTTCATCCCTCTCTACCTCTCACCCGCTTTCCTCGTCATCACCACTTCTAAAAAATTGTTCATCCTTAATATCTAAGTACATACGTGTCATAACCGTAACTTTACTGATAAATCATTTCCAACACAAATATATGTCTATAAAATAATTATGCGAACATTAAATGATGTTGCTTTGTGTAATAAATCTTTCCTTTATTAACGTAGTCTAAAATTTTGTATTTAAAAGTTATAAAAGAATATAATTTACGTTCTACATTACGGCTTATTACTTTATATTTTGAGCTTTTCTTAAAAAATGAATTGTGTTTACTATTTTTTAATAATATTTAAAATCATAATTACAATTCTTATAAGGCATGATTTTTTACGTTATATTTTAAATTAAGCTAAAATATTAAGGAAAATTGATTATTAAATTTAGAACATATATTTAGTTTATTTGTTTATAATTCTAGGGAATTTAAGTAATTATTATTGGTTTATAACTTAAGAATAATCCATCATTGTAGGCTTTAATAATACAGTTTAATAAATGCAATTGAATTTTTTTTCTGCTGTTGAGGAATTAATAATGAAAGATTTTATGTATATTATTATTTAAATTCAGGATAAATCGTTGGAAAGTAAGTTCATATTTTAACCACTGCTCTAATTACCGGTTAAATGTGGAAGTTCATCCAGCGCTTCTTATGCACCTTATGGGAATTCTATTTTAAAATATTAAATTACATTAAAAAATCGGCTAAAAACTATTACACTTTATTAAAAGGTAGGAAATAATAAATTTGCACATGAACACATAATTTACAACCTGAATTAAAAACCTTTGATTATAATCATCTATTTTTTAGAAACAATACACAGATATCAGAAAATTAAAAAGAAAAATACATTAATCGCCTTTGCTCTAAATTTAATTAAGGTAGAATTTTAAACGCATCTTCTACAAGAAGTTCACTGAATTTGGTAATCTATTCTCTTAATAATTAACAGAGGTTTTAAGGATATAAAATATCGATAACCTGAATTCTAATCTACTTGATTAATTTGTAAAATTATTACACAGAATTGTAAAGGTACATTGCTTTTAATAATGTAAACTGAATTATTTGATGTACTGTGAATTTATGAATAAAATTAAACTTGAGGCAATAAAAACATTTTCTTACTAATTCTTCTCATTTTTTTTTTTACGATCTATCTTTAGGTACATATTTCTTGTGTCCTGTTTTAGAATTTTATTTTCTCTCCCGCTTAGTAAATTCTTCAAAGTAAAATTACTTTAATGACCATAAAACCAAGAAAGTGCGAAAGCAGCTAACAGGATCAATTTTTCTACATCTTTTCTGGTATTTTTCCAGCTTATATAGCTACTCTAATTAGACTTAAAGGTTTACTATAAATAGATAGTTTTTCTTATTGTTACCACCTCTTATTTCCCCATATAATTCAAAGCAATGGATTTCTATTTAATCACTTAATATACATGTTTATCTGAATAAGTACATATTGTTGTACTTATAAGTACATACATTGTTGCGACGTCGACGGGACGCCTTTTGTTTACAGCGGTGCGGTAGATTTTAGAGTGATGGTGGACTGTATGTGTTCATAGGTGATGAATTAAGACCTTTGTTTTTGATGAATGAGTGAACACCTTGTTGATTACTGAAGGATTGTTTAATTGTACGCCGTCTTGGCGGTTTAAACTAATTTTGTAGCATAACACTTGTAACTTATAATTTAACATTAAAGATAGCAACCATAAACTAAATAAAACTCAAAGTAATGTTCATCCGTACAAGAACTGAGAGAGTCTATCTGGACGTGACCGCCTTGAGTCAGGTGTGAGTGCAGACTGGTTAGAAGACGCTACGTACAGTGCTCGAGGGAGCAGCTTGTGACGTAGAGTGGCGTGATGGTCTGGCGGCCATAGTTTGCCGTGGGCACCCTAGTCACCGCTAGGTTTCAGCACCCGACGACAAGAGGGGGTGAAAACGTAACACACAAACACACACACATATATATATATATATATATATATATATATATATAAATTAGTAAGGAGAATACCTTACCTCCCAAAATCAAAATATTTCCATTTTCTCTCATCTCGTAAATTTATTCTTTTTACTTCCTTCTACGAAGTAAAGGAAGTATTGTGATCGCGAAAAATTTCGGTTTTCAGATTTCAACGGAAATAACCACTTTGACCATCCCTGAAGCCATTTTGACTACTTTCGGCGTGACGTCTGTACGTACGTATGTGCGTATGTATTTCACATAACTCAAAAACGATTAGCCGTTCAAAATTAAAAATATTTGGCTCTTACAAGGGGAAGGCACATTGGTTCAAATCCGACTTCATCTCTTTTTTTAATTTGAATATATTGATTTATTGAAAAATATTAACTTCTATTTGTAAAAACGTTTTTTAATAAGATATAATAATTCAATAACAATAAAATAAAAAATGTGAAAAAATATCAGAAGTTATTAATGAAATAAAATTTTATTTACGTTTCATTTTTTTTAAATGTGTATATGTAACTTAGTAGGTGTACAAGGAAGTCATGTGTTGTCTACACCAGATTTTTTTTTTCATATATATTCTTATAACATCATAAAATTATTATGAGGTACTTTCATTATAATACTCATTAGGTTTTGCACTTTTCATAATATAGACTTTACGTTGCGAACCTTACCTATTAAAAAAAAGACAAAAAAGAATTATGATTTTACTTGATTTATTATTTTTTTATTTATAGTTTGGTATAAATTTTATGTTAAAAATTCAAAATCATTGAATTTTAAAAAAATTATAAGAAAAATGTATATCGTATTTTTGAAAGTTTTGGTTTACCGTTTGTTATTAAAAGAGAATTTTATTGTAAAACACCAAATATGTTATTAAATGCTTTTAATTAAAACAAGTATAATACGATTTACATAAAATAAGTATAATTACCACATATTATGCAATTACTTGTCGATCTTTAAAAAAAGCAATGTTGTAATCTTACTAGTGTTAATTCTGATGACGCTGTTTATAGTAGTTTAAACAGTATACTGCACTATAAACATACTATTTTATAGGTAGTACAAATCTAAGTTAAAAAAAAAAACTTGCTATTAGTTGGCTTAATTTCTTTGAAAATTATGGTGAAAAGACCTACTGCGTAGAAAAAAGTTTAAAAATTGTTTATAATTTTGGCACACACAGTAGTAAAATTGGATTATCAATATAAGCTACATTATTAAATAATGAAAGCAATTTCTTATGAATGACCGATAAGTATTCGATGGTTGTTGAACATTTATTTAATTTATATCTGAAATAATAGAAATTATGACATCATTTTATTTTGTTTACAATATTTAATATCAATATCAATAAAATGTATTGAGAGAATGCGAAGTTCATTGCATAAAACAGGACTATTAAATAACTATATGATGTATTAAAATAAAATGCCTGATACTTCACTCATTGAAAAATAAAACTATACAACTACGTATCTAGACAGTATAAAAATAAGAGGAGCTTACACAGTTATCGTGACCCATAAATAGAGGAGAGAATGCAGCCTTCCTGACATAGGCTTTCTTCAATACATGTCGGTTAGCTCTAAACGTTATGCTCGGAAATGTCCCAATTTATTATGTTGTTATATCAACGATTTTGACGTTGTGACATGTTTTATTACAATTCTATTCTACTAGACCGTAATCCAGACATATACAATAAAATTTATTGTATTTAGATGTACAAGATATGTATTTTAGTATAATTTTTTTACTTATTAACAAATTACTGTTGAATTAATTACTAAAATTTACAAGTAAAAAATAAAACCTAACTGTATATTTTAATAATTATCACTCAATTAAATTCTAATTTAAAAAAAAAAATAATACTTTTTAAAAACATTTTTACTTTAGGGTTTTTTGTACTGTTTTCATATTTCAAAGGAAATGAAAGAAAAACTGAATTAGATGTAAATAGACCGATTATTTAAACCCTTTAATTGGTTTTGATTATTGGTATAAATTTTATTCATGCATTGTTCATTATATCGTATGCTGTATATAATATTGAAAAAATTAATTCTGTTAAATTTAATAGTAACTGTATTTATAAAGTTAAAAATATTTTTTTTTTTTATTAAAGAGCGTGCATCAGCAGCTGTGGTCATTAGCCCAGTAGAAATTGGTAGCGTATGAAAATATGCCACGGCTAACCTGGATTCGAACCCGGGATCTCCGCTCCAAATGCTGAGATGCTACGTACTCACCCGCAAAGGTTGGCTTTTTTATTTTATTTATTTTGATAATAATAATATTTTTATAATAATTAATTATAAAATTTAGAAATAAAAACACCATCAAGGTTTGGTCAATATTAATTGTTGACTGGACGGTCTCAGTCTTTGTGTTTGATAAAATGTAACGTTTCGTGATTGTATATATTATAGTGTTTAGCGAATTCAGCGGTAGTACTTCTTGTATTGGCAAACAATTTTTTGTATTCCAGTTGTTAAATTTTCACACATCTTTTGATTGGTTAAAAAACAAGGATTATAATTGATTGGAATTTACCGTCTAATAATTAATCTTTGGTCAGTTTCGTTTACGATTTAATTGTTGTGGAAATAGTGATTTTTGACTGGTCAATCGTATTCGTATTTGTGATTGGTTAGGAAAAACGGCGTTCTGATTAGTTAGTTACTGAAGTAATCTTGGATGGGAGGTGTAAAGCGTAATCTGCGATATGCAAGGATGATTGTGTATTATCATTGGTTTATTTTTTATCGGATTTGCTGTGGGAGGATTAAAATTATTAAGTTATATTAAAACTATCGCTGTTGTTTTAAAAGTACATAAAAATTAAGCAGGAAAGTTGAAATTTTCCAAATATTTCTATCTCAAAAAGATGTACTTCACCCTAGTATCCAAGAAACCTATATGAAGCCAAAAATTTTTATAGAAAAGTAGGGTTGTGACACACCATTTTATACAGCATTAAGAAACAAAAGTTTTTATGTCAAACCATTGCGATTCGACAATTCTAATCAAAATGGTGGGTATTTAATATTTTTCAGTATTTACAGTAAACCACAAGTAGTCGTCTCATATCAAAAAAATAGATGGTTTTAAATAGAAGCATTAGCTATTTTTTTTTTTAACTTTCACTAATACGCAATTGAAATATAAGAGGTGTTGTACACCACTTTTGAAACTATCTTTAAAAAATTGAAATTTCGCCATTTTAGTTGTACTTCAAAGTTTTATGTCAAAATTGTTGTTTTTAAATGCACTTTTAAATTACATACAATAATACATAATGCACCCTTTCTATTTATCATTTTTGTACTGCCTAGCAAGAGCAAGAGGAATATTGATGTTACACAACGCTTCTAGAATAAGTTGGCGAAAATCATTACTGAGGTGCCGTGGTTTGAACTGAACGAAGAAATTCATAACTATCTGGAATTGTCTTATGTCTGCAAGGAAATCAAGCGAATCGGTTCACATTAAAAAACCGCCTAGGTAACAATGTAAACTACCTAGTGTTTAATCTCCTAGAATCCAGTAAAGTTGTCTGGCCGATTCAAACGCGTTCACATGCTCGTCGACCTGAAGGGGAGGGAGGAGTCTGAGTGATTCTTCTTCTGGATTGACATCCCTTAAGTGATGAGCATCTTCTCGATGGCTTGATGAAGAGCCTAAATTCCTTTCATAAGCTAATCATGTTACTATTTGTTTTTATTTTCCATTTTTTTGTAATATTATTTCATATTTTTGTTTTATGTTAGGGTTTTACGGACTTTTGTGCTTTTTATGGAATGAATCTGTCGAAGTGCATTTATGTAAATGAACTATTGTCATGTTTATATCAGTTACTGGGGGATTCATTGGAAACCCCTCATCATGTGCTTATTGTAATTCTATTACTTACGTTTCCTTCTTGAAATCGATTGTAAATAAACAAATTGATACAAAACAAATATTTTTATCGATAAAATAAGGCCATAAAATCGTATATAAGCTTATCGTTATGAAAGTGGTAAACTCTGAGGAGCAAGCTATTTTGGAATTGTTGGAAAACAATTGATTTAGAATCGGATGGGATATTACCCGATCGAATTTTAGAAAACAAAGGCGACACAGTATGTTTACAGATCCGATTAAGATACATGTTTTTTAAACACATTAAAATCACTGGTTTTAGTTAGTTATCATTTTCTATTCTCTCCATTTTATATACTTATAAATTAAAAGAGAATTTACCAAAGTCTATAATTGATCCCGAATAATTTATCCATAAAGCGTATACTTCGTACAAAGAAAAGTATGATTATTAACACTCAATGAGTTTCAAATGGAGGTTGGAAAGGTTCTATTTTTTTATTTGATATTTCATTGCAAATAATATTAAATTTCAGCTTAAAAAAAATGATTTATTTAGTTAACATTTTTTGTAATAATTTTTTACCCAAATAGTTTTTTTTTCATTTTATTAGTTAAATTATTTTAACTAATCAATTAGATTAAATTATCACTTAATAAAAATGTGTTTTCCCATCCGTAAAACTTAATGTAATTTAAGTTTTTGTAAATATATAATAAATTAAAAAATAGATAGACGTTAGTTGGAAGTAATATAATACTGTATTTATAAAGGGAACATTTAAGCCGAGAGAGGAATCCTAAGAACCGTTGAATATTGTCAACAAATATGATGGTAGTCGAAGATAAACCGACGCTAAGGGACCGGCCTCTGTCAATTTGCAATAGAAGTGGGAACTTTAACAATGGGCATCAGCATGAAGAGATGCTGGTAATGGCAATAATTGGCCAACAGCGCAATAAATAACGACCATTGAAAGGCAAAAGCACTCACTGGTCATCGAACTGTTATACTGCCGCGGAAGATATAAATTATACAAAACAACATGCTCTGAATACATTAAAATTTTTTACGACGGTTATGGGAAATGAGCCTTGCTCAGTCGTCAGTTGTAAGACATAAATTGCAGTGTCAATCGGCAATCATTCTATGAAAATAGCAATTACATCGAGCCATCCGTCCTCGATCTGTTCATTTGTTATTCCGCAATCAACTAAAGTTGAAAATTCATCTACTTTTAACTATTTTATTCTTATTAAACTGCTTAAATGACATCTACATTTATTATTTTATTTGTATCGGCAAAAGAAAAAAAAATATATTTTTTGCATCACAGTCTACACACTGCTTATAAATAATGTACTTTAATAAAAAAAATAAATTGTCTGTAAATTAATGAAATAGTATTTAAATATGTCGAAGGTTGTTGACCTCAAATCAAATTAAGACTGTGTTAGAAAGTAGTGCTGACTGCAGTCAACTTTTAATTCATTACTGTACAAGTGCAGTTTGTTCTTCAACTGAAGTTTAATATAATCTTTTGTTATTTTAATCTCCAATTTTATTGTTAAAATTTATTCATTTTTATAATTATTTTAATAGGGAGTGTACTGTGCTTCTGCTGCTCTGAATTGTTCAATAATATAAGTCAAACGGGATGTATGGGTTGAGAATCTGTTAAACGTAATATCACTTCTATGCTGTTCTAGTTGAAGTATCAGTTTCATACTTCCAATTGTCATACAGTTTTGATAAATGGAGGAGGTTCTCCTTTTCAAAATCTTCTTTCTATTTTCGTGTAGATCTTGAGAAAGTATTCAAGATCTATAGGAAGAGCAGTTATATTACAACTTGAATTTAACTTGGCTAAAAAAAATTGTTGATCATTTATGTGATGATTCCTTCCGAGTAAATGCCCCAACTTTCTAAAAGATTGACGGATGGATGACCACTGCTAAAAGGGATACTTGAGATTTTATTTGGCTGGATTGCTTTTTTTCGTAGAATTTTTGGAGGCTAGATTATATTTCATCCTTTCGTCCCTTTTCCTTATAATTTATCTTTTTCATAATTTATGTGTAAGTCAGATACTATACTGATATTCCAATACTGAAATCAATAGAGTCTTTAAATAAGAAGGATTTTCAACGGATGGTTTCCGGAACTCTGTTGTTCATTGGTTGTATAATAATTTTCATAGGTAAAATATAAAATTACGAATGCACTGGGCTCATAAACTCTAATAAAAAAAAAAAATATGTGCCCTAACAAAACATTTACAAACATGTAAAGGTAAGATAAAATATTCTCCCATAAAATTATAACTATTCTGCAGAAGAATAATTTACTAGGCTTACTAAAGAAAGCTTACAAGTTAAATCGTAAGAAGCCTTAGACAGGGCTTTATGCCATTACATGTGTATTCTATTCCTTGGCTAAAGTTAGTTTTAATTAAAAATATATTGATCTACTTATATTTATTTATACGCAATTATATTTATATTTATAATCACTATTTACGTTCAGTAACATACGTACACGATTTTACATACAAAAATTCAAATCCAAAAAAATGCCGAATTTTTATTAGTAGTTATAATTTAATTACTGATTATAGTAATTATAATTAAAGATACCTTAAAAAGCAACTAATCTAAATGCTTTAATATGACCATACCTAACAATACTACTAACAACCTCTTTTTTTTTCAAACAAATATCTACTTTTCTCAGCTTCGTCATAGCTAAATCATATTTAGACTCGTTTTGTATACATTCCATTTTAAAAACTCGCTGAACAATTTAGGAGTAATAATTATACTCAGTATAAAAATTATGACGATCGTAGCAGAAAATGTATATCTTTTAATAAAATTTCTGTATTTATAAGATTCTGTAGGATATTAGCAAACACCTGCTAAGTTTTTGAATTCGAATCATATCATTTTTCATTTTATATCATAGTATAATCTTCTCTTAGATAATTTAATATTTAAGAATTTTTCTTATGTTCAATCCATAAAATAAGAATGAGAATAACATTTATTAATATCCCTTCCTTTGTAAGCTTTTCTATCATTGTTAAATAGTTCTTTTTTTTTAGTTATATTTTAAAGAATTGGAAAAGTTCTAGGTATTTATTATAACTACTGTTATATTTTTACCAAGTAGTCCAGAATTATAATGCATATTAGAAATGCAATTTTTTTGTCTAAAGTTTCACTACATATCAATAATAATAGTAAAAAAATATTTGTCTTAATTTATGAATTTTTTTTGTAATAATTTTAGAGAATAGATGAACATAATTAATAGAAAATTATATCGAAATGACCAAAGTAGTTTACAGAATTACTCAATGTTTCAGTTTCTAAAATTCTACAATAAATTACGAATGAAACTGCTTAGTTATTACTCGGAATGCTTAGTATTTTGTTTTTGGCTTGATATCGCCACATAATCTTCAAGCTAGTGCGTGAGTTATGAAGTGGAATCTTGTACCGTATGAAAAATGCCAAGCCTGACCGGAATTCGAACCCGGATGAAAGACCGAGACACTACAACTCCGCTACGGAGATTGGCGAAGTTATTTAATATCAATGTTTCGTTTGTTATGTGCCGTTATTTTCATTTAAATTAATAACTGAACGGTCAAATGATTCTTTTACAAATATTTTGATTATTAGTTGGAAAATAATGTTAGGTTTAGTTTTAATACACCCAGATAACTTCATCATTGAATGAGCAGTTTAATTTATGAAACATCTTATCATATACTACAGCTTCATTTTCCATTTGGTTATATTTGAGGCGCTTAATAAATTACGATCCAAGAGAGAGAAGTTACGTATATAAATAATAATGGCTAAAATGAGTTTTATTTTCATGTTATTTCTGAGTTACCTAAGAAACTGAGGAAATTTCATTTACTTTCTTTATTTAAATTTCGCCCATTAATTCAAGATGCACATTGTACACAAACAGACATACATAGGGAGAGAAACAAGTAATAATAATAAGACAAACAATGAAATGTTTTTATTGTAATTAAATTTACATGCTTAACAATTAACCAAAACTTTAAAGAGATGATAATTAAGACAAGTATAATTAAGACAAGTACATTTTTACAGCTTTCACGCAACATTTTATAAATTTTAATTGATGATTTCTCCTTCAACGTGCATGGTTAGTTTTTTAACGAATGTTGTGGGTAAATTTTAGTAAAAATTTCAAACTAGAATTAAAGTAAATAACTTTGAAACAGTTCTTTTTTTAGAAATATTTGGTGTGACTTATCGTCTCTTTCCAAATAAAATTTGGTAGCGGGAAAAATATATCAGTAGTTTAACTTTTATTCAATATATGCATATGGAGAATTAAATAAAAATTTATATTTCGTATTAGAAATACTGTTATTCGATAATGAAATCACTTCAACTAATTCCTTCTTTACTGAACTAGGTTAGTAGTTTATTTCTGGTAATATTATTGTTGGGTATGGTTGAGTAGTAGTGCATTAAATTTTGCATATAAATTTAAGTGTTTAGTTTACTCTTACTACATTTTTCTGTAAAATCAACAAAACTTTTTTACAAAAACAATTATTGATCAGGTGTAATATTAGAACTAGTATAGATTTTTTTTGGTAAACTTCTTAAAATTTTCATTAATGCAGGTGAATTTTAAATGCTTTATTTACTTTTTTTTAGTAGTCTCTAAAAGTTCTTTACAAAAAAAAATCATTTATAATGAATTTAGTAGTTATTTTTCAACAGCCATGTGGGGTGTAATTCACATACAATAAACTACCGTATTAAATTGTGTTTAAAAATAATTTGTTATAGTTTATATTAAATTTAATTAAAAAATTATTTTTTTGTTTGTATATAGAACTATTTTACTCGAAATATTATAATTTTAAATTTTAACCGCACTGTATTTAATATGTAAGGTAACACAATTATATCAACTGTTCTAGGCAACCCAAATACCAATCTCGTTTAAAAAAATGTTGACAACTGTCGGTTGTTTCCAACGCACGACTTACACACACAAGTTAATTAAAAATATTTATCATTTTATTTAATTATAATATTTTTTCGTTTATTTAATTCAATGATTCTAACTAAAGCGCCCGCGTATGCCATATTTAATTCGGGTGAATGTGGTTTACTAGCGGCGATGGTCAGCACTAACTAAGCTAATGTAATTTCACAACTTACATAAAAATAAATTCGCTTGTATGGTCGGCAGACTGGTGTAGCCTCAAGGCTTAACGCACTAGGTATCGAGTCAACCGGACGATCGAATTCGAGATCCAGCCAGACCGAGTTACTTTTTTACACTTTAAATGTTATTCATTTATTTAATTCTACCGCTCACCTGTGATGTCACAACATAGCAGAAAATCACAACAATATTTTTTAGAGTGGGGGTGCGATTTTGCAAAATATTTTTTGTGCAAATATTATTTTTTAATTGTTAATAAATGTACCTAAGAAAAATATGACCTTATTAGGCAAAATCTCGTGATACCCCTTAGGGGGTGATAGCCCTTCCTATACAGCCTCACCCCCTTAACCTTTTAAGTTGAAAATTTAATTGTATTAATGCTTTATTTATAGAAGCAAACTGACAAAATATGGTCAAAATTTGACCAGTAGTTTTGGAGATATAAAATGATTGAGAGGTCAACATCGAACAAACATACATATCAAAATTAACATCAGGAAAACGTTTTGGTTCCTTAGGTGACAAAACTTCAAGATCCGATGAAAATCGCATATGTCCAAATTGGACCGATTACAATACTTTTCATTCTAGAGCTATAGTTGTAGGTAATCTGACCAAGTCTGGTCAAAATCGGTTGAGTAGTTCTGGAGTTATAAGGTGATTTATAAGCTAACACTTTAAACCATTTTTAGTGATGGAGGTGAAATTTAGCAAAAAGTTTTTTTAACAAGAGGTGTTTACTTTATTAATATTCACAAAATTATTAAAAAAAATATATAACCTTAATTATGTAAAATCAGGAGATGATTTCGTTTTCCCTCTGTACCCCCACTTCCGTGACCTTTTCAATTGAAAATTTAATAGCATCAATGCCCCTACTATCGAAATATTATAGCCAACTTTGGTGAAAATCGGTCGCACACTTTTTCCCGGAAATTTCGATGCCATTTTTTGGTTTTCGGGGTCCTTAGGGATCAGTTCGTCAAGATTCGGTGAAAACCGGATGTACTCAATTTTGACCGATCAACAACTTCCTTTCTATATAGAGCTATAGCTATATAGAAGGGAAGTAATAGAATATTCATTCTCGAGAAATATTAGTAATCTAAGTCAAATTTGCTAAGGAAAATGATGAGTAAAGTGGTTTTCTCTTTTGCCTTCTTCGCTGATCCGAATGTACTGTTTCATATGAGCATACCAATCTTACCGGAATTGTAATTATATTCAGTTATTCAAATTTCTACACTTAGTACACCAGGTGGATTGGTTCTACAGTGTGCATCAATACTTTCAGAGAAATCAAAGTGGACTAACTTTACTTATATAAGGATAATAGAAAGAACGGATAGGTGATGTAAAGCAACATATTAATGGGGAAATGATAAGGGGAAAATCCTGTATTTATTAATTATGAAAACAGATTTAAACAAATATTTACTTACTTCCTACGAACATGTAACTTTGTAATATATGTAAAATATATTTTTACATATTATATATTTAGAATCTTAAGATTAACTTTTAAGTGGTTTTATTTAAAATGTTGTGTAGGATACACATATTAAATTAATTTGATCGACCTTATAAATAAATAAATATATATATACAATTTAGGCTTAGTCTAAACATGCCGTTTACCATACATGACAGGATAACATCTATTTAGTTATATTAAATAGCAGTTATTTAATTAAGTAAAAAAGATTTAACTCAACGGTTAATCACGAGCGGGCTCTTTTTAATTTAGCATCTTTTATTATATTATGTTTTCCTTTATTACCAGATACCGTAAATAAATAACACCTTCAAAAATTTAATTTTCCTTCTGCTACATTAAAGTAGAATATAAAAACATTTGATTTTTCAGTAATAAAAAAGAGTAGTGAAGTTAAAAAGAGAAAGGATTTTTATCGAAAAAATTTATATTTTTCAAAATTTTAATCTCTTCTCATTATGAAGTTTCCTGATTCTAGAATTACAAATGTCAATAGAGATAGGAGTAATGGGAAGAATATACTTTAAGATGACCTTAAAAAGGTGGACTATAAATTTGCTCATATATTTTTTTTAGCAGGAGTGTGATGCATAATTTATTCAATCAACCAGTTTTTTTTTTATACTATTACTGAAGTAGGAAACGTTTTCATTCATCCTAAGTAATTTCACAATATGCTATTTTTTTAAATTTAAAAGAGGTTTTAAAATTAATAAAAATTTACAACTTTACTAATAGGAAAAAAATTTACGTTCTATACATACGCAAGGGAAAATTTAACACTTATCTCAGCTTTTAAAATGTCCTGTGTGGAACAGATCGACACATACTAAAAAGGTTGATATAGCGCTGAACGAGACCTGTCGTTTAATAACAGGATGTATGAAACCCACTCCTACTGAAAAGTTGCACCGAGCGGCGGGCATGGAGGAACCTGGAATATGTCGAGCTGAAGCCGAGTACATTAAACGGTTCAGACAATCTTTCGATACACGACATACAATGTACCAGATGGAGCGACCATCCCCTCCGAGACTGAAATTGAAAAAGGGATTTTTGAATTCTACATTTATCGAGCCCCCTCCATGGTTCCCAAAAAGGGCTCCAACACCTCCAGGACACGACCTGGACTGGCAAACGTGGGTGACTTTAAACCGGCTTCGAACTGGGGTTGCACCAACCAGAGTTAACCGCGTTAGATGGCGTCAAATAGAGCCTAACGACCTGAACTGCGAGTGCGGTGAGATTCAGGACTCTGAACATCTCCTAAAATGCACCCTCTGCCCAACCAAATGCACACTAGAAGATCTGTGGCAAGGAAATGTTTCTGGTGTTTCGGTGGCACAATACTGGTCGCAAAGGTTTTAATGTCTCATCGCTCGGACACGAAAAAGTAAAGTAAAGTAAGTTAAAATGTTACTGAAGTCCATGAAAATTCTTTAATAAATTTATTTTAATAGAGTACATTAAATTTTTATTAATTATTAATTATAAATTGTGATTAATTAAATTTTTAAGATCTGATGGACAAAACAAAAAAATAAAATAAATCCATTCATGTATGGGAAAATATTTTAATCTTTTAAACTATACCATTAAAATACATTTTCAACCTCTAAAATTAATTCTGAAATGCAGTATCATAATATAGAAATAGGATGTGAAAACTTCAAAACAGAATTTCATTATAGTATACAAAATTATTCGAGAAGATTTATCCCTATTCATGACCACATTCTAGAAAATAATGTTAAACAAAAGTACTCATAAATGTGGTTCTTAAAATGCTTTGTTTTTGAGTTACAGCCACAGATAAATGTCATTTCTATTTGTGATTCAATAGTAAATAAATAAATCAGATATTCTTAAGTTTGTGTTTGTTTTCAATTATTGAATTTTTTCTTCGTCGATTTTGGTCATCTATGGATCTAATGAAATAACTTACTCTTTCGGGATTTTTTATTATTTCTATTTGGTATTATAGTAGTTCATTTTTTTTTTGTTCTCTTTTTTCTGTTCAGATGACATTACATTTCTTCCTTTTTTTCCTAGACTCATAAAGTTCTGGTTTGTTCTTTTAAATGATGCTCTGTCCAGTATTGCTTTTTTTGTGATTTTTATTTCCTCATCGTCTTTCCTTATCATCTTCACCCATTGAATTCCGTTACTTTCTCTTGTTGAAATTATCAAATATTGTTTTTTTTTTGGATCTGCTGTTATCTTTTTTCATTATTTGTTCATAGAATCTAACGGACAATATTCATTCATATTAATTTTAACAAAATTAACTATTATACAAATTTTGCTGCAAATTATTAACTCTTGGGAGTTAACAAAGTTATCTCAAATCTGATAAAGGGTATTTTTTTATTATATTTTGAGCTTTAAAAAAATATTCTCAAAAAATATATCAGTAGGGCCGATATTTTTTTTCTTTTTTCAGGTTAAAAATATATTAAATTATTTTTTTGCCATAAATTTAGTATTTCCTAGAATTTTAATATCACATATTTTATCTTTTAAGTTTTACTTCAAATTACTATTTGGTATCACTCCATAAAAGATCGGAAGGTGAAATAAAATCCTTTGAATCACTCAGCATATTAAAGGTACAAAAAAATAAATTTAGATTATATATTGTCAGGAGGGTTTGCATTCTGGACTTCCTGGAGCCAGGTTGGGCCAGCCAAACCCTGCAACCGACCCAGGGGCTCCCCGGATACTCCCGGGGACACAGGGCCTATCTAAGGACCACAGTGTTCGTTACTCTCATGAATATGAGAATAATAATGATAAATAACAATTAAAGAATTCAGGTTTTATAGAAATCTAAAAAAGAAACTAAATTACAAAAGACAGAATAGTAGTAACTTCGGTAACTAAACGACAAAAAATTCATTACGTATTTCTGCTGCCATGGTGACAAAAATATGATAATAAAGTAGAAAAATAATCTTTTTTTTATTAATATTTTAATTTATAATTTTATCTCCAAGCGTGTGTGAAAATGCCATGCCTGACTCAAGATAAAATTAAAAAAGGATAATAATAAAATTTAAAAAAATAAACTTCTTAGAGATTGACTACATCATAAAAAATAAAATTGAATATGTTTTAATAGTAATTATTTTTAAACCTTTTTTTGTAAAAATATTTAGTATTTAAAATTGGCTCAAGAAGGCTAAATAATTTTTAAAAATTCAAATAACTGTCACTAATAAATGCATAAATATCATAATTTAAGAATTACATGTTAATTTAAATTTCTGTATTTTTATAGAAATACTACTAAAATATAATTAGAAAAGAATTGTCAATACTGGAAATCATTGAATTGAATCAAGATCATTGAATTGTCAATGATCTGGTACTAAGAAAACAAAGTACTTATATCAACCGATAACACTCAGTTTTTGTGATATTTTGAAGTTATAATAAAAAAAAAATCGTGAGATAATTATTATTTTATTTTCCCTGTTACATTTTCCAAATAATTTTTTTCTTATCTAGACATCAAATTCTATAAATATAAATATGATAGTTTTCATAAAATCATAAATAAAATTTCTTATAAACTGGCTGTCCTCCGTGGCTGAGTATTTAGCTTTTCGGCATTTTGTGCGGAGATCCGAGTTCGAATCCCTGTCAGACATCGTTTTATACCCTATCAATATCCACCAGGCTAACCTATTATAGGCCTATTATATTGTAGGCTGACCTATTGTCTGTTAGCTATTGTTGTCCCGCCCCGCTCTTTCATAAGAAAAAAAATATCAAATTAGAAATAAATCAATAGATATTCCCCACAAATCATTTTCTAAATATTATTATTAATTTTGGTTGTTTATACATAACAAAAATATATATGTATTTTTTTATTAAATATTTTACTGCTTTAACTTCAGTATCCTTAACTTCACACTCAAGGAGTTAAATCTTCTTAACCAATCTGCTGTAATGTTACTTAAGCGGTACAGTTAATTTAACCTCAACGATTTAAAGTCTAATAATTACATATAATCAAAATTAATTAAAAATAAATATAATTGTAAGAGGTTTTGAACCTTGGTCATCCAGTATTGTAGAACAATTGTAAAAACAAATATTTTTTATAAGTACTTGATCATCATCAGTAAATTCAACTTTTTTTAATGCATATTTACGTGCTGTAAGCTTAATACGAATTAAAAATATAGCCTAACTGATAAATTTATATCAACCCTTGGGATTCCTAAGGAACCCCATGTTCCTTAGGTACATGGTAAACATTTTCAAGAATAACAAGCATTATATGTCGATTATTAAGGAAATTGAAGAGTGAATTGGTATTCATTAGATTTTTTTTTTTGCAGTGGTGAAAGTTGGCGACCTAGTAAGCAATGTTTAGTGCACCCGACTTTCTACTTCTCAGATTAATTGGTGCAGCGTTCTGTTTGTTTGTTTTTTTTTTTTCATTTATTCATGATCTACCCATCGCATTAGGGATGTTCCCTGAAATCTTTTCCTTCAATTTTCCCCTAAATAATGGTTTTCTCTAGATTGTCTTCCTACAGATATGTACAGATATGTTCCTACAGATATGTCTAATTAATTACAGTATTAGCTGATAGCATATAAAAATATTATTTTCTGGCTACCGAATTGTTTGAGAACTGACACATTTTGTTCCTTCTCAACGTAGTTGATATTAAACCCTAATTCAACCCTAAAAATTATTCCTTCTGTTTCCCTCCTCCCTATTTTGACACCATTTCTCTCGCTATCATGTTTTGTATGTATATATATATATATATATATATATTTTTTTTTTTTTACTACAACGAGCATTCCTAAACTAACAGAAATTCATTCTAAAATTATTTCTTGCATTTTTGTACATGCGTCAAAGCGTCAAAGCTGTAATATTGGACAGGTTAAAATGAAATATAAATTTATGTTCCTCTTCTACTCTCAAATATTTTATTATATTTAGGTTAATAGGTGAAAATTTCCTTTCTTATATGAATAAGGTAAGAGATGATTCAGGAGACAGAAAGTTTTAAAATCTTAATATTCTTCTTAAAAAATTAATTAAATAAATTTTATTTTTAACATTTAAATAGAAAAAAATATGCCTTAAATGAATAGATACTCAGAATTTATCCTTTGAAGGTCACATCTTGTTCCATTTCAGCTAAGACATTCCTTCCTGCAGTTTCGTTATATAACTCTGCATGGTTCGAAGTACTATTTCAATAGGAATTGCAGCAATTGCTGTTCAGAAGTTGTAGGACTACTTTATACTTTGTTTTTAAGGTAACCCCGGAAGGAAAATTGCACACCGACAAATTTGAAGGCCATGGAATGTCACCATTTTTTCTAAATTATTCGGTTTCCAAACAATTGGTTACAGCAGTCATTGACATTCATGCTGTTGTAATTATCCATCTTATTGAAGCCAAGCATTGGTAATAATTTGTGGAAATGTCTATAGTTTTTGCGCAACAAAGTTTTTCAGCTTGGCGACAGATCGATCTGATGTAAGACTTTGTTTTTTAAAAATTAAAGGCCTATTAAACCATACGATGACACAGCACAATACAGGATAACCTTGTTGCTGTGTAGCGGGAGCTGGGTGTAACTGTGAAATGACTCTTTTGTCTCCAAAAACAAAAATTTTGTGGATTAACATATTCTTTAAGTTAGAAATGGACTTCGATATCCACAGTTTGTTAACAAAGTCATCGTTCTCGTTTATCTTTACAACCACTCGTTCATAGAATTGATGGTGCATTATTTCAGTTCCTGTAAAATTTGCAACTTGTATGGATGGTAAAGTCCTGCAACAGTGTTCTTCGAACACTTGAACTATCCGATTGTAAAGGCATTCATGAGGACGAATTGAACGATGTAGGCTTCTCCTCCCAGCTGTTAGAATAATCTCAATATTGTCTGGCGTATGAACAGTCCGCAAATCACCTGAAGATTTTTTTTCTTTGCTGAACCTGTTTCCTCAAAATTATATATCCATTAATTGTATGTGCTCCCCACACACTATCGTGGCATCCTAAATTAAACTGGCAGCGAAATTCTCCACAACAAAATCACGTTGCAGAAGAGACACCAACATAAATTTCTAAATTTCCTTTCCTTGAATCACACTGTAAAATTAATGATTTATATATTAATTTAATAATAACAAATGATAAATTAACAATATTACTCTATGACCAGGTTTTCAATGTTTTTTTTTTATAAATTTTTTCTTAGGTGTCGATTTTAATGTTTGGATTACATTTTTGTAGATCCAAAAAATTACTAACTGCAATTATATATCCTTACTACAAATTTACACTTCACAAATAATATTTGCTGGATTATTTAAAACACAGGATACGTAGTAAAAATTATTTTAAAGGTTATTTTTATGCTTTAATGATTTAAATTCTTTCATCTCTTTTTTATACGCTGGGTTGAAGCATTGTTTTATCGTAACAATTAATTTTACTACGGTAATAATTTTAAAAGTAAAATATACTGTTAACTCGTACTTAAAATTCATGGAATGCATACTGAATACAAATACTTTATCCCGGAAGAGTAATCCAAAAGGAACAGAAAGCCTATTATTGTTCTGTTTATATCATTGAAACCACCACCCTATATCCTTTGTCTTCATTTAGAAATAACACTACATAGAGGAATAACAGATTAACAAGGGAACAAACATCAACCAGTGGGGGAAACAAATCACTTTGATCTATTAAAACAGAAATTAGCCACTTGAGGACTTTGTGCTTGATTTTCAGACCAGTTAAAGGGGTCTTGACTCTTCAAGAGCTAACTATAGAGTATATGAAACTTCGTGTTTACATCCACTACCCCTACATAATTTTTCATTTCTTTTTTTTTCACTCATCGAGATATCTTTTCCCCATTCACTTTGTTTTTTTTTTTTTAGAATGATTTTAATTATTTTTTCTTTATCTTTTTGTTATGTTTAATTGGATTGTCTTCCAAAAAGAAGATGATAATTTATAAAATGAATTATTTTACATGATATATGTAAGTAAAATTTTTCATTTCATTTAAATAACAACTATCCGTCTATCAATTTATACGAGATAAAATTTTTAAATATTTTTTTTTTTTTAGCGTATAATCTACAAGGTTATCTATATTTTATATGAGGGATAAAGTTGGTAAATTTATCTGTCTATAAATCTACTTTCAGTAATAGATGTTTAATTAAATTCCATGTGTATTGTAATTAAATTTTATGAAACAGAGATCTATGCAAAAGTACTAAACATAAAACAAAAAGTAGTTAAGTAATAAGTGGACAAATATTAGTTTTATAATATGTACTAAACTGTTTATTAATCTAAGTTTTTGTAGACTAGAAATAAAAAATCAGAATATCGTTAAAATACTTATATAATTTATAAAAAGAACTATCTACAAATTGCAGCCACCCACACTAAGTAGTTTTAATAATAAAGGAAAAATATTCCAGAGTAAATAAGTATATATTAAATAAGAATATTTTAAAGGGAGGAACGTTTTGCTCACAGAGTGTGAGCAAACACATTTTCATTTTTTTGGTATTGATTTTCACTTAAATATATTATGTACAAATAATGAACCAATTATTTTGAATCATATAATTTTATATGCCTGAAGAATATTATATGGACCTATACATTTTCAAAATTTGCCTTTTTTATATTTTAGGTAGATTTCATAAAAAAGCTTCTTATTGTAATGGGTATCATATCTTGGCGTTTTACATCCCCCACATCCCAAAGCCACCGTCAGTCCAGAAGTTTATATAAACATTTGTATATATATATATATATATATATTACTTTCTTGTGGACACGATAACTGCCGTAATTTTGTGCCAATCAATTTCAGATTGATACATAAACTATAACGACCGAAAATCTCGGTCGAGTTTCTTAATGGGCAAAATCGGAACATTGGGATGAAAATGGGAGGGCCTTTTCGAAAACAAAAAAATCGCTATAACTTTCTTATTAAGTAAAATATCGAACTCGTTTAAAATTCCTACTATTCTTTGGATAAGAGCCTAAAACTTATCTAAGTAAAGTTTTTATATCACCAACCATTGACCCAGAGGGTGGAAAAAATTGGGTTTTAAAGACAAAAAAAATCTTACCTCCCTTAATTGGCACAGTATCGAATCGGTTTTAAGTAGTCTTTAGTCCTCTAAACATTATCTAAAACATTTGTCTAACACTATATTTTATATCACCAACCCGTACGGCAAGGAATGACCAAAACAGAAAAAACAAAATATCGCTATAACATAAAATAAAGTAAAATTTTTAATTTCCTACCATTCATTGGATAAGGGCCAATGGGTTCAAAAATATGTAAAAAAATGGGGCTTGTATGTTACATATGTAAAAGATTTTTTCACATACAACAGCTGTCGTATTGAGTAGATTTGAAGTTGTTCTTAGCTTTAAGGTGAAAATCTTTTTTATTCCCTACTTAGCACCCGTGAAATCTACCTCCTCTTTCCGGCGGGACGAAAGGAATTTTTTATGACAAGGTTTTGGAACCTTTTGACTTTCCCGAAGCAGCTTTAGGTTAGTTACAATGATCTAACTCCAATTAAATTATATAACTCCAATTATATCAAAGGCTAGATTTTATTGTTTCTATTATACTTCGTAAAATAAGACTTATATTTTGTCTATAATTTATAATTGATGTATTAAAAAATTTTACTTATTAATCAAGATTGTGACAAAAAAAAAAAATATTTTTTAACTTCACTATGACAAAATTCTTTTACAACACAATTATTAATCATTATTGAACCTTCATCACTTATGATAAAAACAAAATTAATATAATTCAGCAACTAAAAAATTATTTTACAGTGCACAAGTCATTATTAAATCTACGTCCCTGAAACAAACATGAAAATATTTACGTTTTAAACTTTCAATCTAAAAATTTTACATTTTTATAAAAAATTCTTGGTCTTTAACAGCAATAAATGAAAAAGATTTTTTTATATTTTCCGTTTTCTCATTACTAAATATTCTTCAATATTTAATTTGTATTTTCACTTTGTTCTGAGAAATACTCAAATTTTCCCAATTTTTCACATTATTAGTCTTAATTTTTAATTAAATTTATGTTGGCAAATTGTTTCATTTCGGATTCGGTGTAACACAATGTAAATTGATTATGATAATGTATTTGTATAAATTTAATACTTTTTACTTGAGTAAATGGTATCTGTTTGTAATTATTAAATTTTCACTAGCTTGAAAAATCTTTAAAATCTCATTCCTAGATATGAATTATTTATAAAAATATTTGAACTAGTCTTTACCTGGTGGGTAAAAATCTGTGACAACAAAGCTTTCTCAATTGTACTGTGTAAGTTGTTAACGTCCTGGATGCAAGAATGTCCGGTTGTTGAATATTTCATATCCGTAGGGTCAATACATTTGTTTTTTTTTAATCCATAACAGGGTAAGAAAATATTGAATTTCTCTTTTGTGGAACACAAGAGTCGTGTTACATCATTAAATGTTTTATATCGTTCTTTTCTTCCACTATATCTAAAAAATTGTTCTAAATGCACTTGCTATATTATTTCCCACTCGTTCTGACATTACCTCCGACCAAATTACACAATTTACAGTTTAGCAATACTACAATAAACTGCTAAATTGTAGACAATGTTTTCGAGTATAAAAAATTAACTTATATTTGCGAAAGGACAATTTACAGTTTAGCAATACTACAATAAACTGCTAAATTGTAGACAATGTTTTCGAGTATAAAAAATTAACTTATATTTGCGAAAGGGCAAGTAATAACGTTTAGTAAACCTAAAAATAGGAGAGGTACATCGTTTTTGTCTCATTCTCATTTTGTCACTCAAATGAATTTTGTCTTCTTTTTTAAACTCTGTCGATACTGATTCAAACTTGGCAGCCATTTTATATCGTTTGCAAAAATTACATCAATCAGACCAACATATGAGAACCTAGATTTAATTCAGTAATAGCAATATAATATTTACACTTCTTTACCTGAACAATATTATCCTGGGAGCATTTCTTCAGATAAAGATCGTAGCGTTTTACAATATAAAAATCAGAACCAAGATTCATATTAGAATTGGAAGGCTTAACTACCGGAAAACGTTTCAGGTGATCAAAAATAAAATTTCTTAATTTTGTGATAATAGTAGACGAAAACCTTCAGGAGATCCTTCTCCTAAAGTTTTTCGTTTACTATTGTCACTTTTAACTCTTTTATCCCCGTAACCTGATAGTTATAATATCTTTTTTCCAATAAGTTGCATAAACTTGTTTCTAGAAAATGGATAAAGTTCAAAAATAAAACTTTTTACAAACTTGATTTTTTTCCCTTGACTAAGAAAAAATTTTTAAAGAAAATATTTTTTTTGGGCCTTCATCTCTTGTTAATTTTTTAGGTCGAGCAGTAAGGGTCTTTTCTGTTTTTATAATAAAACTTCGTTTCTCAATTGTATTTAATGGATGATATAAATTTAAAAATGTTTAAATTGACAAAGTTCTAACTCCAGATGGAACTTCTTTGTAGCCAATTAAATATTTTTAACCGCAGTTTCAACTGTTTAATTTAAATAACACTGTTATTACTCAACAAAATTCATATGCTGAGTGATGAAACAGATAATTTTAAAATGGGTAGTATATAAAATCTATTTTCATTAAAAAAAAGCCAGTTGCTTGGCCAAACCAAGCCTATAAACTGTTGACAAGATATACCTATTCTGGAATAAATATGAGAACCTGATTTTTAGTAGTGTAATTAAATTAAATTTTAAGATATGAATTTCTATTTAAAAACTGTTTTGGTTACCCAGATGGATAACAGTATCTTTCCCGCGCGGGACGATAATTTCAGGTCTGGCCAAAATGCCCCCTCCGTGGCGTGAGTGGTAGCGTCTCGACCTTTCATCCGGAGGTACCAGGTTCGAATCCCGGTCAGACATTGCATTTTCACACATGCTACAAATCATCCTATGAAGCAATACCTAACGGTGGTCCCGAAGTTAAAAAAGAAGGTATGACCAAATCCGCTGATTTGCGATGACAAGTCGAAAGTTCTAACGTTCAAATCCTAGTAAAG
This sequence comes from Lycorma delicatula, assembly GCF_047948215.1. Lineage (NCBI taxonomy): Eukaryota > Metazoa > Arthropoda > Insecta > Hemiptera > Fulgoridae > Lycorma > Lycorma delicatula. The sequence continues at coordinate 65,288,966 of NC_134460.1, forward strand.
GTTACTTTTACACAGATTTGAATACTAGATCGTGGATACCGGTGTTCTTTTATGATTGGGTTTCAATTAACCACACATGTAAAGAATTGTCGACCTGAGACTGTACAAGAATGCACTTCATTTACATTCACACATATCATCCTCATTCATCCTATGAAGTAATACGTTACGGTGGTTCCGGAGGCTAAATAGAAAAAAAAGAGATCAGGCCAAACTAGTTCTTTCTTAACCCTTACGCTGATACCGTTCTCTTGTTAGTTTCTAATTAATATTTTACCCTTACCTGGCAGACCATAAATGAAAGAAGCTTCAGGTAACCTCATTTCATGAAAAAAAAAAGACATGACCTCCTTCATGCCCCAAATTAAGAAAGCTTCGTGAAATATTTGGATATTTTATTAAATTCAAACAATATCACGTAAAAACAAATAGAATACACATGGAAAACATATTTTTAAGAGAAAATTTTGTTTTATTTTAATGCGCTGAATCAATCGCCTAGGCTATAACGATTTTTATTGCTACTATTTTTTATTACAATTTGATGGGTTGATTTTCCAAGACTTTTTTAAGATGCTTTATAATTTGTAAGTTTTTTTCTTAATTTTTATTTTATTTTAAATCTTAACTTCCGGTTTAATTTCGTTTTATTTTGTCATGGTCGTATCATTTTAATTTCAAAAGGTTCGTAAAAGTCAACAGCTTATAATAATCCTACAAATAATAATAAATAATAAAATATAGTAAATATTTATACAGAAACAATATACTGCGCTGAATTACAGTAACTGATTTACGATAATGAATATTTTGTCTGAGAAATGACAGACCGGGATTAGGACCCAAAACCTCTAAAAAACTTTTAACTTTTCAAATTCAAAAAGAAAAAAGTTTAATTACCTACTTTTTTCAACGGCTATTAGCAACTTTATAATAAGATTTTTTTTTTTTTTTTTTAGAAAAAATACCTAGTGCTTCTTGAATAACAATGCACAATTTGTTTAATAATTTATCCTACAATTTTAAGTATTTTCGTGTTTTAACTTATTTTTATAATTTATTAAAATTACTTGTAATTTTATAAGCATCATTATTTATGTTATTATTACCATTCGTTAATATAATTATAGTATTCTCATATTTCATTACAAAAATTACGAAAGTGGAAAATTATTACATTGTTTATTTCAAGGATTGTTTATTTCCATTTAAATATTATAATAACGAACAGAATTCATTAATTTTTAAATTTATGTAAGAGTAATTTGAAAAAAAAATGTTGCTCATTTTCTTTTATAAACAACGCATTGTTCATAATCACGAACGTAAAACATAGTTACAGAAATATTTAATATGTCTATTCCCTCAATTACAAGCAGATAAAAATTTGATTTATCAGAATAAATTAAAAAAATATATAAATCTTTATTAAACTGCAAATTATTTAATTACGATGTCAGTTAAATATTATATTTTGTATTTTATTAAAATTTTACTTGATTTTGATAATTCATAAATAAACCTTCAAGACTGTAATATTATATTGTTTATTCTATCGCTGCTAGATCTCTGGATCTATTTTTAAACTTTTTTGAGCTTTATATGATGTTACTATATCCTTCTGAATTCAATAGTGAGTGTTTACATAGACTCATTCTAGAGAATGATGGATTATAAACAACTTTTTCTTAACAAACGTAAGCCCAATTGATATCCTTATCAATGAGTTTAAAGCATAGTAAATCGTTTCATAATAAAGGTAAAAATTTACAAAATGTTTCCCATTCACTTTTCTGTTATTCTATGCAATCTTCTCTTAAAAACTGAAGAAAAGTTAATGAAAACTTTTCTTTGTGTATTAATTTTTAACCTGATATGCTTGAGTGAAACACGTATAAGAAATTCTAATTATATGATCTACTAAATGTCAACTGACTAATTTTGTTTCATTATCTTCACCAAATTTGTTACTTGTTTCGACGAAATATTTTCCAATAAATATTGGAAAATATTTATTTTAAAATATTTGCCTCAGGGCAAATATTTTGCCCTGAGGTAGATAATCCCCACGTCCGGAACACAACATCTATGGTCCACGTCCAGGGCGGCAACAGCTGTACTTTCGTACATTACATATAGCTGGCTAACGGGGTTCCGAGTAAATTCCTCGGTTATGCTTTGTTAAGTTTGACCTGGCTCCAACTTCAGGTCACTAAACGAACTGGATTTTTGGCTACCTGCAGGAAATGGAATAACAAACGATTTTGGAAATGGATTCATACCACTCTTAGAGCTGGCGGTGTGGCGTCCAGGGTCAATGTTATTGCAGGTGTAACGGAGACCCTTCCATTGTCCACATGCCCCCTGCGATGGCAAGCATGTAGCAATGGTGCCCATGTATGTCGGTGCATGGGAGCTCTGAAAGCTTTGGTGAGTAGGAGCCTGGAGTCACTGCAGAGACTGCGCATCCGCTCTCTGCAAGGGCATATGGCGGTTCCACCAGCGTACCAAATCGGACCTCCAAGGTTAGTAGCCCTGGAGTGGGGGTGGTGTACCCCGGCGGCTAGCCTTGCTACAGAAGGGATCCACTGTTCATGAATATTGAACAATCAAACGTGGCAGAGGGTGCACGTAAATACCCTCGTTTAGAAACCCCCGATTCGCCACAAGCGAAGAGGAAAAAAAGTAAGGAGAGTGATAAGATTAGAAAAGATGCTGATAAAATCAGTAAAGATTTAAGAAGAGCTTTGTTTGGAAATAATGTTCCCAAACCAAGATTTTTGGTCATTACGAAAGAGAATGGTAACTTCCAAAAGGTATGTCCATTCTTAATTGCTAGAGAGATTACAAATTGTGCTGGTGGTCCTGTCAAGGAAATCCGTAAGACGTTTAATGGATTACATGTCGAAACTATCAACGACATGCAAAGCCAGAAAGTCCAGGCATTGAAGAAGATCGATGAATGTGCGGTTACTGTCCAACCGCATAGTACACTTAATTCATCTAGAGGAGTTGTTGTTTGCCGTGATCTTCTTAACTGTACTGAAGAAGAAATAGTGCAGGAAATGTCTAGTCAAGGAGTGACACATTGTCGCAGACTTACTATGAGACGAAATGGTGAGATTCTTCCTTCGGCCTCCTATGTTTTGACATTCAATAAGCCAAATCTTCCTGAAAAGGTACGAGCTGGCATCCATCGACTTGATGTACGGGCATTTATTCCGCAGCCGATGAGATGTTTTAGGTGTCAACGTTTCCGACACATTGCAGCTAGATGTGAAGCGCAGGAAATTTGTATATGCGGAATGAAGATACATGAGGGTGATCCATGTAAAGACCCTCCAGTCTGCATTAATTGTAAAGGGCACCATAACTGTCGATCTAGGAACTGTCCAGTATACAAATCAGAAACAGCCATTCAGGAAGTTAAAACGCTTCAAAAAGTCAGCTACCCTGAAGCGAAGAAGATTGTAAACTTACGTACACCTAGACCATCGACTACATACGCAGAAGCAGCTGCTGCTCCCCCCCCCCACACCTAAAATCAACGTGGAGCAGTTGCTTAATACGATGGCACCAAGTCTCGCGACAATGATAGAAAGAATTATTGATTCCAAGATCGAGTCGACTCATCAGACACAACAAAGTAAACATGATAACGCTCATTACCGGACTGACGTCGCTGACATAAGACCCGTACCAGCGCAGTTTAAAAAACCGGCAAAATCTTCGATTATATCTCCATCAATAAACGTAATGAAGAAAAATCTTGATTTATCCGACAAAGATCAAATGATCACCCCGATGATGAGTCATATGGCTAAGGATACTGTAACAAGAGTACAGGAAAAATCTGCGTCAACCAAAATGGAGGTGCATGTAACTATCGGAAAGCATCAGACACAGACGATAACAAAACTGTACGTACAGAGGCCCCAAAAGCTCAGAGAACAACTGTGGCGAGAGTATCTGTATCAGCCGGCCCAAGCACAGCCTTAGACATTGAATCAAGTTCATCAGCCGCCGAAAGTGCATCGGTTGCGAGTTTAGATTCAATTGCAACGATGCTCACAGCACCATTGAAGCTTTCATCACCTGATGTAAGCCGGCAAACGTCATTGGCGTCAGAAAGAGAAAACGATGCCATGTCCGAAGCCTCAGACACACTGTCGTCGGAAGTTGAGGCCGTTCGCAGAATGGAAAAACGGTGTAAAAAAGGATGGCCGAAAGGAAAGCCTAGAAAGCAATTTTATTGGATCAGAAATTATAAGGATGAGTAAAATTTTGATCATTTTTATTAACACATGAAAATGTGAAATATTGAACCCTTTTTTATTTTTTTATTTTTTTTTGAAGTGTGATGGGGCTAATGACCAAAGTAGTCGATGCCCCTAAAAAAATATTTTCCAAATATCAGCTTTATTTCAATTAATTACCGTTTTAGTTAGGAATGGGGATTTAAAAAAAAATAGAAATTAATTGGAGTACTAGAATTTGATAAGATGAATAAATCATGAGAATTATAAGCAATTATAGTTACTTCAAGGATAATGCAGACGATCTGAATCCATCGTTCAATTAATCTGACACCATCTCAAGATTAAACTAAACAGTGGTATTTGTGTATGGGTACCGGGATATTGCAGCATCCTCGAGAATGAACGGGCGAATGAGGATGCCAATAGAGCGGCAACAAATGACCTCCCATTAGAATTAACATGTGAGAGCGACTTCATGAAGACAGTCCGTGTCAAACTACGTACTCGGTGGAGTTTCAGCTGCTGAGTCCACCGACAGCCTTACATGGCATCCGGGAAAACGTCTACGAGAAACCTTTTATCTCAAAACACAGAAGAGTCATCCTAACTCGGCTGAGGATTGACACACAATGCTAACCCACGAACATCTATTCAGCTCTCCTTAGCAGAACTGTGAGATGTGCAATGTAAAATAGTCCTCAGAGATTGTCCAATGTTCGATTCGAGTCTATTCGACGGCAATTAAACCTGGATTCAGATGTGAAGGATTTACTCAACCGAAAGAAATACATCACAAAACTGTTGTGGTTTCTCTGTGATAATGGAATAAATAACTTAATTTAGCGGTTTTGCTTACGTGAGATCCCTTACGGAATACTGTGTGCGCAGTGAAAATAGTCTAGTGGTGATGTTCCAGTATTTATTACCCATTTGTTATTCATGTTCAAGTTTGTTATCTAATGTTTGGTATTTATTGTTTAATTATTAATGAATGATCATGTAGTTTTATTTAAGTCGCTAAAGAACATTATCGTTGATGCGACTATAAACAAACGATGGAAAAAAAATGTTTAAAAAACTATTTTAAAATTACTTTGAAAATAACTGTCGAGAAGAGGAATAAAATATTGTAATGCTCTCGCCAGATTATAATACATTGTGGTTCGCTATACATAAAAAAAACAGCGTGCTAATAATTTTCCCGTGACATTTATTGTCAAGTTATGAAAATTGGTAGTTATTAAAAATAAAAATTGAATAATTTTTTTTTTTCAAAACTCAATTTACCGGTGACGTAATAATGTTAATGTTTGTCTCATCTTAATCAGCTTATAGTAACGAACACACCACATGAACCTCCTGATTTAAACTATTATTACTTAAACGGTTAAAAAATCTGTAATATATTGAGAATAATTAGAAATATTAATTATTGCAGTAGAGATACACTTTCAGATTTTTTCTTTCACTTTTTTTTTTACTAGGTTTTCTTTATTAACTTGTATGAGCATTATTATGAAGTCATTAAGTATCAAACTCGTAGACAAATATATAAACCAACTTATAAATATGATTATTATTATTTGACATGGGCATTTGTGATATTCCACTAAAATATTTATTTCAGTAACCTTCAACATAATCCTTTGAATATGTTTGCTATAAAATGAGTAAACACTTTGCTTTCGTAATGATGTAGCTAAATAGTTGTATTAAAGGGTAAACTATAGTGATATATCAAAAACCGAGTAACGGATTTTTTTTTTGCAAATATTTACGTTTTAGTACTCAATTAGTTCATCTAGACAAAAAATCTTACATATGTATATATGTACGTACTGTTATTCTTCTTATATCACAGGATGGATCAAACCAATTTTCTTCAAATCTGATTCAAATATTTTTATATACCCATATATAAAAAACTTTTAAAATATACAAAAAATTAATGTGATCATTGTCCCAACAATGATCACATTAATTTTTTGTATATTTTAATTTTTTTGCAAAATTGAAAGATACTACGAAAAATAAATTTCGATTTTCTTCAAAGGAATTTTACGCAAAATGTTATTAAAGCAAATTTTTTATCTAAAATGCGTATATAAATAATTTTTAAAAAAATTTTTCAAAGGATCAATCCCCGCCTCTTAAAATTTAGATATATATTTTTTGTTTTCTTGCTCTATCTCCCTTCAGTTTAAATATTATTCAACAATTTTTTGAAATGTTATACTTCATACATAGAGCTATCAAGAAATTTCTACAATTTTTTTAAATTATAGACCCCGGATCTAAAATCCAGAAAAAAATTTTATTTTCTTATTTAAGCCTTTATTGAAAGGGATGTGTTAGATTTAGAGAAAACTTTACTTATGCAACTTTGTTAAGCTTTTCCTTTTTATGAATATTTTAAGAAAAAAATATGTCTTCAAATTTATTCTCACCTCTAAAAAAATATATATTTTGCTTTTTTTGGCTCTAACTCTTTGGATTTTTATGATTAATAGCCGGGAAAGTCATGAAATACCTTGCCAGCTCTTCTTAATCGGTTTTCGTTCCGATATTTACTAGCTTATCCATGAGATAGTTATAACAGACTGTCACTATTAGGAAACATTAATGACGACTATAAGAAATGTCTATGATATGATCATCATTTTTAACAAATTTCTTAATATTCAGAAAAAATCTCTGAATAATTTAGATCTTTCCAATAATATAACTGAAAAATCGAGAAAATCACTAAATCTGGAATTAAAAATGCAGGAGGCTCACAAAATTCATTTTATTTCTAAAATAGGTAAATTAAGATTATATATTTAAATTATAATTTAGTTTTTTATTACGTTCAATAACTAATAATAATATTTATTATAACCTTGCATTTGGCATTAATATTTTCCATATAGAATAAGAATAAGAATTAATTTGTATGTTGCTTGTAGACAACCATACCAAGTTTATTTCCAATACATTCAACAGTAAATTTTGGTTTACACATGAAATTTTACTGCTGGTAATGGGTAACATCAACGAAATAACACTGAATCGTACTCTTACATTTTATTTTAATTTATTTTTGTGTTGTAAAAGAATTTAAATATAATTTAACCCTCCGGGTGGGTCTAGTGGTAAATTCGTCTTCGTAAATGAGCTTCCAAGTTTCAGGTTCAAATCCTAATTAAAATTTTTATTCGGATTTGAATAGTAGATCGTGGATACCGGTGTTCTTTGGTGATTGGGTTTCAATTAACCACACATCTCAGGGAGTAATCTATCTGAGTTTGTTCAAGACTGCAAAATTACCGGTACAGTTACATTACACTGATAAGTCGCTAGTGACTTATTTTTAATGCGACTGTTAATAAAAAAAAAAAAAATTATAATTTTTTTTTTTATTGTAAGATTAAATCACAAACCATTACTCAATTATAACTAAAAAAAGATAAAACAACATTCTTTTATGTGGAAATTTTTTAATTTTTATTGTTAATTTTAAAAAAATTTTACATAATTTTATCGCAACATTAAATACTTATATTTTGCACGGTAGTAGCTATTTAACATCGTTATTTAAAATTTCTTTTTTTTTAATTTATACCATCTTTTGTCATTTTTGCAAGCTGTTTTTGTAAAACTCACAAATTAGTAGTACAATCAACTAAAAACAATGTTTTTTACAAAATACACACTAAAATGAAATATTTATCTTTTTTTTTTAATATTGACTTTTCAAGGTTAGAACGAAATCAAGGGTAGGTAATTTTTTTTTAATTTACCCCAGCATATAAATTTTCAATTAAAAAAATATGTATTTTTATTTTTTAATACTTTGTTAAAGATGTTATTATTTATTTATTTTGAAATTATGTAAATATTTTTCCAAATCAATTTTAAAACATTACTTAAATTTCAATATTTTTTAGCTTGAAAATCAAATGAGATATAATAACAAGGCCTATGATTTGCCTAACATATTTTATTATAGTAGTATTATAAATACTGCCTACTATATAAATATTAAAATGAAAATATTACAATAATTTATATAAGAACATGGTTGATAAAACATGGCCGGTACGTTTATATGCTGGTGGGAATACCCAGCTCTATTATAAATATAATGTTGTTATGGAGTTAGTGGTTGGTTAACATATATGAGTAGAGGGGGAGGTAGAACAGAAAGTGAGATAGAACGAATGAGTGCATTTATAAAAGAGTAAGATAAAGATAGAGAGAAACTGATAAACGCTGAAAGAATATCAAGACGCATTAAGATGCACGTATTGTTTGTATGACGCACTTGATGCATTGCAACATCTTACTCTATCTTTCTCTTGCCAAATTATTTTCAAACAGAATTACATTGTTGAATATTAATATTGTTGTAGAAAATTTAGTACCATGTGATAAAAGGAATGACCGTCACTCATAAAGTGTTCTAAAACAATGCATTTTTTTTTTTTTTTTTTTTTACTGGCTGCAATATACACTATATATTCATAAAAACAACTTATATGAATTAGTATAATACAATATATGTTTTTATCATATCAAAGAAAATCTAAATAAATATGTCTAACAAATAAAATCGGATTCTTCTTCACCGTAGAATTAATATTTACACGGAAATTTTTTTTTTTATAACAAAACTTACAAATAAATATAAAAAAATTTGTTTACAAAATTTACCGAAAATTTATTATATGATAATTTTTTTACCGTCTGACATTATGACGATCATATATTTTTGTTATGAAAACCATCCATACAATGAAATTATTACATTTCCATAGGATTCGTTTCTTTCACTCGTGGGGAAAAATAAGTAAATATTCATTGAAAATTCCAGAAAACTGAAATTAGTGTACCTGAAAAAAAAGCGGCAGGACCCGGGAACGGCATAGCCGGGCCTGTGACTCTAGCCTTAGCGGTTAGAGGTAGAGGCAAGATGAAAATAGGGCAAAGATCGGAACCGGTGAACCGACTTACCATGTCGGACGTACTGCCGGAAGGCGGGGACACTCATTAGAGTGGCAAGGATAATCTCCTGGGCTGAGTAATACTTGATTTTTGAGCCAGCCAAAGGGATCTTGAGAACAAACGCAAAAAAAAATTCTTGAGGATGATTGATAAGTTCCCTGCCTAATTAGTAATACAATGTGTATCAAAAAGAATAAAGAATAACCCGTTTTCAAACAGATAGATGTATAGTTCATAATAATAGTGTGTTACAATTACATGATCATTGCATACTATTCAAAAATGTTTAAAACCTCATTTGCCAAGTTATAAGTGGTTAAATGTACCCTCTATCTTTTAATAAAAATTTTTAATTAAAATAAATAAGCAAAATAACAAAAAATATAAATCAAATATTTATAAAAAATTGGGAAAACAATGAAGAATAAAGAAAGGATAACATTAAGGCAATAGCTGAATTCTTCTGCAGAAGTCTTCTATTACAGAAGTATTGCAACAGATAAAATTTCAGGATCAATCTACCATCGATTAAAAACAGTAGTGTGCATTAGTATCTTGAACACTACTATTGCAACAAATAGTACAGAAGCTGTGATCCTGGTTTTCGGTTCATCCAAATCTGTAGGTAATGGTGATACATAAACACTTTGTTGTTCCACATGTCCCCCCAAGAAAAGTTAAAAGATGTCTAAGGACATTGGAGGACCAAAATTATAACTTTAAATCTTCGTTTCATGGAAGCCCTACCCAGTGTCGAGGCAATGCTTCATTTAGAAAATCTTGACTCGGTTTCTCGATTAGGATTTAATAAATTAAAACTATGTGCCAATATGGAGGGACCTTCTTGCTGAAAAATGAATTCCTTTTTCAGAATTTTCATTTAGTAATGGAAAAAGCCGGTATTAAAAAATTTCAAGATAAGAATGCCTTTTACTGTGTTTCCTCCAAAAAATAAAGACATAAATTTTTGTAAACGAATCCGCAAAAAAAAAAAAATTGGTGAATTTCGCACCTATTGTACAAAACATCTCTCCTATTGAATCCTATTGTACAATCTCTTAAGGATTCTCAAATTTGCAACATTGAAACACGAAACTTTACCGCTTAAATGAAATTTTGCATGATTACTAAAAATTAACCGTAGTGAGAACTATTGTCAACCATATGAACTAAGGGCACATCTCAGAAACATATAGGTTTTTATTTAGGTAATCAGTAAGGCCTGAAATGCAATGTATCTTAAGACACGCCAAAAAGTTATATGAAGGTTTGCAAGTTCCTGGCTAGCTTAACTAGTGGACGTTTTCAGGCTTTACTGAAAAACCTCTTGAATGCATTGTATATTTTCCTCTGACATGTGTGACTCTCCTTGGGCTCTTTCCCTTATATAAATACTCCGATTCGTAAAATTGATTAAACCAGCGAAAAATGTTCTTAGTCGATGGTGGATCGATCCTGAAACGCATTCCAAACGAAGCTGAACCACTGTTTGTATTCTGTTGCAAAAATCTATGTTGTTTACGATTGGGGTTATCGTATGTTTGAGCATTAGTATTACAATTTGATCCTATCCGTATTTGAAAATCTAAGCCGTGCACTTTCAAATGGTGCAAATTTTATTCACTGATAATGCGTGATTGCACAGATGTATGGTTTTGAAATCATCATTCCTTTTGATACACGCTGTTCTTTAAAGCAGATAGATTCTCGATACAATTTCCGATTAATATTTTATTGTTGTGTTCTGAATAAAAAAACATCAATGTATTTAAACAGCTACAATCATTACACTCATGATACAATGGACGCAGCCGTCTATAAACTTGTAATCAAGAAAACTGTACTAAATATCTAAAGTTATTCGGAATATTATATAATAATAAAAAAAAAAAAAAAAAAAAAAAAACAATAAGTAATATGAGAAATGTTTAAAAAAATCAAGAAGTAAAAATGTATATACTATCTTTAAAATCGAAATTTTCTTGTCCTGAAAAAATCCCTTAGGTTATTTCCTTATGGAGATTATAAATTCCATAAATTTTTAAATCACCGTATCAGTTTTTGATTCCTTCATTATTATATAAATTTAAATGAAAGGATATGCTTCACAGATTACTTTGGATAATAAGAAATGAGACATGAGTATCTTACGCAATACTAAACTGTAGATGGTAACAGAAAGCTAATATTAACAGTCATTTATAATTTATTAAAAAACACATATATTGGAAACCAAACCTACCAAATTTATTTTTTATCCAGAAAATAGTTGTCAGCTAATCGTTTATTTTGGTATTTCTCAAACTTTTAACATCTACGACTCTCTTAATCTATTTGTAAATAGTTGCAGCTTCAATTTCTATGAACGTACACAAGATGCCCGCCCGCGAATAAACGCTTCCGCATATTGTAGTAGCCACTATGATATGAAAAAAATTACAACTAATTAAATATATTCATTAGTATTACACTAGAATGTTTTCCTCCATAATTTCCGAATACGAATAGCGGGAATTAATTAAACAGTTAAAGATTACGATAATTGGATAAATGACTAATAGGCGGATACTGTTGTCTAATCGACGTTTTCCACGGAATAGAGAGCATCTACCCTGTTTCCAACTAACTAAGATGGCAATGGACGTCATACTATAGAATGTTCTCTAAGTGATACTTTTTATTAAACTTGAAGTTATAATATTATTAACAAAAGACAAAAATATTATCAAAGTATTAAATAAGAAACGAAGAAAAATACAGTTTTAAGATTGGAAAATTCAGGTAAAAAAATATTTTATGGTGATATTGTCACCAAAACTGTAATAAAAAAAGTGACGATAAATCCCATTGTCTATGGCGTCCCTACCTATTTTTGGCAGTACCTGTTAGTGCTCAATTTTGGAACAAGTGGTTTATCAGTTGAACTGCCTTCGGTACCACTCGTTAACGATCGAGGCTGTTATAAGTTATATTGATGAGAACGTTTTTTAATTGGTTAAAATATGATCCTCTGTCGTGTTTTGATATTTCTTGACGTTTGAAGGTTCTCAAAACTAAACGTATTAAAAATCTTTAGTTAAAAACCTTTATATGTAAGTGTTAATGTAATGTATGTTGGATTTTGCCATGTATAAACAGTTTAATTTATAACAAGAAAATCTTGCGTAGAGTTTGTGTATAAATAGGATTGATTATATTGTCAAATTTATCTTTAATTTGAATATAAGGGTAGGATATTAAAGGGTTAGAAATTATGGAAATTTTACCTACACGTGATAAGCATATTAAAATTTACGTTAAAAATGATTAAAAAATAAATGACTGGAAATAAATCAACAACCCTACCTCTCCACCCTTTTGTACAACTTGATCTTTCTATATTTTTTTTCTTTTAACTATTTATGACTATTGAATTGGAGGTTTTTCCTCGGTAATCAGTGAGGTTATAATTTTGAATTAGCGTTAATTAATTTTATTTTTTGGTAAAATAAAATATTTTCATTAAAGCTTAAATAAGTTTTACACTAACTTAGGCTGGAGTATCTTCATACAATGTTAAATTTTATCAATTTTTTATTTATTATTATTATGATTTTTGTAATTATTTAATTGCATAAGCAACTTGTTCAAAAAGCGTTTTATTATTATTATTATAAGTCGAGAACTTCCCAATGGAAGACGTTAAGCATTCATGATTCATATTTCTTTCGCTTGGCATTCTTCTTTTCCCTCCAAAATTCTTTCATTCTTTTAGAAAAGACCTTTTTCCGTTCTTCAGACCATTTCGGACGATGTTGTTTAGGCTTCGGCACTTCTGGTTTAACTTCCTATTTATCTATTTTATTTTTGTATTTGTTTCTGTCTTGATCCCCTCCAGCGTAATTCCAGCGTGTTCTAAATCTTTTCGGGTTTCTGCAAGCCAGGGGATTGCAACTTTTAATGATATTAAGTAGGCGATTATTCTTTTGGTTAATCGGTTTTCCGGCAGCCTGTGAAGGTGTCCGAAGAATTTTATTCGTCTTTTCCTTATGTCAGTTTCGATATTAGAGTAGGTTTCAACAATTTCGTTTGGTTGTAATCTGTATCCTTTTTCAGTTTGTCTCGGTCCTAATATTTTCCTTATAATCATCCTTTCCTGTTTCTTTATTTCTTCTATTTCGGTTTTCCTATTTAAGGTCAATGCTTCACTGGCATATAACGCTGTGGGTTTAATAACTGTGTTGTAATGCCGGATTTTCGTTTGGCGCGAGAGCGATTTCTTTTGTAGAGATTTTGCACTAAACCTAGAGCTTTCCTGATCTTCTGCAGACGGTCCAATTAACTTAGATTCTCAGAGCTGTTCGGTGTAATAAATTCTCCAAGATATTTAAAGTGAGGGACTTTATTTATTACTCCATATTTTGTGTTTAAATTTGGGATTTCTATTCTGGAGCAGATAAATACTGTTTTTTTCAAACGAAATTTGTAGTCCCACTTTTTCTGAACATTCTTTGAGTGTTTCTGATTGTTTTATCGCAGTCCGTTCGTCTTCTGCAAGGATTGCCAAATCGTCTGCAAATGCCAGGTAAGGGATACTTAAATTTAATTTCGCGAATCCCAATGAAATAGGTTTCCAGTATTTTTGTTGTTTGAGTGTACTTTCCCACTCTTTCATCACTTTGTCCAATATGGTGTTAAATAATAGTGGGAGGGAGGAGTCCATCCCCTTGTCTCACTCCCGTCTTAATTTCAAAGGGTTCTGAGATTTCGCCCATAAATTTTATTTTAGATTTAGTTCCAGTTAATCTTTGTTCTATTAATCTTCCTGTTTTCTGATCTAGTCCTCTCCTCGTTTAGAATTTGGAAAAGAGATTGTCTATCTACGGAGTCTTAGGCTTTTTTTGAATCTGCAATTGTGCAGATCACGGGTTTGCTTCTGTTTTTTTTTTACTTTTGATTATCGTTTTCAGGCTGAAGATCTGTTCCAGGCATGACCTGTTAGGTTTAATGCTTGATATTCTGATATGTATGGTTCCTGCTGTTCTGGTGTTCTAGTTAGGAGGCAGGATGATAGTAGGATTTTGTATGCGACCGGTAAAAGGGAAATTCCTCTGTAGTTGTTTACGTCTGTCCTATCGCCCTTCTTATATAATGGGTGAAATAAAGCGGTTTTCCAGTCTTCCGGGATCTTTTCTGTTTGCCTGATGTTTTGAATAATTTTTGTGATTTCCTTCAGAGAATTGAGTCCTTAATTCTTCAGGAGTTCGGCTATTATTCCATCTTCTTCTGGGGCCTTATTTTTTTTTGAGTTTTTGAATATGGGATAAAATTTCATCTTGAGTTGTGGCAAGGGAATCTTCCTCTGTGACACTTAGTGTGACTCTCGGAGATCTTTCTTTCGGTTCGTGGCAGTTTAACAGTTTCTCAAAATATTCTGCGAGTTCCCGACAATTTTCTTTGTTCGTGAGAGCCAGTTTACGGTTTTGTCTCTTGAAGCAGAAATTCTGTGGGGTGAACCCTTTGATTCGTTAAGCAAATATCTCATAAAAGTCGTGTGTTGTAATTACTAAAATTTTCATCTATCGCATCTAAGTGGTCATTGACGTATTTTCTTCTGGTTTGTCTTATAATTTGATTTGTTTGCCTTCTGATTTTTAGAAATTTCTCTTAAGTTTCCTCTGTTTTATTTGCATTTTAGTCTTTAAACGCTTTATTTCTGTTTTCTAAGGCTATTTCTTGATTCCACCACGGATGGGGTGGAATATATATATATATATAGTTTATTATATATAATAAATCATTAAGAATAAAATATAAACATTTAAGATAAATAAAAATATATTTTACTAAAAATGTTTTCCAAATTTTCACCGTACCATTTAGATCTATATATTTCTGTTAATATTTCCTCTATATATATATTTTTTTTATTTATCCCTCTATATTTAGATATGTAAAAGTCAATATGTTAGATTGATCTAACAGATTTGACTATTTGATAGTTTCTAAACATCTTCCTTCTTTTCTTTCTAGTCGACTTTCTTTTGGCCTATTTGCTCTAAATTTTTTTGTATTCATCGATAGTGTATTGATATAACCACTTACCTAAACCTTTTTCTTTTTCCTGTTTAGCCTCCGGTAACTACCGTTTAGATAATACTTCAGAGGATGAATGAGGATGATATGTATGAGTGTAAATGAAGTGTAGTCTTGTACATTCTCAGTTCGACCATACCTGAGATGTGTGGTTAATTGAAACCCAACCACCAAAGAACACCGGTATCCACGATCTAGTATTCAAGTCCGTGTAACTTACCTAAACCTACATCTTGTACTTACACCAATAAATTATACACATTTCTTTTTATTTCATTATCTGTTTTATTATACAGAAATAATTATATGGTAATTATTCAAGTATTTAATAAGCATATAAATTATATTTCTAAATGTATATAATATAATGTACGTTAAATGTGTTAAAATATTTTAATTTATAATTTATTTAATAAGATAGAATACGCTTTTTTCAAAAACCTTTGAAGATTTTTTTTTTTTTATTTAGATCTAATAGATAATTGTGTTGGTACGTGTAAATTTAATCTATCACAGAATCTTTATATCTTAAAATAATGTTAATATGGTTAATGAGGTAACGATCGGTAAATTCATGGTATTAAGGATGTATACTGTTTAAAAATTATTCAGGATTGAACAACGTATTTTGATAAGAGGACCTATTTACCTCATTTTAGGATCATAATTATTACAGTATTTTTAATTTATTAAAAATTCTTGTAATATATTTTACTTCCTTAAATATTTTTAATGTTTTTCTTATTAGTATGTCAATTTAATTTTTTTTAATTAGATCTACTTTTTATACTCGTAACTCAATATGGGCACTTAAAAAAAATCTTCAGACGACTGCAATAACAATTCCTTCTTTGCATCTACTCCACTTCTATACATTTTAAATAACATCTGTACATTAAGTACGCGTATAACTTATTTATTTATATTAGGGTTATGAAAAATTATTTATTTCTTTTGTAAATGATTTTTTTTTTTTTAATAATAGAGGGTGTAATCAAATTTGTCTAAACCAAAATTACTTTTTAATTTAATTTTATAAAAAATAATGGTAAGATACAACTTATAAGAGTGTGAGTGATAATATGAAATAAATGTAATAATATCATCAAGAGAAAAAATATTGTCAACCAAATGTGTTTAAAATGGATAATATATAATATTGAGATAAAAGTTATTCATATTCATTTTACTTCCACTGTCGTATGTAATTAAATCATAACAGAGTGTAGTATTTTTACGTAAATACTAGTAAACTTAAATATATAGTTGAAAATACCATGCGAAAATGTTCATTAATTAATTAATTAAACCTTTTCGTTTATATCCAAACAACTATAATAAATTGTTTTATTATTATGATACTTTAATTAATTGGGTAAATTAAATAAAATTAGAGTATGATTTTTATTATTTAATCTGATTAGTTTATTAAGAACATTTAATTAAAACGCTGTAGTATTGAAATAGAAATGAAAATTATCAGTATGTCTTTCTCGCTAAATAAATGGGATTATTGTACTATACACTAAATCATAAACTGATAGGTCAAATACAAATCGTTTGCTGTACCAACCATCTTGATCTTGGTAACTAAATGGTACGTATAATTTGTTTCCCAGGAGTGGGAATACTATAGTTTCTATCAGAAAGGTTTATATCGTCAATTCTGTGTTTTCATTGTTAGCTACAGAAAACACTACTTTGTTTGAATATGTGTTTTTTTTTTGTTTATATTCAAGCCTCCTGAAGTTTGCTTATACTTGTTCAGTTAAATTTCTATATTATAACCTACGATACGTTTAATTAAAGATTAAAAGTGGAGTTGTTTTACCCTTAAACTAATTGAATATACCGTTGATTGTTTTCTTTCCCCCTCTATTTCCCTAAAAATGAAACAAGAAATAAATCTAAGATAGTAAATAAATGCATTTTTTTTTCTACTAAAAAAATTAACTCGTTTCTACATCTAGCTGATTATGATTTGATAATCTTATCTCTTCTACTCAAGCTTATTCTTACATCAAACCAATTTTAATTTTTTTACTTATATAATTCTGTAATTTCTTTTTCAATGAACCACTTAATTTTAAATATTATTATTCGTTATAGAGTTATTTCTATTCATTAAAAAACATGTTTACGTGTTAAATATTTTACAAATCATACGTATATTTATTGCTAATCAAATACGACTACTTTCCATTTATTGTTCATGATGAATCTTTTTTAATTTTTTTATTTAATAAAATTCCAAGTAATACAGGATCCATTAATTTAAATTTAATATTAATATAAGTTATTTTTTACTAATGATCTATGAAAAGTATTTAAAAAAAAGATTAAAAAATATTTATAAAGAAAAACATGTTGCATAGTTAGTTAAGTCAGGTTAGAAATCTCTCAGTAGGTAAGCGTCAGTTAAAATACCAGACATATTATTGCCAGCATAAAATAGATTAACGTAGACTGAATAATATTAATGTTATATTGTAATAATTGCAACCAGTGTATAATATAAAAACAAAAACATATAACACACTTATATACACACATAGACAAGCATACCATATGTGTATATATAGACTACAGACACATCGATGCAGTGTACAACTGAATGTTTGACTGGATTTAGCCCGCATGCTGAGGCATCCTGCCGCGCTACAGACAATGTTTAATAATTTAAATATTCATCAATCTAGCAGTGCTCTTTATTAATCATATCCCCTCTATTGCATTACAAGAATAGGCTATCACTCTCTTCATCTCACTTTTATATATACAGTTTACTTTGACGTCATCAGTTAGCTACCACTTGCATATTCAACCAATACTCATTCTGGCTGGTTAGATATATATATATATATATATATATATATATATATATATATATATATATATATATATATATATATATATACACACACATACACACACACACACACACACAGAGAGAGAGAGAGAGAAAAACACACACAAACACACACTCGTGCACACCACAAGCCATTACATTTATAATAGTATGTATTTATTTATTTATATGTGATCATTTATACTGAATTAATTATATAAATTAACCGACAAACCCATCATATCACCATTGTTAATGATTCTTCAATTAAAATCAATTAAATCTGTTAAACTATACAGCCATATAAATTAGTATTAAATAAACAAGGAATGCTAGATTGACAATAAATAATTAAAATATTACTAGTATTAATAGTAGAACACTGATTTAAAGTTATATATTAAAATAACGCCTTTGATAACTGTTGATAGTATAATACATATCTATTGCTTACTAACAGAACTGAAAATTTCTTTTGTGTTGTCCACTATAAAATTGATCTACTCCCTTTTAATCATATTTTTATGCTTCCTCCAACATAATTGACTTAAATTATCCTACTACTTTGTTTTATATATATAAATATATATATATATTTGTTTTAACTAATCATACACTTGTAAAGCTGAACTGATTTTTAATAAAACTAAAGGATGAATTTGCCTTAATCCTTATAAATAATTTTATGGAAATATAACGAAAACAACTATTAATAAAAAATTGTTCAATTTTTACATTTAATTGCTCAGAATTTTGTTTTTTTTAATGCTTAACCTACAAATTTTATTTTAAAGTTGTCTATACTTTATTCTTACTGGACTTTGTTGTGATTTAATAGGTTAGGATTTTTACAAATAAAAATAATGTTGGAAAAAATTCTAAAAATGTTTATTATTATTATTTTTTTTTTTTTATCTGAATTTTTACGGGCATCGACTGCTAAGGTCATTAGCCCTCGTCACATTCTTTAAAAGAAATTACTATCACCATCTCGTTCCAGATGGTGATAGTAATATGTAAGGGTGTAAAGGGCCCTTACATTTTATTTAAAAACACAAACTACACAAAACATTAAGACACAAAAGACAAGTATAACACACAACCACTTACAGTGTTTTATTACAAACACCGCACATTGGTCTCACTTCGCCGGTTAACAAATATAAATTTGTTAATCGCGTGTGACCGATTCTAAGTCAGGTCACCGCTACTTGTTCACGGCGAGTCAACTTAAAGTCGCTTTTCCATTTATAAGGAGAAGTTATTACCGAGTTTAATTTTGTATTTAAACTCCTCCATTCAGCATTCCACTTGTTTTTTACTATGTTTGTTAGACGGTTTTTAACATCTGCCACTCTTACAGGAAATGCATCCAAATCATCGCTGACTGTTGCCTTTCTGGCAGCTTCGTCTGCGATTTCATTACCTGTAATACCAGCATGCCCCGGAGTCCATACAAATACGCATCGCTGTCCTCGTTGTTTTAGAACGTATAAAATGGACAGGATGTTTGCAATTAGGACATCCTTAATGTTCTTGTTTCGAATTGCGACAAGTGCACTTAAAGAATCGGAAAATATTAGCATTCTGTCTTCGCAATAGTGTTCAGTGTAGCGAAGAGCTTGCTGTATTGCAGTGAGTTCTGCCGTGTAGACACTGGCCACATCTGGCAGTTTCCAAAAGTGGGCTTCTCCATTTACATATATGGAGCATCCAACACCATGTTCGGTTTTAGAACCGTCAGTATAAATTCTAATATGTTCTTCGTAGCTACTGACGGTTGCCAAAAATTCCAGCAGATCACTGCTGGTTTCTTTTTATTTCTCCTTGAGAGAGATCCAAACTTGTATTTACCGCTGGCAAGAGCCATGCCGGTATTTCTCTAGTAGAAATTGCCAATGTATCTGGAATGGCAATTTCGTATTTACTTGTTAATTCGTGGTACCTAATTCCGGCTGGTCTGGAATAGGTAGCACGACGTTCGTATAATGCAGCCATAGGATGGTTGTTGAAAAGTTTATTATTTTTATGGGCAGGATAAGCCCATATATTTGCTGCGTATCTTAATAAAAGGATCTCTGTTCTATAATGTAGTGGCATTATTCCGGCTTCAGACTAGCCGCCGGACTTGTGCGGAAAGCGCCTGTTATCTTATTCCGCTATTATGAACTACGTCTAACTTTTTTAAATGCGACTTTCTAGCCGATGAATATACGATACATCCGTAGTCTAGTTTAGATTGAACCAATGCTTTATACAATCTCAATAATGTCTCTTTGTCTGAGCCCCAATTTAAGTTCGATAAACATTTTATAATGTTTAGGGCTCTTTTGCATCTATCACTCAAGTCCTGTATATGTAATCCCCATGTAAGGGATTTATCCAATACTAGTCCTAAATATCTTACACTGTCTTTATATTGTATTGGATTATCATCAATTGTCAACGCAGGACTTTGATGAGGAATTCTCTTCCTACAAAAGTGTACACAGCACGTTTTTTCTGTTGAGAATAGGAATCCGTTATTCTTTGCAACTTCATTTAGAGCATTGATCGCTCGTTGCAATTTGTATCTCACCATAGCAGTCTTGTTGCTGGCATACACAATTGCCAGATCATCAACATAGACGCTTTTGCTGATTTCTACTGGAATGGCTAATATCAATTTATTAATGGCAATGGTAAACGAGGTACCGCTCAACGGAGAACCCTGCGGTATGCCATTTTCCAAGATTCTTTCACATGAATATTCATTGTTGACACGTACTTGGAAGGTACGGTCATTCATATAGTTGCTGAGCAGTACAGGCAGATTGCCTCGAATGCCCCAGTCATATATCTGGAGCATTACTCCATAACGCCAGGTCATATCGAAAGCCTTCTGAAGATCGAAGAAGACTCCGACACAATGTTTCCTTGTAATAAAGCTGTTATATATAATATTCTCTAAGTTGATCATTTGATCGGTGGTGGAATAGTACTGTCGAAAACCTGCTTGGTATGGTGATATCAGGTTTTCTTTTTCTAAAACCCAGACGAGTCGATTATTAATCGTTTTTTCCAGCATTTTTCCCATAGCACAGGTCAAAGAAATAGGACGGTAGCTATTGGGATCTGTTAAATTTTTTTTTTTCTTTGGTACTGGAACAACATGAGCTTTTTTCCACTGCTGCGGGTACGTTCCATCCCGCCATATTTGATTATAAAGTTCTAATAATCTGCGTTTTGCAGTGGTATTCAGCTGCCTGATCATATTATAATGGATTTCATCCGGGCCAGCAGCTGTGTTACCTGCTTTTTCCAACGCTTTCACGAATTCTTCCATTTTAAATGGTACATTATATGAGTAATTATACTCAGTTCTAAAATTTAGTAGACCTTCGAGTTCTTCTTTTTTGGTTCGAAAACCTTCCTCGTAGTTGGCCGTTTTGCTGGCCTTCTCAAAGTGATTGGACAATAGCTCTGCTATTTCATTTGGAGTATCCTTAATTCCATCTTCATCTTGAAGGCTAGTTATGGGAGCAAAATTTTTACGCCCACAAATCGCCTTCACTTTCCTCCAAACATTTGATGCAGTAGTGGTTCTGTCAATGGATGACAAGTATTGCTGCCAGGATCGTTTTTTCGAGTCAATCATAAGACGTTTTGCATACGCCCTGTATTTTTTAATGGCAACAAGATTTTCTATGCTAGGTCGCTTCTTGAAGGCGTTATACCTCTTTTCTTTCTTTTAATAGCTTCACTTATTTCATCATTCCACCATGGAACGGGTTTCTTCGTAAGTTTCCCAGATGTTTTGGGAATATATCTCGATGCCGACTCAATTATTGCATTTGTTATGGCGTGGACAAGATGGCTCGTCCAGTCTGCCTTTTCAAATAACCATCTTTTAGAGATGGGATATATTGTTCTTGTAACATCAGTTACAATTTGCACCGGGAAATGATCGCTTCCATGCAGATCGTCTAAGACATGGAAGCTGTACCTCGGTGCTATCGATCCGCTTATAAGTGCAAGATCTATACAGGACGTCGATCCATCTCTGGCATTGAAAAAGGTTCCTGATCCATTGTTTAAAATAATAAGTTCTGAATTCATCAGGAACCCTTCCAGTTCTCTTCCGCGGGGATCTATTCGATCCGATCCCCAAAGAGAATTATGAGCATTAAAGTCACCCATCAGTAAAACAAGTGGGGGAAGCTCAAAAATTAATCTTGCTATGTCATCCTTATTCCAATCAAAATTCGGCAAGTATATGGTGCAGACCGTGACCTGAAGCGGACGCTTCATTCTAACGGCGACCGCATTTAATTAGTATAGCCTTACTATACTAACCTATTAAATCTGTAAGGCATGTACTGCTGATAAGAAATCAATTAATGTGGTTTAATGAGGAAAATTAAGTATAAATTATTTATTTTTACTGAACGAAAAAAATTAAAAAAATTTTGTTTCATGATTTTGAAACCAGGTGAGTTTAAAAGTAACTCATTTTTAAATTAAAGAACATTTTTAACACATTCATATTTAGTTTAGAAATTAATTACTGAATAAAATTTGAATATATAATATTATGTCTTTAAGACTGAAAATTCAAGAATCTATTTACTCATCTGTAACTATATTATATTGAGTTAAATCTCTAGTTGGTAGATATCCAAACTCACTAGGGAAAACAGCTTGGAAAAGCTAGCAAAAGGAGTAAATTTTATAGCAAAAGATAGAATTTTATAGGAAAAGTGGTTATCTTTTCAACACGATTTCACTAGAAATTCTTGCAATCCAAGAATGTCAACGTCATTTATTCTCTTTCTATTATTGATACATACGTATGTGAATCACGAAATTATGATATTTTTTTTATTATATTTACACCAAGGGTTTTTGTTTTATTATGCTACAAAATTATTAGAATAAAATAATTAGTAAACGGCAGGTTTTTTCTAAAGCTCAAATAACAAACGAAGAAGTGTGAATAGGTGTACGTTCCATGTAACTGGCACCCTTTTTTTCATTGAAAAGGAATTGTTTTTAGTGGGAACCATAGTATAAGCACAAGCACGCAAAGCCCTCTCTTCCTCCCTAACCATTCTTTCATTCTCATTCTCCCGTTTCATACTATTTTCTCTTTTCACTTTTATTTCTCCTATCCTATTCCATCCCTCGCGTACATTTAATTATACCAGAATAGACCAATCTCGCGTGTTTGATGACGGAAGTATGCAAGTTGGTCGTATCACATGACAATTTTAATAGCTTTATTGGCCTTATTAGACCGTGTGAAATTTCTCATGCGAAAACATATCACGGTCGAATCGATTATAATGCATTGTTGGATGCGGCATGGACCATTGTTTGTTATAATAAGTCTGGTAAGTTAGACTAACAATTCAAAAAACTTTTCCTCCCTAAATATTTTCTTCAAATATTATCTCCCTCTTTTTAAGTTACATGTTCATGTTTCATTTATCCGTTGTTTTATTCCACCATAATACAATAATAATAACTTGAAAAGTACACACGCAATCAAATGAATTGAATTTCTATATTAGATTATACAATATTTTAGGTCTATTTATTGTCACAATAACGCTCTTTCATTGCTAATAATTTCTGTATTTCATTATGGCAATATGACTAAAAAATTATTAAATTTGTTATATACTAGATTGTCTTATATATTATATAATAAGTCTAGACGATTGCTTTAGTAGTCTAGACTATATTTAAATTTGTTTATTGCTTTATCTTAAAAAAATATAATAAATTATTAAACTAATATAGAATTTAACTATTACTATAATTCATAAATTTGTTTCGTATTCTATTTTTTTTTTTTTTTTTTTTTTTAATTTAGGCAAATACATTCGTAGATAGCAAATATGTATGAGTATTTTCGTTCAATTTAAGACTTTGGAAGAATATATTCTTCAAAGTAATGAATATACTACTACTTTTGAAAATTAAAAAAAAATATAATTTTCTGTTAATAACTAACGTAAACTTACTACTTTATCACCAGTTATTACGTTAATTTTACCAAAATTATTATGTAGGACTTTTTTTAAATACATAAATTTTACATAGAAGTTTCAAATGTGTCCTTCAAGTCATATCTTAACTAATCTTAGTCTGTAGGTTCCAATATATAAAATAACCTGGTATATATGGGAGTAAGTTTATTTCATTTCATTTTTTTACCATTACTATAATATAATCACTCCGTGTAGTGATTTCTTAAAAAATAGACAAAATAAAACTTTGTTGAAAGTAGTTAAAATCAGAACAATATAAAATTTTTGTTTGTTTTTTTTATTTTGATTGAAGTTCATGGAAAATAACTAGAAGTTCAAATATTTTCAACAGAATTTTTTATAGAAAATGTCTACTGTGTAGATTATTTCATGAGATCTACCCTTACTTCTGCGCGAATTTCTTCTAATTAGGTTTTTTACCAGAAAATTAATAACAAAAATTTATTCAGTGATAAAAAACTTTAGTAAATGAATCCTAGAAAATTATCTTTTGTATTTTACAAGAGAATTTTTTTAAAGCTTAAAAATTAAACTGTTATCATTCTAAATCATGGAAAACATTAATATTATTAACTTTTAGAACTTTTACCTTTTGATTATCTTCAAAAATAGCTCAATTTAAAACGTAGTACATACGTGTATGCACACGCAAATGTATTTATATATATATATACATAAATACTTAAAATTCAGCTGTCATTTTCTTTTCTTCAAATGATTGATTGGGATGCGCTCGAAGAAGGGTATAAAATTTGCGAATAATCTTAATATTCTCCTCTTATTATTTTATTTTTCACTATGTTCACTAATTAGTATAATATAATATTATTTTGTATCATATAATCTTTACATCCGGCGGTTTATAGTTCAAAGGCTCATCTGACCATCATGTACCTTTTATCAAAACATGAACCTTTTCAGATCATGTAGCCTTGGAACTGGTTATGTACGGCGTCAGTTTTAAAACGCTGTTACAAAATCATTTTATATGGGATCTAAGTCGGTTATTTTTTTATATTCACAAAGGAATCAGTTTTATTAAACAATTTGAACGACGTTTATACGATGTAAAATGTTTTATTTAGACTAGAAAGATTATGACCATTTTTTTCTCAGAAATGTGTGTGTGTGTGTGTGTGTGTGTGTGTGTGTGTGTGTGTGTGTGTGCGACTTGTGTATTATAATTGCTATGAGGATTACGGATTTATTTATTATTTACAAAATTAGCTTATCTTACTAGCAACATATCTATGTATTGAAACACATAATAAATTATGATATACGGCACACGAAAAAAAAGGAATTTGTGGTCATAAATACGTCACTTTTACTTGAGGTCTATAAATATCTTTTCTGACAAATGATATCGGTAAACATGTAACACATATCGATCCGTAATGAATAACAGTATACAGTAAAAATGGTTTTTTGTCAATCTGATTATCCTTTTGAGTGGTGGGAATTTTTATAAAACGTAGTTTTCCGAATCTACTTTCACTTATACTAACATATGTTACTTTCTTTTTCCTGTTTAGCCTCCGGTAATTACCGTTCAGATAATACTTCAGAGGATGAATGAGGATGATATGTGTGAGTGTAAATGAAGTGTAGTCTTGTACATTCTCAGTTCGACCATTCCCTGAGATGTGTGGTTCATTGAAACCCAACCACCAAAGAACACCGGTATCCGCGATCTAGTATTCAAATCCGTGTAAAAATAACTGGCTTTACTAGGACTTGAACGGTGGAACTCTCGACTTCCAAATCAGCTGATTTGGGAAGACGCGTTCACCACTAGACCAACTCGGTGGGTTACTAACATATGTTACTAATCAGTGATTTATGACACGGGTTTATCATCATATTTTGCCCAATTTTCAACCGATTTGCTTGAAAGTATTATTTTTAAAATCAGCAAACTATGTTTCATAAACACAAAGCAAAAAAAAAATAAAAATTTCCCTAATAAAAAACGCGGTAGAAATGCGCAAAAAATTCTGCAATTAAATTATCGTAATTTTTGTACTGCTTCAATTTTGTTGTTGTTACAGGAATAAAAAATATCCAATCGTAACTTTTTTTTTGTCAGCATCTGTTAAATCTCTTTAATATACTGAAATTTTTTGAAAGTTTTTTCACAAGAGGGTAGCATAAGACTATGAAGGGAGGCAATCAGAAACCAACATATTTTCGCGGAGCGCTAATCAACCGCGGTTCATTGTGATGGCAAAAGGACCAACAATATCTTTTTAACATTCAAAGTTAGGATTAATTCGCTAAGAATTAGCTAATTTTTACTTAGTATTATGATTTTTTTTTTATAAAATCCAATAAAAAGATAGATCTAAATGATTTTCAGAGATTTCTTTTAACATTTACAATAAAACTTGAATATTATATTTCTATACTATATGGTAGATAATTTTGTGAACTAACAATGAGCTAAATTTTATAAATAAGTCATCTACATTTAATAATAACTTTTGATGATACTTTTTATTTAATTTAAAAGGAAAGGTGCTTTTTCTTTAAACAAAGTAATTATTGCATGAAGAAGAAAGAAAGGTAAACTTCTAAACTTGGTTGTAGAGAACAACAAAGAAATAGATATGGATGGACAAAACAAAAAGATAAAACGTTAATTAGAATAGGATAATGTAAGAATTTAATGTACAGAAAAACATCTTGGGTATCAAACAACAACGATAACAAAGGAAGATTGTAATTCTTACATAAATCGAATAGGGAGTACAGAAATGAAGGAAGTTGTAAGAATACATAATTGAAAGTAAAATAACATTTAAAAGAATTAGTAAAGGACGTAAGTAAGGGGAACTTCATTAGAAACTTCACGAAAGACAAGATTCATGAAAGTAGAAGAATATACGTCTTTACAAAAAAATTAATTTTTAAAAACTATTTTACGTTGTATGATGGATTACCTCCTACAGTGTGATTTTAATACCGTTAACCCTCGTGTAAGATTTTTAAACTATTCTTGATAATCATTTTTAAACTATACCTTGATAACCCCTTAATTTGAAAAGAATAAAATCTTTCAAATATTTGGATTACAACATTAAAAATTAACAGAAGTTCTTAACTTTTCGAATAATATTTTATCTCTGACTATGATAAGAATGGGAAAAATGGATTGAAAGGGTCAAAGTTAAAAAAAAATTAAATATTTTTCTAAACGTTTATGTAGCGTGGTATTTTTTTAACGCAAATTTTTCTTTCAAGAATTATTTCTTTTTGATAAGCTAACAAATAGCCACTTATAAAATTAGTACAAAATTCATAGCATTTTAAGTATTGCTTTCCCAGTCTCCTCATAGGATTTTTTCAAACAATTAAAAGCATCAGTGTATGATATATAGAAGTCATAGAACTAGATTTAGTGAAAAGCAGATTATCTATTTTAACGTTCAACTAAACGAGTGAATAT
Organism: Lycorma delicatula; assembly: GCF_047948215.1. Classification (NCBI taxonomy): domain Eukaryota; kingdom Metazoa; phylum Arthropoda; class Insecta; order Hemiptera; family Fulgoridae; genus Lycorma; species Lycorma delicatula. The sequence goes on from NC_134460.1 coordinate 65,316,617, forward strand.
TAGCAACTTCAAATGTGAAGATTTGTCCACGTCCTCGTTAAGGACGTGGATGCCCTAACGTCACAGGACGAGTTTCATTGGGAGCTTCGCAAGACGATAGGTGAGTCGGTCGCTATTGACTTCCTGTCAATGCGGCCGGCTTACGGATCTACTCAGATGGTTACACTGGCAGTGCCGCCAATCCTGGCATACAAACTACTGTCTGATCGGCGAGTTCGGATTGGGTGGGTGGCCTGTCGAGTGGTGCGGCATACATCCAACAACCTTTGCTTCAGATATTGGAATCCAGGCCGCAGGGCCAAATTCTATTCTGGCACAGACAGAAGCGGCCACTGTTTTACATGTGTTAAAGCTTGCCATTAACGCAAGGACTGCCAGCAAGACCCTAGGTGGTTATCCTGCAAGTTACTTGATCATGCGCCTAGGGTCACGGATGTAAGATAGTTCCATCGGTATCTGGAACATCCGCGAGGAGGTGGGAGACCTCGGTCTTCCCCGCTTACGATGATCGGGTGGGGACTACCTTGCAGTACCGTTGGGGAAAAGTAAGACCTAGTCCAGGTGGAGGATCATTTAGAGTCTCCTCATTAGAGGCAAGGCGCCTAAAAGACCGAGTCCCGGCTATATGGCGGAAACTTTGTTCCCGACGAGGAAGTTAGAGGCTATGGCACCCCTCGGAGCCGATTTACATAAAATTTATCATAAATAAGTTTTCTATAATTAGCCTTTTTTGTTAATTGAATTTAATTAATATTTTTATTAAGATTATTACTGTTATAAAAATCGTCATCATTCAGACACAAATACACACAAAAATAACGAACATTTATCGAAATATACATTTGTAAGTAATTTTTGTAATTCATCATGGATGAACCATCAAATTTTATACAACCACCGTTCTTTTTTCACACAATAATATAATGAAACCTTATATAGAAAAACTTTTTCCCATGTATTAATTATTATTTAACCCCTCTTCTGTAAACTGTAATAGCTATAAAAAAGAGTTTCCAAAACATTTCGGTTGTTTATCTTTTTCTTTTATTTCCCCTGTTATTTCATAAAAACTGGACGTTACTTTCGTCTTTTGACGTATATATCACATGCACATATAACCTCTTTATCTTATTTATTTAAAAAATGTTTTAAATAGTCTTAATAAAACAGGTTTCATAAACTTACACAATAATACGCAATATGTTATCATAAATAAGAGGTAATGCTTTAAGATTTTTATATTTTTTTTATAAACTATGTTAATTATTAAAAATCAGAACAAACTCATTTTTATTTAATTAGTTTCTTATTTCTAATAATATTAAAAAATTAATGAAGATATGAAAAATATGACACAGTTATACGTGATTTTTAATCGTTAATAAAACACCATTCACAGATTATTTTTGTAATATTTTCTCTTGGCAGTTTTGAAATTATCAATAAAAAATTATTTATATATTCCTCTTTATTTAAAACTGTTTTATAATACTAACTTATAGAAATACAGTTTTCATAAAACAAAATCTCTAAAAAAATTTCTACTTAATTGTTTATAAAGTTCAAGAATTATTGAAAAAATTCTTATTACCAAAATCTTACATTTTGTCTGATTACAACAACGTTAGTTAAAATAAATATATCAATTCAGCTGAAGGTATAGAATCTGATATAATCAAAGGTTTATATCCTTAATAAATTCTTGGCGGTCCAATATTTTCAAAGAAGGAAAATCATTTCCCTCATTGGTGAAAAGGCGGGAGGGAGGAAGTTAATTAAATGCAATTACAAGCGGGTTTAGTGAGAGAGTGGTCGGGTGAAAAGTACGTTTTGGCTCGTAGTGCAATATGCGGCTGCAAAGTTAGGGGTTGAGAAGCTTTATGAATTACGACCGATACGCTGTGCCTTATGGTACCCAAGAACCAGTAAGCAACCGGAGTTAAAAGAGAGAGAGAGTGAGAAGGAGAAAGAAACAGACTGTGAAAGAGGGTACTAGTACTCAACAAGCTGCAAGCTTTATCCAAGCTCACGTTCGACTCGTACTTATTCTATTATACACACTCACACTTCTAAACTTTTATTTCGGTTATAATCTCTCTTAGTGTAACAATAATTTCATAATACTGACGACATCTTGTGAAGAAGAAACTCTTAATGAGAAATGAAATAGGCTAAGAGATACGTTTTTTGAAACAGTTTATTTGAAATAGAAATAAATTTAATGTAACTATTTATTATACTATACCTGCGTTTCTTTTGTTTTATAGTTTTTTTGTTAATATTTTTAATGATCCTACCTTACTAAAGGGCATTTGTATGTATGTCAGTCTGTGTGTGCGTCTCCCTTAGTTGAGAACATGCTTACATGATCAAACATACTGCTCGTCAAAAAATCTTATGATTTTTTTTCTTACTTTTTATAAATAAGTAAGAACACCAAAAAATAAAAGCAAAACGAAAGAACATGCTTACATAATTGAACATACTGCCTGTCAAAAAATCATAAGATTTTTTTCTTAAAAGTTTATAAATAATAAATAACAGTAATAATAATAATAAAATAAATTAAGTTTTACTACCGTAATTCATTCCTTTAATATTATCGAAGATCTTAAAAAACAACTATTTTCGATAAATATAAATCAACATTGAAAATGCTATTGATGATCCATTGATATTTGGTCAGAAGGTTAGTCTCGTATTACAATAATTTGTTTCGTAAATTTAATATAATAAATAATAAATAAATTAATTTAACTTATATTTAAGCGTCCAACTCTCGTAGTTAGTGAATTTGCGTATGAATATTATTGATCTTGATGAAAATGTAGAGAGTGTACAATATTGGATGGTCTAGATTGATAAGTAGAACAGTGAGTTTTGTTTATTGAAGAGAAGAGTTTAAAAGTGAAAGCAGATATTTAGTTTTGAAGTTATTTTGGTTTTCAAAAAGCGCGATGATGGTAACCCACCCTAAAACTTATTTCCTAATGAGGAAGGGTGCTTAACTGAACGATGACCAACCTTTTTTCGCTTTTCCTTGATTAATTTATCATTGAAAAAGAAAAACATTTTTACACAAGAAGTAATCAATTTTGGACATCTAATAATAGCATTCCGAGACGCCGCCCGCCGTGATTCGAACCCGGGACTTCCGGGTGAAAGGCCGAGACGGTACCACTCGCGCAACTGAAGCCGGTAGTAATGAATTTCTAATTGACAAAAAATTTTCATTTAATTTAAAATATTTTTAACAAAATCCAAGTTTTAAAATCAAGTAAATCATAACAGTCATGTAGAGTGTTACATTTAAACTAAAATACTAGAAAATAAACTAAAATGTTCTTTCTAAACTAATCATATTAAATCCATCACTTAGTTATACTAATGTTACTAGTATTACTATAGTTCTTTCTTTTTTGATAATTGTTTTAACCCTATGTTGCAAAACATTGTTTTTAATATTTTCAGTTACACAATAAATCTCTCATTCATCTGTAAATAAATATAGATCTCCTGTTAAACATTACTCACAAAAAAATTTCATAATAATTTTATAACAAGAACTAAAAACACACTCTAAATTTAATTAATCAATCAACATTTGATTGATTCGTTTAATTTAGCGAAATTAAACAATGTCAAAATATTGAAAAAAATTTGTTTAGTTCTTATTAAATTAAAATGTGATACTTTACGATGTGTTTTGTAATTTTGAAATTCGTATGCTTATGTAGTTACATATATTCTGTATACTTCAATTTCATATTTTACTCAAAATCAAATTTTCTACAAATTTTTATTAAAAATTTATCTGTTTAACAGTTATTTTAAGCTAAACATAAGATAGTGTTGTTTTCGACCTTAATCTCGGTTTTACGCCAAATTTCTCGGAAACTACTAAAAATACATTTCTGGACCTATTTTTTTTTTAATCTTTCAGGTTTTATATAAATTTACCAATTAATTTGATTCAGAGGAATTAAATCCAGTTTAATTTTCCCGAAGGCGCAGAAATCAGGACGAAATATTTTGCTAGCCGACACTGGCTAACGAAGCGATTCCAAATCTATGTTTATACGAATTTTCTTCTTTATTTGCTCCAGTAGAACATGTCCTGAATGTTTGTTACATTCCTCGTGAATCACTTTGTGCAAAAGATTTCAAAAGTGGTAGACTGTAATTATTACATACAAATAATATCAAATAACATACTAATAATACAAAGGGATTTATACTCGGTATTGAATAATTGAATAAATTCATATGTACTATGGATGAAAAAGTTAAACTTTCTATATATCAGCTGAAGGCTTAGCCTGTAACAGTTGTAAATTTTAATCTAATCGGATCTTCGGTTTTATCTTCCAGGAATTTTTTTTTTGTAAATAGAAACACATTCTATTCTAGTGAACTTAGAATGTACTCGTATATGTTATTTTACGAACAGCTATCTTCGATTTAAAAATAATATAACTTACACTAGATATCTTGGAAATCTTTTGAATTATCATTCGTAATAATTCATCATTATTTCTCATCTTTATAGCAAAACCCATTTAATCTGATATAGAGTAATAAAGAGTGCATGGTAATTAATATTTTCTTTAGAATCGCGAAAATTATTTATTTATTTTTTTTTTTATAAACTACAGTATAACAAACATGTAATGGGTATTAGGAGAAGAGAAGTGATTATGAATTTTGACTAAAATATATTTCCTTTCTGTTACTCTTAGGTAAACGTTAAACTAAACGAAAATTTCGTCGTTGAGTACTAATTAATTCTTAATAAAAGAGGTGGTGATTCGTTAATCTTGGTTATAAACCGTGTAGAAATAATTTGCATTTACGAAGCTCTGAAAGAAGATGGGAGAAAAGAGTATTGGATTCATCCAATACTTTTTGTTCCTATTATTAATTTTTCACTGTCGAATCTAATTTCCAATCTAATCAGTTATGATTCGAATATATCTGCGATATCAATAAAGAACGTATAAAAACTGAAAATTCTTTCGGCGTAATGCGTTAATATACGCAAGATTAAAAGTAATCTGACGGGTTGTCTAATGGTGAAAGCGTTTCCCAAATCAGCTAATTTGGAAGTTGAGAGTTCCAGCGTTCAAGTCCTAGTAAAGGCATTTTATACGGATTTGAATACTAGATCGTGGATACCGGTGTTCTTTGATGTTTGGGTTTCAATTAACCACACATCTCAGAAATGGTCGACCTGAGATTGTACAAGACTACACTTCATTTACACTCATACGTATCATCCTCATTCATCCTCGAAGTAATTCCTGACGGTTATTCCCAGAGGCTAAACAGGAAAAAGGAAGAAGACGTAATGAGCACTAAGTTGACCGCACTTTAGGCTAAGAACGTAATTTTAGCGCTAATATAACATAATCAATGCGTTTTGTATGCAATTGTGAAGTACGAGACGAAATTTTTATCTAGTGCAGACACTAGCCTTAATTACTTCATCTTTTTAATACGATCAATCTACTGACAATATTATGAACACTCAGAAAATCATGGAAACTCAGATGCCATGTTTTTTTTAGTTTATATTACATTACTTATATTACTGACTTTATATGACTTTATATTACTTTATATTATATTATTATTAATTTGTTAAGTATTTTTATTACAAAAAAAAAACCATTTCGGCAAGCCGGAAGGTGGAGGTAGATTTTACCGATGCTAAGTAGAGATAAAAAGATTTCCCACTTAAAGTTAAGAAAAATTTCAAATTTATTCAATACGACAGTGGTTGCATGTAAAAAAAGTTTCATATGTTTAGCATACTACAAGCCTCATCTTCTTACAATTCCAACAACATTTTGGTCATCCCTTGCGTAAGGGTTGGTCATATAAAAAATTACTTCAGACAAACGTTTTAGGCAATGTTTAGAGTATTAACGACCACTTTAAATCGATTCGATACTGTGCCTATTAATGGAGGTATGAATTTTTTGTCTTCAAAACCTCACTTTTCGCACCCTCTAGGCCAATGGTTGGTGATATCAAAGAACTTTACTTATATAAGCTTTTAGACCCTTATCGAAAGAATAGTAGGAACTTTAAACGAATTCAATACTTTACTTAATAAGAAAGTTATAGGGATATTTTGTTTTTTTTTAAAGCCCTCCCCATTTTCTCCCCGACGGTTCGATTTTGGCCATTAACGAACTCGACCGAGATTTTGGGGTGAGTTGTTTTTACGGAACAATTTGAAAGAGACTGGCGAAAAATTACGGCAGTTATCGTGTCCAGAAGAGAGTGAAATATATGTATAGATATACATAAACGTTTGAACTGAATGTGTTTTTGGTGACTAGGGAATATGAAATGCAAAGATATGTCAAAATTTTTCGGAAGTCGACTCATGGTACCCATTACAATAGGTAACTTTCTTATGAAATCTACCTCAAAAAACCATTGTAATCAGTTAAATATTGTTATTCGTAGATGTATATTTTAAAAATACTTTATGTATTTTTTAAATCTGTTTCAAACTTTTATATTATTATGGTAATTATATTTGTGAGTTCTGATCACAATAGCTCAAGAATTAACATTTAAATATATTTTTTTTATTTTTTATACTGTGGATAAACAATCGAATAAAATATTTTTCTATTAGCCTTCTAGACAATAGGGAAGACAGAAGGGTAAAACGATTCCATGTGTCGGACCTTGGTCCGGACACTGTGGTCGGACTTTATAGGTTGAGTTGGAGGTGCACCTACTGAGCATCGCTCATCAAATCATTATTTCACTTTGTTTAATTTTAGTTATTAATTTCAATTTTCCTTTTCATTTTTTCTCTTGTTTATTATTGTTTTTTTTTCTTTTTCTGAGTTACCAGTGAGTTACCTGTTCTCTATCTTACTTGTATGCGTTTAATTACATTGAATGTTTTGTACAGGAGTAATATATGTAATTTTTGAGGAGCTTCGAGCCTCTCTGCATAGAATTACTCATGGTTTCTTTAAAACTGTAAACGATTTTAATTTTTATTTAAAAACGAGTTATTTTCAAATAACAGTAAAATATCATTAAAACTTTGGTTTCTCGAAAACCATTAAATGCTGAACCATGAGTATGAGCTATATTAAGAAATTATTTTAAGGTTTAAACACACAACAATTCGTTATTTTCCTAATACCGTTACTAAATATATATTCATTTTTTTCTGATTTAATTATTAAAGATGAAAACTAAAGAAAATTTTAAATATTTTATTTTTCTTTAAGCAACAGACCAAATCATAAAATAAGAATAAAATAATAACAAAATGCTATAAAAATGTATGTCGTCTGGAAAAAAATAAAAATAATTGATTATTTATTCAAAATATGAATGAACATATTATGGGTTGATTAAAATTATAGAAGTCCAATAAATAACAGATTTAGACGAAAAGAATATAAAATTTTTAAAAAATAAGAAAAAAATTAAACCTGTTTTTATTTTTATTTTTTATTTTCTTTGTTATTCATTCATTGTATTGTATTTTATGCAAATGAGATTAACCTTATGTCCCCTGTCCACCAATCTACTGTTATTATTGGTCAGACTATGTCCTTCAAATCTATCTTTAACTTTTATTTATATTATTATTATTTTTTTATATTCCTTCTTACGCTTTAGGTAGGTAGATAAGTATAAAACTATTGAATTCCTTTTAAAATCATACAGAGAAGAAGAAAAGTTATTTCAAAAGAAATAATATATCATTAAAATATTCATGATAAAAATAACCATTACAGTAACAAATAAAATTTAATTTTATGAGAATATAAAAAATACTCCCGGATTTTTGATGATGTAAAAATAAAAAGAAATCAAAAAATGAGATAGAAAGGGATACTAATAGCTTATGATCATGAGTATGAAAATTCCTTCCTGTATATGTCGCATGATTTCTAGTTATAAATTGCAACTTGAAGCACTTGTAAGAAAATTCCACATTACATACTCGCCTTTTCCATTTTGTACAGCAGTCTTCACTGAAATGATGTATAAATAAACAATGCTTTACGTAATAAACTAGTAAATAAAATTTATTAATATTTTAGGTACTAGTTTCATAAAACATTGTTATACGTAAAAGAAAAGAACATTAAATTTAGAATGAGTTTGGTATAATAGTCTTTTACATTTCCCAGTATATATTAAAGAAAAAAGATTTTTACCGAAAAAAGTATTTAATGTGTATGTATGTATGTATGTATAAATATATACACATAAAAGTATATTAATTAAAATGAAATCAATGTATATTTTGTATGTGGTAATAATCATTAAACGGCCTCAAAACTCGCTTTCTAGCCCTCCGATTCAATTTGGTAAAGACCAAACATTGCCAAGCGTTGAATTACTACTAGCTGTTCTGCTCTGCCCTATTAATGTTTCCGAACGGAAGTATACACCCGATATAAATTATATTTTTCGGTCCCGTAATAGATATTTTTATTGCATGGAGTATACTCTCAGAACACCTTAATTATAATTATTTAAAAGATAATTATCTTTTCAATGAAATTTTGATTGTTTGAATGATGGTAATAAGCTATGGATTTAATCGACGGAAGAATGACTAAACAACCTTTATTAAAATTTTGGTTTAAATTTTATTCTGTTTAGGAAATAATAAAATATACTCTAAAGTAAAACTTACAAATAAGATAATTTTGTTTACACAAGGAATATTTTTGTTTCCTTCAACTTATCATAAACATTTGCAAAATTTCGGATGATTTGCCATTCAAATTATTAGATACATCTTAGAAAATGTATTAATTAGATAAATAATAAAAACTTCAAGAAATTATTTTTCCGAATTACCGAAATATTATTTCCGCCACATCTTAAAAGATGTGTGTGTATATATATATATATATATATATATATATATATATATATACATATATATTATTTTCCCGGGAAATATATATTGAAATATATATATACCATAGTTACTAGTAGTACTTTTTGTTCTCTATCTAACTTTATGCTTTTATATGCTAACTTTATGCTATAAATGATCATGTCAAAAATGGGGTATCAGGGTTTTTGCAAAAATAACTCGATTAGGATTAATAGGATCCAATTATCTAAACCAAAAAAGCATGTGTAAGTGCGTAAATATGTAATTATGTTTTTATATTTAAATATATTTTTGCCTCCGGGATCACAGTTAGATATTGCTTCAGAGAATGACATGGAATGGAAATATTTATCGTATGAAAATGCCATGCCTGACCGGGATTCGAACCTAAGAGCTCCGGATGAAAGGCCGAGACGCTACTGTATTTATTTTTGTCGCACTGATTTTGGCCTTGTATTGTAGGATTGACCAAATCGATTTTCTTCAAATTTGGTTCAAATATTTCTATATATGGGACATAGATCATATTAAACGTTTTTTGCGAAATTAATTAATGCTGTGGGGGATACTACGAAAAAAATATTTCGATTTTCTTAAGAGGTACTTTACAGAAACGTTATTAAAGGAATATTTTACAACATATATATAAGCCAAAAAAAAAATTTCAAAGGATCAATCTCCCACCTCTTAAAATTTAAATATTTTTTATGTACTTTTACTCTATTTTTCAAAATATAAAAATAATGACCAAAAAAAATATTTAAATATTTTTCGAAAAATTTTTTTTATTTTCTACTTCATATATAAAGCTATCAAGCAATGTATAAAATTTTTCTGTTTTTAATTGTTGATCCTAAACCTAAAATGTAGAAACGTCTTTTGAAAATGTTCTTCTTATTTTAGCTTTTATTGAAGGAAGTGTTAGATTTAGATAAAATTTTACTTAACCAGAATTTTTAAGCTCAACTTGTGAATAGTTTGCTTATGAATATTTCCAAAAAAAAAAAAAATATAAAATTTATTCCCCACCTGGAAAAAAATGTATATTCTATTTTTTTTTCTTTAGCTCTAACTCTTTTAATTTTTACTATTAATAGCCGGGAAAGTAAAGCAAAACTTTACCAAATTTTATATATAATACACACATACGAAGTCTGTTAAGAAAATAACCGAACATTTTTAATTACGCGCCAACGGAGATATTTAGTGACGATGGTTGGCAATACTGTGTTCCGCATAACTACCTTTGTAATCAGATGTTCTTGGATTGTTGATATCTCCTTTAGTTTTCGTATTATTGTTATTTGATTGCAATGTGTTTAAGTGTTAGTAGCGATTTTTATTATGTGAAAATTTTTTTTGATTGAAATTTTGTCTCAATGTCGTAGCCGTAAACCCAACTTTCGTCTCCCATTTTGCGTAAATGTTTCATCGTTTCATAGTTGTTCAAGAAGCTGCCGACAAACGTCCACTCGATGGTCTTTCTGCTGTTCGGTCATCAAACGAGGAATAAACTTTTCTGTAACTCGATGCATGTTCAATTTTTCAGTCAAAATGTCGTCATGGCATGATGCAGTCGAGATGCCAACCTCTTCTTCTACAAGTTCTCTGACCAGTCAATCGGCGATTTGCACATACCAGATTGATTTTCTGAACGTGGGAGTGGGTGTAAATTAGTTAAAGTCGAAAGCGTTTCTGGTCTACGGTCACTTTCAATTGACTGACGACCACTTTAAAATAATGAAAACCATTCGTAACATTGCGTATGACCCAGAGAGTTATCCCCGAAAGCTTATTTCAAAAGTTGAAATGTTTCCGCGAAAGTTTTCTCCAGTTTCACCCAAAATTTTACGTTGTATCGTTGCTCCCAAAAATCGCACGTTTAAAAAAACGCTACTAACATGTAAAGACGTTGCACTCAAATAACAATAACACGAAAATCAAACTAGATATCAATAATCCAAGAACATGTGGTTGCAGAGGAGGTTATTCAAAACACAGTATTGCCAACCACACGTCACTAAATATCTCCGTTGGCGCGTAATTAAACATCTTTGTGATTATTTTCTAAACAGACTTCGTATATATATAAAATAAAATTAAAAAAATGAGTGTTATAGAATCTGATAAATGTTTGTGTCTAAAATAATTAAGAAATTTATAACACTAATCTTTGTTTCATACTCTATTTATACCACATACGTTCTTAATCCAGTGAGCAAACGATATGTAACGTGCATAATATAACTTTAAATTTTTTAATACAAAAGAATACAATATTGTGTTGATTTATGTCAATCTCTTTTTAAGATTATAACAATCAGACATGATTTCTTTGAGGACACATATGTTCATTATAGGTTGCATAATGTTTCTACGTTTTTTCACTAGAGAAAGTAGTGAAAAATCGTAGATGTTACTTTTAGAGCTGATATGTAGTGCTTATTTTTTTTTCACAAAGGATAAACTATCATATGGAATTACTTATTTCTCGTGTCGGTACATCACCTGGAAAGCAGAAGTTCTATCAATGGATATAATAAATATTTTTCTGGAAAATAAATATAATAATAATAAAATATCCCCATATAAAAATGAAAGAGCTAAAATATTTTTCTCTAGTACGTTCAGTTCCTTTTAAATTAAATTTATAGATTACTAGAAGATTTCAGAATATATCTGAATAAATGAAATCAATATCATATGATAGAAAGTGGCAAACATTACATCTTTTGTCTTTATTTAATGAGTACTATATGGAAAGAAAAGAAAGAAAGAATTTTAAAATCCACCCAGATATGCACGTGTAATATTAAATAAATCATTCATCGATCTCATTGTAGATGAAAAAATTAATTTATAAAAATAGCGTTCAATAAAACAAGTAAAGAACAGTACTTACAATGTGTGAAAAAGCATTAGAAATATTTTTTTTTCAGAACAGAAGTAGGAAGTCAAGTGAAGAATCAAAGGAACAATAGAATGTAACGGTTTTCAATTTTTAATTCTAAGACTATGGACGGAAAAAGGGAAGGAAAAACACAGGATAGAGTATTGAGAGCCTGGTGATGACATATCGGGAATTTGGCACATTTGTAGTGTCTTTGGGGCTAGGGTTAATTTCTCTTCTTGGAAGGCGTTGAAGCGAGCAAGGGAAGGGTCTGCTAGCCCATACAAAGCTCCCGAGATTGCCACTTCTTCTAGACGACAAAGTTCCTATCGATTGCCGTTCTCCGGACATTTATATAGTCTTCTATCCGGCCTTATATATCTCACTTTCCCTATCTCTCGCTCGCTTGCTCGCTCACTTACTCACTTGCTCTATTTATCTCGGACAAGAATCTCATCAAACTTTTGCCACAACAACTAATTTTAACGCTACTCTTTAACATGTTTTGTTCTTAATAACAAATTTTACTTTTATCAAAAACAATATTATTATTTTTATAAAACTTTATATATTACAAAAATACTTTATTCAAAAAATTGCAGGAAATATTCCTCTTAAAAATTAAATTTTTGATTGCTTTTGGCAAACTCATCATAATTTTTTTTTTAAATTATAAAAATAAATTGTCTTTTACAGAAACTAAAGGAGAAAAAATAAAATCATTTTTAGTCTTGAATGATCAATTTGGTAATTTTATTTATGAGATGTGGGTTAAAATTTTATGATTTTTAACAAAAATGTCTCTGAAAGTAAAATTTCCTTTAAGACTTTATTTAAACTTTTTTCATTATTCTTTCTTCATCCTTCTTATATTTATTATAAGGATAAACCATCTGCTTGTTTTTATATTTTATATATCTGTCTTTCCTACTAAATAGTAAATAAGTTTGTTGCCATACATTAGATAAATATTCTTTTAATTCTTCAATCTTTTTTTTCTTGAGCCGTTGATGTCTGATAATCTTTAGATCCTCTCTGATATCAGAACTTTGAATTCTATGTCTTAAGAAAAGATCGTTTTACCTATTCAGGATTCAGGAATTATATGAATATAAAAATATATTCTTAGAATAATTGTAAAATTTGATTTAATTTTTTGTGGTTCCCTCTTGACATAGACTACTGATACTAATATTTAAAGAACTTCTTCTTCTTTCTTATTTGTATCCTCTTCTACCACCAGGACTCGAGGTTAAGAAAAATCTCCACGCTTTCCTGTCTCCAACCAGCTGTCTCCAACCTTAATCGACTCCAGGTTTTTTCTCGACTCATAAAATCGTCCCTAACTTCATCCACCCACTGTTTCCTAGGTCTACTCCGACCTCTTCTTCCATCCGTCTTGTATTCTCACACTCTTCTGGACAGCCTATTTTTGTTCATTTTCAAGACATGTCCAAGCCATCTTAATTAATCTTCTACTGCCTTCTAGATAACGGGCTTTGTATTCATGGACGGTTTTATGTTACTTTTTTCAATACAATCTCGTCTAGTATTTCATTTCTCTTCTCATTTATCTCATTTCCTGAGCCTGCAGTTTACTTCTGCTCCTCTCTGACACGCTCCAAATAAGTCACTGGAATACAGTAAAGTAGGAATGCATGCGAAACTAAAGATAGTTATTTCAATTGCCACACTTACCTGCTTCATATTTAATAAATCCCTGGAAACCAATTTATAGAGCCTTCCTCCAACAGCAGTCTATTATCATTTTCTGCCTCCGTCGTAATCAATATTTGCTCCCAGGTATTTGAAGCTGGAAATTTATTCCAGTGTTAATCCGTCGATAGATATTCTCATATTTTTTTTGGATTCAACTGAGACCTTACATTTAAAAAACCCATACATTTCAAACACTTATTTTACTTCAACTTTAAAATAACTAAAAGCATCATTTTTGTAGGAATTTCTCCATAAAAGACCATAATCTTAATTTTAACTAGAGAATTTGTACATTTTATATTTTAGTCTGTTTATTTATCTAATTTATTATATTACATGACCTTTAGAACCTTGTATTGTTTCAATTATGATTCAGAAATATCATAATATTAATACTCCTACACACAAAATCATTTAAATTAGGTGTTAAAACAATTTTGACCAATAATTGTAACCCCACATTATTCCTTAATTTGGTTATTTCTTTTACTCTAATTATTTCACATTTTTCATTTTTTTTAAATTCTGTAAATAAAAATATTCAAGTAAACTGAATTAGTTGATTTTCATCCTTATCTTTAAAACTGATTTAGGTAATCTTCTTACAACCGAGAGGTATTTTACTTTATATGAACATAGCAGTGTAAAAAAAAATCTTGCAAAAATATAATTTGGTTAAAAATCTATTATATTTTAAATAACTAATTCATAAATATATTTCAGAATTAGTAGTAGTATTACCTTTTATCTGCTAGATAAAATTTCGTTAACACTAGTTGAACGCAACATTTGATCTGAGTACCCTCTTTAAAATATTAAGGAAAAAGATTTTCAGAAAGGTATTATTCTCCATGTAACTTTAATCAAAGATGAAACTATTATGGTTAAACGCATCTTAGTTCTGTGATTATCGTGTCACGAAATATTATATCCAGACAAAATATCCATAAAAGTTTGTTTACTTACGGCAATGGGTGGAAAGATTTAAATTTCAAACTAGTTCAGGTAATTTTAAGGAATATAGAAATACGGAGAACATACGAATAAATTTTATTCTAAAGAATTTTTTTTTTAAATTGTTACTACCGTAAATTAAGGCGTGTAGAAATAATGAAATTGTAGAAAGGACATAGTCCTTTCTATTGTAGTCAGTACATATATATTCACCACTTAATGTAACTCAAATTTTGTATTTCTATCGGTCCGTTGTTTACAATAGCTCTACTACAGTTTATGATTATTTAGAAATATTCTGAGGTTGGAAACTTTGTAAAGGCCAATTATCAACCATTTGGCAATGATTATTTCGTAGTGTTCCCAAAACAACTTGATAGTAATAAATACAGCTAGCTCCAACCGTCTGTAGTAGATCGACGCAAACCGTCTTAAATTATTACCGTCTTCTGATTATCACAAATAAATAATTAACATAAAATTGTAATCTTAAATTTAATTATCATGTTACTGGCTGATTATCAGTGATGTAGACATATTATGTAATTGATCCATTGTTTGATTTCGTAAGACAGTCTTTCAGAAAAGTTTTTAGGAATGTTTATAAGAACATGATTTTTAAACTGTTATTAATTAGAGATGCAGTAAGTGAGATAATTATTTTCTTTGTTGCGTTACTAAATAAAATAATATATAAGGTGACAGATGCAACTGTAAATTAATAATATAGGCCTATGCATGAGTCTAATTTTGTTACTGTAAACAAAGATAATGATTTTTCTTATAGAATTGTGACGAATTGTCTTCGCCTGCCGTCTGTCCTGAGGTATACAAAATGGGTTGCTACACTTACAAATGTTCAATCATTCATTTTCAGCTACGGTAATCTATAATAATATAGTTTACATTTCATTCACTATACTTAAAATAATTTTATAAAATAACTGGATACGTGTTTAATAGAAGTTACCACCAATGTTACCTATTATTTTACTTACCTAAATGACGAGACTGCAATTCTAAAACCAGAAACAGTAGCCTGATTTAATCGGTTACTTAATCGAGTTACTGAAATAACTACTACAAATGTTGACTGAAAACTTCCGTTATAATTTTGCATTAAATGATTATTTTGAACCATTTACACCGAGTTCATTAATTTGTTTCTCTTGTAATTCTTAATTTAATTGACATTTAGAAAGAAGAAATAACAAGATATATGACTGATTTATTCTGGATGTTCTCTATAATTTTATATTTATATTTTTGAACTGTTATTCCTTAAAAGCGATAAACCCCAGAAGGAGAATAAATTTTAATAAAATTACAGTAATTTAAAGCGTAAAAAAATTGTTTATTTTGTATAAACAGGTAAATTTAATGTTTCGTAACTGCTGAATTTTAGTTTATAAATCTGATTTTGTTGTTTTTTTTTTAAATTTATTTTTATTTTATATTTAGTAACGGCGATTATTCAAGAAGTCAAATTTTGCATCCAGTTAGAGAAGTTTTTTTTGTAAACGGTTTTTAGTTTTATCTGTTATTTATTTTTTTTTTAATTAAAAACAATGTTCATAAAATTGTTTATGGTAATATTAATGTACATTAACTAAACTGATTGAGAATGTAGAGTAAGACAAAGTTACTGCCTTTTTCCAACTTCTTTCAATAATATATTACATATGTTTGAGATATGATCAAGTGTACTAAAATAGAATAAAGGGATCACTGTTGGAACAAATAAAATAAATTATAAAAAGTTTATTTTCTTTTTAAATATTAGCATAAGTTAACAATAGAGGAAAAAAAATGTAATATTTTTTTGTTTTCAAGTCCAACTAAAAGATATAGCAAGTAGCAGGTGAATGAAGTCTTCTTTGACTGACAATAAACAAATTTTTAAAAGAATTATAGAATAAAGTACTTTTTAAATTAGTTTTTTTTTATGTCTAGTTAATTAGAAAAGAAATATTAAAATCCTCTAGCGTACTTATTTAAAAAAAAATAAAGATTGCCGATAACGGTTTTAAAATTTGGATCAATTCCAAAATTAGCTAAAGATTTAATACCAGTTACCGCATTCAAGGTAACTTCATTTAATGACTTGTTAGTTACCTTCCACTAAATCAATTTTTACTTTATGCAAACTTCAAAAAGTAGAAGAAAATTAATTAGGGATTTTTTCTAAATAATTTTTTTTAATGTGAAAGTCATAAGTAAATACATATAGGTGTGACTTGTGCGTGCGCATAATACAGATTAAAATCAAAGTAATTATGGAAATTTCTTAATATACATTAAATAATTTTTTTATAAATAAGTGTTCAGTGCACACATTCAAGCAGTAGTTACTCACTCTCAATCACGCTCTCTCTCTCACTCTCTCTCGCTCACTCTCTCTCTCTCTTGTAAGTTATTTATACACTGGCGATTTGTAGTCTACTTATACGAGTAGTGTGTTACGATGACTTACCTCTTGCAGTAGATTTAATAGGAGTCGGCGACAGAATGTTTTTTTCAGATATCTAACGTTAATGAACAGGAAACCGCAGATTATTAACTTAAGCTTACACGCAATTTCATCGCGATAAAAATTCAATTTTATGAAGATTTGCTAATTGGTGAAAATCCAGAATTGTATTAATAATTTTCAGATTATGTATATCTTTTCAATCTAAATTTTAATATTAAATAACAGAAAAAATCTTTAAAGATATCATAACTTATAAGCAATAATATAATAATAAAGATAGATATGAAATCCATCTTTTACATGATTTTCGAGATTTATTTATTATTTTGTTATCAATAGAATTGGATTTTGATAAGATTTATTCAGTTTTTTATTACTTTAATTTCATAAATTATTCTCAAATTTTTGTCTTTAAGTTTTATTTGATTTTTGGTAGCTTAAAAAATTTAATTTACGCCAAATCTAAAAATTGCATTTTTTTCACTACAAATTTTTTGGGTTTTAGAAAAACTTTTGGAAATTACTGGAGTTAGAGTTCTGAGACCCGGTTTATTTTTTAATTTTAAATATAATATTGCGTATAAAACTAATCCTGTTCAATAATTTGTGTCCTTAGAATTGTATTATTGTATTATTTGACCTTTAGAGCAGAAATTTGGAAGAAATCTTTCGCTAGGCGTAACCCAAAAACAAAGCGTTTTCAAATCTATATATAAATCTTTTCATTATCTTGTGAGGAATATTTATATAGAGTATACCAGAAACTTCCCGAATCTCTCTCTTTCACTCTCTCTCCCTCTCTCTCTCTCTCTCTTTCTTTCTTTCTTTCTTTCTTTCTCCTAGAGAGAGAGAGAGATAGAGAGAGAGTGAGAGAGAGAGAGAGAGAGAGAGAGAGAGAGAGAGAGAGAGATAAATATATATATTAATTTATTTTTTATTTTTTTTGTTAAATGATGTTTCCAAAGTCCCGGAATACATATTTATATCCCATGCTAAACACAGGCACACTACAAGAAAATCGTCCATTATTAATCCAATATTGTCAAAATACCAGTATAGCTACTCCAGCTAAGCCTCGAACTATCAACTTTATACACTGGAAGGTAAGTAATAATCCTTTACGCCATGCGAATACACAATTAATTAAATTATCTTCACTTTTTGTTAACATTTTCATAATTATTTTTAATAAACAATTTACTTTGTATAATTTATTTCATTATTTTGTTTTATAAATACATAACTCCATAATCAATTATGCACACATGTTATAACATGTCATAATCAAAAAAGTTCAGGTGTCCTGACATGAGATAGAATTTGATCCTAAAACTACAGTTACCAAGATAACAACCATTCCAAATCCAACAAATCCTTATTCTTCTTCATTTGTTGTCAATCCTAGGATAGATTTGCAGTTGATCTCCATACATCACGATTTTCCGCTGCTCCCGTCAACTCCATGTAAGTTCCAAAATCCATATCATCCACAATCTGAAAGATTTATTTCACTATCGACCTACCTCTAGCGTTTTTCCCTTCCGCAGTATTTTCTGTTATTGGTATAATTAGCCCATTTTTCTCAACCCATTTGGTTTAAAATATTTAAGAGAAAAGGCTTCGACACATCGACCCCGTAACACCTCCTCATTGGACACTATCTTTTTTTTTTGGTCTGTAAAGGGGTGGAATACCACTTTCTTACTAACTGTCGGGCTAGCTAATAGGCTCCGCAAGATGTTATTTTTGCGTATGTGTGCTTGCGCCCTACCGACTAAACCTTCACTCCTAGATTCCCTTCCCCCTTCTGGAACTGCTTATGTGACAATAATTCAGATAGGAGGGCGACGCCATCAGGTGCAGTCCGGGGTGTCCACGGCTTCATTGAACCAGGACAATCCTCACATGCTCGGGGGACCCACTAGGCACTCGGCCACTCCTTCCCATACGGAATTCTTCTTCTGCTCTCAGATTTTGCCATCAACTTACTAGCGGAATTTTCTACGGCTTTCCAGCTATACATTCCTTGAATCAGGACCCGCTGGGTGTCTTCGGGCCGGAATAGCCTCTTGTCCTAACTGCGTCAACCATTACCTTGCGATCTTCTTGGACACCGGAAAAATACGTGCAGTGGAGTTTCCTTTACCCCGCACTCCGGACAGTGTCAGTATAGTCCAAATAAAATCGGTAAAGATAAGATCTAAAGCCCGTATGGCCCGCCAGGAACTGCGTAAAGCTGTATCCCAGAGAGCCATGAAGACTTTCACACCACGCTCTTACATCTTCGATGAGCCGGTTCGTCCACCGGCCCTTCGTGCACCGGTCCCGTCTCTCTTGCCATTCTATAATCTGTTCTGCTCGTCCTTGATTTTTCTTTTCTTGTCAAGTGGTGGCAAAACCCTCTGTTGCCTGAGTCTCTTTGGACACTGGACACTATCTATCTACCCACCGGACTTTCATCAATCTGTAGTAGCACCATATTTCAAAACCAAATTTTTAAATAAAAAATAGGTGTTTTAAGGTCTACATTAATTACTCAAATACAATACTGTTAAGGTAAATAAATTACATAAAAAATTTCTACAAAATAATTCACAATTCAGATGCACTACCGAAATATTTTTTGATCACATATTTATGTACACAATCCATATAAAGGATAATGGGTGTTTTTATTTAAAAATTCATCAAAAGAGTAATATTGTTTCCGAAAAAGAAAATCATTTAATTGTATGTAAATAAATTGGTGGGAAGATTTTTCAAATTTATTAAAAATGATAACGGTAGCACATAAGAAGGTCCTTTACTGTAAGCCGAATTATTTTCTTGAGTTAAACGAAAACAATCCCGTTGTATTAATTGATAAAGGTGGATGAATAACTGACTATTCTTTTTAGATAATATTGAACATTAATAAACATAAAAGTAAGGTTAGGTTAAAATATTTAATGTTCTAAATATACGTCTACAAGATTCATTCTTTGGACACCAAATAATAATCCGAAAGCCAATTTTTGTATCTTAAAACTCGTTCTGACTTTTTGCCCCAAAGAATGACATTATATTTTACAAAATAATATATGTATACCCACAGGCTAATAAATATTTAATAACTATGACAAGCTTATAGTTTTATTAAGACGCTTCAGAACAAAATAATACGGCTTGATTATCACAACGAAATCAATTTTATCATCTAACGAGAATTATTCACCTAATAAAATACCCAGAAATTTCGCTTTAATGACAACAGAAGTCAATCATAAATGGGAAATCATTAATGGAAATTATATCACAGTTATCACGTATATCTGAGAAGTACAATCCAACGGTTTTATCCACACTTAAAGTTAAATTTTTTTTTCTGTTTAGCCTCCGAAACCACCGTCAGGATTACTTCAGAGGATAACTGAGGATGATATGTGTATGAGTGTAAATGAAGTATAGTCTTTTAAAATCTCAGGTCAACCATTTCTGAGATGTGTGGTTAATTAAAACTCAACCACCAAAGAACACCGATATCCAATTAAATGGTTACATCTAACCTTAGATGGTTTCCATCTAGTGAATAAGGAAAGTAAATAATAAGGGGAAATTAGGTATAAATATTTTAATCCGATAGTTTCCTTCTCTTTTTATATGTTTTTTCTTCTTTTTCATATTGCTGTTTATATAAACTCGTTTTGATACTTATAAAATATTTTATTATTATTTGTTATTTAATAATACGAATAATTTTATGTAAAATAAAATTTAAAGTAATGATTGCGCAATTCTTACTTAATCAATAAATTAAAAAAAAACTCTAAAAAATAATTTCCAGGAATATTAATGGAAAATGAAGTAAAAAATAATTTAAGTTTATCCGAGACAATAATCTTTTTGAACTAATAATCATAGTGCTAGCAGTGGTCAGTCATTATAGAAGGCATGCAGATTGTGTATAAGTGTTAGTATTTAAATGAGTAAGAATGAGGAATGAAAAGGTTGCGGAGGGAGGAGTAAAAAAGAATTGTGCATACATGCAATCTGTGTAAATTCTCTTGCATAATATGCTCATGCTATGTTCTCATTATTTGTAGCTATTAATTTGTTGACCTGAAGCAATATTCAAATTATTTTCATAGAGTTGTACGAATCAAGACTAAATAATTCAGGTATATGGAAATCCATTCTAACGAATGTACGTTTGGAAACATTAATAAAATTATAATTTGCGAACTTGCGCCCTGTAGGAAATACATTTTCGTATAATAATAAATGCCTTCCACTAATTTGGAAATTTCTCAACCTTATTATTATTTTATATAGGTTAATACATGAAAGAAATGGGGAAATTGCTATTCTAAAATTTCTAATGCCTAGTTACAACAGAATTGATAAGATAAAAACAAATTCAAATCCTTAAATAATTTTGTAAAACAGTTTTTTTTTTATATAAC
The DNA here is from genome assembly GCF_047948215.1 of Lycorma delicatula. NCBI lineage: Eukaryota > Metazoa > Arthropoda > Insecta > Hemiptera > Fulgoridae > Lycorma > Lycorma delicatula. Next base: position 65,337,997 of record NC_134460.1, read on the forward strand.
TAAAAACTTTTATTGACGGAGTCACGCTAAATAAATTTTAAATCTTTTTTTTATTAGTTATAACAAATTTGATTCGAGAAAATTTATAATAAAAACCGTTAATTTCAAGAACTATATGAAAAAGCGAATGTCATTAATAAATTCCACTATCTCTGATAAAGTTTGATACAATGGATAATTTCCGATATTTTTATTGTTATAAAAACAACAATCAGTAAAAATAACGATCAATAAAACATTACCAATCTCAAATTAAAAAATTCAATATAAAAGCTATGTAAAATAACAGTTATTAGTATAAAGAATATATTTTCATACAAAACGGTTGTTGAATTCTATAGTAAGAAATGTATATGCAAAACGTGATTGCTTATGCTGGCATGTTATTAAACCGTAATAAAAATTAGACTATTAAAACCAATCAGTGTATTCTAAATAAAATTTAATATAATATCTTTATAGCGTTATAAACGATCTATAAAGTTATACATTCTATTCGTAGATGATTTGAGGTTTTTTTCGTTTCATCAATGTTTAATATTGGATTATAATAGCATAAAGATATTCTCCTCTTATCATTCTTATATGCAAGGATTTTTCACAAGAAAATCAAGAAATATAATTAACAAATTTTTATTAGGTAATATAATACACATTTCCGCACTCCAGGGACTTTGTTAGCATTCATTGCTACCATGACATTTATGTTATTTTTCTGCGTTCTTTTTATTTACTTTTTTTTATCAAAATGATAGAAAAATATCAATACAGTCTTACCTCCAGTTCAATAGTCGGGTCAATATAGTATTTGATTTTACCAAGAAGAAGATTTTTTTTGTTTTTATGAGGACCCTTTTTTCATTCTAGTAGTGTTTTATGATAAGCTATCCGTATTATAAATTAAAATAAAATTAAAAAAATGTTAAATAATTTTAAGTTAAACAGGAATAAAAATAACAAAATTATATTTTTTAATTAAAATTTGAATTTTGAAATTGACCCGAAATTACTGGTTAGAATATTTTTAGTACACTAACTCTATATGAAACACAAGGGTATTCGTTCAAAACACTCTGGTATCTCCAATTTTCTTTTATGGTGTTGAAACTTAGACAATTATAGCGGAATACCTGAGAATTGATTTTTTTTCCAGAAGTAGACATATAGGAAGATCCTGTACGTAATGTTAGTGCAGTAAAGAACAAACGTATCAATTTTTAAAAGATTTTGGTGTTCAGAAAAGAATATTGTCTGTGTCCTACTAGTGGATTCAGCAATTCTTTGGATACATAGTACTACGGCAGGAAAGCAACATAAATAAAATTGTCAGGAAAAAAATTGAAGCATAAAGATCTCGGAAAAGATGTCCAGTTAGACGGATAGACCTGATAGAAAAATAAAACGGGCCAACAAATCCGAGAAGCGGAAAATCGGGTGCGTAAGCAACAAAGACTCGAGAAAATTATGTGCTAGACAACTTTCAACACTAAAAGAAAAGTCCAGGGATGATGATATTTCTTTCTTTACTTTAAATTTTGAGCCGATTTCTACGTCGAAATTTAAAATTCTTTTTGTGCACTTTTTTAATAATTATAGGGGTTTATAGTTAATTTTTACGATAGGTAACCGTCAACTTAATCGCAAAGTGAAAATACAAATAGTGGAGTTTTTTATTGAAAATTTAAATGAACAATTTAATATTTAGCTAATTCAGCTAAAATTGTTAATTCATTATCTAAGAAGTTACAGAAAATTATTCGTAACAATAAACAAAACTTGTAACTAGTAACGAAAATATATTTTCACAAAAATAAAATGAAAATCAAATATCCTTATTGATTTTCACAGAAAATTTCCAAGCTGTCATTTTTGATTTTTTTTTGCAGGTGCAAATAAATTATTTAAGCTGTCAATTTATTTTATGAAAATTTAAAAATTTATTTTGTTTTAATTTGCTTTTTGTTTCGATGAATTTTTATTAAGTCAAAGCTTCATCTATCGCTTAAAAATATTTTCAGATAAGTACAAAAAATTTTTGTTTTGTCTTAAGACTAACAAAATTCAGTAAATGTTCAGAGTACTGTAAAATTAAACTTGTTCATTGTCACATGTATAACTAATTTTGTTCAGTTTTCTTATTTTTTTTATATCAATAGATACATCACGTAAATGTTATAAATAACCTAATTATTCACCCGAAATAACAAATAATATATAATGTTATAAAGTATTTTTTGTTATACAAAAAAAAATAAATTAATATAAAAAAAAAAGTTAAAGTAACAGACGTTGAAAATTGTCAACCACCATTTCGCTTAGACATCGACCATGTTGGTCAGGACTACTTCTGTAATTAATAATTAAGAATAATGTTTAAGGTTACTATTTTAGGAGCACGATGGCTCTATAATTTCTGGCTTAACGCATTTAGAGCACATTAAAATAACAGGCTTCTTTTTATAAATACCTTCCATTACGTTTAACACTCGCTTCTAAAACATCTGGCAATAATTAATGTGAATTTTAAAATATTGTATTGCCAGCACATTAAATATATTCTGTTTCTTCTTTTTTTTACATTTTCTTTTAAACTGAAGAACATCTTTATTAAGCGACACCGCATTATTTGAATAATATCATCGATTGAGAAATAATCGGCAATTTTTACGTTGTACTCATAATCTGAATTAATTTAGTTAAGAAATATTTACAGTTCATAAACCCTTTATTAAATAATTTATATCCAACTTCTGGATCAATTTAATTCATAATTTATTCAGACAAATCCGGTACCTGTAGTCAGTAATATTACAAATATTTATTATTTTAATTATAAATGGTTAAAATGAGGAAAACAGTATGATTTGGATATATCTATCTAATTGAAAATTCTGCACTTTTCTTAGAACTAAGCATCTTCCTTATTTCCTTAGAGCTCTTTCTGTTTTCTATAAGCATTCTTTCTTCCGTTTTTCTCTCTATAATCATCTCGTAAGAAACTTTTACGTAGAATTTGGAGAAAATAAAGATATCATCTTTCTTATAACCTTCATCAAAGCGAGCAAATTTCCTCCCTAACATAATAAGTGTTTTTTTTTCTATTTAAAATACCATCAATATTTCCGTAACTCTTTTCGCTATTATATATTCGATTTCTTCCTTCGTACTACCTTCTGTTCCAAGTGTTTCCAACACCTGTAATGGTCTTATTTTAGAATTTAAGAAAAGATAAATGCACCAATAGAGAATAAGACTATGTGAAATGTTTCACAAAATATTGGTTTAAGGAAGATTTATTAAAAAAGTTCATCAAACTCAATGAAAAAAATAATAAATTTCGAACTTTGTTAAACTCATATTTGAAAAATCTGATCACATGACTTTCTTGTACGCTTATTAAATTACATACAACATTGGTTTTTTTTTAATTGAAAAGTACATAAAATTCTATTTCATTAATAACTTTTGATATTTTTCATACCTTTTTTTATATTGTTATTATTGAATTATTATTATACATTGTAAATTTGTTTTTACAGTCAGAGGCTAATAATTATTAATAAATTAATATTTTTAAATTAAGAGGTTAATTATATTAAGAAATTTAAAATAAATCAGTATATTTTAAAACAAGAGATGAAGTCGGATTTGAACTGATGTGCTTCCCCTTGTAGTATCCAAATATTTCATTAATTAAAATTTTATTTGGTTACTCTGGAACCAATGAAAATAAGTACCACTTATGTACATCGTTGAAAAGTTTTCAATGAGGGCTTATTACTACAGTTAAAAAAAGTCCAAAATCCAAACTGGATTCTGGGCTTTTTTGGACAGTTTTAATCCAGTAGATTGCATTCAAAAGGGGAGGTGCACAACTAGATTTTACAACAGTCGTAAATCCAAAATTTCAATATCCTACAACTAATTGTTTTTGAGTTATGCGAGATACACGTACGTACAGACGTCACGCCGAAATTAGTCAAAATGGATTCAGGAATTATCAAAATGGATTTCCGTTGAAATCTGGAAACGAAATTTTTCGCAATCACAATACTTTACTTCGTACAAGGAAGTAAAAATAAAAAGATATATCAATATAGACGTAATTAATTAGAATATAAGAATAAAATATTATAATAAAGTTAACATTTAAATTATAGTATCAGTTAATTGGGACTACATTATTGTAAATCTGAACTACAATTTGTTGATTGGGAGAAACATTTTTCTGTCTAGAAAACGTTTTTTGCGACTGCATTTAAAGTAAATTATTACTATTTTTGGCCAGCATTATTTTTTTCTGTCTGTAAATCCAAAACGGATGCTCTGATAGCGAGAAAGATTTGTCTCAGTTGCACAAGTGGCATACGGTACATAATTATTTGAAAGAAAAAGAAAAGACGATGTGAGCCGATGTGAGTACATTTTTTGAAATTATCTACTGGATGTAAAATAAATGATCGAAAAGATTTTCAAAAATGTACAAGTTACATGGTTCTGAAAAAGATATTCATGATACGCAGTTAAGAAATAAATATACTTTTAAAGATCATCAATTGTAATTATTAATTAAAATTAATTTGAAGATTATAAACAAATCAATAAAAAAGGTAATAAGCCAATTCCTTTAAGCCGTTATATAAGAAATTCTGCTGAAGTAAATTGGAATATAAATGCAATGTATAAAGAAGTTTCTGAATCAAATGATAGTTTTCATTCGGGGATCTACAAGTTTATGAGTAAGAGCGAACGTATGGAGAGACAAATGAACACGTACTCCAGATTCGTAGTGAAGTGCTTTGTCAACGCAGTTAAAGCACAAACTTTGCATTAATTTTCAGGGAACTTTGACACATTCAGGTTTCTTTCCACCAATATCTTAAGAAGCATAGTACTTTCACAGAAATTTTGAGTCTACTTATAGTAACGTAACAAATAAAGAGATCTGGGTAACAATAGGCCATTTCGTGAATAAGCGTAATTTCTGTCACTAAAACTAATAGAATATTAATGATTATAACTATTCCAAATTAAAAAGGTTTTGCATAATTTTTGGTTTATTTTTCTATGTGCTTTTCATCTCAAGCATATTTAATTCTGATTAAAAATTTTGAAAAATTGACGTTTCATATTCTTTAAATATCCATTACAATATTCCTCTACTGAAACTGTTCCTGAACTACAAGAAACACCATGCTTTCTTTGAGAGTGGTGATGTTCCTAATTCGGCTAGATTCTATGATAAATAGAATTAATGTGTCATACTTATGGTTTAATATCTTCTGAATTTTAATAGGATTGTCATAATTAATTCTGCCGATCTCAAAATATTATAATTATTTTATCAGTTCATTACTATTAGGTGTTGCATATCAAATCACAGAAAAGAAAATTTATTCAAATTCTTTTTATGCCAATTATATTGAAAAAATTTTCTAGGTAAATTTTCAGTCATGAGTGACTGTGTACGTGCTACACTTATGAATGACATACCACTGTAAAAGTTAATTTAAACATTTTGCACTACTACTCATCACCATTGGTGCCTAAGTTTTATTCATCATCTTTGACTTCACGTACTATTTGAACATCTTACCTTGAACTAATCATAATTTTTCCGACTGGATATTTCTTGTAATCTATAATTAGATAACAAAATAAATGTTTTATTATTTTGATATTGTTAACAGGTATGATAACAAAATGTCTATGTAAGGTTTATTAGGAAAATATGAGAAATGAAAATCATTTCTCATCGCTTTCTACATTGAACCCCATTGTTGTATATCAGCATACCAAGTCTAATGAAATCCTGTAACATTCGATCCTACAATAGATGGTATTTTTATCACATAAACTGATTTTTTTAAAAAATCTTTCAGAGAAAAAACTGTCTGATGTTTTCAACAAATCCTGGGATATATAGAATAAATCAACAAACCAAATGACCTTTTCTCATGAAACAATACAAAAGATAAATATTCTCTAATCTACATAGGAATTAAGTACTCATACATAGTATATCATCCTACAGGGTGAACATCAGGAAGGTAAATAGATCATATAATTAATTGGGAATGAGTAAACTGAAAAAAATTCACCTTGCTATGATTAATTTTATTTTATTTACATTATTCTGTTCTCTGAGATGAGTTGACAAGTTGTAAAAATGCAATTTACCGTGTTACATAAAACCTTTCATGGTTAATCACAGTTTAAATTACAATTACAATGAAAATATGAATTTGATTGAGGCCTGGTAGAACCTTGTACATCATTTAACTGAATTAGTGACAAACTGTATCATTCAATTTATCAGATCAGACTGTGTTTAATAATAATATGACATGTATGCAAAATAAAAATATATTTTTAAACAAAGTCCTGGTCCCATAATCTTTCTTTTTTCTTTTTAGCCTCCGGTAAGATTATTTCAGAGTATGAATGAGGATAATATGTATGATTTTAAATGGAGTGCAGTCTTGTAGGTTGACCATTCCTGAGATGTGTGGTTAATTGAAATCCAACCACCAAAGAACACCGGTATCCACGATCTAGTATTCAAATCTGTATAAAATTAACTGCCTTTACTATGATTTGAAAATTAGAACTCTCAACTTCTAAATCAGATGATTTGCAATGACAAGTTCACCACTAGACCAACCCAGCGGGTTGAGTCCCATAAGCTGCCTCTGCAATAAAATACCATCCATTTAAACACAACATGATAGTGTGATATTGAAACAAACTGCTACTTAAGTTTCAGTATTGAATAAACAGTAACTTTTAATACTTTGTTTTGTTGGTAGTTACAGGAATAATAATAATTTTATACAGCAAAATTTAACTTAATATCATGTTAAATTACCATTTTCATATTTCTAATCCTAATCATCTATTTATTAGCGAAATGAAATTCTAATAAAACTATTGTAATTTTGGAACAGTGGTGCAATAACATTTTAATAACTGATGATGATTATGTCCATGGGATCAAAATAATAACATGTTTAACTAACATTAAAATAAATTTTGCTTAGTTTATCAGTAAATTATCATTTAATTACATATCTTGAAAACATCTGAATTATTAATTAATTATCCCATTAATATAAATGAGTTTATTCAATATTATATAAATCTCCAGGATGTCTATTGCAACATTATTTCACTGATATTTAAAAATATCTGATCTCTAAGACACTGATAATAACCATTTAGTTACGTTATATCTTTAAGGCCAAAACATTTAATTGTTTAAAATCCAATAACATATGGAAGTCAGAAAATAATGAAAAAAAAACCAATAACATTAAAGTTTTAATGTAAAAGTTGCGCTGCCTAATATTATACAATTAATAAATTATTTTGATTAAGTTTTTATGAACCAGCAACATTTGAATTACCCGTTATGTTAAATGATTCATAATAAATAAAACATGTAAAGGAGAAATAAAGTTTATACATCACCTTCTAATCATTTTCAATCATTTATTTAAATTTAATATATTTTATACACGTATATCATAACAACAAAAAAATCTTCAAAAATAATCATAAATTTATAGTTAAAATTTCTTCACTGCTACAAATGTGATAAACAATTTCTTTTTTCTTTTTTTAATATGTTTTTAATTACAATTGCATCAACATTTAAAGTCATTAGTGATGGAGTGTAACTGTAAATGTACCAGGAAACGTGTAGTCTTGAACAGACTCAGGCCGAACATTCCTGAGTCATGTAGTTAATTAAACCTCAACCGCCAAAGAACACAACTATCAACAATCTAGTATTCAAATCTGAATAAAAATAACTACCTTTATTAGGATTTGAACGTTAGAACTTTTGACTTTGAAATCAGCTGATTTATGATGATGAGTTTTACCACTAGACCAATCTGATGGGTAAAACGACTTTTATTACATATTTTCATTATTTCAATTTTAACTTATTTGCAGGAAGGTAGCTTTAAACTATTTTATGTTTTGAAGGTATAGAACATTTTTCATAATTGAAATCAAATGAACTAAAAATTTATAAAATGATGTCACTCCTTGCTTTTTTATACAAATAATTAAGTAAGCATTAAGTCATAAATATATTAACTGTAGGGTGAGATATTATATTTTCTACTTATCTATTTAAAAAAAAAAACTAACTTTCTATCAAAGTGTATCAATGGAAGTCAAAATTTGTTTTAAATATTAAGTTTTTAATGTGTTATTTTATATATAAATATAGACAATTTTTTGCCTGTAGATAAAAAAGGATATTATTCCATCTTATATTATTGTAATTATTAATAATTAAATTTAATCTCAAATTAGTTTGAATAAAAATGAAGATTTTCAGCTGTTTCTACAATTCTGCTAGAAACTGTATTATAATTACCGAGGATGTCATTTAAAACAAAAATATTTTAGCAATATTTTAGCATTTTAGCAAGAGCACTTTTTTTTTAAGACATTTATTAAGAAAATAACTATAATTATACTTGTTGATTCCAAGTTCTGAGAAATAAATAATAATACAATTCTAATTGTGATATCGATTGCAATTGTGTTAGAAATATTTTACTGGAGATGTCAGTGTAGCACGGTAACTGATGCTAACCTGATTCATATACTAAAATTCACTGCTGTATATTTTGTTAATAAAATATTGATCAATTTTTTTAATATGAAAAGTCCTGAATCTACAGCACCTGTATACATCATTCTTTCCTTTCATAATGCAACAACAGAGTTTGGTTGAAATAGTTTTTAAAATTTATTTGAATATAATCAAATTTAAACTACCATAAAATGCTGGTCCATTTGATAAGCAATATTGAATATTTCAGAACTGATAAAAAGCTACAATTTCAAAAAATAGTTTAAATAATAAATATACCAGTCATGTAGTTATTTTCAAATTTATAAATGCACATCACTATGAATATTATATTAAAATTAGACATTATTATTGCAACAATAGGTCTTGATTTACAGCATGTATCAGGTTCATATATATGTATACATTTTAACTGGACCCAATTTTAATAATGTATTTCAGTCACTCTTAATTATACTTTCATTGAAACTAGACAGTGTAGGATGTGGTGTGAATGAATGAAAGTCCTGATAATGTAAGACTGACATATATCCTATTGACATGAAAATAAATTTGAAGTAAAAAATAGTCAACCTTATTTGAAATTGTTTCTTTATTGTATATATTAATAACGAATTCAATCTTTAATTACAATTAGTTAAACTTTTAAGAAAACATATCAAAATATGGAAGAGGCCTATAAAAAAATCACTATGTTTTTCGCATTTCTTCAAACAAGCAATAGATAAGTTCAATGTGTTTTTATGGCCACATGTGTATAAAGAAATGGACCTAACTGAGGAGTACCTAATTAATTAATAAATTCACACAATGTGAGTATTTCATAGCACTGTACCAACTTTGAATTAAAAAATCAAACCAAAATTACCGAAGAAATGAAGTTCTTCAGACTTGTGAATAATGTATGTATTTAAAACATCCTGATACAAAATCGAATCTGAATAAACTGGTTGTTTGAGTTAGTGGTACTGGATAAACGGGGTTATACTGTAACAAGACTATATTTTGGGTCCACTATATTCAGCAAACTGAACCCTTCAAACCTGATGGTTCCATCACTGAAATATTGGTTCAATCAGTGAAAAACTGGGCTGGAAAGAATAAAGAATGCAAAAAATGGGGATGGCTGGCCTCTGTCATACAAATGGCAGCATCTCAGCCTTTCATCCAGAGGTTTGGGTTCGAATCCTGGTCAGGCATGGTGTTTTCACACACGCTACAAATCATTCATCTCATCCTGTGGAGCAATATTTAACGGTGGTCCCGGAGGTTAATAAAAAAAAAAAAAATAGGAATGACAAAAAGGGAGTGCAAAAGCTACTTATTTATGAGATCAACAAAGACTAGCCGCACTTTACCAAAAATGAAGACTGATTGATGAAAATTGGGTACTTACGTATTTACACCACCGCAGTTACAGCTTTATTTGAAAACAAAGTAGTCAATCAGATTTCGGTGGAAAATGAACAGTTTCTTTATTAATTTTAATAACTTAACCTATACTCACTTCGCTCACTAACCTTGACTAATTAATACTGTAATTTTTTGAGTATTTATTTAATAAATTCAGTAATTATTGCAATTATTTATTATTTAAATAATCAAAACACTCCTGTTAATTAGTCAAGGTTAGCAAGTGAAGCGAGCATAGGCTAAGTTTGGTTTAAATTATATTTATACAATAAATAAATATAAATAATCATTTATTAAAATTAATAAAGAGACTGTTCATTTTCCACCGAAATCTGATTGACTACTTTGTTTTTAAATAAAGCTGTAGCTGCGGTGGCGTTAATACGTAAGCACCATATTTGGTAAAGTTTAGCTTTATCTCATCCCAGATATGGGTATGGGTCTTTTTTCTCACAGCTAACTCCTCCAGTGGAAATATGGTAAATCTATTTAATTTTTTTTTTAAATAAATTTTTAAGCTTTAAAAACAATTAACATGGAAAATATATTGTTCAAACATCAACTTATCACAGTCTGAAATTAACTCTACTAAATATCCCACCAAAAAAGTTCTAGATTCAAAAAACTTTTAAAAAAATATTCAAGTGATATGGCTTATAACTCTGAAACATACAATATTGAGATTTGTTGTTGTTCTACATAAGATAGTAAACTATCCTGAACAGAGTCAGACTTCTGAGAAGGAGTTCATCTCTTTCCTCTTGCTTCCATTTTGTGATTCTTTTACCATTCTTTCTTTGATAGGCACCACACAATTGGATCAGCCATTCTTCTGGCACCACCTACAATGCTATTGTTACAACTTAGTTCTATTGTAACTCAGTTGAAATAGTGAATCTACTTGTTTAACTGTTTGGTGACTGGATTTTACTAATAACCAAACTATTGAATACGAATTACAGTAGGTAAAACTGGCCTTTCTAATCTTATTAAATCTAACATTTATAATCAGAAAAATTTTATAATATTAAAAACTATTAGAATTAATAATTTCAATTGTGTTAATAAAGTTAATTATAAATTGCTGTAATAAGAAATAATCTTATAACAAAAAATTATTGTCATATTTATCTCTCTTAAAATAATATATATTATACTGTCAAAGAATATCTTCTTCCTTTTTTTTATATTAACTGCAAGGATGAGAAGTTCAATTTTTTTCACTTAGACTGTTAAGAATATGCAGCATTAATTTTATTCTGTAGAAATCATAGCAAACCAATAATAAGTAACTGTATTTCTAAGGGCAGTTACTAACTTGTAAACTAACATTTCACACCAACATTTTTAAATCTATGTTTTGTTAATACAATTTTGACAAAAATTTGAACTAATCTGTTGTATCAAGTTAAAGTTAAATAGTGCCTTAATACTAATAAAAGTTATATCTCAACATCAATAAATCACGATAAGATTTTTAGAATATAGGTATTTTGATCATAACCTATTTTGATTGTACATTTTTTTTTTTTTAATTTGGTTGAACGGACAAAGGCCCTTATGATTCTCATAAACTGTTTGACAAAATTTTGGAAATCAATTTTTTTTTATAAAACTGTATTTATCACTTTATAAAGATCATCTTGAATGTAAAATTCCTTTAACAATCAGTTCCAAATCAAAAATATTATCATTGTAATTGGTATTGGTTGTTGTAATTGGTAAAATTAGTATCATTGTAATCAGCTGAAATTGCATCATTGTATAAAAGTTGGTTATCTATGTATTGAAGTTAGGTATTTAAATTGTGTATGATTATGGAAGAATTTATTTATACAAGTTTTATTTATTTGTTAATACACACATTTTAAGGATGTTCCAGTGGATTTATGTCATGAATTTTTCGGCCAGTATTGAACAATGTGGTAAATGAACCACACAAAAAATTGTTTAAAACATTGTGTGATAAATGTTCTAGTTGTTGTCACACATTTCTTAGTTATGTGTGTTAATTGTGAGAAATTACTTGAGAAAAAAATTAAATTTTTTTTCATCTTTTACCACAATAGATATGCTTAGAATCAGAAAAACATAAGATCTAAATCGGAAAGAAGTTTGTACATGTTCAGATGCTAATCCATTCTGTGAAGAAAGGTTAAAATTGTGTGGACTGAGGTTAGTGTTAAGGTTATGAGTTAGGTTAGTCATGAGTTAGCATTAAGGTTATAGTCTGAGCTCAGGTTAGAGTTTTGTGAGAGAGTAATAAACTATAAACAAACCTTAGTTGTTAGAGTCAGACTTGGAGTCAGCCATTTAAAATGACTGACGATGCTCTTCATAAAGTGATTATTCGTCATTCATATGAAATACAGTTTGGAAAATATAGTGAAGTCTCTCTCTCTAAGTAATGACTATATTTCCTTTTAAACATAAATTCGGTCAAGCGTCCTATAAGATGGTGTTAAATATTGCCATACCTTTGTAATTAATCACTAATCTCTCTCCATAAATTTTTAACCTTAACTCTAACCTCTCTCCACACAACGGATTAAAATCTAAAGTTCTCAATAACTCACAAAACTGATTAAATATTGACTAGAGAACTGATAATGTGATGAGCATTTTAACCTTGCACATGTCATCTGCTTTCAACATTTAAATTTTGTGTTTTCCTGATTCTAAGAAACCTACTATGTTATATTAAAGTATGGACAAATTTGAAATTGATTAGGTAACTGTTCAGCATTATCATATGTGTCTTTAATAACCGAGTATTCATGTATTTTTAAGAATGGAAAAATACTTCTGTTAAAAGGTATGGGTGAAATGGAAATGGGTTTCAAAGAGAGGGATATAGTCATCACTAGTTACAGTTATATGTTAATATTATGTTTTCTGTAACATATATAAACTCATGTATGCACAAGCAACATTTGCATGGTTATGTTGTATATATTTCAGTTACAAGCATAAAAGTACAAAAATTACCAAATAAAATAGTGAACAAAAATATTGTTTACTAAATGCTGTGTAATTTTTTATTTCATAAACAAATATATATATTTTTTTATTTACATGAAATTTCTATCTTAGAATAAAAATACCTGGTAATTTCAAACAAATATTTGGCTAGTCAGTCTGTAGCAATATTTGAATAATCTAACCTAACGTAATTTAGCCTTTACATTCTACATTTTTATAATTATTTTTAACACAAATAAGTTAAGTTGAATGTTATTATTACAATTATAACATCAGCGTAACATATTATGTATTTTAAATGTAAAGAAAATATGTGACTGTAATTTTAAGTAATACAGTTTTTATTTCATGTTATTACGTACAACAATAACTTATATTTTAACTTACAGATATAATTTGTTATACTCACGAAATAATCTTAAAAATCAATTCACTATAAAACTACAAAAATAACAATGAACAATAACACGATTTTCATGGTAATCAATATCTATAACCTCCATTAACACTTCACATACAGCTTACTGCGTTCAGTAAAAATATTTTTTTTTATAAAACATTAGCTCCATAAATAAAAGAGGTAAAACAAATAAATTTAGCTAACTAAATTAATCATAATTGTAACATAAATAATAATCCCAAGAATACTACTACATAACCTAACTAAGATGCGTAAGAATAACACAATTATTTACTTGTTTCTTTACATCACATAAAATAAAGAACAATATCACAAATAATATTTCTGCACGTAACCGAATTACAAGTAAATTATTGATATAACTTTATTTTAAAAATATATATAAACAAATCAACATAACCTACAAAAAGGACGTCACGAATCCATGGCTACAACTGCTACCCAGAATTCCATAGTACTTTGTTACATGCGCAAAGGCGGACAATTTATAAAATGTGAATAATTAATTATCACAAAAATACGTGTTTCTGTTTCGCTACTTGTGTACAGTATTTGTTTTGTTTACTATTTAAGCTATATGGAGAAATTCTGTGCGGTACGGCTTTTATATTTTAAATAAGTTATAAGTACTGGTTAGCAGTTTTAAAATACACACAAATGATTTTATGTAGTGGGTGTCAAAAGAGAAGTGTAGCAGATGCAATAGTCGGGAGTTCTCGTGCAACGCGCCGACAACACACATGTGTGCTGCAGCCATTTTTATTATCCTTCCGCGTATTTTTATAATAATTATCAAATATTTTTATATTTAATTTATATATTTTAACTCGTATTTAATCTGCATTAGCGATAAGAATAGTTTTCATTATGTGACTTATTTACAAGGTAAGAGTTGATAATTATTACACGCAATGAAATGAATTTTGCATGTGATTAAATTTAGATTGTTTTTATAATAACCGCCACTCAGTCACGTTGTTCTTATTTCAATTAAAATAGTCCGTTATCTATAACTTTGAGAATGTTATTTAAAATTTATGAAAAAAATAATCTAGTGATGTGACATTAAAAAATTATAAATATTTTTGTATAACCTGACTGTACGTTAATTTAGAAGGCGTTTGGTGACAGCTAAATGGAGAAGGGAGTGAGATATTTTTGGATGTTGAAGTGTACATGCTCTTTCTATTATACATTTCTATATTGGTTTTATTTTTAGAGTTGTAATACAAATAATATTCATTATATCACTTTTTTCCAAAAAAACATTTCTGAAAACTAGATTACTTTGGTAGAATAAATTAACTTATAATTAGTTTTTATCTTGAAATAAGTTTTACACATTGGTGAACATCATAAAATGTTTACATTTTATGTGTGTATGTGTGTGTGTGTGTGTGTGTGTGTGTGTGTGTGTGTGTGTGTGTGTGTGTGTGTGTGTGTGTGTGTGTGTGTGTGTGTTTTGGATGTTTGAGAATTTATTTGTTTGTGTCAAGGTATGTGTTTATGAATGAGTGGTTAACTTATTTAACTTTAAATGTGAATATGTAAAATAAAATTAATAGAAAATCCGTAATTGTGATGCTATTTTTTAAGATTTTATTTATAAAGGTTTTATCATAAAAAACGGTTAGGAAAACAAATAATCAACGTATCACATTTAAGTGATAATGTTATAAAAATAAAAAATAATTTAAACATTATTATAACATAATAATTTAACGCGTTATTATATTTATAAACTAATTAAAATAAATTCCAATTAATAATTCAATAAAGTAACAATATTAATTATTTGGTACGAATGTTATAGAAATTCAAATGATGTAAAATAGAGTTTTGATTGTCTTGCGTTTTGAAAAACAATAAGTTTTGATTTTAATAATAATAATTAATTAATAGTTTATAATAATAAGATAGAATTGTAATTAACTAAGTTCATAATTGGAAAGGGAGTAAAAATGATATAGTTTACTTACTGTTTGAAACATTGTGCTATTTTGTTTCATATATAATAACTTTATAATAATAGGATAATCAACTTGAAGTTTTAAAGGTATGAAAAAGTGTTTTTAAAATTTTACGTATCATAATGTTAATATTTTTAACACTTCAAAAAACGAAAAACGTTTTTTTCATTTTTTCTTATTTATTATTTTCTTACAATATTAATTTTTCCTAATTTTTTTTTTTTTTTTTAATTTCTTTTAGGAATAGATATTGACGTGAGTAAAATATAGTATATTCATATAAAGTAAGTTTACTTTTCTATAGTTTATTTTTTAATATTAATTAGGGTGAAAAGTTTTTCTTTCCAATACATAGGTAATTTTATTTTAATGTAAAAAAAGTAGAAAACTTTCTCGTTCAAAATATAAAGTTTTACTTAAAGAATAAAACAGAAATTATTAAAAAACGAAAAATTCAGTTGTAATATTATAATTTACATAGCAAAGGTTTTATCCATTATTTGGAATAAAGATGTTGTTTCCAATTAGATATTTTCATTATGATTTCGGTATTTTTCTTTTTGAAATCAACCCAAAATTATTGTAACCCAATTTTCTAGCCATACATATTTTATGGAATTTTTGAAGATGTGTTAGTAGGAATGTTTGCGTAGATTTAATTTTATTTAAATTAATTATATATATATATATATATATATATATATATATATATATATATATATATATATATATATATATTAGATTAACAACCTGATAATTTTAGATGTAATAACGTTATAAGTGCTGATCGCCTATTTTATGAGGAAATTACTTATTTGTATTGCATGATAAATTAATTTACTTATCTCTTTATTATTTTATTTTTTTTTATTTTTTTCTATTTGAATGCCTTTAATATCCTTCTAATCGGCTTGAAAATAAAAAAAGCCATTCCAATTTGATCATTTATTTTTTTCTTTTATGTATGTACAATACGTACTGAAGAATAAATGCAACGATTTCTATGGTTTCTTTTATTTTTTATTTTACAGCAGGAAATTTTTCTGGGGGTCACAAAGTAGTTTAATTTTTTTTTTTTTAAATGCAAAATATGTAACGATTACCTTTGGTTATGTAAACGATTTGAAGATTTAAAAATGTTTTTTTCTCTTGTCATTATAATATTGTTTAGTAAGGGATTCATTAGAGCGATGTATAGTTTGAAATCACTATTATATTAAAAGTATTTTCAAGAATATTAGTGGTAAAACTTTAGAATAACAGAAATATACATTTATGTATTTAACTAAAAATTTTAAATATTAAATCCTTCTTTTCTAATTGTAAATCACAATGGAATTCGATAGTCTGCGCCAGTAGGACTACCACTGCCGGCCTCCGTGGTGCAACTGATAGCGTTTCGGCCTTTCATTCGGAGGTCTCGGGTTCGAATCTCGGTCAAGCATGGCATTTTCATACGCTACAAAATTGTCATTTCAGTTCATACTCTGAAGTGAAACAATAGCTAACGGTAAAAGTGGGACCAAACCGGGTTGGTCTAGTGGTTAACTCGTAGCGAGTCAGTTGTTCAACAGCTGATTTTTAAACTCTAAGGTTCAAATCCTAGTAGACGTTAGTTGCTTTTATACGGATGTGAATACTAGACAGTGGATAATACCGATGTACCTTTGTAGTTGAGATGCAATTAACCAGACGTCTCAGGAATGCTCGGCCTGAATTTAGTCTATACAAGATTACATATCTCTAGTCCAGACTAGATATTTGCATGTAGCCGGCTTCCGTGGCTGGAGTGGTAGCGTCTCGGCTTTTCATCTGCAGGTCCAGGATTCGAATACCGGTTAAGCATGGCACTTTTCGCATACGCTAAAAATCATTCTTCTCATCCTCTGAAGCAATACCTAACGGTGGTCCGGAAGCTAAAACAAAAAAAAAATATTTGCTTGTTATTAATATCATTCTCATCTCATTCTGCCAAATGGGGTTGCTGAATTTTTCACTAGATGAACAGATTGCAATGTACACATTAAGAAAATAAAATAAAAATTCTTCTTTAAAGATTTAAATATTTTAAAATTGGCGCAAAATGATTAACTATTAAAAACAACTTTCAAACCTTTAATTTAAGAATTAAATAGGGTCGTATGTCACTTATTTACATGTTTTTTTTTAAATTTTTGTTTTTCTAACTTGAAAATGAGTTCGTTGCTTTATAATTCTTTTATCCAATTATTATAAGATTAACCAAATAATTTATGTAATTATACTTTGAAATTGCATTAATAATATTGTGCTTGTTTATATATAATAATAATACAATATGTAAAATAGTTTTCATGCAAATGTAAATTAACGTTTTTAGGTATGAGTTATTTACGATTGTGGGATTTTACTAGTTAGTTAAAAAAAAAAAAAAAAAAAAACCCCGTTGATTTTCTTATAACGTGTATGTACGTATATTGCTTATGCATGTTTTCTTCTGCATTCATCTTTGTCTAAATTTACTTGCTACAGTAGAAGTCTTTGTTTTCTTGTAAAATAATTTGTATGGTTGCGTATGATACGCTATAAATAAATAACATACCTTATTTCAGTATTTATCACGTAACAAGTTTTCTATAATTACAATGTGTTTGTAATAAAAATTAATGTAATACGCTTATTATAAATAATAACATTTTGATATCTCTTTAAACAAAATATAATTCTGCGCATAAGAATATTTAAAAAAATTATAAACTAACAGTAAACCAAAAATATTAGAACGTAAACTTAACTACTGCACATACATCTGTTTTATTTCACATAAGCTATACCTGTTGCACCATGATAAACGATCTCATAAATTTTTTTTAAATCTGTGCCATTACAAAAGCAATGTGGATCGAATGTATTTTTTTATTTATTTTAAATATATTTTTTCTACATATGGAAAGCCAAATACACTAAAATTTAAATTTTGTATATGTAGAATTTAAATTATATTTTAATTATTTAATTCAAATAATAATTAGATTATTTAAATAAAATATTTTGGTAAAGAAAGTTATAGGGACTTCAGAGAAACATAGTAAGAAAATAAGCTACCAAAATATAATATTTTATTATTATTATTATTATTATTATTATTACCATATAGAGTACTATGAATACAATATAATTTAATACTGGAATCTTACTTTTAAAAGAAAAGAAATGTATTAATTAAATCAGAACGTAATCAGTTCATTAGAATGCATGTTAATTAAATATAATGTAATGAACTTTTAAAACATATATTCATATATAGAAACTTATATCCAGTTTAGAAATTTGTATATTAATTTAACTGCATGAGTGAAGGAGTCTTCTTTATATTGTTGTATACCTTGAATGCAGCCCTTATACCTTATGTTATTATCATGAATATCTAAATACATAATCGGAGCTAAAACTTTTGTATTATATAACAGTTTTACAAAAAAATTAAACTGAAAATTTTAGTTTATTTACTAATACCAAAGCCTGCCTGCAAAATTTTGTTTCATTGCTGCTACACGTATATTGTTTAAATAAAAATGAAGTATTTATCGATAAACTGTTTCTTTTTCTGATATTTATTTGCTAGGGTATTTATTTTAAAAAAAAGTTATTTCTATTGTGGTGTAAAAGAACGTTTTCTGTCACAGTTTTTTAAACTTAGCTAAAAAATACTTTTACCACTTTTAACTACCTTTGTATGTTATATCTCATCTTAGCATTTTATTTAATCTTCTTAGAATCCTTCCTCCGTTTATCTGTGCAAATTTTTTTTTCGTTCTGGGAAAATTACTCAGGATTTAATTATTAGAGGGAAACTTAGCAGAATATAAATAAATGGACCATTCGCAATTTAAACACACTCTCTCACTCTCTCTCTGTGAATGTGTGTTCCTGAGCACCCACCCACGCATACACACACGCACGCGCGCGCACACACACACACACACACACACATTCACACGACCAACTTGAAATCAAGTTGGTTTTAATCTTTAACAATTAAATCATTTAAACGACTTTCATGCATGATTAAAATAGAATAATAACTAATTTTGTAATTGCTACGGTTTCCGTCTACCTATCTTTGAGGTGGACTCAAAGCGTGAGATTAACAGTAACTATTGAAATATTTAAATTAAAAAAGTGGCCTACAGCTTAGAATTTTTTACATCGATTTTAATCTGAATTATAATTATTTAAAAACTTTTAACATTTTTATGTTACAGAATAAAAAAAATCTGATGAGGACACCACATTACTTCCTTGCACGCCTTTTAAATTACGTAGACACATTTTTTGTTGAATTTCATTTAAATTTATTTCATTTGAAAATGAGATACGACCCTCCAATTCTTTAATAAAGTAGACAGTAACACAATTGCTGAAATATTAGTTATTATTAACATTAAATATTTATACAATAATAATTCAATCTTACATAAGATATTAGGATTGAGTAAAAATCTCTTCATTACTCATATAACTAGATCGGTACTATTCGTACCTTCGTGAGTTGTTCATTAACAACAGTTTCAGATTTCTAGTGTGTCGTATAAGTAAATGTTAATAATAATTAAACAATTACGTTTAGTGAACTCCTGTATGCTGGTTACAAATGTTAATTTTCACCTTACGGTGTAAAGTATTCAGTTTTTGTTATTGGATTATTTGGTGAGTAATCAAAAATGAAAAAGAAACAATCATAGGAAAAAGAATAACATGAAGAAATATACCTCAAAAAAACGACAAGAAGGTGAATATGAAGGGGGAGAAAGTGTTAAGAACAAGGGAAGAATAAAAAAATTAAGAGAAGATGATAAATATAAATAGGAAGAAAATGTTAAAACCAAAGAAAGAATAAAAAGATTAAGACATGATATATATGTACAGGAGGAATAGGTTAAAACCAAACAAACTGGTAAAAAGATTAAGAGAGGATGATGAATATAAAAAGAGACAGAAAATTTTAAAACTAGAGAACGTATAAACAAATTAAAATCAGAAGAATTATATCAAACTAAAGAGCGATTAAATGATTGGGAACGAAAAACAAAGAATGATGATCAACTCCCACTTAGGGAGAATATTTTCCGACAATATCAGAAGAACAATGAACTAAAACATAAGAATTTTTTGCAATTTATTAAACATCGGGCATGTGTATCTCAGTGTATATGTTGTTCTTGTGAGGGTTTATTTTTCAGTCATTCTGTAGTTAACTTTAATGGAGTTAAAATTAAACTGAAATTACAGAATAATTAAATAAAATTAAACATAAATTGAACTAGAAAGTCCAAAAATAATACGATTCTAAATTATAATTTTCAATTAATATTAAATAATCAATGTTTCACCAAATCTATTACTTATACACATTTTTAATAATGCCTTTAAAATTACATATACACATTTTTAAAAGTACAAATAACTTGTGATTTTTTTTCGATATATTTTTTTTTGTTATTGAATTATTAGTTATTTAGTTTTTTTTTTTTACATTCACGGTTTAATAATTATTAATAAATCAATATATTTAAATTAAAAAAAAAAAAGGAGTTGAAGTCTGATTAGAACCGATGTGCCTTCCCTTGTAAGATCCAAATATTTCATTGATTAAAATTTTATTTGGTTATAACTCTGGAACCTATGAACATAATTAACACTTATGATATATCGTTGAAAAGCTCTCAATGAGAGCTTATTATCACAGTTAAGAAAAAGTTCAAAATCCAAATCTTTCTGGGATTTTGGACTTTTTTGGGCAATTTTGGTTCAGTCGATTGCAACCAAAAAGATAAGTGCAGAACTCCTACAACAGTCCTAAATCAAAAAGTTTAACATCCTATGGCTAATCGTTTTTTAGTTATGGAAAATATATATATATATATACATACGTACCGACTTCACGCCGAAACTACTCAAAATGGATTCAGGGATAGTCAAAATGATATTTTCTTTAAAATCTAAAAAACCGAAATTTTTCGCGATCACAATACTTCCTTTACTTCGTACAAGGAAGTAAAAACAAAAATAAACTTTTTAAAATTTGTTTTGTTACTCGAATTAGTTGTAAAACATTTTTTTGGAGTTCTATTCTCATAACGATATTATGAAAATTCTTCTCTTAACCTTCTTAATTTGTTTTATTTAAATTTTTATTTCTAAGTTTGGTGTAAAAACGAAAAAAATATTTTATACTGAAATCGAGGTTAGGAGTTTCATTCATAAACTTGAATATATGAGTATAATTTTTTCCCACTCGGTATAGAAGAGTATGCAAAATGCAAAAACTTAATATATATTATACACATCTATAATTTTATTTTTTAATAAAAATCGTTCTTTAATGATTGCGAATTAGAATTTGTTAAAGCACCTCCAGTTCTATTGCATAATTCTCTCTTTCTAAAAAAATTTCGTTAAAATATAAACCATCAAAAGTTTTTAAAATGGACAATAAAGTAAACAAACGAAAAGAATGAAAATTGCTCATCATATAATTTTTAAATGTTAAGTTGTTTTAAAATTAATCCCGAAAATATTACTAAGTCATTGAACAATAGTATGATGTAACTTGTTAATTTTATTATAAATGATAAACGACTCGCTTTATATGTACATAAACGTAGGTCTACTGGAGGGCCTTCAGCAACTAATTAGGAGCTGTATGATTAGCTTCCCCAACGATTCTCTCTAAGAAAAATTTCCATATAATTTAAAAGAGAGTGTTTTTAATGTTTAACAATATAAAAATAATACAAAATTAATGGAATACCAATTGATTTAATTTTTAATAATAGTTCGGCATATTATCTTATTTAGTTAATTCATTAAGTATAACAATTTATAGTAAATTACATCATATAAAATAATCACTATGTTAATAAATACAAAAATAGTCTGTTTATCTGTTATTTAATTTCTCATCTGACCTTTTTCGATTTTTAAATGCGATAACATCTAAAATGATGTAATAATCCTGATTATTATTATGTTAAATTGCCTTAAATTTTAATAATTAAAGCATATGAAAGGAATGACCAAAAGGAAATTCTTATTTGTTTGAATATGATTTTTATAAGTAATTCTTTGTTTTGTGTTCGATAAAAATCCGCCAGGGAAAGTTTTGTTTTTCATTCGAGTACAAATTACTTGAAGTTACTTATACATTAACAACGCAGTTATCTAGGTTTTCCTGAATACCGTATTTTTTTTTTTTTAATATCGTTTCTGCTCTTTACATCGTCCGTCACAAAAATCTAAAAAAAAAATTACCCTTATTATTATTAACAATATTAAAAGAGGTAAATGGTATATTAAAATTTTAAATAAAAAGAGTATAGGAGGATTAGGGGAGGCAAGAAATTTGTAGAAGAATCTTTTATTAAGACATCCAGGCATAATTAATTTGATGGTCAAGGGACGTGTTAAAGATAAAAACTGTAAAGAACAACAATGGGTGAAACAAAATTATTAAATAAGTGGGTAAGATTTAATTAATATGTTGTTAACACAAATATAAAAATAGGTAGTGTAGTATCAAACCAGTTCAACATGAATTATAATAAAAAAATTAATATAAAATATTTTCTTTTTTTTATTTACAAATCGTGATATGAATTTTTAGTCTACATAAATTTTTTCAAGCTTTTATAATGTTTTTTAAGCTAGATATTAAAATAAAATCAAAAGAATTTTTTTTTTCATACGTTTAAATCTTGAAGTTATAGAAGAAATTTCACTAAGATTGTTTTTCGTGTTCTATCCGTTTACTTCTAGTTATCCTGTTTTTAATTTCAGGTTATGACATTTATGACTCTTTATAATACTATAAAATTAAAGGATCTAGGAGTACGTAACACAAATGAACGATCACTATTTGCTTATTTATAATTAATGTTACTGTAACTTAACTTTATGATGATTAGAGGATTATTCATAATTATTACCCATCCGCAAATTTCCGTGATGGAGTGGAAGCGCATTTCTTCTGAAGGTTCTGGGTTCCAAGTCCCAATCAAACAAAATTTTTCGCGCACTTTATTATTATCTGTATTTTTTATTAAGGCCAGCCTGGTTTTATTAATATATGATTAAATAAATGGATTATTATAGTAATTATTCAAAATACATTATTACAAAAATTAATACTTGAAAACATTTGGGTGGTGTATCGATTTTTTTTTTAAATAAAAATTAAAAATTTAAATAAATACTACTGGGCCATGCTGCTCAGCAACGTTATTATTATAAAGTAATAATATATGTTTAAAAAATTTGGCCAGAAACCTAGTTGACCTTTGCTGCTCCACAGCGTTACTATTACAAAGTAATATTATACATTTTTTTAAAAATCGGCTAAAAACCTATTCGGTTTACAACACGTCTCACCATTAACCCTGTTGTTTTTCTTTTCCATTCCTAACACAGGTAAAATAAGTGCTCAAAATCTATTTCCACTCCGTCCAGATGTTCTACAAGATGGATCGGGTTGATGGTTTTATTCTACTCGGATTGGCCCGTAGATATGTCACCAAGCATCACCAGACCTTAAAAGTGTATTCCTGTTAATAATAACGTCTGGAAGTTCTTCAATTAAGGAAAAAATGAGGATTGTTTTAAGATTTCTCAGAGAACACTCAAGTTTGAGGTATGATGACTCTTGATGACGTATCTGTGGTTCGTTTCCAGCAGAATAAAAAAACGTTAGCCCGATCCATTCAGTAGAACACCCGGACGGACTGGAAATAGGTTTTCAGCTCAATTTTTTTTTTTAATATAAGATTTAGAAGTATTACAAATTATATTATGTTTATAATTCTAAATTCAAGTTGTGTAAAATAATTTTTACCTCTGTTTTACAAATTAAAATATCTACAAGGTAAAAGTCAGAACACTATTGCTTATTCTTGTAGACCTAATATGTAATTAAAGTTTTTATTTTTTCAGAATGTAATATTTACTTATTTATTTAAAATCTTTTGCAGTGACGGATTTACGATAAAGCAAAACAAGCAGCTGTTTGAGGCCTCACTTTGAAAGGGGCCTCGAAGTAACAAAATTTGAAAAATAAAAGTAAAATTAACAAAAAATAAAGAATATTTATAATACTTTATGTATTACATTTATAACTTATGTGTAATTGTAATTGTTATCTTCAATTATGTAAAATCTTCATTTATATTTATAGCATAGATTATAATGATAGTATATTTTAAAATTGGTTTGTCATGCAAACCATTTTTGAGGGGGACCTCAAAAATATCGATTTGCTTGGGGCCTCGTCCAAGGTAAATCCGGCACTGATCATTTGATAATTCACCACTTTAAAGTTTGTGCATGTGAATATGATGACGAAATTTTGAAGCTTCTTAAAAATTCAAAACGAAATTGTAATTTAAAACCGTAACCTTCCTTTTGACAGAGATGATACCAATAAATTTTTTTTAACTAATATTTTTGGAAATGAATCGGCTTTATAAAAAAAAAAAATAAATAATAATAAATGAATCTTTCTATTTTATTGTTCATTGTTAATTTTAACTTATAATTTTAATGAAAATTCTATTACAAAAATCTGTAAATTTTTAACGTCTGCATAAATTCATTATTATGATAACTTATTTAATAAAAGGTTTTATTATTGTATTAAATTATGCTATTTCGTAGATAATATTTTTGGTTTCAGTATTAAATTAACAAATTAAAATAAGTAATTGTTAATAACTGTAATAATTTTTTCATTTGTTTAAATTATTTTAATGCTGTTTGATTTACTGGCAATTTATTGTTCATAATTTTAATTATAACTACGTAGAACATTCTGATATTTTCAACAAAACATTAGTTTTGAATTCCATTCTTCATAAAGTTTTGTGGTTATTCAAATTATTAGCCCCGTATTCTTATTAGCAGGTTTAATATATCTTAATTACTGTTAGCCAGTAGAAAATAATTAAATACATTCAAACAAAAATTATATTCAGCATTTCATTTAGCCTGTATTTCTTTCTATGTAAGGTACAAAAAATTTTAAACAACCCTTAATAATTTTTTTTAGATATAATCTTAGATATTTAAAATTCTTTTAGTAATAAATGTAATGATGATAATAACAACAAAAAGATTCGTTTATTTATTACTATTCTTTTTGTTTTGCTGAAAATTTAAATGGAGATAGCGTTAATAGTTTACAGGATTTTGTTTGCACTGTTGTGATAGTTAAGTGAACAGCTGATCGGACACACGTGGTCAGTAGTCCTTAGGGAGGGGAATGTTAAAATTATCTGGAGTAGGGGTAAATCAATGAAAGCAAAATCGACAAAGAAGAGCCTGAACGCGTCACGAAGAAAAGAGCAAAAAAAAGTTTTGTTGTGATGGTTTGGCCAGTGTTTTCCCCCCTCTTGTTTTGTAAGTGAAACTGTTAGTTGTCCTTCTTTTATCCCCCGTTTCACCCATGACGTGTGGCATAGTGCCCCCTTCTTCTTTTCCCCCTTTTTTTTCTTTCTTGTCTATCACATCCTCTACATGTGTTCAAAGCGGTCAACTTCCTGCTTAGAGTAGACTCTTTCTATCGGGTTTTAACCAACTGATTTTATTTACTGATTTTTGTTTTGTTTTTCTAAAGCGAACCATTGAAATTTTTATTTAAGTAAATTGCGGAATAATAAATTAATAATAATAATATAAAATATTTCAATTTTTTTAATTGTTTTATGCATTCTAATTTGATTACTATTATGTATTTTTATTTAATAAGCGAATTGTTACAAATAATTTCTTTAATTTTAATACAGTTAATTACATAGGTTTAGTAGCATAGTACTTAATGAAAAATGTTTTCCAGAATTATAGCCAGTTTAAAAAACTTGACTTTTTTAATTTTATAAAGTTGTAGTAGTTGTTATGACAAACTCCTCAGAACTGATATTCAACTGCTAATAAATATCATAAAAAGCAGTGTAGAATATAATGAAATTATTATACTATAAGGTTAGTCGAAATTCTTTGCAGGGTGAATTATTTATAGCTTGTTATATACAGAAAAGAGGATATACATAAATACACATCCTACATTCTAAATTCTACTAATTTTATTTGCATTCCCTGCAATTTTTTTAATTAATCATTATAATTTTTTATTTTTTTTATTTAAAATATTTTGACAAGGATTTTGTGAAATAAATTTTTTCAATTACAGTATAAATTAGGTTTTAGATTTAATTTTTAAGTAATTTTTAAATGATTACGTTCATATGAAAACGGTAGAGTTTTTAAATGGATTAATATCATTTTTATTATTATTATGACTGTTCTATTAACAACACCGAATGATTATTAATTGATTATTTTTTTACCGTATTAGTTTCGTCCCCATGGCGGAAATTAGGGAAGAAAATGAATTTTCCTTACGTTTTGAGGTATGAGAAGTACAAAGATACCATTTACTTAATATTAAATTTCCTTATGTTTATATGTAATATAGAGTAAATGTGTATATAGAGTAAATAGGCCAATTTTTAAAATTTTTGTGTCCCAAAAATTTCCAAAACTACTAAATCAATTTCATTTAGATTTATTTTTGTTGTAGTAGCGTATCTGAATTTGTGCGTATAAAAATTTGATGAAGATTGATTAAGTTGTTCTTGAGTTACGCTCAATTTGAAGTCGAAAAACAATTTTGTGGTCATGTTGACTGTGAATTGGTGAATTTTTCATACTCCCTTATGCAGTAAGCCACAGTGGGAAATGAACTGAAACTTTTTTTTTCATGTTTTATTGTAGTTCTTTTTTGCCGTGTAAACATTTTTTATGAATGAAAAGTTGTTTTTTAAATTTTAGATTAGAATGAGTTAATACTTTTTCAAAAGGAAACAATATAAAATAACGAAAAGTCAGACTTCTTGCGCAGTTCTACGCAAGAATTCTTTATTATTGCGCTGATATGATTTCGATTTTAAATCATCTTCAGATAATTTTTATACTCCTTTAGAATTTCACAGCATATAGTACCTAAAAACTTGCAGATGTATTCACAAAAATTTTTTTTTTTAATTTACCTGTAAAAATATAGTAGATTTTAAATGACATTGTTTTAATTCCGGTAAAAATAAAAGTTTTAAATTTTCAACATTACAAATATCAATTGTATAATAATCTATAATAATCATACAATTTATAAATTGACTTTAATTTTTGCATCCTACTAATATTTTTTAATAAAAATTATTAAATGATTATTTGAAAAAATGTCTTTACTTACTCTTCTCACATAGAAGATAAAAACTCTGATGTGGACACCACATGAATTCCTTGTTCGCCTGTTAAATTACACGCATATTACACACGCCTAATAAATTATTATAATTTTTTTTTAAATGAAACGTACATAAAATTTTATTTAATTAATAACTTCTGTTATTTTTTTTACTTGTTATTATTGAATTATTATTTATAGTAATTTTTTTTTACAATCAGAGGTTAATAAATCAATTAATAAATCAATAGATTTAAATTTTTAAAAAAGTTAAAAAATAAGGAGATGAAGTCGGATTCGACGATCCCCTTGTAAAACCAAATATTTCATTAATTAAAATTTTATTTGGATATAACTCTGGAATCAGTGTAAATAAGTAGCACATATAATATATCGTTGAAAAGCTCTCAATGAGGGGTGACTTATTACTGCAGTTAAAAAAAGTCCAAAACCCAAATTGTTTGGATTTTGGGCTTTTTAGACACTTTTAGTTCAGTCGATTGCAATCAAAAGGGGAGGTGCACAACTAGATGTTATAACAGTCCTAAATCCAAAATTTCAACATCAATGATACTGATTATGCGAGAAACGTATGTACGTATACGTACATACGTATACATACATACGTAAGTATAAACGTCACGCCTAAACTAGTCAAAATGGATTCAGGGATGGTCAAAATGAATATTTCCGTAGAAATATGAAAACCGAAACTTTTCGCGATCACAATACTTCATTTACTTCGTACAAGGTAGTAAAAATAACTGTGATTTCGTTTTATGAATAAACGTATTTAAAAAAATTAGTTTATTCATAAAAAGTACAACTAGCTTCATTCTTCAACATTTTTAACTTCTAAATCAAATGTTTAACCTCAGATTTCTAAAATCAATAACATTATTTTAGAAATATTTTTTTCTGTTTTTTATAAAAAAATAAATGGAAAAATTTTTTTTTTTCCATACCTCTACTTTCCAATCAACTCAATATAATTCCATTAATAAAATGGGATGATTCAATTAAAAATGACGAAATCTCATCAGACATATTAATCACAAATAGTTCCTTATACTCGTCTTAAAAGAAGTAAAAAAACGAAGGTGAGTGATTAATAAAAAGATGGATGGTTAATTATGTAAATTGCTTAATTTACTAGTAACCAAGAACTCATTCAAAGAATAAATAACCATAGAAATTGGATTTTAACGTAAAAATATTACCATTTTTTTTCTTACGTAAAAACTGAAATGAAATTGGAAAATTGGACATAAAATATACTCTTCATCTGATTAAAAAAATATGTCTTTTAAAACCGATAGGATTTGTTTAATAAAGACTAAGATGTATAATGTAGTATTTAAAAAACCTAGTGTTATTTTGAAGTAAAATAAAGAAATTATATTTTGATTTCATAAACCTTGTCCAATCGTTGCTACACCGAAAGTAATTTAGGAAATGATTTTGCGCCATCAATTTACACCATAGTCTTAATACCATAGTTCAATAAATTGAAAATACCTTTTGTAGTATATATATATATATATATATACTTGTTATATAATTTTTAATAATTTGAATTACAGTCTATAATTCGTAAGTTGTTTAGTACCTTAATAAATAAAAGTCATTAAGGTTATTTATATTTTGATATTAAATTTAAAAATTATATTTAAATATTTAAAACATCATAAATTATCAGTTTATCTTTTTTATAGCTACGTCTTAAAAATACATAAAATTTATTTCAAAGATTTTTTTTCATAAAAGAAAAAAAAACGACATATGCACAGATTATGTACATACCCTAAAACCTGTTTCCTGTTAAAATGAACGTGTATTCATTCTATTTATAGCTTGTTTTAAATGAGAAATTTTATAGTCTTTAAATGAAGAGAACGCATGATCATATTTTAACCAAGCCTCTTTCTATTGATACAGTCAAAGTTGTTTACTTGGTTATAAACTTTATTTTTGTTAAAGTTGATTTTCTTTATTATTATATTTTTCTTATATCTCATTTCTTTCTACTTTTAAATTTTACTTCATATTAAATTCTTTGAAAAATAAAAAAAAATAATTTTATTGGAATTTTAATTTTTGAATAAATGCTTGATTTTTGTATCAACAGTTTTTTCTTAAGTTAATTCATGTCAAGTTTTTAATTAAATTCGTTTTGCAGTCTCTTAATGAGGCCTTTTTTTAATTAAAAAATATAGAAAATAAGTTCTTACTAATTGGCATCATATTAAATTTTGTAAAATGTTTTAATGCTTTTGTTTTTTTTTTTGAGATCATTAATGTAAAAAAAAAGTCAATAAACTTAAATTTATATATTATAAAATAATTAAGATTTATTTTATTAAAATAATAATATAGATCATAAAAATTTATATATATTTATTTTTTATAATAATTAAGTTCATATTTTTTTATCCTCCTGTTATTAATATTTTCCCTTGTTCGTTTAAAAAAATGCTAGGACAGTTTCTTTTTATTATCTGTGAAATATTTCACGTAAATTTCGATGTGATCTATGCAATGTAATGTCCTTAATAAAATATTTTTTTTTTTTAACGTAAAAGGCAATTTTGAAGATGTTAAATAAAATAATGTTAAATAGGCATACAATTTCTGTTTCTTGAATTATCTTCCTTGAGTCAGAAATTGTGTTTCTACTTGTTTGTACGTTCGAAAAAGAAAGCAGCTTTTTCATAATTTAGAAGGGCAGTAAACAATTTTTAAAAATATATTCTTAGTTTAATGCAAGTCGTCTCACTTAAGAGAATTCAAATTTGTATTAGCTAAATTAAATTATATCATTATTCGTTCTGTCAATTTATGCCTTATTTCAGTCAATTCGCTCTGTCATAAAATGCATTTGAGTTTGTGTGTATGAGAGTGCGCGTAAGTAAGTGTGAGTGTGCGCGTGTGTGCAAGTATATAAACATTTGCTTGTACTAAAGAAAAAATATTTTGGAAGGCTGATTTTTGATATGTTTATTTTAAATTATAATCACAAATAGTTACCTAAGGCTACATGTATAAAACAAGAAGGTTTTTGGTAGGTTTTCTATATTATTATTATTATTAATTATACTGAATACCAGCATTTTGGATTATTTTTTATATTAATGCGTTGAAAAAACTGGCGTTCCCACAAATTTGTATACTAAAACCAACATGGTAACCAGACTCTTACGGCACATGTTACACGTGCCTTTTAAAATAAATTAAAACTTTTTTTTATTACACGTATTTCACGTAAAACAATTTTCATCATAATGAAACCATAATTTGTATCTTTTTTCATAATTAGTTTCAAACAAAATTCAATGAACTAATTTTACAATGAAGGTTAAGAAATTTTATTATAATTTTTATTTAAATGATTTTAAAAAAAATATGTTTACAGATATGTGTATAAAGATTTGTAGACATTATGAATTATCCTCCCTCCTTTATAAAAATTAACCTCCATCTATAACGCGCGCGCGTGTTTGTATATAAGAAGACATATTTTACTTAAACAAATTATCTTTAACAATCTAAGCTTCCTCAGGTGACAATACACTTTCATACACACATCATACAGAATTCTCTTACATACTAAGAAACTAACTGATCTACCCATACTAGATAACAATATTTTTTACCCATCCTTATTGTAATAGATCCCCTACTCGCAGATGACTCATCTTTTGATAATTATAACCTTTTTATAATTATCTTTTTATATAACCTGATTGGTATTAACTGTATATTTATGAAACATTTATAATAAACATATTTTTCTCATAAATTACAATCATTAAACATTATTTTAATTAAAACCAAATTTATAATATAAATATATGATTTAAAAAAAAATTAAATTATCATATATGTTACTTAATCCAGCTGTGTCCGTTCTATTGTTGACATCATTTGTATTTTTCTTGATGTATATCATTTCTAGAGTTGTCCTTTTATTGGTATTTTGTTCTTTGTCTAATATTTTGGTGTTGTTGTAATCAAACGTGTGTTTATATTTTATTGTATGTTTTGTGATCGCTGTCACTTCCTTTTATCTATATTTATGGGCTTCTATTCTATTTTTAACGTATTGAGATGTTTGTCCAATGTACACAGCGTTACAATCTTTACACGGAATGCTATGTTTACAACAAAATGTATACAATAGAATATAAACACTCGTAGATTTCAACAGCACCAGAATATTAGACAAAGAACAAATACAGATAAAAGCACCACTCTAGAAATTATATATATATCATGAAAAATATAAACGCTGTCAACAGTAGAACGGTCATAGACGGATTAAGCAACATATATGTTAATTTCATTTTTTTTTAAATCATATATTATATTATAAATTTCGTTTTAAAGAAAATAATATTTAATGATTATAATTTTTGAAAAAAAATATATGCATTGCAAAGGTTTCAATACACAGGAAATAGCAATCAAGTTATGTAAAGAGATACTTATAATTATCAAAAGATAAGAAGAGTCATATGTGAGTAGGGAGATCTATTAAAAAAAGGGTGGGGACAAAATATTTTTATCTGGATGGGTATATAAGTTAATTTCTTAATATGCACGAGAATTTTTTATGATGTGTGTATGAATGTGTATTGTTATCTGAGGAAGCTTAGGGAATTAATTTATAAGTTTGTATAGTTGATTGGTTAACCCAAGGGATAATAAAAATAATATTTTTAAATAAAATATGTCTTGTTATATTTAATTCTAAACAATCAAGAGGAAAATAAACTTAAATTATATTTAAGTTAATGTTCACAAATAAATTTATATAAATAACATTTTTAAATTGATACTTTAAATTATAATCATTAATATTAGATGACGATCTAGGTGAATACCTCAATACGTACTCTTTCAGCTCGCAGAATGTAACCTCCATCTAAAATTATACGAATCAACGAAATTCACAAGTTTTTAGGGTTACCGTGTGTTGGAGAGTAAGTCGATCGATTTGAACTAAATAAAAAAACAGACTAAACGACTACGCAAACTATCTAGCTGTTAACCTATTAGACAATGGCGGTAAGGCGATTAAAGCGAGTATGTTTATTGGAACTAGGAACCTAATTGTGATTTCTAGACGAAGCCTCTCTTCTTAAATTTTGCATCATCAAAGTATTTATCTTCATAATATTATTTTTTCCTAATTGACTATTGTTCTTTTTACATTATGGTTTTATTTGTAGACATCATTATGATTTCTAATTCATTACTGGCTGGACTTATGCTAACTTTGATTTACGATTGATGTTTAGTATGTATTTAATTAAGGTAATTCAAGGGAAACTCCTTTATAACTTCATTATTTTCAAGAAATTTACTTATGGTTTTAAGTTAACTAAACCCATTATAATATAATCTTGAGATACAAAAATTCCCTTTCGCCACGCCGGAAGGCGGAGGTAGATTTTAAGTAAGCAGGCTAAGTAGGCTAAGCAGGGAATAAAAAAATTTCCATCTTTAAAGTTAAGAAAAACTTCAAATTTACTCAATACGACAATGGCTCCATGTGAAAAAAGTTTCACATGTTTAGCATACGACAATCCCCATCTTCTTAAAATTCTAGCATTATTTTAATCATCCCTTGCCGTAATGGTTGGGCGTACAAAAAATTGTTTGAGACAAAATTTAGGTAATGTTTAGAGGATTAACGACCACTTTAAACCGATTCGATACGGTACTAATTAAGGGAGGTATGATTTTTTTTGTCTTCGACACCCCTATTTTTCCACCCCCTGGGCCAGTGGTTGGTGATATCAAAAAACGTTACTTATAGTTTTAGTCCCTTATCGAAAGAATACTAGAAACTTTAAACGAATTCGATATTTTACAATAAGAAAGTTATAACGATTTTTTTTTTTCAAAAAAGCACGCCCATTTCCACTCCTATGATCCGATTTTACCCATTTACGAACTCAGCCGAGATTTTGGGTCGTTATATTTTACGTATCAATTTGAAAGTGATTGACGCAAAGTTAACAAGTCACTAAGAAAGTGAAATATAAATGTATATATAAAATTTTGAAGTGATGGTGGTTTTAGGATGTGGGGGATATGAAACGCGAAGGTATTTCGAAATTTTCCGGAAGTTGAATCATGGTTCCCATTACAATAGAGTAGCTTTCTTATGAAATCTACCCAAAAAAAAAGCTGCAGTCGAACTAATTGTACAATTTTCTTTTTTGTATGGATTACTTTAATTATAATCAACATTTTAATTAAAAAGTACAGCACTGTAAAATTTTATTATATGAAATGAATAGTAGTAGTATTAGTATTATGTTTTCTTTTTTTTCTCTTATAATATTTTCAGTAAGTTCTTAAATTTATATTTAAAGAAAGGTATGTATGTATGTTTGAAATTCGCGTATTAGATGCAAGAGTTAAAATTGCGTTATTATTTAGAGATTAAATATATGTTTATTTATTCGTGGGAACTGTTGATGATTGTAATAATGATAAAGTAGAGGCTGGTGATGGAAATGATAGAGACAGATGGGTTTCTTTGTTACTACATGAATTATTATTTGTTGAATGAACTTGTATGGTGTAGTATTGTACCATGTAAAGTTTACATTGCCGGGTCGTTGGTATATCATCATATCTTCATTGCGGTTTCTTAATCATATTTTGTCAGTTGAGTAAGGTTAATAGAAGAGTGGGAAGGGAATTATAAGGTAATTATTCTGCGAAGACGGAAAGAAGTTGTTTTATAAACCGCTGATTCTCAACTAGCGGCTAACATGATACAGTCTTCTTTTCTTAGACGATATCATCAGTTGTATATGCCATTTATAAATAATGTAGTCTATCTGTAAGACATTTTAAAGTTTATCGTCGTTATAAATATTAATAAAGTTGGTAAATTAACCTACTATACATGTTATACTAATTTGATGTTGCTGATTTTATCTTTTAAATTACAACAGAAGTAATATGGTGTTTATGTACTATTTTATCAAGAGTCAGCTAGTCAAAATCCTTAGACACATTGCTGATATGATTTATGAACCTAGAATTTAATACTTCCATACGACAAATTTGTTATTCTTTTATCAAATTTCATTAATTTATTATTGTTCTCAAATAATTACAAGTATTTTAATATGTATAACGTTTCTTTTAACGTAAATTTCTTAAGTTTCTATGAAACGGTACGTTACGTTAATTTGTTGACATTACAGTTTCATAACTTGAACATATACAAAGAGAAATACTGATAATATACTGGAATATATAAATTTTCTTTTATCGAAATAATTTGTTTTTTTTTTTTAATCTTTGTAATCTATATCCCTGTTTATGCCGATATTTGCACTGGATACAATATTGTAGACTTCAGAAATTAATTATTATTTTAAAATAATCTTGTTATTTCTAAATTTTATTTACATCGTTCACTCAAATTATTAGTGCTAGTAATATACACATCTATTCAAAAAATAACCGAACTTTTGTAATTACGTGCCAACTGAGATATTTAGTGACGTGCGATTGGCAGCATTGTGTTCCGCATAACCTTCTCTATAACCACATGTTTTTGGATTGTTAATATCTCATTTAGTTTTTGTGTTATTGTTATTTGAGTGCAACGTGGTTTATTGCGTGAAACTGGAGAAAACTTTCACAGAAACCTTTAAACTTTTAAAACAAGCTTATGAGATAATGCTCTAAAGTCTTTCACAGTGTAACGAATGGTTTTTAAAATGATAACATTCGACCAGGAAGGTCTTCAACTTCAACTTATGACACCCACATTTAGAAAATCAACGATCTGGTGCGTGGAAATCGCCGATTGACTGTCAGAGAACTTGCAGAAAAAGATAGCATCATAATTGGATCATGCCATACATTTTGATTGAGAAAATTGAACACGTATCAAGTTGCAGTAAAGTTTTTTCCTCGTTTGATGACCGAATAGCAGAAAGAACATCGAGTAGACAATTGCCGGCAACTCCTTGAACAAGCCGAAGACGATGAAACATTCATGCAAAGGATCGTAACGAGAGACGAAAGCTGGGTATAAAACTACGACATTGAGATAAAAGTTCAATAATAAAGAAATCTCGCTTTACAAAAATCGCTAATAACACTTTAGGATATCCAAGAATATAATCCAAGAATATGGGATTACGGTGGAGGAACGCAATGCTGCCACCCGCATGTCACTAAATTTCTGCGTTGACGCGTTATTAAAAAATTTCAGCTATTTTTTGAAAAGACCTCGTGTGTGTGTATATATATATACACACACACACACACAAGTATATTATTGTTTGATGAAATCTGAGGGCTTACAAAAAATATCGATATTTGCACGTGGCCAGGTTGTTTATGATAATTTAAGCTTTTAAAATTCTAAACTAGCATTTTCCCAAGTGGTGTATTCCTTAAAATGTTATGTTGATCCACCTTCTTTACATATTGTCTTTTAAAAAATTGTTTAATATCAGAGTAAATGATTTTTAAAATAAAACTAGTAGTGAAAAGAGGGAATATGTGATTAGTGGGTTCAAATATCCATTTCGATTCGTTGAGCGTTGAATGCTGTGCAGTTATGTAATCGGTTCAACGGAATGTGAAACAGGAGTCATTTACTCTTCATTTTTGTAGTATGTTTAAAATGGTTTATATGTTTATCTTTAGTATATTTATAACTTTTATCGAATTGAATAGTATTAGATCATCAACAATTGTATCGATTGTTTCAATTATAGGTTAATTAATGAATAGATAGTTCAAATTATACACTCACAGTTTTAACATTCCTGACATTTCATTTATTATTTCGCTATTATATAACTTGAAAACTAAAACGTTTTATTTCATATAGTTATAAATCAGGTATGAAATATCAGTGTAAATAATACCCTACCCCTTGAGTGAACAGTGTAAATGAAAATTAGGCTTAAAAATATTATGTCAATTAATTTCCGAATTCTAAAAAAATGACAACTATAAAGGTCTGAATAAAAAGGGAAATAAGTTACAATGAATAAAAAAAGTTTTTTTATATATAAAACTTTAAATTCGAATCTTATTTCAGATTACATGGTTTTTTTAATAAAATTATTTTCTTGAGTAGAAAGGAGGTAAATAAGAAATTAAAAATTACGATACATTAACATAATATACGCATACTAACATTTGCAAAATATTTTAATGTAGACATTAAGATGATAAAGGATGGACTTGTAAAGTAACATAGGAATCAAAAACTAATTGAAATTTGATAGTTGTATCAAATATGTAACTAAAGTTACACATTTTTCTTAAAAATATCGGTTTGTCAAGTGCAGTATTTCATAATACTGAATAATGGGCAATTGGTAAAGTAAAATTCAAAAGAATAGTTGAGTTTTAAAAGAAACCAACTCTTTCAAAATTAATGAGATCAAAATTTGGTCTCTTTAAAAAAATATATATATATTAGAGACCTGAATTTATTTATATTTTGGATAGTAGAGAATGTTTATAATGTAAACTGTAGAAAAAGGCAAAAATTAGGATGTATAAAATAGAAAACTATGGATTTTTAATGTTGTAATAATGTTGAAGTTAAAATATTAGTACAGAACTGAAAAGAGCGAACAGGTTATATTAATTTTTAAGTTTCGTAATTTTTCTTCTAATTTCCGTTATTTAATCAAAAAATTATACTTATATTACTGTAATCTACTTTTTATTCTTACATTCAATTCCATAAAACTACGGATAGTGGATAAACTAATCCGGTCTCACATCCAGATAATGTGAAAGGTAATTAATTATATTTGGCAATTTCAGAATGTTCTACGCGTTAACTTTTTTTCTATCCCGTTAACTGTTAGAGTTTTTTGCAGTTTTGATATTTTCTTGTTATTTAATTTGAAATCATTTATTTATAATAAATATAAAAAGAAAGTTCTCAAGTTAATATTTAAAAAATAAAAATTATTAGTTTTTGTTAAATTATTTAGATAGTATTGCTGATTTATATCAAAACCTGTTGAATTTTTATGTATGGTGAGTTTGGAAAAATCAAAACACCACTTTTCAAGATATTTTTTTTAAAGATTTATAAATAATGATTATTTGAGATTAATATATTTTTTAAATTTAATATTTTTAAATAATATAAAAGTAAAGTACTTTAGAGGTAAAATACTTTGACAATATTTTTTTTAATTAAGTAAATAAGTTCTGAAATATTTTA
Source organism: Lycorma delicatula (assembly GCF_047948215.1). NCBI lineage: Eukaryota > Metazoa > Arthropoda > Insecta > Hemiptera > Fulgoridae > Lycorma > Lycorma delicatula. The sequence goes on from NC_134460.1 coordinate 65,375,911, forward strand.
AGAAAAGATTTGTAGATTAAATAAGTAAACATATAAAAATAAATTTTTCCTTATTGATAATTCTGATCACTAATTCAGAAGTACGATTTTTTTCTCATTCAGTAATGAAGAAAAGATAAGAAAAATTATGATATTGGGATGATCAAAAATTAATAAAAATTTCAATTATTTGAAGCTTCTATCAATTATTAGTAAGAATAATTTGTAAGTGGGTCTATGCTGCATAGACTTTTATTGTAATTTTTTCGACAGATTTACTCATTTTACTTTTTTGATTTTTATAACGGATTCCTACTGTAAAATTTAAAAAATGTGGCATGGTAAATAAATATGTATATAATTTCTTGTAATAAGATCCCTTTTGATAAGAAATGAAAATAAATATAATTTGAAAGAGAATAAGTTAACTCGTAAGTTCTACTTTAATCTAAACTAAAAATCTGCAAAGATAAGTCTACAAATACCTAATTTTATATTGAAGAGATAAAAGAACTCTTTAATAGATTAAATATTTTTCTCAATTAAGAACAACAGATTGATTGTTTTTATCTTTCATAGCTTTTGGCTGCCTAAGATGGATCATACACAAATGTTTTGCAATCAGCTTCTATAATCTTAATTCTTAATTGTTTAATTTATACTCATTAAAATAGTAATATATCAGTCAAAAACGATTTAAATCTAAAAAAGGGCTCATTTTTAATAAGTTGTGAAAATTAATTCACATGCTAAGTAACACGTAAAAAATCTAATATTTTTCACATTAATCATATTTAAATTTTACCAAAATCGTTTTTTTACAGAATTAATTAAAAATTTAATCCCCTCGGTTGGTCTAATAGTAAACTCTTCGTCGTAAATCAGCTGACTTCAAAGTCAAAGTTGTAAGGTTCACATCCTAATAAAGTTTTTATTTGGATTTGAAAACCAGATGGTGGATACCAGTGTTCTTTGGTGGTTTAAGTTTCAATTAACCACACGCCTCAGGATTACTCAACCTGAGTTTGTTCTGTTACAGATACATTACACTAAGTCACTAATGATTTTAATATTTGGTACAATTATAAATAAAAGTATTAAAAAAAAATTTTTAATTAAAAAAAAATAATCTTGTCTATTTTGCATGTAGAAGAATCAGATTATGAATTCCATTAACATAAAATAAGATCATTTAAGCTTCTGAAATTCAAAGGACGAAAGTTATTGCCATTCTTCAGGTGTAATTTTTCCATTACGAAACAAAATTTAATATTTTAAGTATAAAGAATGTTTATAAAATATAAATATTAATTCTCAATCAAACTTTCCAAGGAAAATTATCTAGTGATTACAAGTAACAGACGCTTCACTTTTTTTCTTTCTATATTTATATTTATTTTCTTTAAATAATATTAATAATTTTTTTCTACATGAGTGAATAAAACTAAATTTAATGCATAATTTTTTTTAAAAAGACAACAGTTTATCAAGAATATTTAAAAAAAATTTTAACAAGTTATGATTTGAAATCGATAATTCAAAACAATTTAAAAACTACAATTTGTTTTAGTAGAATTAGATCTCTACAATCTGTTCCCTGGGAACAATGAGTACAGGTGTTGAATTTCTATAATTGATTTTAAGGAGAGAAAGTTTAACAGCAATAAATTCCTCTTTATTCCGGTTTTTTTCTAGCTGGTACCATGAAACAGTTACCGATTAATGTTAATGATAAATGAATCTTTTGTACCGGGTGAAAAAATATCATGCCTGATTGGGATTCGAACCTAGAAGCACTGCATAAAAAATATCACTTTGCCGCTGATATCGGTATAAAAAAATTAAGTAGAAAAAATGCTTTAAAAAACGGCACTTTATTTATAATGATAGGTCAAATTAATATGTATGGTATTAATTTTTTATCAAACGCATAACATTTATTATTACACTGCTATTCATTCACAAAGAGAGTCAACAGACATTTTTTTATTTGATAAAAAGTTATACCTAGGTTATTATTTGATCTATGATAACAAATTTATCATTTTTTTTAACCATTCAATTGTTATATAAATGTTTCTTTTCTCCACAAATTATCGCATTTTTCAGTCCAGCTGTACCACTGTAGCCGTATCACAAGAATATATATATATATCTTCGGACCGCCCCATGATGTCACCCTAAACCTACAATAACACCTTATTAATCTCGAAGCCTGGTTGAAATCACAAACTGGTTGATAAAAATTAAGACTTTTATTTTGCGAGTCAAAATCAAGTAAGTTCCTCTCACTTCTAGGGCAAAACCTTCTCTCAAACTGAGAAAGCGGAATTTTTGGCATCTACATCGATAAACAACTGACTTGTAATCAACATAATATCTTGAGACAATAGGCGTAAGCAACTATACGTCTCGATTTCTGAGTTCCTAAACCATTCTCTTGAACGAAAATTTCAGTTTTATAAACCTGTTTTAAAAGAAATTTGGATATATGGTACCAGATTTATTACTCCAAATAATAAATACGAACTATTACGTACGATTAAGACAAGTAATACGAACTATTAAGACAAGTAAATAACACATTCTTTATATAACAATTTCTGCATAACATCCTGAATTACGGATTCCAAGCTTTAGCGACGAATATTTTACATAAAGTTTTAAGAATAAACTAAATGGTAAACCCCAACCAACTAATTATTGATCTAAATAATTCATCAGGCTTACCAAACAGCCCCCTAAGAAAACTGAAACGACGTTTAAGTAGAGATATCATTAGGTTTGAATAATTAAAATATAATTTCGGTTATGTAAATTGATTAAAAATTAATCTTCTTTGGAGTATTATTACTATCAATAGCACTTCAAGTTATTTAAAGCAATTTTAATTGTATGTTAAATTTACTCGTATTTTATTTTTAAAACCTGCAAATAATTCTTTTTTTTATAAAACAATTAGCTTTTAAGCAATTAATACTTTTTTTAATAAACCTTCATCATTTAACATATATATATATATATATATATATATATATATATATATATATATATGTATATATATATATATTAATACTGTTTAAAGAACACATTTAAAATTGCTGAATTTTGATTCGATATCATATTTAGATGAGAAGTTAATTAAATTAGTTTTTCTTATGTAGAATATTTCTAAAATTTTGTATAAATCTTTTACAAAAAAATCGTGTTAATTAATCCCCACTAATTTTTTATATTTTTATCTCATAGAATAAAAGACAATTGCAACTAAGTCT